>NC_140670.1:3228883-3873660 GCF_054131305.1 Coturnix japonica
CTCAGTTAACCATAGCAGCACACAGCTCAAGGCCCCCATATACCTGCTCTTATGTTTCAACAGGCTTTACTCACTGCCATTAAACACTGCCAGTGTAATACCTGCCCTTTCATTGATGACGCCTTTGTATGTGACAGACTTCACAGTTCAGCAGGCACAAAGGACTGCTCTGAATTGCTAAATATTCCCTATATTATAGACAGCATGGACACTGGGGAGTTTTTTTTCCTTTTCCCCTTTTTAAGTGTAAAATCATTTTTCCCCTCTCTCATACAGGGTTTGCCCCTATAAATACCATCAGCACATACAGCTCGACTACAAGGAACCTGAGCAATAAGTTCAACAAATGTCATTCCTTTTCCCCACGCCTTTACCTCCCACGCATAACACCCACAACTCTGACAGCACCACAACGATGCTTTGATTTTTCCTTTCTTCGCCTCCTCCTCCTCACCTTCACACTGCTGTACAAAATGCCACTGCAAGACAATTAGCACCCTGTAAGAAAGAATAAGCATTCCCATTTGCAATAGGAGAACTGTAGTACATTGGTCAGGCTTGGGAACAGTGACTGAGACCAGCCGACATGCAGCCACCTGCAAAGCACCACCATCCAGGCCAGCTTTGTGGTTTTCTACCATGCAGACTTGCATTAAGATTCAGTAACAGCCTCCACATCTAAAAACTATGGTTTGCACCTTGAGAATGTGAAGAAAACAATTTCTGAGTATTGCCTGGTGATAAAGAGCCAGTTTTCTATGCTTAACAGCTGAGAATTCTGCAGGGAGGTTTCTGCTAGAATTAGGAGTTTCTCTGAGAGATGCTCCTCCAAGGAAATTGTTGGTCAAACAATATTCCCCCATTATACCGAGTATGTTCCACTTACGTCTTTCCTCACACTGTTAAAGTAGTAGAGCAGCTGCGCTCCTACAAGTTAGAAATAAGGATATCCTGACACAGGCCAAAAGAAAATAACAACCATTGCCCAAAGATATAATCTGACACGGAGGCAACAAGGATAACTGCAGACAAGTTCTAAAAGGGCCTTAATACTTTCAAGCCAGACAATATTGCACTGTCTTGTCCCGTTTCTTCTTTCCTACTTCATTCTCTTTCCTGCATCTGCAGCCTTTCCCATCTCATCAATCTCTCCTGCTGTCCCCGCCAGTGCACACAGGCTCTCTCTCTCACCAACCTGGACTTCTTGTCTTGTGCAGTTTTCTCAATTCCATTCCTTTCCTAGCAGTTGTTGGCCTCCTCATTGCAAATACTGGGTCTGATTGCCAGGAGCAGGCTCTGTTCCCATTCCCTGCTCACCTGTGTGTGACATGCAAAAACAATGCCACGCTTCTGGCTTGTGAGCTGCCTGTTGGTGTCAGGGTACTCGGCTCTCCAGGCTTTAACCACCTGCTTGCCTACCTGTGCAACCTGGTATAGGGAAGCTGCTTTGGCAGGGGGGTTGGACTCAATGATCTCTAGAGGTCCCTTCCAACCCCTGTGATTCTTTGATTCTCCCCAGTGCCCATTTCTGCCAGCTCAAGGTGTAAAAACACACCCTGCCTGTATTCCCCCTTCACCTGCACAGAGCTTGCAGGTCACATTTGAGGAGTGCAGCAGAGCATATACAAAGCAGTGCAGAGGAACCCACAGTTCTGAAAGTGCTGACATTTTGGAGGATGAAAGGGGATTGAAATCTCCAGAGCTCCAGCCTCATCAGCACTAAAAAAATTCCCTGAAATAGAAAAGAAGGAGGGGAAAAAAAGATAAATGAATAAAGTGCACATCTCTTTATTTAGAAGTTCATATATTTAAGTCCCTTAAGGAAGGAAATAGGTGAGGACACTGACAGTGAATGAATAGCTGAAGTTTAAAGGACAGGCTATAAGCAATTGAAACTTTGCCTCTCACTAAACAGTAGTGTGATTAGCAGCTCAGGAGTTTCATCTGGCACAAGGGCATCTTCTGTAGACTGATGATACCGAAGAGTAAAGAGTCTCTGCTTTGAATAAGAACACAAAATGTAATTTGCGTATCCCAAACAAATAAGAAATAATCTCTTTATATAAATAGATCTCTTTACAAAAGCAGCACCTTCCCATTTTAATCACAAATGAGACAAAAACAAAAAACAAAAAAAAAACACCACACACACAAAGAAGTCAGGCAGTCTTTAAGTATATGGAAGGAAAGAAGAACGTGCAGTAAGCAGAATGTTTTAGCTGGTAAAGTAGTTCAGACAACAGGCGCTGTTCTGGTAGAGCTTGGCATTTGGATTTTCAGGGTTCATTCTAACCCCTGTAAATACAAAATGAAATTCTCTGGGTGCAAACTGAAACAAGAGGCTTGAGTCAAAAGGCGGAGTGGAAACCCACTGAGCCTGAGAGCCAAAACCAGTGCTCAGAACTGTGCTGGCAAGCCTGACACAAATGTTAGCTTTCCTGGTCTATAATTCCAAGTCCAACTACATTATCCTAAATGTTAGCTGTAATCAATGGGGCAGGGAAAGGAGAAAATCTGAAGGAGCAGCTCCTAATGAGCCAATAAAGACCAGAAAGCGCAGGACCTATTTGTGTAAGAGCACGAAAATAACCTTTGAACATCTGATTTTCAAGAGATGAAGGAAAGAAAGGGAAATGGAACTGTGGCCAAGGGGGGCAGGGAGGGGGGAATTTATGGCAAATGCAAGCTGTGTGGTCCGGGAAGCTTCAGGGAGTGGTGAAAGATTTGCAAAGGTGAGCAGATTGCTTTCTTATTAACACAGGGGCCTTGCGATGGACCCGCTGAGCTTCTTGTGAGAGGCAGCTATTCAGTGCTCTGCTTTGACTGAAAGCACAGGGCTGTGACTTGCAGGCTCCCAGTTGCTCTTCTTTTAGTAAAGGCACAGAGAAGGGGAGGGAGGGGGACAGAGCAGGGCGAAGAAAGATGGGCAGTAGAACACATGGGTAGCCGGTACATTTTCCACAAGCATACAGGAATGCTCCTCAAGGCAATCAGGAATGTAAGAGGATTACTTACCTAGCTCAGTTTTGAGGACTGCAATGCCAGATTGCTGTTTCTGTTAAATATTACAATCTTATGACAGAAAGGAAAATAAAGGCAAGAAATACACTTGAAATAAATTCCTACTCGCAGCAGAGGCCCACAGTATTTACTTCCCTGTGAGCTGCAGTGGAGCAACAAGTCCCCTAAGCTTTGACACTTACTTTTAAAGAACAGAATCTTTAATCGTGCATTCAAACAACTTGAGCATAATTGCCTCTAGTGAAATTTAAGACACGTAAAGCTTAAAAATGCATAATGTGAAATATCATTATAATTACCATACCAGCAATATATTTCCTTTGTAAAATATATATTTTCCCATCTAAAATATCAAATTGTAAAGACCCCATTGATGCTTTTGTAAGATATAAAATTATTATGGGTCGAATTAATATTCAAATCCTTAAAAAGCAATACAGTAACAGCAAATGCATTGAACTTGTTCCCTTGTAGCCCAATGTGCTGAAGCAAGAATCTTGCTATTATTACAGTGTTCGGACAAATCCGTAATGGGAACTTCTGGGGAAGGGTTATTTTCTTCCCCAAAGACCAACTGAGTTAATTTATCCTATAGCAACTTTTCAGACGGCTTCTCAGACCGGAGTTCACCGTACCAATTGAGGATGCAATCTGATTTGCACTCACAAACCTTCCAAATAAAGATGAACAGATAACTACTGCAGCTCCAACACCATAAGGGTGATTGGGTGCTCAGGATCGAGCCCAGAGTTTGAAAAAACCCAAGAAGATGCATAATTTATAGAAATGAAAACAGTAGCATGGAAAGTAGATAGCATGGAGCTATCATCTTCAAAAGTGTACTTGAGAGCAGTTGAGCATAATTAAACATCTCCCCCTTTCTAACCACTTCAGTGCTCCAAAAATCAACTGCAAAAGATCTCTTATGACGCAAAGTAAGAAATCAAAGTGCTACATAGCTATATGTAAACCCACCTAGTTAATAACTAAGAGCTAGGATGTATTTATAAAACAAGGAATTAAATTTCCAGTTATAGCTCCTAGTCCTACCTGCGTCTATGGATATCTTGATCCAGTTTTAACTATTATCTGGGTGGTGACACACTGGAACAGGTTGCCCAAGGAGATTGTGGATGCCCCATCCCTGCAGGCATTCAAGGCCAGGCTGAATGTGGCTCTGGGCAGCCTGGGCTGCTGGTTGGCGACTCTGCACATAGCAGGGGGTTGGAACAGGATGAGCATCGTGGGCCTTTTCAACCCAGGCCATTCTATGATTTTCATACACTGCAGGTCTTAGTAAGTACAAGCTAGTGAGAGGCTGTTCACAGAGCAGTGGGTATGTGGAAGCGCTGCTGACTCCTGGATAACAAGCCTGCAGCACCAGGAGGAGCTGTCAGGTAACACAGGCAATCTACCTTTCCTTAGGGCTTTATGGTCCTCATGAGTCCCTTCCAACTTGTCAAATTCCATGATTCAGATTAGTTCTGTTGCTTAAAATGAGTTTTCTACAAAGATCCAGATACGTAGCAAATGTGATAACCCAAGTTGCCTCTCCAATTATATTATGATGATTCATTTTTAAAGGAAGAATGGGGAATGTCCCTATATCACTAGCAAAAAACATTTCCTCGTTCTTTACAATGCGCATACATACACCAGAAGAACAGTGCTGATTGCTGACTTGATGTTCTTTGATGTGTGAACACATAAAACAATTGGAGACATTCCAATTATCTCCAGTTCAAAGTTAGGCCAAAATTAGAAGCAGTTATGAATAATGTATCAGGTTTGAGCAGAAACAGTAATGCTGAGTAAAATAAAGATGAAAGTTTAGCTTACCTGTGAGAATGAGAAATAGGTAAGCAACACTGCTTCCTTAAACAGAGATGTTTGGAGTTGCACACCCTCAGAAGTTCAATTAACAAAACATATGTCAAAACAGGGTTTGGTGGCAGATTGTAAATTGCTTTCAAGCGTGTTCCTGATGTTTTCAAGGTAGTATTAGAAGCTTAACTTTCCTATGAAACTTCCTCTAACTCTTTTACGCAGATAACTTCTTGTAAGAAGCATGTCAAAGCCATTATCATTTGCCATAGCGGGCTAGAAGTTGGTTCTAAGTCAAAACACACATCCCAGGAGGCTCCTTATCCAGCCCTGCCACGCACTGAGCCAGATCCTCAAAGGAAGCTAACAGCCTCTCTCCATTAATTTCAACAGGCCAACCAATTTCCTGAAAAATCTAGCATTTCAATTAGGGCATAAACTATTTCTGGGTGGAAAGGCTTCTAGCTGGGCGAGCTATTCTCGCTTAGATATCTGCATTAAGTTATAAGGTAAGATGTCCCAGTCAGCATTCCAGCACTATCTTCTATTACTGCAATTCTACTTTCCTTTGTGGCTTTTGTGAAAAAGACTGGATCTCAGAAGTCTATCACAATAGTGCAGAATGCAAGATGAGGACACACATTACTTACTTCTGCTGTGCCCTCTAAGGAACTTGGTTTTCCAGTGTCTACCCCAATGCCTCATGTTTTCTGTGATTGTTAGCAACTTGACCAAGCCTTTCCGGTAAAGCGATGGCTGGCACTTGGGCACTGTTAGCAATGAGGACTAGATAGCCTTAACAAGGGCAACTGGCAACAGGCCAGAGCTGATCATAGAATCACAGAATCATAGGATGGCCTGTGTTGAAGAGGACCACAGAGATCATCTAGTTTCAATCCCCCTGCTATGTGATGGGTCACCAAGCACCAGACCAGGCTGCCCAGAGTCACAAAGATCTTCTTCTTGTTTATATATAAAGTTATCTGTGCCATTCTTTTCATACGCATTTGCAGTAAATCCTACGTTGCTTTCCTTCACTGAGTTCTGCTTATGTTTGTAAGTGTTTTGGAAACCGTAAAAATGAAGTGACTGTATAAAACAATCCCATGTTCCCTAAATTCAGCAGCAGTAAGTATGTTTTAGCAACAAAAAAAAAAATCTTATCAGTCAATAGACTCACTGGGAACTACAAAACACTAAAGCACACATTCCAACAAACAAATTCATAGTACAGCTGGTAGAGAAGTTAGTTAACGTACTAGCTGTTATGAAAGATCATCTCCTAAGCCATGACATGCTAAAGCAATTCTAGGCATTCGTTTACCTTCAAAAATAGCTACAAATACAAACCATTAGCGCATAGTGCTTTTCATCTTCTGCCTCAAAATTACCACTCAACTTTCTAGAACTAAATGGTTCTACCTGAGCAAACCGTTCTTTACATCAACAGACATAGATGTTAGAGGCAGGAAGTGTCTGAATTCATACAGTTAAGGTACTATGGTTAGGCTGAAGTTGGACTTGATGATCTTTGAGGTCTTTTCCAACCTGAATAATTCTATAATTCTATGATCTACTAAGAGCATATAGCAGTCGCCCTGTACCACCCAGTTGTCACGCCAGTGGAACGCAGCAGATAGAATGAGAAACACGGAAGTAAGGACAGTATAATTTGTCTCCTTGTCTGGTAGATAACTCTCCTAACTGTGTCTATAAAACACGTCTATAAAACATGCTGAACTCGCAGAACAGAGCGATTTTGCATCTCACCGATTAAAATTTAGGATTGACTTCATCAATGAATTTGAAAAGGCAGATATTTAATATTCAACACATTTGCAAGACTTCATGCAAACCAGGTTGTGTTTTTGACTCCAAGATTAGGCCGCCTGACATTCCTTTCAATTAAATCTATAGCACAAGTAATTCCTATTGTGATGCCTTGTCAGTTTGGGATTTCTAGCTCATCTTTGCCGTGCATTAAATAGCTGCATTTGAAGGTAAAGCATATGGAAGTCAATTTCCTGCACATAGATTTTACAGAAATAAAAGTGTAAGAGATATAAGAAATGTAAGAGCCCGATCAAAATTCCCTTTAATTAGGAAAGTAAAAGGCTGCCCAGGAAATCTTCAGTAGCACAGGAAGCATAGAAAAGTTTCATTTTTATGCCACCAGCTCATATCTCGCTCAGAGAGTAAGCAGCTGTGTAACAGTTCATATGGCATACCGGGAGAAGGGAAAGGGAAAATCCATTTCGTTCTAACTATCCAAGGTAATTTAAAACTAATTTTTGGCTATGCTTTGTAAAAATAAGGCAACTTGCACTATATATTAGCGAGAGCTTTAGATAACATTTCATATTGCATGTACAGGAATACCAGGTTGTTTACGAAAAGAAAACTAAGTGACTGAAATGAGCGTATTCTCCTCATCCAGCGGAGGTCACTCTTCCAGATTTGGCATCCCCAGTCAAGCGACAACATCTTTAAAAGCCAAAAAAAAACCAAACACCATAAAGTTAAAAATCTAATTTAAAAAGTCCCAAAAGCTGAGCTAAGAGATGGCTAGGACTACAACAGACTGCTTAATGTGTGTACAGCTTGTACAGACCAAACAGCTGATGAGGAACACCAGGGAGCATGAGAAAGAACGTGTTTCCTCTCAATAAACAGTATCAGCTTTAAGTTTCCCACACATTCATGCCTGGGGAATCCCCTTTGAAGTTGATCGTTGAAGTGACAGCTCTTCTCACCATTGGAGTAAGGTAAACAGCAACAGTAAGGTTGAGACTCAGGCACATCAGAACTTAGGGCTCTTGAACATGCTCTCTCTATTTTGCACTTTGATCATCCTTATTCTGATGGGGCTGGAAAATAAAAATCATAGCTTTCAAATAAAATAAAAATAGGTTCCCAGGTGATCTTTAGTATTGTCTAAACAAACTTGAGAAAGGCAAAGGAATGAGGGAGGATTTCAACACCTACAATCCTACCCACACCGAAATAAATAAGTGTTCCGCCTCAACAAAGGGGAAACAATACAAAAACAAAAACCCCATCACAACACAAGGTGAGAATTGTAAGGGGGTACCCTGTGAAATACCCGTCCTTTGGATGACTGCTGACCAGTAAAGTCAAAAAGATTCCAACCACACGTTATCTTTTCAACATCAGTTATTTGAATTATGTTCCGATTAATGCTGAGAACTGGGAAAACAAAAGCTTCAGGGAGATACAAAATCTTTGTTTATAGTTTGCATACCTTCATTTTCTCACACAGATAATGACAGGGCTGCTTTTGTCCAGCCCTTCATGATGTTTGTTCTTTGACCAATCTACATCAAGCTCCTTTAGCAAAACAGAGCACTGAGTAATTGTTCAGCTAATTTTACTACCAAACACATAGATCACATGGAGGGAAGATTTAGGTTGGATGTCAGGGGGAAGTTGTTTACTGTGAGAGTGGTGAGGTGCTGGAACAGCCGCCCTGAGAGGATGTGGGTGCCCCGTCCATCCCTGGAGGTGTTTAAGGTCAGGTTGGATGGGGCCCTGGGCAGCCTGATCAGGAGGTTAGCAGCCCTGCCTGCAGCAGCAGGGATGGAGCTTGATGATCCTTGAGGTCCCTTCCAACCCAAACCATTCTATGATATGATCCTGTGATCACAAAATACATATACATATAAGTAGACATATATTACTTTCAATGTTTATGCATGTATGGTAGGGGGCTGTTCATTCACAGATCAGTCTTTGACTTTGTCTAGAACATAAACTGACCACACAAGGCCGTCTTATTTAGTGTTTCATGTTCACAAGCTTATTTTTGGATAGTCTGGGTTATGTCCTACAGTACGTAAGACAGGATAAACACATAGTAATAGCAATAGTAATAGCAATAGTAATAGCAATAGTAATAGCAATAGTAATAGCAATAGTAATAGTAATAGTCTCGTGCGGGTTGGAAGGGACCTTAGAGATCATTGAGTCCAACCCCCTAGATTCGAGCCTCTGTGCTGCAGAGCGGCACTTCTACCACTTGCACCACAGGGGGATTCGAACACCCGGGCCCCGGTGTTGCAACGCGGCATTCCTACCACTTGTGCCACCGGGGCACACAGGTGTTTGATTGATACAGTATTCTATATCCTGTATTACTTGGCATCGGTTATTCAATATATTCAATATATACTGCGTATTCACTACGCTTGTGATAAAATGGGGTAAGTCCTTTTCGCATGCCTCAAACTATACTGAAACCCAGTGTTGCTCATAATCAAATGTTCACACGCATTTCTAAGCAGTCTTGGGGAGTCAAACAAGCATTTGCCAGCCATCAAAATGCTTTTGTAAAAATAAGATCATTTTGAATGCTTAACATTTTGACGTCAGGTTTCTGAAATTAAATACTAAACTTCATTTCCTCAATATTTTTATCTTCCGTTCAAAATACGACTGAGATGCTTTGAGGTTCCTCATGAGGTTCTATCCTCAAGTCACCAGAATAAAACCAACAGCTGTTAACTGCCTTTAAACAGAAGAGATTTTTAGCTTGCTCTAAAACTTCCCTAGCGGTTGCTGAACTTCTTGTCAGTGTCAGCAAGAAAGAATCCCAGCAGTAGATGTGCATGGGAACTGAATTACTCATGGTAATTCAGGTAAGACAGATACATCATGTGTTCAATGGGAAGTTGCTCACAGCTGTATCTTTATCCAAACGAGTGAATTACTGCAAATTATCGTTCCAGAATTTCTCACCATCAGGTCTAAAATAAGACATGTAAAACCACGGACTGAAAATAATAATAACAATAAATATATATACACATTAATACAACACTAACAAGTGTTGCTGTAGCAGGCTCTGCCAAAGCAAACCTAAGACTGACTTTCCAAGACTGGCAATTTTTATCAGCTAATCGTGATGTTAAAAAATAAACTTCTTTTCCTTGTTAAGCCACCACGTGCACTGACAAAAATACCACATCAAGAAGATTGACATCAGCAGACATGCAGATTTTTCTTCCCCTGGGCACCAAATTGCTGATGTATGTCCATGCTCCCTTCTTGGCATAATTGATTTTCACTTTCTGCACGGTGGCACATTCTTGGAATAGCTGGTACAGCAGCAAGCATGAATATGCAAGCCAAGGGCAAACTAACTAGGTTTAGGCCAGGACTGCTTTATGTTGAACCCGAGCTTGAACCCAATTTAAAACTGACTACCAATTGCTTTTAAAAATTCAGTTTTAGAAGAATCTAAGAAAATTAATAAAAAGTGTACATGTTACATTAACATACTGTTCTTCCAGATCATGTCAAAATTGGCTCGAAGCACTCACAAGTGCTAAAAAACAGCCTTCGTGTGCTTTTTCTATCTTTTCTTGGAAAACAAGACATTAGACATGCTGAGCAGCCTCCCACATCTCCAGAAAACGCACAGCATAAATAGGGATGGAACAAATCTACAACTGTGGTAGAAGCAGCTGTTCAGTTACACCCTGGCTGCCTAAAGTGGCATTTATGCATGACATGTTGTAGCAGCCCTTCAAGTAGAGCTGGCTAAGCCAACTATCTTTTTCTAAGATCTTTGTCTGCCAGTCACTCTTTGACTAGCAATTGTATGCACTTACATGACCTGAGGTTTGGAGATTGGAACTTGGTGATCTTCGAGGTCCCTTCCAACCCCAGCCATTTTATGGCTCCATGAATATCATCCCTCTTCATTTATTCTTGTGTACCTGTCCATGGGGTATATTGTTTCTTATTGTTCTTGTTTGGTTTTTAAAAATCTTGATTCATCCTCCCTGCTAAGAACACAAAGACATCCACCAAACATTACAGTGATGTCTCCCAGCTGAATGTACCTCAGATCTAAGTTAGTAGGCAAGCTAATTCCTAGGAAGAATAGAATACTAAGAACAGAATATGCACAAAAATCAGGAACCAAACTTGCTGCTAGCAAGCTTCTTCGCACACCAAAATAACAATTAGCATCTTAGTTGCTATTACCAGCCATGTTGGTACCATAGTGAAAGCCTGCTGTATTATGTTAAGTCTGCTGTGTTGGTAGAGGCACAAAGAGCTGGGAGTAAGCACCTTGCCTTTTCTAAATCCTGGGGAATAGCTTTCATCTCAATCCAAGAGTGACAACTGAGCATCAGTGTCACAGGTATGCTCAGTGATGTGTCACATAGCCGACCTCATGCCAAGGAAAGTTCAACACATAGGTGAGTGACTTTTACAACTAGCTTTCTATTTCAGGTAGTACTGAAAGCATGCAGCAGTGAAAGGCATCTCAAGTTGTTCATAACTTTGGCTTGGTTTGCTCTGAAAATTGCTGGATATCTGAGGGGCAGAGCTGGTTGAGGCCTATTCAAGGAAACGCTGCACTACAGACTTCATTGGCTCTGACAAAACCATTGTGTGGAAAGGCTCATTGTGTCCCATGTCAAATAGTAAGAGAGGTATGGCTGATAATAACCACGGACTGATGGCTACAGCACTCAGTCCCACTTCACGTTCCAAGCTTAAAAAGTCTGGCTCAGTTCAGAACCGCGATTAGAAGCTCATCTCCCACTCCCATCTGCTGCCAAGTTATTAATGTGCCATCAAGTTATTCTGCAGCGTGATTCTCTGAAATTGATAGTATGTTCAAATGGGTCTAAAAATTACTCGAGAACAAATTTCAAATCTTAAGGAAACCTGGAACATCTGCACAGCCCTCCAAATAAGACTAAAAACCAATTGTTCCACAAAGATGCTTGCTCAAGGCTTTCAAGCTTTACCTACAGCCTGCTTCTAAAGTTCTTATAAATGCTCCACACTAGCTTGCACCCATGCAAAAACCCCATCTGACACCACTGCTATTACTGCTTGTGCAGTCTGATGGCATTTCCTGAACAAATGCCATATTTCAGATGCAGGTCGAGTTGTTGAGTCTAAAGCCAAGACCATCGATATATAAAAACCACAAACATAACGTGCACATTTAATTCACCTCTTTTTCCCATGTTCCACATGCCAGTATTAGGTAACATACATCAAAGCCTTCTGAAATGTAATAGCCAAGAATACACTTCTATAACTATGCCTGTAATGAGTATATCTAAATGGTTTCCAAAATCATAGCATTATGTAAGTATAATGCACTGTTGGAACAGAATGTAACGTGCAAATCCAGAGCCTCTCTATACCCTACCCACTCCCAAGGTTGTGTAGGTTCCCAGACAGCAGTTCAGACTCAGTAACAAACAAGGTTTGTGTTCAAGTCAGATGTGCTTCAGAAGACGATAAAGGCTTTATCCCATTTTCTTATTTAAAATACACTGTGAAGAATGCCATGTACAGTTAAGCCCACTTTCCTTTTAGTCTCCACCCCTCTTTGCTTCCTTCACTGCAGGTGCTGGGGCTTTAAATTGCGTCAGCATACTCTGTTACATAAGGCCAAATAATAACTACAACTAGATCTGTGTGGAGGGTGACCAACAAGTGCATAGCTTGACAGTGGCAACTACAAAAACAGCCTTTCAGGGAGAATCCCATTGTACTTGAAGCTAAAGCCTCAGATCAGTAGTAATGACATTGGAAGTTGTTACTTGCTTTTCTTGAGTATGGCTGTGTTTAAGATGTACACGTAGGTACACTGGAGTAAGTTTCCAAAATACTGTTTTCTAAGAAAAAAAGAAAGAAAAAACCAAACAACCAAATAGATTTTTGCTAAGGCATGGTGGGATTAGACAGCTCAGACAGCAAGCCTGCAGCAGGAGCAGGAACAAAACCCAAACATTGAAAATACCAATCCAGCTCAATAGATAACAGAAGATGTTGTGCTCTATATGCTGACGTTAGCTGGTATTAGGCTGAAGCAACTGGCAGGATTGAGACAGGCAGGCATTAATGCTGCTGACTCACTCTGCAGCAAGAGATTCCCTGACCGGCCCCATTGAACCAGCGCAGTGTTGCCTCAAGTTGTTTTTCTAGCAAGCTACAGAACAAGTACAAACTGCGCTGATTAAACTTGCTCTAGGGTCCACCCACCAATAACATGAGGCAATGCCTAATGAAAACATCTTCAAAATGCAAGCAATTTGTTGAGGAACAGAGCTTACATAACTACAAAAAACAATTAAACCTTGGAGAGTTTCTGTATCTCCAGATTTCAACATTCAGAACACAGCTAGCTAAAGGTCATCCTTCGCACTTTACAGGAGAAGAAATGGAAGCCAAACGGTAAAATGATGCACTCATTGCATTCTACTTGAGCTGAATAGGGGAGAAGAGAAATCATACAGTGGCCTGGGTTGCAAAGGCCCACAATGCTCATCATCCAGTTCCAACCCCCTGCTGTGTGCAGGGTGGCCAACCAAAATGCTGCCCAGAGCCACATCCAGCCTGGCCTTGAATGCCTGCAGGGATGGGGCATCCACAGCCTCCTTGGATGACCTGCTCCTGTGCATCACCACCCTCTGGGTGAAAATGGCATCAGTGCAATAAGGACAGGGGTTGTTTTACAACAGTTTGAATAGATCTGTGTACGCTTTGCAAGTGTTTATTGACCGAGACTTCTACAAGCCTAAGCAAACATTTGAGCAGGGTTGGAAGGCAGATCAGTACAAAAACATGAAGTCCAGTGCACTTATTTTCAGATTTGTTGTTGGCTGTGTTAGTTAAATGGGCTTGTAGTCTTCAAAAACAACTTTTCATATCTTATTACACAAGATTAACCTATATATTCCCATCTCCTACTTGGCATATTGTCTTATGAGAACGTGAAAAGGCCCACAGTGCTCATCTGGTTCCAACCCCCTGCCGTGTGCAGGGTCACCAACCAGCAGACCAGGCTGCCCAGAGCCACATCCAGCCTGGCCTTGAATGCCTGCAGGGAAGGAGCCATTAGGCAGCACTAGTGCAGGTTCCTTACAGCCCGGGGTGGGCACTCTCCCAATGCTCATTCCTACCCGCACCAGCGCTGCCTTCCGAAGGCTTCTCCTACGTTCATCGCCATGGAAACCAGCGAAGCCGCCTACAGTCACCGGGACCCATCGGATAAACAGCGACAATAAGCAAAACGAAACGAACGAACGCCAGGAGCCCATAGGACAAACGCTAAGTCATCAAGCGAACGAAGCAGCAGGATGGGAGCAGCAGCGTTTGTAGGAGAGAAACGAAGGCAGCGCAGCGGAAAGCCCCGGCTGCTCCGAGCTTGGGGCGGGTGGGCGTGCGGCGTGGGCCGGCTGTCCGCCCCCCGAGCGGCTGCGCCTGGGAAACGCGAAGCAACTGTGAGAGCGGGAGGAACCAGCGCAGCCATTAGAGCAGGGAGGGCTCGGAGCCGCCTGTCAGCGCGGCGCTAACACACGGCTGGGAGCAGCGGGAGAGCTCCTTCCTCATGCAGAGCCGCTTCCACGGCGGGACCGAGCACTGATTCCTCACGGAATAACAGGCATCTGGGCAACGGGAGCTGTGAGAAGCACAAGGGAGCTGTGAGAAGCACAAGCAGGGAGCTGTGAGAAGCCAAGCAGGGCAGCACAGCGACCCCGGCCCTCCCGGACAGCCGCGCTCCCACAGCCGCCCCCGCTCCGCTGCAGGTCGGTTTGAACGGGCCCCGCTCGCTCTCAGCCAACGGGCGGCGCGCTGGGCGCTGACGTCACGGGCGGCGGGAGCGGGGCGCAGTGCTGCCGGCCGGCCCGAGCCCGGCACCCGCGTATGAGCGCGGCGCCCAGGAAGATGAGGGTAAGCGGGGCCGAGGCGGGGGCTGTGGGAGCGGGCGGATGGAGGGGGCGGCACTAAGAGCGAGGGGAGGCGGGAGTCCGTCCGGTAGCACGGCCGGCGCTGAGGGGTCCTGAGCGCGGTCCGCTCTCCTCTAACAGCGGTGCGGCGTGTTGGAGGCAATAGCCGCGTTCCCTCACAGCGCTGTGGTGGCCGCCGCACGGGGACCGACCGCCGCCGTCCTTACAAGGGCAAAAACGCGTCCGTAGCTGGGTGTGGGGGGCGGCTGCGGAGCGTCGGGGCTGCGGCACGTTGCTGCGCACTGCAAGGCTGAGCGAGAGCGGGGAGAGCGCGATGTGCCGAGCATCACCAGCACCTGCCGGGCCGAACCGGCGGCGCTCGTTGCTTTCAGCGGAGGGCACGGAGTCCCGCTGCTGGTCGTGGTGCTGCCCCAGCAGCACGGATGGCCGCCCCGAGCTCTGAAGATACAAAACCCAGCCCAGTGTACGAGCACAGCCTCATCCCTTCCATCTGCATCACTTCTTCTCCCATCGTGACGTTACCAGCTTCATTTCACACAGGGCCAAAGAGAGCCCAGGAGCTCCCCCTGCCCCTCCTCACTTCGCCTTCTCAGCAGCGTGGGGGGACCGGCCGTGGTACCGACTCATAATGGCTCTTTCCTTTACATACAGCGGCTGCACGTTTTGTTGGGCCTTCTGGTTACATTCAGCTTGCAGTCAGTTTAAAACCAGCCTCAAACCCACACGGTTTACAAGCCGCTGGTAACTACAGGATACTGATAGAACTTGTGGCCGAGCAGAGGGAGGTGGAAACCCCAAAGCTTTGTGTGGTTTTTGCATTGCGACAGCAGGTTTGTTTCCTAAGCAAAAATCTCCAAAGAGACTGTTATTAGAGCTGTGTGTTACAGCAAGTACATATTACAGCACACAGTGCCACGCAGCCCACAGTGTCAGGAAAGGAACAGCCCTGCTGCTGCATGAGATACCTGCTGCAAAGATATCCAGCTACAAAACTGGTGAAGGATTTGTTACCAAAAGTCCGGTATTTTGCCCAAGAATGACCTCAAAGAAGTAAGAAGAGAGATGTATTGCAGTTGTTGTTTGCTGGGTAAGGCAGAATGCAGAAAGCATTTTGCATTTCATCCCTGTTTAGGTTTAAGGATAAGGAGCCAAGGGAAAACTGGAGAGGCAAAGGAAAACCGAGCGCAGGGAAAAGAATTACTACAGTTTCTGCATCTACAGCCCTCGTGCTGTAGTTCCATGTGCATTTCAAAGCCAAAATGCAACTCAAATATGTGCAACTGTGTGGACTTGGTTACATAGCTCTCATGTCCAGGGTGCACTGGAGTCAAGTATATAATCACGTGTAATGTATGGCTCTGTAAAACTCATACAGAAGACATACTCAAAACAACCTTGTCTTTTTCTTTTTTCCTTTTGCCACTTCTGTAGGAAACTATGCCCCAGACGCCAATATTTTCCAGCATGCTTGGCTCCAGCTGTAGTGGACAAGTGCAGCCTGATATGGGAGAGAGATGCGTGGACCCCGTTTATCAGGATGGGAACATTGTTTCTGGATCACTGGAGGCCTTGATAGAGCGCCTGGTACCCACCATGGACTATTATCCAGATGTAAGTAGGCACTGAAGGACCTGTTTTCTTCCTGTAGTTTTCCTAAGATAGCACCAATCTAAATCCTAAACATGAGAAATTCTATCTCCATCCAGATCATGATTAAGATGCAGACTAAAGATGCATTTATTTTGCTCGTAATACTTGTTCACTAAACATGTTACTCAACAGGGATACTCCTTTCTGCTTTTTAATGGGAACACCTGTTAGAAAGATAAAGCCATGTTGAACCAAATGGGCACCTTAAGAACCAATTAAAAGCAGCATTAGCCACAATGTTCAATCCCTCTAAGCTGCTTTACCTCTAATGCAGTCAAGATTAACATCTAACCATCTCCCACCTAGGGAAGTGGACCGACTCTTTCAGCTGAAATCAGCTCTAGGGATTTTTTGGCTTTGTTTTCCCCTTAATTTTCTATGCATCTCCTATTCAGACCATCAGGAAGAAAATACTTTAAAGCGACCACATTGATTGTAATTAAAGTGCTGTCTCTCTCAACACATTTTAATAAGCAAGTGCTGTAATAACGTTCCTGAGCCTAGAAATGATCTGGCAATGATTAAATGTCCTCACTGCAGTCCCCTGAAGTAAACATTGCTGGTAACTCTAGGGCAAGATGTAAGATTCTGAACGAGTGATATTACTCAGCGATCACACTATGACTTAAAACATCCCTTCGTACCCATCACTGAAAGACATTATTTAAACAAACTACCAAAAATCAGAGATTACAAAGCACGTATTCCATCCAAGCTGTGAAAAAGCAGCATGACAGAAACAGTCCAACTCTTTCTAGGACAGGAGTGACGGCAAACTGAAGTCAGTGTTGACTGCTATGTTGAATTTAACTGTGGTAGAGCAAGCCACGCTAACCTATACCTCATAGAACGTTTCTCCATCTCATCAGCTTTGGGGTTATTTACTGTGCTTTCACGCTGGTCACAATGAAACCTCCTTAAGCTCTCACATACACATCACCCAGTTCCCAATCACTATATGCAGTAAGGGCACTCCCTTCCCATATGAGACCCCCACGAGTGCAGTGGTACAGCAGCTGAATTCCAAGCAATTATTAGTTAGGATTAAAACAGGCAAAAATCAGGATGTCTTAATTTTCTGGTTCAATTCTAAACCTCTCGTTTAATTATGCTTACCTACGATTGTGCTAACTACAATAGATGCTAAGCACCAAATTCTCTGTATGGCACAGAGAAATATCCATAGCTGGGCATTCAGCTTCTCTTGCCCTCCCCAGACATGTAGTGGAGAGAGAAGGCAGAGCTCGAAGAGAGCTACAGAATCCAGTACACCAGTGAAACAGCTCTAGGCTGCCAAAGGCAAACGTTCCAAGGAATCAGCTCCAGCTCCCTTTATTTAATACTAGTTAATGTAGTTACTTGCTACTTGGGTTTCTGGAATATCACTAAGTTTGTTAAGCAGCTGTTAATGCATGTCTCTTATTGTGACTTAGAGTCTATTTATAACACTGCTACTCTGAAAATGGTTCCATAAAGTGAGCGTTACTTAAGGGATCTATGAGTTATTTTGGAATGTTGTTGGTTTCCATGGTGCTGTCACATACCCCGTGCAAGGGAGCATCACAATCCACGCGAGCACAGAGCCCACCAGGAGGCTGCAGTTCATAGGGGCAGCAAACTGACAGCTGAGTGATACAGCAGAAGTAATCAAGGGAACTCCTGGGAAAGGGAGCTGGAAAATGGTACTAAACCAAATTCATCTCCTCTACAGCAGGACGCGTTCTTTTAGGTAAATCAGATCACCCAATTTAGCTAAAAGGATTAATTTTACAGCAAGTGGATGGATAAGCTTAGAAAGACAGAGATGGAACTGTGTTTGAGTCATCCCCAAATGCAAGCCTTGGATTTCAATTCAGATTTATGTTTACACTTCATGTCTTGCCCATTTCTATTTTTAGGGAAGTTAGAGCGATAGCCATTTAGTGTGGAGGTGCCGTCAGAAGGGGGACCAGTTACCTTCTGCTCCAGAGGAAGGTGTAAGCACCTCCCAGCTTCATGTCTCTGCCTGCATGAACACAGGATGACAGCAAGGCACCATCAGTTAACTCTCATCAAGAGAAGGTGTTCATTATGTTACCAGAGGTTGCCTTTAGTTTCAGGGAGACCTGTTTCTAGGTGTTGCTCCAAATTTCTGGACTAGTCCATCTGAGAGCAATGCTTAAAAGCCGTTCTGTCGACACAAAGCTCAGGACTGCAGTCACCATCCAGATGGAAAAAAGGGGGTGGAGGAGAAGGCAAACAGTATCTTTCTGTTCTCGTTACAGTGCAAAACAAAACTGTATTTGCTGTGTTGGCAGCACAAGAGACAGATGAGAGAGGACAGGAAAGATAAGGCCCTACATTTGTATACTGCTCTTTTGAGGTTTGTTTGTGTATGGGGACTTACTCAGCGCACAGGGAAATGTATATTTGTGAGACAGAGGAGTTGGAGAGGTTAGGAATGGAATGTACCAGTCTGCAACCCTTGTGCCCAAACAGAAAACATTCTAAGACAATATTTCACAAACATAAGACTGAGCAGCGAGTGCACAAAGGGATTCTTCTTCTTTTTTTCCTTCCCCAGACAACAGCAGTACATTCTTGGGTCAGAGAGGAACAATTCCTCCTTTCGTCCTGCGTGCTTGCTTTTTTTTCCTTAAATATAATTCAGCTCATCTCTTAGCAACAACTTTAGGCACTAAAGGAATCTGCCTTCTTTTTCTCTCGTAAAGCACAAGACCCTTTTTGTGTCAGCTAAGTTGTTCCAAATGCAGAAAGGAATTTTTTTGCCTTTTCTCTCAAATACCTGTCACTTTCATGGGGTAAGTGGAGCTCAGCTTTCAGTCTCATAGCTTATGGAAGCATTTTTAATCAGCCTTTGTCAAAGCAGCCTGCTTCTTAGCTGCCTTCTCAAAGCATTTTCACGTGCGAGGGACTGCCTGTGAGAAGAGTGTAGGTCTTCGAAGTGTTCTAACACCTTGCTTACATGGGAGGGCTGCTCTGAAAGTAATGCCTTCTATTTTGTTATCTTGGATCGCAATGTCAGAAGCGGATGTTGGTGGTATGGCAGTGGAGCCTGAACCTTCCCCCCAGTATTCCATTACATGTTGTTGCTGTGTGACAGATGGCAGCAGAGGGGCACTGACAGAACACTGTCTGACATGGAAGTGCATATGAAGCAAAGGTGTGTTGTTAAATCCCTCTGCATGGGAAAAAATGGCATCTGGTGACATTCACTGATGCTTGCTGAACATTTGTGTCTCTATCAAGTAGTGTCACTGTTTTCTTGCTACCTGCTGTAGCTTCCATGGAAATAAATAAGAGGCATTACTTTTGGAGCAGCCTACACTTGAATACAGGTGTAACAAGTAACAGAAATCCCTGATCTAGAGGAGACATCTGACATTCACATCACATATTTCCTGTCCATTACAACCATATTTCTAACAACTGTGACCTACTGCTAAGCTGCAATGCACAGCCCAATTCAGCCTCAATTTTCTTTATTGGACAGGAAGTGGTCATTAGCAGAGAGGCGGAGATGAGGCTCAGCCCTGCTATTAGACACATTGAAGTCATTTCTTACTTGCAGTTAACCTATAGCCATCGTAAGCAACCCCAGAATCAATAGGCAACCTGAGGAGTAAGACCAGATCCTCATGAATTGTAAACCAGAGTGTCTTGATTGACCATAGTGAAACAATTTAGTTTGCTAACAAACTGGCCCTAGACCTGGCAGTGTGACTTGAAAAGTGGACTGAAAATACAGCAGATGGGTTCCAGAAGTATAATTTGTTTCTACGACTTAGCAGCTTAGTGTGATCTGGAAACATGCTGTACGTGTCCAGTGCAGATGCCGTGGATTAAGAGAGAATGCAAGCCTTGAACAGAACGCTGCGCTTTTATGGCCGCGTATCTTTCCCTGTCTTTCCAATTCAGCACTTTTTTGAACGTCATAAAGCACTATCAGAGGGATTAAGTAGAGGCACAGGTCATCTAGGTCACTGACAGTGCAAAAACAGGGGAACGTACTCTGAGCAGGGCTTTCTTGCAGTTACTCTGACCAAACACCATCCCACATCATACAGGCTTCCACCCAGAAGACCAACACTAGAATTAGTACAACAAGCAAAATTATATCTTTCCTTAAAAAAAAAGAGAAGCTCCAGTTTATCAGAGCTAAGGTCACTGACGGGGCAGAGCAGCCTGCATTTCAGTTCCTTGCCATTTCAGTGTACAGGCATCTTTCTGGCAGGTTTCCACACTGCCAATACACAAGAACATGGGGAAGAGATGAAAGTATAAGAGTCCATAACTGTTTTTCATCTCTTCCTTTCTTAAATGGAAAATAGGGTAAAAGCAAGAGCTGCTTCATGTTTCCAGAGCAGACATTTTCACACAACAGCTGCTGCACCCAATAGCTAAATTCCTTTCCCAGATAGGCCAGACTCAGGGTTCCAAGTTCAGGGATGCACTGATAGAAACAAGCAAAGATATTGGCTAAAAAGGAGTGAAGAGAACCAGGCACAGGTTACTTCCCCCAAAACCAACACTACTCTCTCCTGTGTTTTAATTCCTATTGGGTGTTGTATCAGTTTAAGGATCGTTCTCACACACATCAGCATAGAAGGTCTGATAGGCTCTCCCTTTCTCCTTTCTGATATCTGGCATATTGTAGTGTTTGATTTACGCTATAGATAATAGAGAATATGAAACATCAAAATACAGAATACAAGTTTGAAACCCTGAAGCAAGATCATGACACAAAAGCATTCATTCACATATCAACATGAACTGCACAGAGTATGACTTGGAGCATAATGCATTAAAGCTTTTAAAATGGAAATAGGCTATTTCTAATGAGAAATAATAATTGTTGACACTTAATAGCACTATTCACGCTGAAGAGACTCTGAAATGGGCCCCATATTGATTAAGTCACGCCTCAAACTGAATTATTGTCATACGGCCTCAAACTAAGATAAAGCTCGTGTCAGTGATTGTGAGGGAAAAGGAAAGAAAACCATATGTGAATAAATTATAGCTGTGATTTGGAGCACACACAAAGCAGTTTTCTGTTGCTTGATGAAGGGCAGTCACTCCATAAGAAAAACAAGAATTCAGAGGGCAAAATTACACCATGTTTACACGACATAAAGCGACGTTGCTGTTTTATAGACTAGTTTTTGTTACAAGGCTCTAGGGAAGACAAATGATTCTCACTGGTTAATCAAACTTGCTTTATCCCCGCTCTGCTCCCACAGAGAACTTACATCTTCACTTTCCTGTTGAGCTCCCGAGTCTTCATTCACCCACATGAGCTCCTGGCTAAAGTGGGACAGATCTGCATTAAACAGAAGCAGCAGCTGGAAGCCGGGACAGAGGCAGAAAAGGTAAATGAGAACCATCATTATGTCCTATAGTGTCATTTATTTCCCATCTTTTTCTTTTCATTGTAAAGCTACACAGATTGATAAAGAATACACTGAAATAGTCATCAGCACATGTTACTGAATGTGCTTTTGTTTGGGTCTTCCTCCTTGAAGCTCTATTGTTTGTTTGATAACTACTGATGTACGTTGTGTAGTAGCCTAGCTTGGAAATCATGCAACTTTGCTCTGGCAAGCAGTACTGACCTGCAGCAATGTGTATCTGCCACAAACCTGCCCAGCAAGTTGCTGGGGCTTTTGCCAAGCAAGGTCTGCCTGGAATCTGATTGCAGTCACTCCTGTCACATTCTTGGAGTTGAGGGCTCTGCTGTAGGTGCACTAAAAACCCATTTTTGTTGGAGCGTTGCAAGTCGGCGTGATGGTAAATCAGGAAATTTCATCTGATGAAAATTAAGGGATGCAGAAGCCTATGCTTCCTCATCTGATTAAACAGCTTTACCATCGCTGATTAAACTCAACCGGGTCAATTTATGATATGCACTTACATCCATATTGAGTCTCCCCATATGGAGAAAGTGCACTGAAGGACTTGACTAAAGATGAAGTACCAGAATAGTCCCAGCTGGAATGCAAATGTAAGTGACAGAAACAAAGATAAAATCAGCAAATACTTAAAAAGATCTGAACCGTTCAAATCCTGTGCTTATTTTAGATCACTTCTTCTACTATGAGAAATAATATGCTCACAATCCTGATTCTCAGCACATTGATAGTCCCATTTCTTCTTCTCCTTATAGCAGCAAGACTACAAGCAGGGAACGTGAAAAGTAGCCTTTGAGGTTTGGCAGCACAGTTTTTGACATCAGTACTGACCTAAGGGCTTCTTTCTCACTTACTACTCCTGCTCTGTGGTCTCATATTGTATCGCAACATTCCTCCACAGTTAACACTTAATGCAGATTGACTTTTATGCAGGTCAGTTACCTCATCCACTCATCAAGCAGATAAGGAGCTCTGTTGGTTCTGGGGTGCCGGAGGGGTCAGGGAGGACAGATGCAAGAACTATTGCATTCACTGTGCCATAGTTCCCATCACCACTCCAAAACAGGCTCACAACTTTGCACCCCCCACTTGGTACGTGGTAAAAGGCAGCGTTTCCTCAGCTCTGCCGAACCAAACAGCAGAGGTAGGAACTTTTAAGAGATTCTGGGACCATCTGAAACAAGGGGTTAAGCTGTCTACAGACATGTGATGACAAATGACAGCTGTCTGTAGCTAGTATCAAAGTATCCCATCTGCAGTACTTGTATTTAAAAATAAAGGATTACAAGACACAACTCTTCTGTCAATAATAGTACTCTTAGGAGTTTTAAAGCCAAAACAGAAGCTGGGCAATAAGTCATAGAATGGCCTGGGTTGAAAAGGCCCACAATGCTCATCCAATTTCAACCCCCTGGGTTGAGCAGGGTCACCAACCAGCAGCCCAGGCTGCCCAGAGCCACATCCAGCCTTGAATGCCTGCAGGGATGGGGCATCCACAGCCTCCTTGGGCAACCTGTTCCAGTGCATCACCACGCTCTGGGGGAAAAGACTTCCTCCTAAGATCCAACCTAAACCTGCCCTGTCTCAGTTTAAAACCATTCCTCCTTGTCCTATGACTGCCCATCCTCACAAACAGTCATTCCCCTCCTGTTTATACACTCCCTTCAAGTACTGGAAGGCCACAAGGAGGTCTCCCCAGAGCCTTCTCCAGGCTAAACGAGCCCAGTACCCTCAACCTTTCCTCATAGGAGAACTGCTCCAGCCCTCTGATAACACGAAGTAGTGTGATTCTGGCTTTTTAGCAGGTGTATTAAGAAAAGTCATAGCTCCTTCCACACTGACACGAAATAGCATTACATTGTAACAACAGGATGTGAAACAGAGCTGCTCCTGTTGCAAAACACCCACTCTGTCAGACCTGCTGGCAGTTTGAAAACAGGCCTACAGGAGAGCCAACAGCAAGATGACAATAAAACACAAGGTTTGGGAGGCTGCCTTAATTTGCATGCTTTTCTAGGTGCTTTCCCTGCTGTGCCCTTGATCCCTTCCTCCCCCCTGAACTGTATTTTTTTCCTACTCACTAAACACAACATTCTTAGAAAACACTACCTAAGAATTCCGACGTCCCTCCCCAATGACTCCTTTGCAGACCTCTGCTGCAAGCACCTGTTATGTCTGACAGGAAAACAGAGGCTCCTAACATTTGCAAACATTTGTTTTTAAACAAATAAAAGTTCACTTTAAATGCAGCATGTAAAACTCCAAGCCACTCTACTTATTCACTGTCATAACTCACTGGAGTATCATCAGCTACCAGCACCTTCTAATTAAGTGGCTCCACAGCAGGAAATGGCTGGCAAAAGTAGTTAAAGCAGCTCTGATCATGTCTGATAAGAGATTTACATAAACAAACTAAGACAAGAAGTTGGCTGACTTGTTGCCCGGGTAGTGTGTGAGCTGGAGAAGTGGCCAGGAGCCAGGTTTTGAGGTTAGGCACCACAGTACTGATCATTTGTTTTTGACATCATTTGCTAACAGAGAAGTCCTGCAGAAAACAGCTGAGAGAAAAGCAGATTAAAAAGCAAAATGGGATATCTTGGAGCCCTCTGAGAGCCCTTCTGGACGAGTATAAAAAGAAAGGGTTTCATAGTTTAAGATATCAAATACTTGTCAGCATAGCTACGCTCAAGTTTTATCCCTTCACATCAAGCTGAACTCTCCATCAGCATGTTAGAAATTGGAGAGACTCCAGCACGGTCACAGGAAACAAAAACCCTTGTGCAGTATTACCTGTTGACCAAAGTACTTCGCTGAAATAATTAGCTTCTCAAAAGTGCTACTGGGAGAAGTATTCCCATAGATGGCAGACAACCCAGGCCTTGCAGGGAGAGGCTGACATCTGGAGCAGAGCTACAGAAGCAGTAGGTTTATTGCAGATATGACAAAAAGGAAAACACACTGTTGCCCACGTATGTGTGATTTCTATCTAGGTTACCACAGATCACAGGTGGCAAGCCTGTCACTCTGCTTTGGACTTCATTAGGATGCACCTGAAACTGGAATCTCGTGTTTTGCTGAGCTACTGGCTTTTAGTGTTGCATTCAAAGTACATCTCTTCCACGAGTGTTAAAAGCATCAGATCAGACAACAAGCCTTTGACACCTGTAATCCCAAAGAGAAATACTGCTTGCTGTTGTCCTGCTAAGGTTGCCTAGCTATCTGTTGTAACCACAGCTACTCCTGATCATGGGTATATACAACAGGAAGTCAGTTTTCACACAGCCAGAGGATTTGGGAACTTTTATTCCCCCATCCTTCCACATTCAATTCCAAAAGATAATAAATAACAATACCACCAAGAGGAATTTTGAAGCAGCTTTTGATGATTGGTGCACTAAGCACGTACCTCCTCTGTTAGCTCTGATGGAATGGAAGCACATGGGCTGGCTAATTAGTTCTCTTATAACACAAGAGAATTATTCATTCTTTTAATAGCTGTAGGCTCCACACCTTCTCTAGCGAACAAGCATAACCTGTATTCTCTTCAAGGCGGGTGATAGTGGGAGTTTAGTGGGTTGACAGCTGTAATGCAAAGCTCAGTCCCTCTCTGTCTGGAAAGATGGTAAAGTCAGGTCCCACAGAAACTGAACTTCCAGAGCTTTCCTTTCTGTACCTACATTCTTTGCAGGAATGCCAACTGGTGGCAGAACAAGCATTATTTTCTTCTTGCCCTCACTGCCCACCTATTCCATGCTTCTCTCACCTGCAGGATTGATAAGAGTACCATCAATAAAGAGAGCTAGGGAAAACATGCTTGCAAGGAGCATTGACTTCATTGTCACAGTGAAGATTCCAGGCGATATTGTTTAAAGTTCTTATCAACCATTTATTAACGCTCCAACTGCTTACCAGTGGGATGTAAATAGTGCAGGAAATAGCTCAGTTCGCTGGACTTCTGAGGCATTACACGATCAAATGATGTTTGGGGGCACGAAGTTCCATCAGCTCTTGTAAAACACTGGCTATTTGTCCTAGAAGGTGATGCTTTGATTTCTTATAGCAACACTCACATGCCAAAGTCACCTTCTGTAACCCTTAAGTTGTTGACGGTGAACGCAGTAAGGAAAGTACACTGCAGATAAGGAGAAGGGTCTGCTGTGTAATGAGACATCAGTTTACGCAAGCAGGGAGGTAAACAGATGAAAGCTTCCTCATTTTTCCCTCTGTGCATCACAACTTGGGTGAAAAATAAACATAAGAAGAATCAAAGCTCAATTCAAGTTATTTGTTCAGTCTTGTAGCACACTCCCCCAGTTTTCCAAGTGCATTCCTTCAGCTGGAGAGAGCAGCCTCAGTAAATCTATGCTACTTGCATAACTGGCATCCAATTCAGGTCTAACTGATGAAAAGCTTTAGAACATTCACAAGTAACAGAAGAACTTAATAAATGGCTCTCCTTCCCTGTTCTGACACTGATATATTCTTGAGTAATGACCAACACTGATTTTCAAAGTCCGTTATTATTTGGATATCGTGGAGAGAATAAACACACACATGCACACCTTCCCTACTGTTCATTTATTTAGATATACAGATGTACCTGGAGGGTCTGATAAATCCTGTAGAACAGAAGTGTCTTTATGAATGTTTCTCACCAGCTATACCTGGTACGTGCTGCATTGGGCACGCATTAGAAACAAAACACAAAGGTAGTGCTGCCTCAGATGGCATAAATGAACTCAAGCCCCACTGGCTTCAATCAAATAAGGTGCTTAAACTATCCTGTCATCTTCCCGGCTTTATAAAACTAACCTTGAAAGTATCTTCAAAGCACTTGGTAAGAGACATGACCAAGCTATCCTGAAAGGGGGCTAAGTCATATTGTTGAGAAGCATGGTTCAAGCTCAACGTGCTCTTTTTTTCTCCCTTCCATTTGCTACAAGTGCAGAGTATTTTCAAGAGCATCTAGATTTAGGCAAGTCTTCATCAGGTTCTGCTGCCAGAAAGGTCTATGGTCAGTAATTAACTCAGTGTTTCTTTCTAGGCAAAGCTGAAGTCCTTCGCTGCCAAAATCATCCAGCTCCTGAAGGAATGGACTGAAACTTTCCCCTATGATTTCCAAGATGAAAAATCCATGAAGGAGTTGAAGGAGATTGCTCACAGGATCACACAGTGTGATGAGGTAGGAGCAAAGGGGGAGGAAAAAAGAATGTTAAGTTGGAAAGCAGTATTTGTGACAACCTTTACACGTCGTTTATCACATCACAAACTGTTGCTCCTACACACTGGGTTTTCTAAATGGACTACAGGAGCAGCTGCTAGGCTGCCCTGTAGCTGCAGGACAAGGGCTAAGTAATGAAGTTCATGGTCCATTAGCAGGAACTGTGTATAATCACCAAGCGTAAGAGACAAAATTCACAATGATATGAAAAATGATGCAGAAGGAGAAAGAAAGAACAGCGATGTTAATGACACAGTGTAGTTAAATTGCATAATGAATTACGTGCCATCCTTTGTGCTCTGTTACTGCTCTGCTATCCAGGTCTCACAAAAACATCAACTAGTTCATAGAAGCAGGGAACGGCTTTGGTTGGAAGAGACCTTAAAGATGGTGTAGTTCCAACCCTCTGCCATAGGCAGGCACCAGATGAGGCTGCCCAGGGCTCCATCCAACCTGGCCTTGAACACCTCCAGATATGAGACACCCACAGCTTTTCCAAGCAACCTGTTCCAGCACCTCAGCACTGAGATAGGCCAGTGTCCTCCAGCTCAAGAAGAAGATGCTTACGAGGGTCTTCTAGGTGCCACGCACAGTATTTTCACAAAGAAACTTCTTTGAGCTCTACTGGGTGCCCAGTCACCAGTCCTACCAGGTCTGCGTTTTCAGTCTGGAGGATGGGAAAATACAAAAACACCCTAGACCTTCTAATAAGGGCAAGGGAATCATCTGTAATGTGTTTGTGTGAACACGAAGGGTTACTTACAGAAGTTTTTCATTGTTTTGAAGCCCAAGACTTCAAGATACTCTTGAGAACAAGTAACAGGAAACAGGAAAACAATTGTATTGTAAGCTGTTTTTGTTGATTCAAGGAGGGAGAAAATGAAGAGCAGCAGGTTTGACAGCACTGTGTGAATCAGTGATAGGGCAGCGACAGGCGTTACCACGTTGTCAAAAGGAACTATGTCAGTTGTGTTGCATCAGCAAAACTGTTTACCTGGCTTCTGCTAAATGTCACCGCCTCAGTAAGAAGAGAAAAGCCCTTAGGATCATATCATACCTTCTATTCCCTCTGTAAACAGGAGAGAGGTTTATGCTGGCAGAGACACAACTGTGAGAGGGAACTAAGCAAAATAGCAATCACTGAGCATGTGTATCTTGGTATTTTATTTGTCCACCATTTTGAACTGGAAAAAAGTTGTGACTTTTCCTTCTTCCCTCTCACTTGTATGTATGAATAAATTCTCAGTTGGGAGAAAAGGCCTCAGAACGGCTCAGCACTCTGGTGTCTGGAGCTTCCGGGATGATGTCCCTTATTTGCAGCATCACACTATTTATCCCCTTAGCAAAGCTACACATCATCAAGAGCTGCACGCTTCTGTCTTCTAGGAAGCAGAATGCAATACTGACAAAACAAAGCAGCTCTTACTCTCAGTATCTGTTGCCTCTTTCCTGTTCTAAGAAATTCTAAGAGCCCTTATCTAAATGTTAGGATACAATAAATTCCCAATAGCCACAGTTTTTAATATCGCTGCAGTTTCTTCCTACATTGACAACCAATATATATTTGAATCTCGCCTGCTTTCAGATTTGATTCCCTGTGATACAAAGCCTTGCTTTCCTCCTTACAGAGGTATGGCAAGTCAGGCACAGCAGCTGAGGTCAAGCCATTTCAACAGAAGGCTCAATATAGGGGAGAGCAGAATTAGCTCTCTATTTTAGTCCCCCTACTTTGTTCCCTTGCCATTTCTAAGCACTTGTAACACAGTATCCAAAATGGCTCCAACCAGCTGCTGTTTAGCCACAATCCAGTTGCTCATCAAGATGAGCTACGCTGCTTCCAGCTTTTCATTTTATTCCACTTGGGAGTCAGATTATTGCCTTGTAAAGCAACATTCTGACACTATTATTGCTTAATTATAGCACGCAATATACAAGTATTTGGTAGTCATCTTCTCTCACATCTGCTACATAATTTCCGTTATCACTGCACACGAGTGGCTTTGGGAACCATCACAGTCATTGCAGCTCTTTCTAGTGCATCCAGTCGACTGGCAGAAACCAAGACAGCAAATTGCAAGCTAGGATCTAAATTTGGGGTTAACTTGAAGAGAAATAATTTGCACAAAAGCAGGAGAACAACAGCGCAATGGAAAAGGACTGTTAAGAATTGTTTTTTCCAGCAACAGAGAGGGCAAAACCACAATGACCATTTAGTTTCAACTCCCTTGCTACACACAGGGTCACCAACCAGCAGCCCAGGCTGCCCAGAGCCACATCCAGCCTGGCCTTGAATGCCTGCAGGGATGGGGCATCCACAGCCTCCTTGGGCAACCTGTTCCAGTGTGTCACCACCCTCTGTGTGAAAAACTAATACCCAACCTAAACCTGCCCTGTCTCAGTTTAAAACCATTCCCCCTTGTCCTATCACCATCCACCCTTGTAAACAGTCAATCGTCCTCCTGTTTATATGCTCCCTAAACATATAAACTCATGTATAAGGTATATAGTGTGAGAAGTTGTGTCTGCCTTTCTCACAGGAAAATGGCACGGTGAAAAAGATCATTAGCCAGATGACACAGAATCTCCTGATGGCTCTCTCTGCACGGAGCCAGTACCAGGAAATAAAAGAGAAATTCCGGCAACCTGCTACTGACAAAGGAACCATCCTCAAAACCAAGCCACAGTCTACTCAGAAGGACATCCTGAGTGTGTGCTGCGACCCTCTGATCTTGGCACAGCAGCTAACCCATATTGAACTGGTTAGTTTGCGTGAATTATTTTGTTTTCCATGTATTAAGTATTAATGTACTCACTACTATGTACTTTGCTACAGGGTTCAATGAAAGCCTCTAGTACAATAATTAAATAAAATACCAAGTGATGAACAAGAGCATCTAGATATTTCCCATAGAAACACTTTGTACGTATCACTAAAGGCAGCTTCAAGAAATGGAAGTTATAAAACTTCCTAATAACTTAAGGCTTATCGGTGCGCTTTCCACTGAGCTCTGTCAGCCTGTACAATGACCATCTCAAATCTTTCTGACTCAGGAACGAGTGAGCAACATTTACCCGGAGGATCTGATGCAGATTGTCAGCCACATGGACTCCCTGGATAATCACAAGGTACAGGAAGGGGCACAGGGAGAAACAGAAATAAAGACTGATCAGGGTTCCAGTATACTTTGTCTACAAAGGGTGTCCATTTTCTAACCTTCTTTAAGCTCATTTCTTTAAATAAAATCCAGTAAGATTTTGAACGAGACAGGATACCCTTAGTATACCAACTTCATCACGATAAAGCTTAATAAGCACATGGCTTTTTCTCTTACAGTGCCGAGGCGACGTTACCAAAACCTACAATTTGGAGGCCTATGACAACTGGTTCAATTGTCTTAGCATGCTGGTGGCCACAGAGATTTGCAGGGTAGGTGCAAGTAGAAGATAAGATGGAAAAATAATCCTGTCCTTAAGCATGAGTGGTAGGTACTGGTCTAGTAGAGACTTAAACTGAAGCCATCTAATTAAAGATAACTGCATCATTCAAGCATTAAATTATTGTCATGCTTAAGTGATGAAGAGTCCAGCTTGGTCATACAAGTTCTTTAAGACATCGAACGGAACATAAACAAAAAATTACACTCTTCCACAACTGGGCACATAACTGGTAATGGCCTCACATACTATTTTACTACAAAAATAGATCTGAATAAAATATCCTCAGGCCTATGTAATGAGATTCCTTAACTAGATACAGTCTTGAAGTCCCTCTTCCATCAGCTTGTAGTAACGCCTTCAGCTGAACACCCTAACCAAAACTCAGGCCATCCCTTCCCTCTTAACAGATCTTGATTTTTCCAGGTTGTAAAGAAAAAACAGCGTACCAGAATGGTGGAATTTTTCATCGATGTGGCCAGAGAGTGCTTCAACATTGGAAACTTCAACTCAATGATGGCCATTATCTGTAAGTATCCTGAACGCAGATGACAAAAGGCACTGCGTTTTACAACCCAGCTAGTAAGATCGTGCTCCTACTTGCCTTAAGCTGGCTGACCACACCAGCACTTCCACAGGCACAGTATGTATCAGTGACAGAGGAATGCTTGTGTGTGTTGGTAGGGTGTTACCTATATCTGTCCATTGAACCAAGCTGCCTTCCAAAGTATAAGCAAAGTGCTGCCATTGGAATTAAGTATTTGCCCTTCAACTCTGTGGTTTGTTGTGTCTCCTTCCTCTCCATTTAGCTGGCATGAACTTGAGTCCCGTGGCACGGCTAAAGAAAACTTGGTCCAAGGTCAAAACTGCCAAATTCGATGTGTTAGAGGTACGTGTAAAGCTCAGACTTGATGTAGAAATCCATCAAACAGTAATATCACAGCAGAGGGAGGGATGAAACCAAGTCAGAGATCACAGAGGCACCTCTCTGTAGGCTGTTTCTTCCTATCGTACCTTTCTCCACCAGCATCTAAATACCTTTCATTCTTCAGGCAAGTGAATGCTTTTTCACGTCCTTTAGAACCGATTAGAGTGCTCCATCTAGTGGCCTGAATCTGAACCAAAACCAAATCTAATTGCAATCATGACATTGATGACAGCAAGTTGACAAAATTGCCCGTTCTTACCCCCCCCAGCAGTCATTCATTATTTCCTTTCATCCTCATGTTAGCAATTGAATGAAAGCATACTCTGATCAGATCAGTGTTGTTTGTTTAGTTTTTAATTACTGAAGTAGTTTTTATTACATGACTACCTTTCCCCTCTCCATACAAACAGCATCATATGGATCCATCCAGCAACTTCTGTAACTACCGCACAGCCCTGCAAGGAGCAGCACAGCGATCTCAGACTGCCAACAGCAATCGAGAGAAAATCGTCATCCCAGTTTTCAACCTCTTCATTAAAGATATCTACTTCCTGCACAAAATACATACAAACCGCTTGCCCAATGGGCAGATCAACTTCAAGGTAGGACTCGGTTTTATTCAAACTCTAATGCTTAGGCAGATGTTTTGCATTGCAGTTTTTAAGTGTCAGATGCTTAAGTCATCCCAGCATTGCTATAAACTAGACTAAAGGATACCTTCATCCAAGGGAAGTGAGGTTAAGGTCTCAATACCAAGTTCCTGTGGAAGCCCGGTGATTGCAGTTGCTATGTTTGTGTTCTGTATCCAGCAGAACCTCACACAGCCGCATATGCAGAAGAGAATCCACATGACTGCTGGCATTTAATTGCCTTCAGTTAAGTGGTCAGGTTTTAAAACGGACTAAAACAGAGATTGACTCGTGTTAGTTTTAGACAAGATGAGATAAGCACGCTGCAAACCATGAAATGCCTGAATATCAGAGTGGGTGAAATAATACTGACTGGTAACAAAAGAACTGATAGATGAAGACGGAGAAGAAAATAAGAATTTTGAAGCCAAAACCCAAATGTTAAAAGCTACTGAAATCACAACTGAGCTTCAGCAGTATTATCCAGGCCAACTGAGAAGGGAGAGCTGTTCAGGGAAGGATGCACTCCAACAAAATGGTTTGGAACGGTAAACGTTTGTCAGTCCCCAGCTGTGTTCCTGAAATACATTCAGAGCCCCACACACTGAAAGCTGCGTAAAGGTCACAGTACAGAGAAGTTTCTCCTTAACACTGAGCTCCTAAACACGTAATATTAAAGAATAACAAGGAAAGAGGTGGAATAAAGGATAGTAAAGAGCAGAAACACGAATGAGAGAGAAGCCCTGAAATTATAGAGAGGAATCAGCATTTGAAGGAAAAGCAATTATAAAGTTCTTCTAATTACCTCACACAGAAATTCTGGGAAATCTCAAGACAGATTCATGATTTCCTGACGTGGAAGCAGGTCGAGTGTCCTTTTGAGAAGGACAAGAAGATCCAGAGTTATCTGCTCACCGCACCCATTTACAGTGAAGAAGGTAAAGCCCCTTATTGAACTTTATATAGTCTTAATTGAAATGCAGAGTGAAGAGTTAACATGCAAGAACAGCATTTCATAAGCATGTATTACCAGTTCCACACTGGCTGCTGATGGGAGTAAACCTCATTGGTGAAGTCTTAAGTTACAACTGTTATAAGACAATTGTATCTGTTTCACTTAAAGAACTGCACTGTTCTTTCTGTATTTACCAGCTCTGTTTATTGCATCCTTTGAAAGTGAAGGTCCAGAAAACCACATGGAAAAAGACAGCTGGAAAACACTCAGGTAAGAAGCTTCCTCAGCATGGGGTTTTTGCAGACCTACACACGCTCGTGAACTCTTCATGAACACTTTTGCATATTCAGCTCAGCCTTATCTGTGGCCCAAGCACACCAAAAAACAAGCACAAAACAATCAGCTTCATGCCTCCTGCTCTCATATCCAGTAAATAGTTCCAGTATGGCCTAAATGAACTTCATGTCTTTCAAAACCCAAATCCGATAAACAAGTCTATAGGATTCTGATAGAACTCCTCCAGTTAACTCTGACTCCAAGAGCACTGCTTGACACCATGAGAGAACATGCTCACTTCAGGCTATCAAACGCAGTTGTAGAGTCTGTATTTGAGTCTCTATTGTACCGCAAGCAGTAGGTGAAGATGAGAGGGGAACATATGTTATTTGCCTCAGTGCATTCTGAAGGCTACAAAGGTTTTATCTTTATTTCAAGTCAGTACTATTATCGGATTTCAGAGAGGTAGGCTACTCTGTAACAGTTGAAAAAGCTACCCTTTGGTAGAATCACAGAATGGCCTGGGTTGAAAAGGACTGCAGTGATCATCTGCTTTCAACCCCCTGCTATGTGCAGGGTCACCAAGCAGCCCAGGCTGCCCAGAGCCACATCCAGCCTGGCCTTGAATGCCTGCAGGGATGGGGCATCCACAGCCTCCTTGGGCAACCTGTTCCAGTGCGTCACCACCCTCCGGGTGAAAAACTTCCTCCTAAGATCCAACCTAAACCTCCCCTATCACAGTTTAAGACCATCCCCCTTGTCCTGTCACTGTCCACCCTCATCAGCAACCCCTGAAGAAAGGCTTACGAAAGAAAGATACGCCCACTGCTAACCTTTACCAAAACTATAAAGACTACCACGGTACAAAGCTTTCCATTTTTATTACTTCTTTTTCTAGGACAACTCTGCTTAACAGGGCCTGAGATTTTTTGGATCCGATCTGCAGTCTTCGAAGCACACAGAATGAATGTGTTTTTACAACCTGAAAGACTCGGACTGAGTTAAGATGACCTCACTGGTTGAGGTCTGTTTTGTATATACAGTACCTTTTATGAATCAAAATGCGGTAAATATTTCACATGTCAACCTTAAGGCACTTAAGTGAAGGGTTTTGTTTTTGTTTTTTTATTTAAAAATAGAAATAAAAAGGGCAGGGCCCTGTTCTCAGAGACGAAGCGTATCACGGGAGGTGGGATCCTTGGGGAGATCTTATTCTATCAGCATCCAAATTGTTATTTTTTATTACTTCCTCCAAAATCAAACAAAAGTTCTAACACACATCTCAGCTACAGCCACTGTTAAATACTCCACTGGACCAATAGCCTGCACAACACTCAAAATGTCTACCTGTGGTTTCATTCCCATCGGCGAGAGCGATCGTACGTACGAGTGTTTGTAGGGTCAAGGCCTTAGACATCTGCAGTGAGCCTGTTCCTCTCCTACATCAGAAATAGTGCCTTACAAGGTACTGACGTTGTGTAGTGTACCTTCTATCACGCTGGATTGGAAGCAAGGAAAATAAAAATATGGATGTCTCAAAACCAGCCACAAAGTACTTTATAAATGAAACGAAGAACACGACATGTGAGGTCGAGCATACCTGCCTGTGACACTGATGGTGCAGCAAACCTATTTTTGTTACGCGATTTAAGGAGCAGATGGGGTAACTACTGAGGGTTATGTGTGCATGCCTGACTACGCACACGTTTTAATAATTCTGGGAACTATCCTTCCAATTCTGATTGCCAGAATAGATTGTTTTCCTTTGTAAAAATCAGGGATTTCTTCCTAATTTTTTCCTTTTTTTTTTTTTTTTCCTTTGAAGAGAAGGATGTCTAACCTAGATTATCTCTGCAAAACAGGTTCTATACGTATTTCTGCCAACAGTTGACAGAAAAAAATATCATTGTGCACAAAATAAAGGAGAGGGAAGTGAACTCAGATGTCCAACTAAGGCTAAAATTGCCAAAGAAGGTCAAAAGCTCATCTCTGCTGACTTGGGCGTTTAAACCCCTTGGTTCCTTTGTAAATTCTAGTCTGAACTTCAAGACCAAAGCAAAGACCGATGTAAAGCATCAACTTGTTCTAGTATTTTGCAAGCCACGACAGTCTGGGGCAGGACCCACTGAAACCTGTAGGAAAACAATATAAGGAACTAATGAAGCCTTTGAGTCTAGGTCAAGCTTAGAGATGATCTGTAAACCCGCTGATAGAAGTAACGCCCATCATGTCCCAGCTTCTCCTTTTCACCCTGAGTTTATATCTATAAACACCTATTTATCTACCCAAATGTGCATAGCAGAAGCTTAAGACTAAGCTACACATCTCAATCTTTCTTTCGCCCCAGTGTCAAGATAAGAAAGAAAGAAAAAAAAAAAAGAAAGAAAATAGGCTCAGATTGAAAACTTCATCAATGATTACCTATGAATATTTACTATCCTTTCCAGTAACTGTTCTCATGAGGCATGTGGGCCAGGTATTCTTCAATGATGACTGAGCTGGGCTGTCATATTCAACATTCTCTCTCTTCAAAATCCCTTTTCAAGTGCTGTTGGTCACAGCCTTCTCTCACCAATCATCACAGATCATCATCTGCACCACTTCGTTTAGAAATGGTCAATTTTGAGTAGTTTCTTTGTATCCTACTCTGCTCTGTGTTGAAACGGGGACAAGACTTGCCAGACCCAGGGTCAGGTTTATCCCAGTCCAGTTGCCTCTTCTTGCTGAGTGCCTACAGCCTTGAGCAGTGCCGGTTTCACGCAGCATCAGCACACACACAACAGAAAAGGTTTGTGGTGTTGGCCCTGCCGCAGAGCGAAACATTCAAGAGCCTTCCCTCTCTCTCCCTGTTCTCCCTCCTGCCCCTCGCTAAATTCTTCGAATCACAGCAGTGAGTTGGGGTAATAGGAGAGAGAAATCACTATTTTGCTATTCCTGTAGCATTGAAATCAAAGAGGAACAAAAGCAAGCGATGCCTTGAAGAAGTAGGAAATAGTACAACAACTGTTGCCAGGAACAGCCTAGAAAAGGAGAAGGGATAAATTCTTATGATCTGCTGCTATTTTTCCCGTGCTGAAGAGTACTGACCTTCAGTCCTGGACTAGAGTAAGAATATTTATACTGTATTATTACAGTGTTTTGCACTTTCAGAGATGTTCTAGCTAGTAACATTGTTGGACACTATAAAAGGGATTGTATATCAGCTTTGTTTATGTAACTGAGATTTAAAAAAGGGATGCTTAAAAATTTAAGAAAAAAATTATATATATATATTTGAAATGCAATTTTAAAACACTTCCTGTAAATGTATTAAGAAAAAAAAGAAGCTTTCACATGAATGTGCACTTCACTGGTCAATCAGTCCTAGTATATACTTGAAATCAATGCAGTATCCACATTGGCTCCTCTTTCTTTTTCTGCCCTCAGTTTGATACATTCCTTAAATACTGTGTTTTGCTATTCTGAGCTGAAATGCTAAATATAAAGCTGTACCATAAAGCAGGATATTCTGTGTTTGACTGGATGTGCTTGCATTAATAAAAAAGAGTTGCTTCAACCAGACTCGACTGTTTCCGCGGCTGTTTTTCCACTTGCAAAGCAACCAAACCGCCAACCAGCAGGTGAACCAGCTGTCGAAGGTAACATCCTTGCAAAGAACTGTTTCTTCTTACTTCAGTTTCAATCCTGACTTATTAAGCCCTCCAAGCTGTGAGGCAAATCCAACTTTCCTAATGCACCAACTTGATTTATCACATTAACAGGTAAAAACAAAAAAACCCAGCTTTCTTCCAGCAAATAACTCTCAGGCGGTGAAATTCAGCTGACAGTCAAACATATTTTGGGGGACATAAAACCTCTGAGGATAGTAAGAAACAAATCTCTTCCAGTCTGCGATGTACTTAAGGCAACACCAGCCTCCCAGATAATTGGAAAAGCCTGAAAACAACATATGGAAGATGTTTTGTCTGACAGCTCTCAGCAGCCGCCATATAAACCTGTGTAGACAATGAAGCAATAAAATAATCAGGAATTTTTGTCTTACACTATTAGAACTGTAAAGGAAATTTCCAGACCAGTGAGCATGCAAGTATCTGCAACAGCTGCTTCCAAGTTCTCCCTTCAGTGCCTGTCCCTGGAAAGGCAGAAACAACTGGAGCACGCTTTGAAGTCTCAGCACATCTCCATCAGCTCCAACAGGCGTTCAATGACCCTGCAGAACATTTCCCCTATCCCACTGCTTCCCCAATAGCAACATCACTCGGCACTACACACATGTATTACCCCAAGGTGAGTAGGGAATAAAGGTACTTTCGGCAGCAGTTTGGCACTGCATGTGAAGCGTGATTACCTCCAACACGGGACAGGATTCAATCTCACAGGCAATCTCACATAGAAACAACCACCAATTGAGAGAAACCAATCTTCTTCCACAGAGCCTATAATGAAGGTGAAAACAAAACAGCCAGCTCACAGAACGCCAAGCAGAGGCAAACTTGCTTTACTTACCACAGACAAAACACAGCTACGCTCCCCCAACACAGCTGCTGTGTTAAGGCAACCCCATGCAATCAGACTCAAACACAGAACAGCTCTACTTAAAACTCACTCCTAACTTCAGAAATACAGCTTGCTTTGCAGTAACACCCTACAGATCTCAGCTACAGCTGCTGCTCTCCAAACCGAGCACAAGTCCTCCACAGAAGCACACCAGGACCATTCCCATCCTTAACTGCAACCTCAGAGCAATCCATCCCAGTAAAACAAGCGAAGACTTACCTTATTTTAATCAAAGACATAGACCACGTTGTCTAAAGAAGCTCCTCTACCAGCCCCAAACTCCTATTGCAAGAAGCCACTTACTGCAGGCAACCCTCATTAAGCCCCCAGCTGCCATCATTAAAGCAATCACCACAGCTATGGCGAGGCCCCTCACAGCAGGGTCTCAAGCAGCTATTTGCAAGTTCTTTTTCTCTAATCTACCAATGTAACTATGGAAAAGGCCACTTAATTACTAAAAGCAACACACCAACACGTGGCAAGGCATGAGCTCAGAAGGAAGGCATGACTTCTAACATGGAATTGTGTCCCACACTGATCTCTATTGGACTTCCCTTATCAGGAAGGCTTCCCCCTCCTTCCACAGATGTTAGTTCCTTGGAAATACGACAGTCAATGCAATGTAACATGCACACTCTGTTATCTACATGGAGGCTGTGATAATCAACACACTGAGCTTGCTCTGTAGAAGAAAGCCCAGCTGAGGTTTACCATCACTGTTAAAGCAAAGGATGCTCAAAACAAGGCTCCCCCAGAGCAAGCTCAGGAAACAGCAGCGCAGCTGGCAGCTTCTCATCAATGCCTAGAGCAACACGCAGAAAGACTTTCATGCTCAACACAAGACTACTAACCTCGTTTCTTGGATGAGGTTCGGAAACACCTTTGAAGAGTCATGTTTGATTAGGAAAGAGCAAATCTCTTTCAGCTGCAAGCAGAATGCAAACACATGCACTTGTACCCCAGACTGATGTGTGCAGACAGCTCAGGTCAGTGAACACCATCTGGAGACCACTTTGTAATGAAGGGATATTTTACCACTTCTTGTGTTTCACTACAGAACAGAACCAATGCTGTGCAAACACCAGGCGTAGGTAACTGCCTTCAACTTCTTCTCTTTGTTGTGAACCACATGTTGTTGTAATAGCTCGCTGTATTTCAGTGTGAAATACTCTGACAAATACAGGAATAATAATAAAAAATAGTGGACTAAAGCCCTCTCTCCAAGCCAAATGAATAGCAAAAGTTGTTCCTATACACCCTTGGAATTCTTGTCCTGCCCCCAGAATGCCAGCATTTGGCTTTTCCTGGCACTCATCAGTAGGTTTCTGTGGCAACAGGGAAAGACCCTAAGAAAGATGAAAAGCAGAACAGACCCAGGGAAGCAGCAGGCACAAAACCACCTTCTGATGCTAACTCTACACATCTGAGTAACTTCTGCAGCAGCACAGTGAACAGAATCACACTCTGAGCATCTTATCTGGTAGGTCTTCACCTTTTCTCTTTCTGTTTTGGGATACTATAAAGCACCTCGTCCTCTTCTGGAGGAGCCCTGTTAAAACAGACAAAACAATCCGTGCGATAATCAATCCTTTCCCTTCAGACAAGCCCTTGCTGACAGGAAACCACTGCATCGTGTTTTGGAATGAATATCCATTAATTCATCGAGGGACAATCTTAACATGGATTATTTCATTTAGTTACTGCAAGTCGAGGCCCCGTTCAAGCCCAAGAGCAGAATTCAAAAGTTCTTGAGAATAAAATCAAGACCTGCTTTAAGATCTAATGAAAAGCTGGAAGGCTGGGGTAGGAATTAATGGTTTGTAATCTAATTCCACTAATAAAAGAAACAAATAAGCAATAAATCATCAGGGAATGTGAGGTGCACATGATTAGACATCGCTCCCTCCCTGAAAAAGCAAATTTCTCATCTTATGAGCTTTTAATTGAAGTGCTTTAATTTCTGCTGTCGCAGTTATTAATAAGCTTCCCTATGAACTGTAAACCACCCTTAGAATAAAACATATTCCTGCTGTGCGTGTTCCACAGAATGCGAGCAGTACCATCATCATCTCACAGCAGAGCAGGCCTTAGCAGCTATGAGCTGTGTGTACCTGTACCAAATGCAGAACCACCCTGTAACAGGAAGAACCTGAGAAGATCCCACACTGAAAATTACTCCAGCTGCTACCATTGAACCACAAGTATCGCACAGTGACTTAACACAGCACACAGCCCACCCGGGTATCTCTGGCTTTAGTAACTTAGCACCAAAGTGCTCTTTGTGAGCTAATAGACCATAGCACATTGTCACGCCAACAGTTACTGCACGGAGCAGAACTAACGATGCAGAAGAGACAAGAAAATGTGCTCAAGGAAGTTCACAAACCCTCAGTTATTCAAACTATTTAAGCCTACATCCAGCTCTACCATAAGCTATTTGTGGTAGTTCTTCCTTACCCATTTCAGCCACGTAGAATAAATACAATCACTCAGAGGAAAAGAGCAAAAGTGTAAGTTCCATATCTTGTCTGGAAAGATATTGCTTGAGATGCAAAAAAATGAGCTCGCTGAACTTCTCAATGAACACACTGCTACTTGAACTTGGTGCATCATCTACCTGGTAAGATATTATTGCAAAACACCTTATTTCAAATAAACAGCTTAAAACAGTTTCTAAAATGCAGATATTCCATTTATTATACAGAGAATATCAACTGCAAGAAGCCTTGCGATGCGTTCTCTTCACTCTAAGTACAATACAGTACACTGTTCTCCACAATAAGTTACATAAAGGCAAATGTTATGTACATATAAAAGAATTGGTGCCCGAAACTATTTGCACAGCATCTGTTACTCAGAAAAGTCATCCATTTAGAGCTTTAATTGCTTTCAGAATTCTTAATGCCGACTGAAATCAATCAAAACCATTAACAGAACTTAAGTACCTGGTTTGAGAAGGGTTTTCACCTCACTTCTCAACTCAGTGGAGACCAAGCAAATGGTTTAACCACTGAATTGGCATTCTCAGCACTAATTTTAGCAAACAAATACATTAAAAAATGAGGCATGCCGTATGGTAGCATATAAGACAGTACAGAGAAAAGTGACCTCCCTGCGTTTAAACTGATTATACATCCCAGAACACCTGAAGGGGAAGTCGTGAAGTAGCTGCGCCATTGTACAGGACGCTCATGAGACCACAGCGTTATTCTGTTCGCACAGGCTTGACCCCTTTCCATTCCCTCCAAAAACCAAAACTGAAGGGAAAACAACCCCCTCCCTCACCTTCAATTGAGAAAGAATAAGGCTATGTGGGATAATCTGCAGAACGGGAAGTATCCTGTGAAACAAGCACTTGCTTTTCCAGTCCAAGAAATAGCTTTGGAGTACATGACTGCCTTCTGAAAAGGTGTCAGGAAAATGCCAGAGTGAAGAGAAAGGGACAAAACTGGTATAACAGCAAATGGGTCTCTAATAAATATACGTGACAATGAAATGACGGCTTCTCAGCTTAAAGGCTGAGATGAGGAAGCAAGGCTGTTGAATAAGGAATGGGGCAAAAAAAATCTTTAAAATACACATTTCATAGCATAGCTTGGTTAACAGAAGGGATTTTATGATGCAGTAACTGCTATGGGAAAGGACTAGAGCCAGAAATGCATGACTGGAGCATTCCCAACTTCTTTGATCCAACACCAAGATAAGGTGGTGGTGTCTTCAGCAGTGTGAAATTCCATTAAACACCAGAATTCCACTTTAAAAGGCTTGCATTTCCACGCCCTTTCACGTGGAGTATTTTGTGTTCAACAAAGTGAACATCTGTTAATACAGCAAACACAGTATGCTGCTATTGCTGTAAAACCAACAACTGGAACAGTCAGTGAACCTATCAGCAAACTGCATATCCTTTTTCAGCAAGACTCCTTGCCACACCTCTAGTTTCTACAGCGGAGTCTAACATCCCTCTCAGGTCACAGTGCAGTGAGCCAGACAGACTAAAAACACTCAGATAACACAAAGGATTTAATTTAATTCTTAGAAATGACACAAACATAAGAATCAAAATGTACCATGTGGAGAAGTGCTGAGCTGTACGTTCCACTGACGTCTCCAGTTGATACCGAAGATGCTTTCTGTGAACTACATGTGCTCTCCAATTGCTTACTTGAGGTGCTTGAACTTGCAAGATATGCAGGAAATAGTACCAGTCAAACAACTGCTCAGAAAACAAACAAGAACCAAAAACACCCCTAGACTCTTCTTCACTGAAAAAGAGAGGCACTGCATTTTTAAGCTGAATTAAGGCTGTAAAATGATGCTGGTTCATTGCAAACTGGAAGTCATCAGTTTCACCCTGTGGTGTGGCTCCGTTTAACCCACAGCTTCGCTGTTAGTCCTGTAAGCCTGCTTACGGAGGTGAGTCTCAATTTCCTCCCTGAAGACCAGCATCCCAAGGTGCGAGTGAGAGGCTTCGTTCATGGCTTTGGACTGGATACACATGCGATACTGCTCTGGAGTGAGTTCATCTGCACAGTGTTTCTCGTGCCAGAGGTGAAAGAGACCAGGTACCGGTGTCCTGATCACAATAAGGTCACCGTGCAAGTACTTTCTGTAAAGGTGAACATCCTCACCACCCCAGCCTTTCACTTCCAAGTCAAAACCCCCTATAAAAACAGCATCAGGAAATGTTATTTTCACACACAAACTATTCCCAAGGCAAAAAGAGCAACACACCTCACATAGCGTATTATACTATCTTACACGAAGTGCCAGAAATTCTGAAGCAATTAACTAGAACCACTCCGTGCCAAAGCTTGAAAAATTGAGGGCAAAAAGCTTCAAACATAGCACATCTTTGTGGTGGTACTTCCCAGGACATAGATCATGCAACTGCTGGCTTCAGAGAGTTCCATACAAGAGAGCACCCAAATCACATTAACCATGACACTCCATGAGACAGCTGCAGAAAACTGCAGGCAAACCACACTGGGCATGCTTTGTTGTTGTTATTTTTAGCAATCATAATGGATTTCAGCAGCTGGAAATTGAGGCAGTTGTGCACCATATCGAAGGCCCTCTCTAAAAAAGCCAGCAATGACTCCGTAGGTCACAACTCAGAATGATGGATTAAGAAAAGGAATCTATTACACAGCTTCAACATTTCTCTTGCCTTCCCAGGACGACAGTGAAACCAGCTCAGACTTACGTACAAAACCTAAGCTCTAATAGTATCAAGTCTTAATTTAGCATAAATAGCGTAGTAATAACATACACACAGCATGCCGGTTACTAGAAATCAGCCTGCGTGCAACTCATCATACAGCACACAGATCTACATCATTGTACTTCCTAACATTATCAAGAGCCTTGCAAATTAATTACGCCAAGCCATTCTCAGTTTTAACAGCATGCCACAAGAGGGTGCCAAAGTACATTTGTTAAGCCTTCAACAATAATCAATGAATCAAGCTTATTTAAAAGCAAGGATTTTAGTATTTTTTCTCTTAGAGGTTAATTCGAGATGTGTTTCTTAAACTGTGATTTCCATTCAGGCAGACACGCAGTACAAAGAAGTGTGAGACTGAGTCAAACACTGTTGATATTAATGAATACTGTAGCTTCTCATACACACATCAGATGGAACAGGAGATCCAGAAGCATCTGATCTCTGTCTGACTTGATAGTCAGCAGACTGGAATGTTGGATTTGGGCAAGATGAAGCGTGTTTACTTCCTATAGTCAGGTAAGAACAGAGAATCAGCTTCTGAACACCTCCCCCCAGTTTCTCTTACCAACAGTTAGGAAGTCTGTCCGGTATTGACAAGTCATCCCAAAGCCGAAGTCTCGCCAGAAACCAGAATCCTTCTTGTGCACCTACAATTTGAACACAATAGCTTTCTGAAATGCAACACACAGCCAAGGACGTACACTACACCTGGTTTAGTAGAACCCTAAATTCTTACGATTGTTTGCTCAGTGCAGGACACAGCATATAATGCTTCTAGTACTTCCGTCTTATCACATTTTGAAGCACACGGTTATTCTCATCGCTTAACCTCTTCCATCCAGTTCCAAGCACTTACTCCCTTGCAGTTGTCACTTGCACTTTTCAGTGACACCACACTTGTTATCTATGCATCTAGTCAGACCAAGCAGTAAATTTGTAAGAGTCTATAGCCAAACCATCTGTTCCTGGGACCCCAATTCAGTTTCTAACACTGCATTTACACCACCAGACACAATTCAACAAGTAAGATTCCTGATTTCAGTTACCATCAAGTTTTGGATTCACATAAGCACATAAAACCGCTTTCAGGCAAGAAATTCCCTTTCAGCTGTGACTACCTGAGGCCAAAGTCTTCCCTTGCTCTTTCTGAAGGCTTCCAGAACACTCTTACTTTCCCAGGACACTACGTAGGACTAATTATGTCCAGTAAAGCTGTGTTACAATACGCCTTCCCTCTTTGAATCATGTTTTTTTTCTTTTATCTCAAAAGCCCAGCTGCTAAACCCCGATTTCTTCTTGTGTATCCTATTTATGTAGAGTAAGCATGGACGTTCTCTACAGCGGCCATTCCAATGTTAGGCAACTAAGGTTCAGACATACAACACTCTCATACATTATTCTTAAACCTGTTCTACTGAGTATTTGTGAGCTTTATTTGTGTATCATTTTGATTTCAAGTTCCCTAGAAATAGGGTTTCTCATACCAAAACCAAGATGAAATTAGTGGTATAACATCCAATAATACAGGCAGAATTGGACAACAACATAAAAGAAACAATCTGCAGAGAATATAGCTTCACATGGCATGAGTAGAGGCCACTGACACCTTTCCTTCCTTGAGTTACATGGCACACTTCCTGATACTGTAGTTAGTTAAGAAGCGAGAGAAGCTTATAGAGCAGTATTTACAGTTTCCTCCTTACAATTGCTCTACTTGCTGGAGTGCAGGATGAAAGTTGCTGCCACATCATGCTCCCATCCCTTGATGTATTGACTTTCAAACCCAGTATAAAGAAGCAGGTCAAGCGCTACCAACTTCATTTGCTTAGTTACACATTCAAGATTAAAATAGAACTCCAAGCTCATTTAAGAATGAGTTTTGTTATGTTTGATCAGCTTATCTTCCAAAATGCTTTGCCCATAATGGAGAAAGGTGTTTATATAAACTCTGCTGGAAGTTACAAGATATCCCAAGCAGACCATTAAATTACACTTAATTCTCTTTTAATACAAAGCACAATTGACCCCATTCAGAATAAATCACGCTACTTACCAACTGTTGTTCCACAGGGGGTGGTATATCTTGGTTAGCATAGACAATAGCAGGATTATAGAGGCTGAATACCACAGGATAAAAAACCTTTTTTCCTAAAAGTCAAAAGGTAACTGTTACTCACTGTGAGCACCTTTTCTGAAGGCAAGAAGAAATGGGAAAATAAGTTATTATCCATCATGGGAAAACAAATAAGGTCTAACTGCTAGAATTTTCCATTCAGGAAGTCTATAGCATCACGTAGGCAAGAGGCAGAGGGGTTGGCTAAGGAAAATATGTACACATCTATACTCAGATGTACATCTTTATGTACAGCAATATATAATCCCCACATAATGACTGTGTATGTATACATCAACAGCACACTAGAAGACAGGGAAAAAAACCTCCCTGCAACAGCGGTAAGCAGTGGATCTACAAAAGCACTGAAGCCCAAACAGCACATAACACTTGCGAAGACGCAAGGTGATAAAACGCAGGGTATGCAAAGGAAGGCATTTATTTCCAGGATGCTCTCAGTAAGAACATCTACCATTGTGAATATCCTGCTTACGCTGTGACAGCAGTTCCATGCCTATTCCAGAGCCCTGATAAAGGTCTTCAAAAATCTCTTGCTAAGCCAGTAAAGGTAACAGTGACAGCCCACAGGATTGCTCAGAACCCTGATTTGAGTATTAGCTCTGAATGTGGACAAAATGTTGTCAGATCTCACTTGAAGCAGAGGTGACAGCATAAAATGGTAAACAGACTCTCAAAATCTCTCCCATGAGGAAGTTCATGAGGCATCCCCAAGGTTTTCCTATTACATATACAACTCAGTTAATGAAGTACAGAGACAGGAGTGAAAGAATAGCAATTAGAACCCTAAGATCTGCCTTATAGCCGTCTCTTGTCTGTGTACGATGTGAAGATATTGGTTCATTCCAGACTGATATCTGGAGAAAGTTCTCTGGCCTCAAGAAATCTGGAATAGCATTAAGAAACAAAACCCATATATGACATGAGAAGGTCTTAACTAGCATGCTTGTTAACTCAATAAAGCCCAATCCGTCTTTGCCAAAGCTTGTAGAGTAAGCCTCAAAGTCAGGTAAGGTGATCAGAAGAACTCAGAACTGAGGTAAATGCAAAACCCTAGCTCAGCTCCTGCAAGGAGCACGTTATTTAGCTCTACTGTGATGTGTCACAGCAATGCAACTGCAAGCGTGAGAAGAAATGCTTATTAGAAACTCTGGTTCAACAGCAACAACAAAAAAAAGACTTTTCACAATAAGCCCTGCACCACAATCTGTTACACAAGTTTACATGCAGTCTGATTGCTAAAACAATTGTCCAGCTTTCTTTCAGATTGCCAAATCTTAAAAAGAATGTGAAAACTGTACTTCTTTGTACAATGAATGCAATGTGTTCTTAAGACAAGCTACCCTAAGGCAAAAGTTATTTCTCAGTCTAAATACGCATAGAATCCTCAGGGTTGGAAGGAACCTCTCAAGACCGTTGAGAGCAACCGCCCTGCTAAAGCAGGCTCCCTGCATGAGGTCACGCAGGAAGGAAGGTGTCCGGATGGCTCTTGAGTATCTCCAGAGAAAGAGACTTTATAACCTCCTCTCTGGGCAGCCAGTTCCAGTGCTCTGTCACCCTCAATGTCAAGAAGTTCTCCCTCAAATATTGCATTATATTATGCTGTTTTCCTATGTGCATGCTTCATTTTCCTAGGTGCATGGTATTATTAAGGTCCATCACTCAAGCTTGTCTACCATACATGCAATTCAGATCAATTGAAGCTAACCAAGACAACTTAAAGGAACGTACCAGGCTCAGCATTTAAGCGACAGCTGTTGAGGAACTCGGCTGTGAAGTAAACATCAACATCACAGAAGAACATCAGGACCTCGCCCTTTTCCCAGGCTCTGGCACCCATGTCAAGTCCCCGGCCACGGTTAAATTCCTCATTCAAAGAGACGAGCGTGTAATTGTGGAAGTTAGTTTCTCTAGAAGGAAAATAAAGCCGAACCCAAAATAAATCCTTATGCGGGGCGGAAGGGCCTATTTATACTTGTTCAGCATTTCACAGTAACGTCGCTCCGGAAGCTGTTGTAAAATTCCAATTACATCACCAGGATGAGGAGAAAACATCAGTTCCACTTCGCTGTGTGTTTCAAGTAGCAGACTGTACACAGTGCAACATGTCTTATTATGTAAGTTCACAAACAATCATACAAACAGATTTAAAAGGCCTTCTGGCAACTGATTTTAAACTCATAAGACCACAGCTCTGTCTGTTCCTCTAACATCCACACCACGTCTGAGAGGCACCAAACTCATGTGACAAAAGGTCATCTGTATACTGATGCCACCACAACCCAGCCCATTTGCCTTTCATTGCTGTTACAGACCAATAGCGTACATGCATTTCACTCTCCATGTGAGAGTGAAGGAATAGCAATGAGGGGTTGAAAATACATCTCAGGAACAAACACTTTCAGGCAAGGTGTGCGACTCAGAGGAAAATTCCTGATGAAAGCAGAGCAAAGAAACTCAGCAGTAATACCACTGAAATGACACCATATAACGGCTTTGTGAGTTTGCCACTCTGAGCCCGACTGGTTGCTGTCAGAGGAATGGCAGGTCTCACAGGGAACACAGCAAGTGGCAGAAAGCACCCCAGAAACAGAAGCAGCCAGCACTGTGTGCCACGCAGGCTTCATGGGAGTAAGACAGAAGCATTCCATGCTTCCTAGAAGATTTTCATGCATGCCAAATCAACTGACCGTGACATTTTAAGCCAGTAACAATGCTGTCTATGCCCATTCTAAGTTCACAAACATTATGGGCTCATAACATTTGTCATGGGCTCAGCACAGAGAACAAGAGCTCAGGCTAGAGCAGGAGTTTCTCAGTTAGACATTACTACTAACCAACCCAAAGGTGAGGCGGGTCTGTTTTTCACTGAGCATTCTTGTTCTTACAACCAAAAAAAGCAACATAAAGCAATTTTACAATAAAGCTAGTGTAATGCTATTTGCTCTGACAGTCACGATGAAATGCTTCATTTAGAGCTGCTTTACAGCAGAAGGAAATGGACTCACTACGTATTACCTGGAAGACAGAGAGCAAAGCTCAGCTCCTCAGACAGACTCCGCAGCTGACCAGCCTCTCTTGGACTACAGATGCCAATCATTTTTCTTACTTATCATTAAATAAAATCCCATTTTCCAATGAAACAACTACCCTGACACACAATCCACTAGAAAACAGTTTCAATTCTTATGAGTCTGCTAGTATGACTGAATACTCAGGGCAAGATTCAGCCCTGCAGTTTTTCAGACTGACAGACTGAAACCTCAAAGGCACTGCTGTTCATCTCAATTTGTTAAGCTTGATTTTTAGTAGTCTTCCATGAAGAACTATGCAACTTAAGCTGTAAAACGTCAACTAAAATGAAGCTGTTTTCCTGCTAACCTGTAACTGACAGCAAGATTCTTCTTTGTATTGTTCCTATCTTCAACAAAAGCATTTCAAATGTTTGTACGAGCTCACTTACCTGGATACGGACTCTAAAATGGTTTTTACTTCTGATAGACCATCCTGTCCAAAATAGACCACTGTGAGGTGGATACGTTTATCCTGATGAATGCACACATCCCTGGAAGCAGGAAAATAAGCTGATATTACTGATTGCAATGGTACAGGTGATACTTCAAAACTACTGTGCTTAGATATATTACTGGATGCAAGTATCCTGGTCAGGCTGAAGAAAGCAAAGTTTTCCCACATCTTCCCCCATTTTTATGTTTGAACCATGAAGATGCGATACACAGGAGCTCAAAAGTTGATGTAAACACAAAGATGTTCAACAACACGTGCCCAGGCTCACAACAGCCCTGTCATTCGCTCTAAGAGGGGTTCAGTGCTGCTTGTGAATTTCTCAGTTCCTTTTGGAAAGAACATTTTCTCCATACAACAGGATGAAATAACAAACATCCCCAGGCGGCTGCACGCAATGCTGGAATCATTAAGTTTTGCCACAAACCTCTCAGAATAGAAACTCATTCTGAAGGTAAAATACTTGGAAGTCGGCAACATGCTCACTCTATCATCTCATGCACCTACCTGAAGTTTTGCATGAACTGTGCAAATGCCTCAGTTCTTCCAGCAAGGGGGACAATTATGTTAATGATTGATCTAGAAATATCGACAGTCTCACTCTTCACTTTCATGAGGGGTCCGAACGGTCGGAACAACGTGACATGTCTGTATTCCAAGCCATCCATCTTCTTATAGAACAGCTCATACTGTGTCCCCTTATCTCTTTCTGTACGATAGTAACCTGAAGAATAAGTCACACAAGTAATTCATGACATCAAAGATCCCAGCAATTATTAGAGATTATTACATTAGAGATTATTACATTAGAGAACTTATAAGTATTTCAGTTCACTGCCTGTCTTCCCTCCATCCCTCTGCTGCCTAATGAAGCACTGGACCCTGCTTGACTACAGGAGCAGCTGATGCACCAGTGTTTTTGCAGTGTGTTCTCTCATGACATACAGCAATATGTTATACCAGCACTCCTGTATATACCAGAATTCAGCACTGAGTATTATATTCTTTTTCTCTGGCATCCAATAGCTACATAAAGATGAAAATTATGCTAAAATGGTTAAAACTGCACAGCTGTCAATACCTTATCTTTAATCAAAGGATCAACCTACATCACAGTCTAACAGAGTGTAACAGAGGTCTGGTACAGGGTAGAATAAAAAGATCAATATTGGAATAATTTTAAGGAGTTACCCCAGTGTTTTACAAACCCAGGTTTGCATATTGCCTTGTCAGCACTCAACTGTTGGAACAGAGAATTCCAAACCTTTGGATCTCAACAAATTATCCATTCCACAACTGTTTTTAATAGCAAGTATATCCTTCCAGAGTTAATCCCCTTGCTAAGAGCGAATCTCCTTAGGTGAGCTACTAATTTCAATAAAGCTTCCATGCACAGAAAGCGCAACTGAGAACAGACAAAAAGAACCAACATCAGTTCTACCGCTCACTATGTTCAGTTTAACAACCAGGACCGACTCATTATGTAACAGAACCATCCCACTTTCTAACTAGGATGTTCCGGCTGCCATCCAAGACAGAGGTCTATAGGGAAAACTAGTAAAAAGCAGCAGAAATAATTTAACAGTTGTTACTCCTCGTCCAAGCAATATTTCTGGTCAGATGTTCATGAAGGCTCATGGAGTTTCACATCACTATTCAAGATTGGAATACCACAGGCTTCTGAAGAAACTGGATGGATAAGTAATATTATGTTCTTCCTCTATTACTCTTCTCCTCTTTTCAGTATTACTGAAACACAGATCAAGTTTCCTACCTTTATTCAACTACTACCACAGAAGTCCCACATCAGCAGTTACGCTCACTGTCCATAGTTGCACATACTTTCATTTGTGAAAACATATGAAATGTAAACATAAGCCTCTCTAGGAGTGTTATCATGCAAAGGGAATCATGTACTTTCAGGCCAGATTATTCTCTGCTAATACATTAACTCTACCACAGCAAAAAGGGTTAAAACAACAGATAGAGCTCTACAGATGTACGAAATTTGCTATTTTACTTTTCAAAAGAAATAGCTGAGCTTCATGCGGAGGTAATTTTGTAGCTTTCAGAAAGTACCTTTAAAGTTGCAATGCATGCATTTAATATTTGTTTTTCCATTATTTATTTTAAACTTCACATTCTAGCTCTGAGTCTGCCAAGTGCGCTTCCAACACCTTGGCCTAAGCATTGAGAGGAAGGTACAGTATCCCAGTATCTATATTAAAATGCAATGACCAGGAATTAACTACTACACTATCATGTTTTCTCTTCTGCCCCAGAGCAATAAGTAAAGTCTGCAGGTTCAGCCTCCTGTTTCCAACTGCCCAAAACTAATCTTAGCCCTGAATCCCTTATTTAAAAACAGTGAGAAAACACAGAACAGAAATGATGAACTATGTGCTCAAATCCAAGCCAGCACAAGCTAATTGCTTCTCTAAACGAACAATCCCAATTCATTAAGTGATGCTCTCTGGATATCTACAGGAACAAAGATGTTTATTCCAGTAGACACAGAATCTGCAATAAAACTCGAACCAAACATTTTGCTATAGCTTCAAGGAGTAGTTTTTTAACAGAAAAGTCATCAGCTTCCTACCTGGACTTCTATCAAGATGCCGACAAGTGAGCTAACACACAAGAGCCCCAGTCACAGAGCTACAGTGTGAGACATCTGGGGGACCCACTAACAGCAGTGTCTATTTCTTAACTTCATGTTTTGAAACAACAACAGAAAACTGCTAATAAGTTGGAGTTTTTTTGGCTTGCCCAGTATCTAAATTAGCCAGTTGTTTTTTTCACATACACAAACACAACACCCACACGTCCCACAGCTTCTATCTAAAGGACAGGACAGCAGTATACATCACTACAGAGCTGCTAACACAGCCATGTGAGCTGCAGCACAAAAATATGTAATTTGAGTACAGAAACTGTCAAAAACCGTCTCTAGAACAACAAGAAATCAGTTTAATTTCCAACAACAACTATATGTACACTGGTGCAAACAGAAGTAGAGGTATGAAGTACGATCCTGAAGTTCTAAATCTTCTTCCATGGGCATCCGCAGGCACTGAAGTTAATACACTAACAAGAGTGAATATCTACTTCAGTATAGACAACAAAAGTCCTCTAGAACATAAGCAGTATGTGAAACAAAGAAAAAAGCAGTTGCACCCTTAGAAATAAAACAGTAAGGCACTGCAAGAATGATGATCTCCAGATAAAATACAGTTGTAAGTGAAAACCCTAATGAGGGCCTAATGCTGCATTGTCTGTATTACACCGACACAACGAACTGGATCCCATATCCAGCTCACCTTCCTGAAGGAAGAGTCTTGCATTAAACTTTAAACACAGTAGCTGTTAGAAGCAGACTCTTTTTGAGCTACAAAGCAATTGCATCATCTTCGATTGAAACAACTGATTATTTCAAGGCCACACTTACTTAACAGTACCAACATCGGTACCGCTGAGAACCAAAAACCCTTCAATAGTAATGCTCTCATTTATAGCACAGTCCGAATTTTTTTCTTGGATGGAAGCATGAGGTGTATTTAGTACTGTAAACACAAAAATGCAAGGACTGGGGCTATTTTTGATAATCACCTTCACCACTGTACCTTGAAAACCAAGCTTCACAGGAATTTTAGGTAATGCATTTTTTAGCATGCCAGTAAGCGTTGAAAGTATAATGGCTGTATTTGTTACTATAACATGCTTTCTAATTCTAAATGCTGAAAGAACAGATGAGAAAACAAGCAAACTCAAGTACTCACATTAACAGTTCCATGTTTCCATTTAACCTACTTGCACGCTTTTCCCCAGTAAGCCCAGTTCAAGGCTGCACATCTTAGGAGAACTCCAGACCAGTACACAGGGAAGGGTCTCTTCAGATGACATGATTGAAACGTATCAGTCTACCAGCAGCTCCCTTCAATGTGAGCATGCCAGCTCCATGAGTCAGAAGCCTGACTATTAACTGAAGGTGGTATAGTGATGAGAGACGAAAACATCTTGCACCTTCACAGCCAAGCAGCTTAACTATGCTGGAAAAGGAATCGGTTCCTCCCTCCCACTGCAACCAGTTTCTCTAGAAATCTTTCAGTTACTTCTGAACAATCAGCAGTTGCAACAAAGATGATAAAATCAGTTACAAATGCCTCAATATTTTAAACAGAAACGGCTTCCCCTGCACGCTTCCCATGGAACCCCCTTGGAAAGGGATAACTTGCTTCCTATTTGCAACACAACATAATGAAGCAGTAGTATACCCTGCTGGAAATACAAGCTCTTACTGCTTAATTACAGTTCAAGACTATATTTGAGTAGGAAAAAAAACCTAAAAGAACCTAAACATTAAATGCCTGTTGTGACATTTCATTAACTGGCTGGAAAGCAACCAATAGACATACCTTCTACAAAGTCATTTTCATTATACAGCTGCCTCTCTCCTACTCCGTCATCATCGTCATCCTCATCTGGATTATTAATAACTTCCAGGCCAGCTTCTATAACTTCCACCAGTTCATCTCGTTTATCCTTTCTAACAGGTTTCTCTTCCGGATGCCGAGTGAGCCCCATCTCCAGCTGGAACACCTTCATGGACGTAAAGCTTTCAAAAGGAACGACGCCGTATTCACTGGGCAGCTTTGCCCCCACACTCACTTCAGCTTTGTCGATCTGAGAATGAAGGAACTCTAGGAGATCATTTGATGCTTGCTCTTTGGTTCCCTGGTAGTTCACGCCGTTGACCTTGGGGCTCTTTTTATCCTGCAGAGTTTTCAATTTATCACTCATCTCCTGCAGCTCTTGCTTTAACTGGGCAATCTGACGTTTCAGACTAGTAGCTCGGCTTTGATAATGCTCTTCTTGTTCCTGCAAGAGAGCCTGATAGTACTCTTTACCCATGTTCTCACCTATAACACCAGGTAAAGACCCATTACTATCTGTTTGTGGCGCACACTCAAGCAAATACATAAGCAAGACTAAACTGAATAGAAAAGCAATGCCCACTAACAGCCAACGGGTCCTGGCTTGAATTACTAAGCCTCTTCTGGGCATCCTCATCTTATTTCTGTCTCCAAACAAAAAAGATAGCTTAACTGCACATGCCTTCTGGGGAACATCACCCCAGAGTTCAATTCTTAAGAACTGGAAGAAAGCGTGACCTTAAGCATAACTACAAGCTCTGATAATGTAGCACACAAGTGATTTCCAATCTTTTCCCTAATCAGGTGTCATTGCAGAGCCAGAAATCAGAAGTTCCTACGTCATCCATGACCATCAACGGTACATTGGGCTGAATCCATGCAACTAGGTTAGAAATTCTTATCCCAGACAAAAAAAAACTGCAAACAGGGAATGAGAAGGAAGACACCAGCTAGGAATCATATTTCCATTTCCTAGCAGAAGCAGTTAGTTTCTAGCCCACTTGAAATTCAGTGAGGAAAGTCTGCCTAAGCCATTTTATAAGCTTAGAATCTAAAGCATTTCTTTAGATTCTTTCCCACTGTGAAACAAGTCTACAGGTCAGCGGCAGTAATTGCCATTGGCTAGTCTGACTTTTTCCTCTGGCACTTGAGTATTTTATTCCACTTCTCTCTCCTCTCTTTGGAATCCGCAGTCTGAGTCAGCAAAATGAAGACAGAACCTAAAATTGAAAGAAAGACGCATATTAGACCTATAAAGCAGAGAGCCAGTACAAAAAAACACCAACGAAGTTATAACACACAGATGCAACAGGAAGGGGCAGGATAACTTCTTTCCATTGCAACATCCAGTTATTCCCTTTGGCACAGTGTTCATACCGCTATTTTCCAGCACAAATAGCTACGTACATTGCTCACGCAGCCAGCTATGTGCTAGCTAAAACAGTGCTCTCATCAAGTTTTCACTCCTCCATTCCTTTTTTTCTTCCTGTGGGAAGGAAAAAAACAAGAAAAAACATGCCCTTCCCACTCATCTAAAAAAACCCAAGAGCTATTTTGAACAAGGAGCAGCAATTTGTATTTCCATTCACTTTTACTTAAGTAAATATCTTTTAGGGAGTAATTATTCGCTCATGAATAAAGCACTGAGGACTTCAATATCTAAGGTAACAAAATCATCATTCCGGATCAAGACAAACTGAACAGAATTTGGGTTTCAAATGCAGATTCCTAAGGGAAGAAAGGGAGCTTCAGATGCTTCACTCGCTGCCATTTCTACCATTCAGTTTAGATACACAGAGCAAAGAGGCATTGCCACTTGGAATTGGCAATCCCCTTACAGCAGAGCAAGGAAAGACCCACAAAAAGGTGAGTAACACAAAAGGAGGATACCAAAAATGACGGGGAACAAAACAATTCAGTGGAAGTATAAAGAGACAAGAAGAGAGAAGGATAAAGCAGAAATAAAGGTCCATCTATGCGATTCTGCTTCCTAAAGCAAATAAAATACTTGGTTTAAAACTCAGTGGTAAAAAGTAGGCGAAGCTGATAACTTACCCAAGCAATCTATTTGCCCTGCTTGCATTTTGACTGTGTTGTATAACTGGAGCTTGAGTAACTTCAGTGTAATTTCAGTATGCTGACGAAATAAAAATTGCACACTCGGGTATTCTTTAGACACAGGCTGAGCAGATTGTTATCCATCACTGTCACCAATCACTAAGTCTGTCTTTCTACCGTTCTTCAACATAAAAAATAAAGCTGTTGCACAACGTGCTTCATGTGTTTATTATGCTACGGACCACATCCCTACAATTCTTTTGATGCATCCTTGCAGCACTTCCCCCTTCCCAGCGAGCTTCCAGCACCAGGAGAGCTCTTCAGTGAGAACCAGGTACTGTGCATCGTGATATGAAGCAACATCATTTGCAAGCAAGCTCCAATAACAAAGCCTGACAGATTCAGTATGTTTTGGACTCAATGACATTTAAGGTCTTCTTCAACCTGAGTTCACCTGAGTGATTCTATGACTATATCACCAACATGGCTGGTTGCCTTTCTTGCATTTCCAAGCCTATCATACACAACACCCTGCAGAAGCTTCATGCTTGCAGCCATTCAGATGAAGCCTACAGATGCTTGAAACCATTAAAAGTGTGAGAATCCCTGCCTCCGACCCAGCTTAAGACTAAATTAAATTGTTTACATAGAGCTTTGGCATACAGCAGCTTAAAAGCAATAGTTGCATGAAATCGAAGCTTTTTGTACTCCTGTGAAGCTACTGGATGCCAAATAAATCACAGGCATGCCAAGTGAACTCTAGAAGACACCTAAAATCCAAATAAGTCAGAAGTTAGTCACACCTCAATGAATCCATGTTAGGGCTCCAGATGTGTCTTCAGACTGAAAACCACAGTGCAGATGTGGTGAGTCAAAGCAGACAAGAGAGAAGCCTACAGGCTCAAACTAGTTACTAGAAGCAATGCAATAACATCCCAAGTGTTCCTTAATGCAAAACTGCCTGTATGATGCGTTTGCACACTTCCTGCTGCTTTCTGGTTCTGTTAGAAAGCAAGAGGTGAAGCCACAATTACTAATAGGAAGAACCGCGTATTTCTTGCTAGACTGCAGCACAGCCGTACCACACATGGCTGAGGCATCTTAGTCAAGGCATACCGAAGAACTGGTCAAACCACAACTTGAGTAAAACAAGGACAAATGCAATTTCAGCTCTTTTGACTGCGTAGCCTTATAGCTGCTGTCAAGAATAGCACTTTTAGCACCACTGCATACACAAACATGGTTATTTAATCACCGCAGCAATCAGCTTTTCGTATTATTAAGAGATGCCTTTAGCACTGGGTACATGATCGGAGACAAGGCTACGTGTTACACCTCAGCAGAACGCAAAGAGCATTCTGCACCTGTGCACATTTTTACAGCATAACTTAGGAAAAATGAAAGCAGACAGCAGAAACCAGGGATTAATATTCTTAGTGAAGGGATGCCATTAATTGATTCAGGTTGCCACTGTACAGCTTAGTGATGGGCAGCACAGGGAGCTGCAAACCACTGCCCGATGTGGCTCTTCACAACCTCTAGTTTAGAATCACTTCAGTCATGAAGCCTCCTATTCTGCAGGCTGTTATTAAGTGACACATAAAAAGTCCTGGAGCCAGGGCATTAGCATATAAGGCCTTTAATCAGTTCTCTGACTTATCAATAAATTGCCTTGTGTTCAACCCTGGTGAGTCACAAGGTTTCTTTAGGTCTTATTCTTGGAAAGAAATGAAAACATGGCATGATGTGGTGTCAGGAGAACAAAATGCACTGGGAGATTAAGACTCAATCAGACAACAGCAAGCTGTCATGAAAGAACAACTCCGTTCTTAATTAGTTTCTTCACTGTGGCCAAACACACATCACTACGGTGGACTAAGAGCAGCCAGAATGCCTACAGACAGTAGCCATTTCCATTGCATCATCAGAGCATAAGATTGCAAGGAATTGCCAATTTTGGAGCCTTGTCTGTTGGGACTAGAGATGTGATCCAGGGAGTACTGCCTTCAGGGGTACTTCAAGCAAAGTACAAATCCCTTTCTGCCAGGACAGAAAGTACACAGGCTGGGCTGCAGAGAACTCAATGATGCTTTTCCTCCTAGACTCTAACTATACCTCATTAATTGAAATCCTTTTCTAGCAAGCTAGTGACCGTCTTAATAAGACAGCCTTTCACACAGAGATAGACCCTGACTATCTATCTCTGACAATTTTAGAGCTATGCTTTAAAGAACAGGCACTTTCCCCACTACCACTTCCCTCAGTCCTGTGAATGCAAGGAATGATTATGCAACTGGTTAAGTTCGATATCGAGCTTTTCAATGACACTGGGAGGTGTAAGTTAGTTTGTTACAGTGGGGAGTGAACCCATCTGAACATCTTGGTATTTTTTTCAGTGTCACTTCTGCAATGAGAGAATCAAACCAGTCCGATTCGTACCTGAAAAGGCTTGAATTTTCCTCATTTGTTACCTTTAAGTGCACTGCCTGTTGAAAAGGCTCCCAAAACGAGTTACTAGTCTGCACAGTCTGATAAGATCCCACAGGGGGACGTTCCAGTGCACTCCCCCTTTATTCAAATAAACTAAGCCAGAAGCCTCTCCTCTCTCTTTTGGGCATAAAGAGAATAGAGTAAGTCTAACAGAGCAAAATTAGCCCAACGTAATAACAACCTAAATTTGCTAATGTGTTAGGCCTGGCACAACACGATTATAAGAAATACAGAAATTTCTCCCAGACTGCAGAAGATTATAACAAGGGAAAGCAGGCTGTGAAACAAGCCTATCAATCAGCAAGTGAAAGCAACATCCTCAGTATCACACCAGAAAAGTTAATTCAGTGTAATAATGGCTTACCCTAAAGCACACAAAATGAATAAGGTTCCCTGGCAGGGGGGTTGGAGATTGATGATCATTGAGATCCCTTCCAACCCAGGCCATCCTGTGACTGTGTGAAAAAGACCTCATGGAATGGTTCCCATGATCAGCATTCTGTTGTTTGAAGACCAAATTTTAATTGCAGATGCTGATATTTTGCTTCAATTCAATTCTTCAAAACAAAAATATTTGCTGTGAGACCTCTGAGGCTTATACAATGCTGACAAAGATTTGCTCCTTTTCCAGAATCAACTGGTTGTTATTCCTTCCTGCATTTCTCAAGCCTTATGTTTATTCAATGATGGAAATGGTTGTTCCCTACCAAAGAGTTTGCTGATTCTCTATGCACAAGGGAGCACGGTAAAAGAAAATGCTTTTAAATTTGTTTTTATTATATTAGAGCTCAGTTTGTGTTCCACACTGCAGAGGATGAATACTTCTTTCTAAAGAGGGGAAACGTTCATGCTCAGAGTGTAATGAAACAGCTCACTGCTTTAACTTGATGCCAGTCGACACGGACATGCTTCATTTTAACACGCTGTACTTCAGACATGCCCCTTCCATTCAGCATGCCACAGATGGTCATAGCCTGACTGACTATGAAACTCCATCTGGTTTGCTTTTTATTTCTAATTTCACCCACAACAGCCATCTTAAATCCCCCCATACACACACACCTCTTGGCAAGAGGTATAATGAAAGCTTGAGATCCAACATCATCCCTTGAATATTCCCTTTTCTTCTGTTCTCAGTGAAAGCCTCCCAGTATTGCTTGGGAACACAGCACCAGCAGGTATCGTCTCACTCGAACTCTTTGCATTGGTTTCAACACCCCTGTTGTCAAGAGAACCTTTGAATAAAACCCTAGAATGAAAAACCTCAAACCCAACCTTCTGTATGCAGAAATTAATGCTGTGTGCTTCAGCAGCCCGCGGAGCTACAGCCATGGGACAGACAAGGGAAGCTGTTCCAATGCTGTGTTACACAGTTCTAAGCAAACAAGTACCCAAAGAGGTTTTTTCCTGCTGTTGGGAATGTTAGAAGAAAGGGAGAAGCAAAGAAACAATCCAAAAGGAGTTATGGAGTACAGCATACTGAGGAAAGTGAGAACACATCTTTAATCTGATTCTCACCCTCACACTGGGCTAACCGTAACCAACGTGTTATTATCCCAGCTGGGACAGATCTGCTTTCAGCTGCCTGCAACACACACTCGTTCACTCTGCTGGACAGGAAAAGCTGCACATGACGATCCACTTACAGCAAGATGTACCATCCAGCAAGCCAGCAGGAAAGTGAAGAATCACAAAGTACTCCACATCTTTAGACCAAATACTGAAAAAACTGAAAGTTGGGTGCATCACAACTGTGCCCATTGACATCACAGCCACTTCCACTGGGCAGAAGCTTACTGTAATCTTTATTTACTGTAAATCTTGAAGTTCAGTGCCCAATACAGTATTACAACCCACTATATCAGGCCTCAAGCTTGGCTGCTCATATTCTCTGATAGGTATTCAAGAGCTTTTTTCTTCCTCTAGGCTCTTAAAATTATCCAAATTGGTTATTTGACTCTTCACTAACCTTCCCAGCATTCCCACTGGAAGTCAAATCACCTTGGTGGGCTCACATGGATCAAATCATATAGGAGACCACCTCTTTTTAGAGCACACTGCAGTACTCTTGCAGTGAAACAAGACAGGTACTACAGAAAGGCGTTCTTTAGACTCTGGACTGATTTGGATCCACAATTTAACTCAAGCACCTCTCCTATGAGTAAAGGCTGAGGGAAATGGGCTTGTTCAGCTTGGAGAAGAGAAGGCTCCAAGGAGACCTCACTGGGGCCTTGCAGTACTTGACAGGAACCTATAAACAGGAGGGGGAACAGCTGTTTACAAGGGTGGACACTGATAGGACAAGGGGGAATGGTTTTAAACTGAGACAGGAGAGGTTGGATCTTAGGAGAAAGTTTTTCACCCAGAGGGTGGTGATGCACTGGAACTACCCAAGGCAGCTGTGGATGCCCCATCCCTGCAGGCATTCTGGTCCAAGCTGGATGTGGCTCTGGGCAGCCTGGGCTGCTGGTTGGTGACCCTGCAGATAGCAGGGGGTCGGAACTGGATGAGCACTGTGGGCCTTTTCAACCCAGGGCGTTCTATGATCCCTAACTGTTAAAAACTTCTCAGCTCCACTTGGCTGATAAACACGTAAAGTGGCTGCATGCAGCCCACCAGCCACACCACAGACTCCTAGCAGCAACATCCATCACCTTTGCGTTGCTATAGCAAGCCTCACTGGGCAGCTCAGCTAACAACCTGAGATAAGGCTGAGTTGTCAGCTTTGCATTGCTCCCATTCACTCATGTGTGTTTTTGGTCTCCCCTGAATTTCTTTGTTAACAGCACCCACAGGCAGCCACAGGCACAGCCAGCCACCTGGGCAGGGGAAGGATGAGAAGCACACGCTGATCACCAAAGAGGATTTTGCTTCATTTTTAATTCAAGAGGTGGAAAAAACCCAACACCCACTCAGAAGCTACAGCATACATTATGAAAAGCCTGTGATGAATTACTAAGTGCTCAAGTACATCCACAATAGCTTCGTTTATAGAAGGAAGCAGATGATTGTTTGCACTGGTATCTACTGTCCCTGCATGAACTTGAGTACACTATAGAATTAAAAAGGAAGAACACTGTCATTCATGTTATTTACTTTTACACTTAACTCAAAGTAAGCAATGGACTTGGAATGGAAATGAAATCTAGGAACCCCAACAGCTATATGTTAACTGAGCTGGTCATCATCCTCAATGTAGAAAACGCCCAGAAATAAAATCACCTCAGCTGTTTAACTACTTTTAATAGACAAGCATCTCCTCCACAAGAAACCACTGACCTAAACTGCCCTACATAAGACTACATGAAGTGGTTTGTTTAGGCTTTAAATTACCCAGCAGGTATCCTGAAGCAACCACCAGCTTCAGCTTCGATAACAAATAAGCTCCCTATTTTAGACAGCTTCTCCTTAAGTTTCTATTACTTAACTTGCAGGCTTTTGTGTTACCATGGGCACTATTTCCTTTTTTAAATAGAAAGGCATTAAAAAAAGTCCTCAAAAACAGAGAAGCAAGTAGACTTCCTCCTATTGCAAAGGAATATAAGGAACCACAGTGCTATGCAACTACACCTACCTTATACAGTGTTTGGGTTTAGCCTAGGAATGGGAACAGAAGTACAAGTTGCTACCTTGACACAAGCATCAGCAAAGCACTCCTGCCCTCTCTAGCCATGAGGAGACTAAACACAGAGCCATTACTCTGTCAGCTGAAGCGTGCCACTCTTCAAAGCCAGTATCTCATAGGATTGAATGCAACACTGCACAACCAATCAAGAATGAAGGGTCAGATACATTACCAGGGAGGACTGCTCACCTCTTTTACAGTAACATCAGCTTGCCTACAGGAAGGCACAGTTGTCTCTGTTACAGTTGCAGTGAAACCTTCCTGCTCCTTTCAGGACGGCAAAGCAACGGCTGCTACAAGAAGCACAGACAGAACATTCAAAACAAGGTAACACTGTAGAAGGTATTTTACACAGGAAAATAGTCTAATTTTTGGGGGGGAGGGAAAGCAATTACACATCAATAAAAAGGCAATGAAATGAATAACCTTAAAAAGAACAGAAAAACACCCTTAAACATCTGAACATCTAAAAAAGCCCCAGTTAAATATTGACCCATACAAGACAAGTAAGCTGCAGCAAATGCAACAGAAGGTAACTACACTTGATTACACAGAATTTGCACAGCGTAACTACACTTGCACTGATGCAGACTCAGTCCTGGGGACAAGATGCATTTTCTTCCTCTCCTATTATTCTTGCACTGTAGACACCCTTGGTGTTCACACAGAGGTACAAACCCTACTACAGTGCAACTGCAGAAGTGCAAGTGAAGACAATGAGAAGTTAAACCCTCACGTGCACCTACACGTCACTACAAGCACCTGTAATCATTACCAGCCTTAGAAGCAGAAACATAAAGGCACTGATTGAAATTTCATCCTAACAGTTTCATTGGAGAACTGAGACTCAGGGCACAGGACCTTCCAAACTGAAGCCTGCTTACAAAACTATTTGATACAGGAATCGCAAGGGTGGGGTGTGGAGGAAAGAGAGAGATCATTCTACACTTGTTTTAGTTTCATTTCTGTTGATTTCTTCTTTTTTAAGTGCCATCAGCTAACCTGAGTTCATGCACAGTATCACAGCTGGGATCTCTCAGCTACTCTTCAGCCCACAGAAATAGGACAGGAGGAGGAACACGACCCACAAGTACTTAGAGAAGAGCTAACAGTTACAGTGGCAGCTAAGGATCCATTCCCAGCCTAAGTCAGGCATGAATATGTCACCAGAAATGAAAGCTGGAAGCCAAATGATTGAGAAACATCTGGTGCATTCCAGCAGCACAGCCAGATGCACTTTATCATCCATCATTTCTCATTTTGACACGGTAACTGAGGATAAAGTCACTCTTAGAAGAGCTGAAGGAGAGAAACTAGCAGCCTGTCAGAGCTGTTTATCTTGAGATTCTCTCTCTAAAATGCCTCACACTGGAAAAAGACATCAATGCAAAAAAAAAAAAAACACACACCCCAGAAGCATCTCTCATACTTGACATTAACCTGGCTCCATCACTTCATTGTTTTTCCCATCCCTGAAGTCAGCCTTTGTAACACAGGGGCCACTGAACCTTCTCTTTAGGCAGAGCTGAGCACTGTGTGGGGCACAGGGACCAGAGCTGGTCAGCATCCCCAGCTCCTGTCCTTCCTTCCCCCAGCAGAGACTCCGCAATTGTTTCTGCTTCTCAGCAGGGAAACCTAACTTGTTACTACAGGCACTTAGCACAAAGTGTTTATTCAAAGTGAAATCTGACACATGGTACTACTGGCAATAACCGTGATGCTGTTATAACACTTAATTCCTCCTCAGGTCCTCTCAGACAGCGCCTTAATCCCTGACCCTTTTTCTCTTTTCCACCTAGCAAGGTAGAATTGAATGTAAACTACTTGCACATCTCAGGAGCTGCATCTGAAAGGTTAAAAGGGATTACACCTAAGTTACAAAATTACCTCAGGAAACAGGGCTCAGCAGCAGCTACCAGAAGAACAGGGTTTCAGACGCTCAGCCTCAGCCCCGCTGTAAGCAGGCAGCAGGCCTGGCACAGCACAGGATCACAGGGCAGGAGCGCTGTGCTGCTACCACTCTGCAGGCTCAGCATCCACAGCCAGGATGTGGTATGACAGGCTGTGACACATCCTAGCCCAGCTGGGGAAACCTCTCTGAGACAGAAGCTCCACAACTCATCCAGGAGCTGCTGCCCAGCCACTCCTCTGGGACAGCCACCACCTCACAGAAGTGATGGAATCATCCACCTACATAACCCCGGACACCGTAACCATGCTCACAAAGAGCATTCTGAGTTCTCAGAGCACACCCCAAAGCAGAAGTTCCCTTACCTCACTCCCCCTGCATTGATGCACCTTCAGAAGCCCAATGCCATACTGCCTCACTGCTGCAGCAGGGAAACCCCAGCCCAGCAGAACTGCCCTCACCTATTCCTCCTGTTTCTCTGCACATACACATGCTAACTCCAGAGCCTTGAACAAGGAGGAGCAGAAAGCCTGCCTGGCTAACCACCTTGCTACAGCTAGCTCTCCGATATTAACCAACACAGCACACCCCCAAACTATGCTCTGAACACCTACCCGACTGCTTGCAGCATCTCTGCAAAGCAGCACCTCAACCCCCACTTGGGCTCAAACAGACTGTTGGCATCTGGCTGCAGTAAGCTGGAAACAGCCCTGATCCTACACCTGGTATCTGTATAATTATCGGGGTCCCTTTTCCTTGTAGAATCACCTGGGGCAATCAGCCTGATTCCAAAACACTAATTGAGAAACACCTAACATGGCTCCCTACACAACCCTTTGAAGAAGCCCTGCAGTCCTAGTAGTTTATACAAGTGCTGATCTATTGTCTTGCTAAAAACAAAGCATGATTAATAATGCAGCCACATGAACATCAGTTCGGGGCTGATGTTCATCTGCCACCAACGCTAAACACAACAAGCCAGTATCCACATGGGGTAAAACATAATAAACCTGCTTAGCAGCTCTACTCGGAAACATCTCATATATGCAAGCAAAGCATTTCTAGGGTTACCTGAAGCTCCTGACAGGTCTGCACTGCACTGTTTCGACTTTCTACAACACCAACTGCTGCCCGGCTCACTGAAAGGCCTCCATCAGTGACAGCCACAACACACACAGTAGGATCCGTCTCCAGATAACTCATGAACCCTGAAAGCATTTTACCTCTGTCCTACAACTGGAGCATCCATTCCATTTCAAAGCAGCTCCCTGCAGTGAAAGTCAGAGAAAGAACAAGATTACGACCGATTTTTGGGAGAAGTTCCAAACTCCTGCCTGCCCAGCCCCCTCCAGCTTCAGCCCAAACACCTCTGCAGCCAACGCTGCGCCAGCTCTGCATGCTACCTTCTCTTCAGTCACCTACTGCAAACTTAGGAACGCAGCAATCCTTCCCACTCCATCTATCGGTGATGTGTGCTGTTCCTTGCTGTAACAGAGAAGTTAGTGGGCACCTTAACTGCAGGCACCTATATGTGCACTGAACCCAAGAGCTTCCTGGACAGCTGCCCAAGCAGAAACTCCACCAGAAAGCCCAGAAGCACAAAGGAAACGGGATCCTCTTGCAGAAGCTGCTTCAACAGTAAATTAATACTAAATACACAAATAAGAAAGGACAGGAAAGAATGACTGAGGAATAGACGTGCCCTTCAGCACCCACCCACATCACCAGCTGCAATGAGAACAGAGGTAGAGCTGCCCTTAGCCACCACCAGCACAACGCCACAACATAAAGCCACAGCACAGCCTTGAGATGCTGAGCAGGCGGCAGGGAGGCAGGACCATAACAAGCACCCTTAGCTCAAAAATCAAGCGCTTAAGGGAAAAGGTATCTCCAGCTTCCACTGGCTATCCAGTCATTCCTACCTCATTCTTGGCACAACCAATTCAGGACACAACAGATGAACACCCAAGAACTGTTAAGCTACCTGATCTGTCTGCATCACTTAATGAACATAAGAAACCAACAGCCCTACTTGCAAGGCAGCTAAAACAAGCTTCAACAGCAGCAGAGATGCACCTAAAAAGGCCTCACACAGCACTCTGTGCTAATCTCTTGGCACCTAAGGACACTCATAACAAGGAGAGCCACAAGTTGCCTGAGCACCAGCCCTCCTTCAGCAGCATTTAGTAAGCAAACGCTGCAGGCACCAAAGATTGCTTCATAATGACAGAGTTAAGAAAAATGTTGCACAATTGGGTGATGAAAAAGAAGCAAAAAGCATTTGTTTTCCATCTCCTTCCTCACCCAATCTTGGTTATCCTAATAAATAACCTCATGCCATTCTGTCATTGCAGCTTACAAAGGACTCCCGGATGCTGTAACAGCCTGGTAAGCAGCAGGTTGGTGCAGGGACAGAACTGCCACACCAACAACCAGGGGTTTCCTGGCAGCAGAGCAGCTCATGGGCTGACTGTGCCTTCAGGCATCCCCCACTCAACAGGGAGGAAACACAGCCCAGAGCTGCAATTCAAAAGCAAAGAAATTAAGTTCAGGAATAACAACTCAATACAGCTTCTACCATGATGCAGCAGTCTTAATGATGGGTTTGGGCTTCCTGTTTACTCACTTTTTATGTTTAAAAGTATTATTAATGCCCAAGAAGGACACTGAAACAGTCACGGGGTGAAGAAGGGAAAGAACTACTCAAGCTGCACGGATCTTGATCACACACAGAAGCTTCTGTGTAGCCTGCAGCAACATGCAAGCCAAGCAACTCCTGTTTGTGCCATACGGTCCCACAGTGAGAAAGGAGTTTGCTCCCAGTTCCAACCACCAGTGAGCTGGGGGTGAGGACAGAGCAACACACAGACCCACACAGGAGGGGCTCCAGACCCACTCGAAGCTGTGAAGGACCCACAGCCACCAGCACCCACCACAGGGCGGCAAGCTGCTGCTCTGACAGCACTTGGGGACCCACTGTCCAGCTAATACATAAAGGGAGGCCTGAAGTTTCCTTTCATTGCACTGAATAGCAGCTTGTAGCCGCTGCAGGCTGTGAAGGAGGAAGCTGGTGGGCCCTGGCACTTACCAACCTAAGGGGAACCAGAAGAAGAACGATCCTTTCTGCATGACCCTCGCTAGAGACACACACTAAAGTGTACCATTAAGATACCTGTGCTCTCATAGCTCCTGTGCTTCACCACAGCAGCTCTGCTCCACCGGCCGGCCCAGCTGTGTGAGAGATCCGGGCACAGGGACTCGTCAGCAAGGAACGGAGCCAAGCGAACAACCGACATCCACCACAAGGTGAAGGGAGGCGAGCAGCCCCACATCGCCCCTCACAGCAGCCGCGGCGTGGAGCAGAACCTGCCTTGAGCTCGGAGAGCCGCCTTAAAGCGCAGCCCCTTCCGCTCTGTGCTCCTGCCAGCAGGTTTCGGGATTAGTGCGGCAATAACGGCGGTACAACGTTCACTTCTGTCCTGCAGCAACACCAGGACGAACGAGGAGCCCCGAGGAGCCGCAGGGCAGGAGGCCGCCGGGCAGCACGACGTGCCGACCGAATCCCCGCACCGCGTGGGTAAGGGTAAGGGTAAGGCAGCGACACGACCACGAGGAGGAAGAGAGATGGATTTTATTGCCCAGATAAAGCCCAGCGAGGTCTATAGGGCCTCCAAGGCGGAAAAGATTAGGAGGAGCCCCGATAACAAAGATGCGATCCGCTATCGCCCGGGGACGGCTCACACAGCCCCGGCCCGGCCCCCTCTCACCCCACGGGCACGGCCGGAGCCCCGCAGCGAGCGGCCAGGCCGCAGGAAGGAAAGGAGACGGGGCAGAGCAGCCCGGGACGCCGCGGACAGGGAAGGGACGGGGCGCTCGTTGGCCGTACTCACCCGCGGGCCCCGCCGTGCAACCGCCGCACTTCCTGTGCGCTAGGAAATGAGCGGGCGGAGCGCGGCACGGCCGCACTTAAACAGGCCCGGCCCTAATGCCCGCCTACGGGGCGGGACCGGCCGCCGCCGGGTCCTTTTCAACCCAAGCCACGCTGTGATAATACGGTTCTATGAGCCGAGCTGAGGACGTGGTGCGATAACACAGAGCTCTGTGTCAGACAGCGCTGCCCGTGGCACAGTCCCAGCTGTGACCCCACGTGAGGCCTGCTGTAATGGTTGTAAATTATTTACAGCTTATTGATCAGTGCGATCAGTTTCACCTTCTCAGTTCATATGTTTTCTTTACCCTTACAAATCCTTAACTCCTTTACAGAAAGGCTTGCTAAGCATTGGAATGGGCTGTCACCATCCCCGGGTGTGTTTAAAAGCCCTTGGGATGTGGTGCTCAGGGCCGTGATTGAGCAGAGGGCTGTTAATTGGGGTAGCGTGGTTGGGTCATGGTTGGACTCAATGATCCTTAAGGTCTTTTCCAGCCTGAGTGATTCTATGACTCTACGACCCTGCCTGGACTGAGGGTCACTAACCTCTACATCAGGCACTGCTACTGAGCCTTAACCAAGCAACATAACGCTTAGTGCTCCTTATTTGAGCGTACTCCCTAAGGAGAAAGGGCACTATTACTGTTTTGTTGTCAATATGGGGCACCTCTGGTGATGACTAAAGGTGCTTTAAAGATCTCCCTATTTTACTTCACTGCTTTAGAGGCTGATTTTTTGGGTACTGTGAACAGGCTGCCCAAGGAGGCTGTGGATGCCCCATCCCTGCAGGCATTCAAGGCCAGGCTGGATGTGGCTCTGGGCAGCCTGGGCTGCTGGTTGGTGACCCTGCACACAGCAGGGGGTTGGAGCTGGATGAGCACTGTGGGCCTTTTCAACCTTTTCTATGGTTCTATGACTCTACAATCCAGAGTATCAAATTCTGCCTCCACATCTATAAAATGTACATAACACTGGGGAAGTGAACTGCTGCAGACTGGGGTTGGGGTTGTTTGTTTTTTTTTTGTTTTGTTTTTTTGTGTTTTTTTTGTTTTGTTTTGTTTTTGCTGCTGCTTTAGGCTGCCGAATTATTTCCTTTCAGAAATTCCCATTGGAACACAGGGTTCGTTCAGACTTGCCAAACTATCAGTCATGGAATGGTGCTGAGCTCTTTAATGGTAGGAAACAAACTCCAAACCCAGGTTTCTGCTGCAGCAGAGCAGGAACGAATGGGAATCCCAAACAGTTGTGCTCAGTGCCCAGACTCTGCTGAAGGGAGCACTCCATGAGCCACAGATGGAGCCCATCATTTTCCTGGCCATACGGCCTTACTTTCTGCTGGCAGACACACAGGTCATGTGCCCAAGCTGCCAGTGCTCATTTGAAGCTTGCAAAGATACTGCATCAGAACAACTCTTAATGGCACGCATAGAGCCTGGTAGCACTGCAATTCTGTATTGGTTTGGTTTATTTCCAAAGATTCCAAGACACCTTTACTATACAGCTTCTTTTCAGTGACACCAAGAAGGGCTTTAGGCATTCTTCTAATAAAGGACAATTCTGCCACAAGTTTTACGGCTACGAGGCAGCTCTGAAACAAAGCCCAAGCAGCTGTATTCTGTTCCTAGAATGGGAAACAGATTAGGAGGACTTGGACTGGAAGACATAACATTCAATATTCCAGAACTGCAGAATAGTAACCCATTAAAAGTATTAAATAATACATTTAATATCACTTCTAATAGAGTTCTTTGGAAAATGCAGAGTTGACTGCCTAGGATGCAAAAAGAAAGTTAGTTTGTTCTAAGTATGAGGCAGTATTAGTCACATTTAGAGTAAAACAGGGTACATGAAAACAAGGTGTAAGCCGTACATTCTCTGATGTTCACTCCTTGTCTTGGGAGAAAACTGTGTAAATAACCAAGATTTTTTTGCCTGGTTATATGGGGTTATATAGAGGGTGGTGATGCACTGGAACAGGTTGCCCAAGGAGGCTGTGGATGCCCCATCCCTGCAGGCATTCAAGGCCAGGCTGGATGTGGCTCTGGGCAGCCTGGGCTGCTGGTTGGTGACCCTGCACACAGCAGGGGGTTGGAACTGGATGAGCACTGTGGGCCTTTGCAACCCAGGCCATTCTATGGTTGTGTTCCTTTTTTTGCACTTAAGACTGCACTTTCATGCCCCAAACCTAATAGAAGAGTGTTAAGTCTGCATAAAACATAGTATCTTTACTGGAAAGAGAGAATTGTTTGGGCTTCCTTCATCTGAGATGCTCTCTGTTTTATTCAAGATGTCCAGTATATTGGTCTTTTAATTTGCTTTACTGAATAATCCGTTGTACTTACCGTTCCTGTCTGGCAGATAATAAACAAAAGCAAAACTAAGGCAGCCTTCCATACAAAAGAAAACCAGAACTCTGCAGAGGTACTGTATAGAGATGATCATCCATGCCAACAAATCAGTAAACAGCTCATACGGAGGAGTCGTTCACTTCTTTGTACAACAGATGAATCGGAGACAAAGCAACCTCTCATCAGCTCAGCTGCCTGTGCTGTGCTGCCTCGTTTCTAACAATATCTACTCCAGTCTTTTTTGTTCCCTTGGCAGGCATTAGCCGCAGGCTTGTCTATGGCTGCCCACAAAGGTTTTCCCTTCCTCTAGGTCTTAACTTGAGACGGTGTATGAAACGTTAGGTTTGTTTCTGGTCTTACTGATACCACTCATTGTTGCATGTATATCTTTAAAGTGCTTTTAAATGTAATATTCTGGTTATTTATAAGCTATCCCTTCATTAGTTTGGAACATCCAAGCAGTCTCAGCCATCACGCCTGAGGAAGTGCTGCTCAGTACAGGGAGAAAAGCGAGAACGCTTCTTTCACATGGCAGAATTAAGCAACTCCGAGTGATTCAGTAACCCTCATTGCTCTATGGTTCAACATACCCCTTTTGTAACAACTCTTGTATGGTTAAACATATCCTTTTTGTAACAACCCTCGCTCCCTTATTTAGCTTATTTTAATAAACAATTATGTTGCAATCAGCATAAACTCGATACATTTCTATTTGCTATGTCTGGGCCAGGCTGCTGCTGAGAAAGCCTCCCTGCAGAGAATAACCAGTTAAGTGGTTGAATGGCTTCCTGTCTAAAGGCTAGAATCTCTCTTTCAATTATTTATACCCTGTAGCAGAAAGAATCATTCTTGTCTCCCACTGTCACATCAATCACTGACATTCTCAGGCAAGAAAAAAAGTCTTGGCAAACAGTGAACACTGCTTGCATCTTGCTGGCCATATCTTGAAGCTGAATATACATTAAAAAATGTATATGTGTGTGTATCTATATATATACATATACACTCACACACGCTATGTGTGATATTTATGTATAACATTTACATATCTCTTCTGCAGCTGAACCCAGACTGCATCTGGTTCATATCTCTGCAGCTAACACAGAATCATAGAATGGCCTGGGTTGAAAAGGCCCACAGTGCTCATCATCCAGTCCCAACCCCCTGCTGTGTGCAGGGTCACCAACCAGCAGCCCAGGCTGCCCAGAGCCACATCCAGCCTGGCCTTGAATGCCTGCAGGGATGGGGCATCCACAGCCTCCTTGGGCAACCTGTTCCAACCCATCTCTGATGCAGAAGGATTATTTTGGCATTTCTAAACCTTCCATTTGTCACTGGGAATTTGTTGAAATTAAAAACCCAAACCTTTCTGGCTAGAGGTAATTGTCCTTTCAGACAGTGCCACAGGAGCAGATGGGTGCACTGTGGGAACCCACCGCCAACAGCTTCCTGTAGCTGCAGCTTCCCATGGGGGGAGATGTTGGCTTTTTAACTATAAGAGTGGGGAGGTACTGGAACAGCTGCCCAGAGAGGCTGTGGATGCCCTGTCAGTTCTTGGAGGTGTCCAAGACCAGGTTGGATGGGGCCCTGGGCAGCCTGGGCTGGTGTTAGATATGGAGGTTGGCAGCCCTGCCTGAGGCAGAGAGGTTGGAGCCTGATGATCCTTGAGGTCCCTTCCAACCCTGGCCATCCTGTGTTTCTAAGAAAGAAGGTCAGAATACTTTTATTACACTGTGTGCTTTACAAATGTTCTTATTCTTCCCTGCCAGCCAGCCCTGAGTCAGTAAGGTCTTCTGGCAGGTCCTGCTGTGCCTCTGTGCCTGGCTGCCAGGACTTCTGTCCTCAGTCTCCTCTGCCCAGCCAGCACCTTGTCAGGTCGTACTTAGCTCTGGGGAACCCAGCCTGCAGAGTGTAAGATAAAGATGGGCTCCCTCTCATCTCACCATCTCAGATCCTCCCATCCCTGCTGTCTTTAGCATACAGAAGCCTCTCCTGTGGGCAAGTCCTTGTTCCTCCCCAGCTAAGGGAACAGTGTGGTGAATGCAGAGAGGAAAAAGGGAGAGACCATGCTTAAGTGTTCTCTGCAGTCATCTGCTGACCCCTTGTCCCACAGCATGGTGCTGGTGTGGTAGACAGTAATTCCACAACCACTCCCAGCACCAGCACTGGGAAAAACGTGAAGTCATGTCCCTGCAGCATCCAATAAGGAATTGTTTTGCACACACAATTCTGGAATTAGGGCTCCAGATGTGATTATTTACATTTCCCACTGTCCTCCACTTTCAGGTTTTGAAACACGTGTCAAGATCTGCGCCATTCCAAAGGATGTGTTTTCCAGCAGGGCTGCTCTATTTTTCTCTTTCTGAAGATAAGAAATAATCGTACTTTAATAACAGCCTCTTGCAGAGAGGATGAGAAAATGGCACTTCTTTCCCACCCCGCACACGTCTCCGACTTTATGCTTCCTTTTTTATGGCACCTTGGAAATACAAGAGACCATTACAGACAGTGCTATGCCACAGTGACTTGAACACAGAAGACTTGTGCAGATGTGAAATAAGCATCTTACCCTATTTCTTGGCACGTGAAATACAGCTGCATGACTCTTAACACTGTACATACCATTACCAATTGGCCTGTAGCGTCAATTTGCCAGCAGAGCATTGGAATGCTTTAACAGAGACCAGCAAGTATTTATTGATAACTTATTTATGAATGATTCCACTAACTTCAGGGGAGTACTTAGTTATATGAAGTCAGATGCAGCAGGATTGAACAGCTGGCCACTTAGGTTTTCTAATTAATATTTTAAATACTTTTATACAACTTTGGAGTACCATAGTGTTCTTTTTTATCAGAATAATAACTTAAGCAGTGAAAGTCCATTCATTCATTGCAGAGGAGGCCGTGAGGATGCTCAGAGGTCTGAAGCACCTCTCCTATTAAGGAAAGCTGAGGGAGATGAGCTTGTTCAGCCTGAAGGCTCTGGGGAGACCTCATTGTGGCCTTCCGGTACTTGAAGGGAGCTTATAAAGAGGAGAAGAGCCAACTTTCTATATGGGCAGGTAGTGATAAGGGGGAATGGCTTTAAACTGAAAGAGAAGAGACTGAGCTTAGCCACAAGGAGGAAATTCTTCACTCCGAGAGTGAAGGCACTGGCACAGCTGTCCAGAGAAGCTGCGGGTGAATTGAGGCATTCAGGGCCAGGCTGGATGGGGCCCCGGGCACCTGGTCTGGTGGGAGGCACCCCTGCCCATGGTGCGGGAGCTGGGAGCAGATGATCTTCTAGGCCAGCTCCATCCCACACCATCTTGTGGTTCTGTCATCCTGCTCCTTATTTATGGGGTTTGCTGCCTATCGATACCTAGGAGGTGATGCTGCTAGAATTCATATTTGTATCTACTTCATTATAAAACTGTAGTTGTAGCTGCAGGAAGAGCTTCAGGGCTTTCAGATGGGCTGAATTTGGAAGCAGGATTTCAAAATTAATAGCAATTTTGTTCGTTCAGTTTTGGGTTGGTTGTTTTTTGTTTTGTTTTGTTTTGTTTTGTTTTCTGAGTACTCTGTCAAAGGCTGTAGAATTGAACATTAAGACAATTTACTTGTACTTACTGAAAGGGCCCGTAAGATTCACCCTTTCCCCCACCTGTCCCAACTCAAAGCACAGAACCACGTCAGCTCAGCTGGTATTTAGAAAAAGCCATCTTTAGAAATACTCCGTCCAACCTGTATTTTAGATGAGTCATTTGTTCCCTTCGGGTTCACACTGCTCAGGGCAGCCAACTACCTGAGTACTTCTGGCACTGATGGAAGTCATCATCTGCACACCACTTTTTTCTCCATGTGGGAAGCAGATTTGCTTACTTAACTGGGAATCGAAACAAAACCCTCACCTTTCCATCTTGCAGAAATACAGCACAAATAGGAAACACTTCAAGGGAAACGTCTGCAAAAACAGTGTGCGCAGATAAGACAAAAGAAGCCATCAAATTATTTCATATTACAAACACTTGGAAGCAGTAATGCATTTCCTGATGACATTTAAGTCAAAATTACTTGGGTGGGGGAATACTTGTTCAGAGCTGTACTTAGCGTAGGTATTTGTGTCTCACAGCTATGAGCTGTGTGTTTTGTGTGTGGGATTTATGGCTACTTTTAGTGCAATTTTTCACAGGAATTAAAGGCTGGAACAACTGTGTCTCATGCTGGGGCTCAGAGACAGACAACACTTTCTGTACCCGCTGCCACTTCATTATCTCACTCACCTACTGTAGAGCAACGCAGCTTCATGCGTCCCAGCTGAGCACCATTGCTGGAGATAGCTGATAAACACAAGCTCTTAATTAATTAAAAACACCACCCAACTCTTACTGCCTTAGTTGCTCAGGCTAACAAAGAATTCCCATTTGCAAGCATAAAGAATGTGGAAAGGACTGGGCAAAATGAAACAAACAAAAAGCCAGGACAGAATAGAATACGACACCTAAAAGTGAAGTAGTTTCAATTCTAGCACGGCACTTCATATCACAGTTTGTGCAAAGTAAAAACCTGCGTTAGGGTTTTGGCAGTCTGACTCTCTGTTTTCTGAAATCACAGACTTTAATGGAAACATAAGGTTTGTACACAAAACAACATCTGAAAACAGCTAAATCGGAGCAAGCTTTGGTAGAATTGGATTATTTAGAATAATCATCACAACGTTAACAACGAGTCACTCGGGAATCACATCCCAACATTTGTAGCGAAACAGAAGTTATCTTTAACCATATTAGATTACAAATAAAGACAAAACTAGTGCTGATCATTTACTCTTCCACATAGAACGCATGACCCATAGGCAGACCATTCTCCTCAATATCAACACAGTGTCGTAGGCACATGTTTTTATATTTCACCTTAACAAATCCAGATGACAATTTCTTGGCATGGGTTCATTAACAGTAGAGTAATAGACCGCTTTTACTGTGCAAGTGTTGCTTACTCATAGCTTTTGAGATAACTGGTTTGATTGGAGCTGTGTCACGGCAGTGTTCTGTGCATGGCAGTGTATCCAATTCAGATCTGAGAGGAGGACTCCAACCCACTGAACATGAATGCAAACAAAATCTCTTTACTTTAATTCAGACTAAAAAATCCTATACAGTCCAAATTGAACTCATAAAAGGAACTGTGATTGTACAAGGTCATACGTTTTAACATTAGTAAGATGTATATGATGGAAAATAAATCGTGTCAGATGAACACTCTTGATTGCCTTCAGCCTATACAGCATATCTTGTATTAAATTTATCTCCATTGTGCTAAAGGTAAGAGCAATTAAGACTAATAAAACAAACTCTCTTCTCATTAAGACAAGACAATACACTTTACAAGACTTCAAATGTTGAATCTCAAGTGCTCTATTGAGTTACTTAATGTTTGCTTCTAAACCAAGATACAGGCTTCGTTAGCGCCAACATCATTGTAACCCTTCTCATCTGATAGCAATATCAGTAGCTTGGGAGCGTGTTTCCCCCCTCCCTTCCATATATTTGTGCTTCCTACTTAGATCAAGAGGTTGTATGCCAACAGCCACCATAAAAGTAGCAGTTCAAGTACATTTCCCCATCCAGTAAGGTTGTAATACAGGATGGTTAATCTAAAAAACTGTGAGGATGAAGTGCAGAGCCATTTGCAGTAAGAAGTTGGCAAATGGAACCCTACGCAAAGTGGCAATCTAAAAAGAAGTACTGGAACTACAACTCTTATCCAGCTTGATATGCTTTCTGAAAGGGGAAATCACCCATTATAGCTTCCAGCATGAATAACACACTTTAAAGACTACCAATAAAAGAGTTTGCCAGTCTAAAGGTTGTCAACTGTACAAAGAACGAGCCAATGGACTTTCCATTCTTTGCATGTTTGTTCCCCTCGTGAGTCCATTACCTTTCACAAAGAAAATTTTAGCTATCAAACTTGTCCACAAATTTTGCCGCTGAGTGTGAAACCATCCAGTTAGCATATACACTATCATTTGCATATCTTGAAAACACAGAGTTAGTGCCATCGAATCTTGTGAGTGGAACGGGACTCTCCTCAGGCCAGTTCGGGTATGACATGCCTAAAAATGAAAACAGATAATTTTTTCTGCACTGAAGAACCATAACTTCATGTGCAGACAGTAAGGCCCTTGGCAAAACTCCCTTCAATATATTAAGCCAGTCCACTGGATTTTGTCCCAAATCAATTCGTATAAATGATGTTTCAAAATCCCTGAAGCATAAATTCAGATGTAGGCAAAATCCTGAAAAAAAAAAAATAAAGTGCTTTCTTGATAGAAAAAAAAAAAAAAAAAAGGTGCGCATGCACGTGTGCATAATAGAAGCTAATAATTTTTCTTCTGATAAGACTCCGACTTTTCCATCAATTTCTTTTTTAGTGATCGTGAAGCAATATATTGCTTTGTCAGAGGATGTTCTTGCTGTACAGGAAGTGCTCCAAGAATTGATCAGCCTATTTGGGACAGTATCCAAAGTTCATTCCAATGACAGATTATTTCCACTTACTTAAACAGTTACCCTCCCTTTGGCTCGAATGAGATTTTGGAGTTACTCTCATCCCCTCAGCAGGGATCCCCTGCTTAATTTTGGAAGATCCCAGGAGCACAACTTGGTCAAAGTCCTGAGCACTCATCCAGCATTTAAGCATGTATTTAAAGAACTTCATGATTTGCACTGAGTCCCTGTAATGCTTCTCAGGCGAGGCACGAGGGATCACCGTGTTGGAAGCAGAGTGCTTAGCACCACGTTGACCCTGCTGTGCCAGGAGACACCTACACCAGGGCTGAGATTTGCAAGAGCAGAAATCTGTATGTTGCTTATTACGCATTCAGCATCCGCCATCCATCTCAGTGGCAGATCTTTTTGTTACTGCCTTCTTTTTACAATCTGGCCAATGAGTGAGCATCCCAAAGTGAACGTGAGCCTGGGGAAACCTACTAAAGGAAACTATAGCTGAGGTATGCGTTAATAACAGGCCCAAAGCCAGGTATATACGGTAACTTTTAAGCTAATAGATCCAACTTTTCAAAAGTCATACCGCCTGAAGAATGATTTAAAAAAAAAAAAAATCTATCATGTGAGTGTATGTCTAAAAAGGTGTAGAATATTTAATCAGGAGACAAAATGTAGGAGTTTTGGCAAGAACCATTTTTACTGTCCATCTCACCATCACAATATGAAAGCATATGTTCTTTTTAAAAACACTTGCTACATCCTTCAATCAGAATTTAGTACCAACATTTTCATCATGAACCAAAGGACGTGAAAACAGCCGAGTACTTTCAAAATGCACATTATCAGTTCACTCTTCAAAGGACTTTACGTGTCGATTTGGTCTGTATATAATACTTATATACAGCATTTTTACCTTCTGTATATAGTACTCTGATTTCTTTCTATGACACATTAAATAGACACTGCAGCTTACGGATCCAGAGTACCTTAACAGCAGCTGAAATTTAGAAATCCATCTTGATAAAGTAGAAACACTGCAGATGGGTTTTATCATTTAGCTGTGACAAAAAAAGTGATATATAAAAAAAAGGTCTATTGCTTAAATTAGAGGTGCAGAATCTAACATACTTGAAACGTTCCTGGTTCCCCCCCGAACAGGATTGTTGAATTAGATCCTCATTAGCATTTTCTATTTCCCCTGAGAATACTTCCCTGATTTTTTTTTTAATTGTATGATATCTAGTCATTTTACTTATTTTCACATCCTTTTCAAAATGTTTATTTTAAACACAGCTGCAAAATGACTAAAGGATGATCCTGATGCAAACTCTGACATTTACCAAAAGAAAAAACAAAAAAACAAAAAAAACCAAAAAACAACAACAAAACAAACAAACAAAAAAAAGCCCAAAAGAAGCTTCCAAGCAAATTTTGATTGGCTTCGTTCAGACAAGAAACACTGTAATGGGGTTACAGAGTCTGAGAACAGTGCAGAAGAGAAATCTTTTGTTTTGTGTTGCTAGAATCTAGTAAATGCATGTGAAATTCTACCATAGAGTTTGTTTTCAATCCATGTGGAAGGAAGGGTTCGAGGGAGGGGAGCATTATTACAGTCCACGAGAGGTGTCTCCTCTTCTGAGAGCCCATCATCATAAAGTAAGGAATCAGAAGGGGTGGAAGCCGCAAGATCTAAGTAGTCCTAAGAAACAAAGACATAAAAAGTTAGGTTAAAGTAAATGGCAGTCTTACCTCTTGGGTGTAAAGTCTACACATACACCTTTGATAGTACTCGTAGCACTAGACTAGGCTGCTCTTTTCTGCAAGTACAGCGCCTTTGGTTACTTCCCTTACTTTATTCTGCTCATCGATAGCAAGACCAAGAAGCTTATGGGCTTTGCTAGCTGATTCATTTGACCTTTAGTTCCTGTTATGCACTGTATATGTGTCCTATACACATATAAGTTTGAAGGAGAGGTACTCAAGTAATCTCATCATTTCGCAAAAGCTGTTACGTAATTACACAGAAAATTAGAGCTGTGTAAACATTGCCACATAAAGCTTTTGCTGTTCTAAAAACAAATATTCAGATTAACCAGAAAGCTTCACACGTTTACACCCACGCTGCTGAATATACAACAAATATAATATCAAGGGCAAGAGAAAAATGACTCCTTTTTTTTTTTCTCTCTCTTTTGGATTGGCTTTGTTTTTAATTATACTGAACGTGCCAGGAAATTTGCCAGCTTGTACAGTCCAGCTTTGTCATTAGACATGGGGATCGTAAGGCTGAAGTTTCCAAAGCCGCTCTACAAGGTAGTACTGCTTTCAAAAGTCTGGATTCATTTGATATAAATTAGGTGTTTAAATGCCTTAAAGCTTGCTGAAGAGTAATTATCAGTATTAAGATAAAAGCAGATTGTTCGTTCTGTACACTCAAACTCAGATGATTGGAAAAGGTTTCAAAACCTCATGCTTGCGCCCACTTACCCTACTCTTCACCATCATTTTCTCCAGTTCCTTGCTGATCTCAGCAAATGTTGGCCTTTTATCTGGTTCTTGCTTCCAGCAGCGCAACATCAGGTTGTACCTGTTGATCCCCCATGAAACAGAAAAAAATCATTTATAAGTGGGTCAGGATTCTGCTCAAATCATTTAAACACAGCTTTAACATCAAAGCCACTCAATTTACATCAAACTTTATGTTACATTATGTACAAGAATGGGCTTCTATTTTCTTAAGTGTTTATGAATTTAAATGATGGTGTGTTTGGCTGTCCTTGCAGGGCTGCAGACTAAGGTTGATTATCTCCGCCTTCTCAGAGGGCTGCCTCACACATAGCAGCATGGCAGATTTCAAATTAATTTTGCTTACATATGACTTAGAAGACATTGGAATATCATGGTCATGCATCTCAAAACATGGAAAACACGTTTATGTCAAAAATCTGAACATTACCTAAGAGTACTGGTACAAATTAACATTCTTTTGATTGCTTCTATTACTGCTATTTTGTCATCTATTTTTATTCTAGGCTTCAGAAGCTTAACTCCCCAACCCAGTGTGCCATTCCAGTTTTCAAGGCTAAGCACTCTAGTTAGAAAACTGTTCTACCTGAGGAGTTAATTGAGTGTAGAAGCTACAGCAAGCTCTTGAAAAGCACTGTGTTTTTTCCCTTGTTCCTGATTTTATATTACTTGACTCTATGAGAATGCAACTTAAGAATATGACCCCTCAAAGGGCTCTAAAAGATCATCAGAAAAAAATCTGAGTAAATCCAAAATATCTCAAGTAGTCAGAAACTGAATAGAAAAAAAACCTTCAGACATGGTCAGATTGCCTAACCTAAGGAGCATCAATGCTGTAATACATGTTGGAGAAAAGAGGAAAGAGGTCCTGTTCCCTGCTGAGCTGGGATGTATAAACAAAAAATACTTGTTGGAGGATATTTGCAAGTGAAATTTGTAAACTTCTATTCTGCCCCTAATTTAGAACCCCTTAATAGTTTATCACTATGTACTGCATATGAACAAAAAGGATAATTATATGCTGAGTTTTCTTAACCCAGATGGGAACAAAGTATCCTTCATATTAAAAATCAGTCAAAGGAAACACCATAGTGTTGCAATTAATTGCCTATTAACATAGGCTGTTAATTGTCTAGTAGGTCCTAAGCATGATCAGATTTACAGGCCAAATATAAAACCATGTCTCATTTCCAAATGCTGTGAAGAACCTGGAGGAGGAGCTATTTCACACTGAGAGTGTTTTAATAAATAAACAGATAATGATACAGATTGTCCCCAGACAGAAAAGGAATGGCACTGGGTTAATCAAGCCACAGAAATTTTCTCCTTTCAAGGTTACCTTCAAGACTTCTGGCTTTTCTCCTATGTAATGCCAGGACAAGTAGACAATTAATAATAACAACTAAGGGTAGAACACCTATGTTATTTGCTAAAGTGAACCCCAAAAAACCCCATTTTCTTCACTGTTTCAGCTACCACTGATTCATGAAATTCCCATTCTCACTCCAAGCTTGAATACTCAAACGGATTTGCTAAGAATACTCAAATTGTTTCCACTGATTGGCAAAATGTGTTATTCAACAGCCCACAAATATTTTGGATGCAGCTGCAGGCATTCAGTTGGTAATTCATTTGCTGTGTTTTACTGTTCATTAATTTCATTACTTTCTTTTGAGTAGTACTTATTTTGATTCTACTTCTGAGATAGACAAATATTTCTGTGACACTTATTCAAACTTTTTATTTATTTATTCAATTATTTTATTCAATAAGTTTTTGGAAACTTATCGAGTACTTACATTTCTTCACTGCAGTTTTCTGGTCTCTCCATTCTATAGCCTGTTTTTAGGAGGTTAAAGAGTCTTTCAGGAGCAATACCTGGGTAGGGATTGCCTCCCAAAGTTACAATCTCCCAGAGCAGAACTCCAAACGACCATCTGTAAAAGAGAAAACAAGCAGTAATAAGTTTCAAGAGCCTGGTTTGGCTCTCACCCAATAAATCAATTTCAAGTGTTTTGAGAACCCAACCAAATTCAAGACATTGTGAGCCAGTGGGTCCTTAGAGATGCATACAGGAACACGTGGGTTCACAAATACCGTTCATTATAGAGATTAAGAACCAAGATAGTAGAGACAAGGGCTTCCTCTCCTTTATCCATTGCCAAAAGCTAACCGTGTCCCAGGACAGCCCATCTTCTGTAGACAGCAGAAAGAGCACTCGGTGCTCCAGCACAAAAGCTGCTTCTTGCTCTGGAAGTGCCTCTGTTTTCCACTGGTTATATCCAAATTAACACCTGTGGTCCCCATCAGACATAACTGTCTAAATTTACTGAAGCTGGTTTATCCATTTACCAAGGGACTGTTTTGCCATCTTAAATAGGAGGTTGTGTTTCTTTATATGAAGAAGCTGGTTATTTCAGTCACAAGCTGCACCTTTGAAGTCAGGTGCCCTGTGAGATCATGAAGGCAAAGGGAATCATCTGTCATGGAAATATCAGATGGCTAAAATACAATCTAACACAGAACAGAAAACAGAGGAAATGAAATGAAATGAACGGAAAGAAGGGTGAATTTTTTAACCTGTTTTGTTGATGGCCTCAAAGGCAAAAACAAGATATTTTTTTCAGTGAGTTGAGAATATGTAGATTAAATTAGTCCATCTTGAAGGACAAGGCAAGAAAAGAGACGGAGAAATAGTTTATCTTCCTTTACTGGAAGCTTAATCCAGACACACACAAAAAAAGCTACAGAGTGCTGGAATCTGCCTGACCAAGAGAACTTGCCAGAATTTGGATATTCAGAATCATAGAATTATAGAATGACCTGGGTTGGAAGGCACCTCAAGGATCATGAAGTTCCAACCCCCCTGCCTGGCAGGGCCACCAGATTTCCACAATTGCCAGCCAACAGTGTCTCTCACTTATGAAGGATACTCAATGGGATGCGCCTGGAAGCAAAGATACTTACAACTGATGACAAATATTCGCTTTTGTCCTCTCACTGTTGGGTAATTTTTGTGATAGCTCCACTTATAAGGAGATTTTATGAAGGGTTACACGCCTAATTCCAAACCTAAGGGACATGTAGCGACACAACTCACCTCTTTCCAACTGCTGTCCTGCTCTTTTGCCCTGACACATCAGAGAAAAACGGTGACCCAAAAGTAGAGCAGTAATAATTTCAAACTGAGCAGAGAAGCCAAATGACCATTTTTACACAGTCCTAAATGGTGTGCAGCAGCTGTTCTCCCTGATGCAATTAATTGAATTAATTTTTAATCGCTCCTCACATTCCTGAAAGCTAATGAATATTCATAACATTCTGATATACTTTATTAATACACCGCCTCACGCCCTTTTTAAAGTCAGTTTTGCTCTGCCTTCAGGTTGTAATACTGCACATCACTCATTCAAATTAACTCAGTATTGTGGCAGATTTTATTTTTCAAGCCCACCTCTTCTGCTAAAGAGAGATTGTTCAGAATGTGAAAGGAGGGATCGGATGAGCAATTTCTTCATTAACTGAAGTTGTTTAGCAAATGGGCTTCCTAGAATAAAACAACAGAACTCTGCAATGTGTTTCAAGTTGTTATACAAACTAAGTAGCGAAGGAAGAAGAATGGGAGATGAAACAAATTGCCATGACACTTTCTATTGATGAATAAATGATGTCACTGACCTCTGGATCAAAAAGGGATTTTGTAAAGGCTGGCAAGTGATACTGTTATTAAGTACAGCTAACCACTAACTACACAGAAAGGCTTTAGGATGAAGAAAACTGAAGTATAGAGCATGAGAAAAAAAAAAACAATAGCACACTGGAATAGCTGTTGACTATATTAATACATGGTCACCCAAAATATAACTGCATCAACACAAGCAGTAAGGACTATTCAGAAGTAATATTTCCATAGAACGTGATTCTCTAACACTAAAAGGAGCCCACAGCAAGGGGCTGGAGCTGTGAGATCCTCCCTTCCAGCTCAACCCTTCTGTGGTTCTACACGAACTGTTCTGCCCCTAAACCAGTTCTGCAGAGTCTAAGATGTTTTTTTTAAGTTTTAGGATTTTTTTTTATTTTATTTTTTAATTTTTAAAAAAAAAATTCTCTGGGGAAACTCGCTGTAGAGAAACAAGGTTAGCACAAGAGATCATATGAGCAGGAAAGGAAAATATCAGGGAAAAACCTATAGACATGCCTAATGAAAAGTGATGTTCTCCCAAGGGTTGCACCTACTTTTTTCCTAATCCAAATGAAATATATATATATATAGAAATACTTGGCAAATTCATATTGTAGGGAATTTTCCAGTTGAGCAAAATACTTTATTTCACTGAAACTTTTCTCAGCTGTGGAGAAATGATTAAAAGGTGAATAAAAAGTAAATACTGAAAGGTTCCTATTTGCAGATACTGCTGTCATCGAAGTGTTTTCCTCCCCAGTGAAATGTCATTGAGATCAGAATGTCTTATGCTGTTTGAGTTCAATGAAAATAGTGTATTAGTCATTAGTCTTTCAAGGGTTATTTGGAAGATATCCAACATGCTACCTGGCAGAAAATCAGGAGCAACTGCTGCTGCTTTTGCAATCCCCTGGAGATTTTTCTCCTAAACAAGTAATGCTTTGTTTGACGGTGTCTGCCTGCAGTCTGGTCACAACCACTATTCATCCCAGGGAGAAAGGAATATGAAAGGATGTGATCCTAAGTTAAATGTGTACAAACACTCCTCTGTTAGGCTCCTTCCTCACCAGGCAGTGAGAACAGCCTAGCTGTAGTAGTTCTGCAGCCTTGTCATCAGCAGTGACGAAGGAGCACATCTTCAGGAATTTAGTTTCCGTAATGATGCAAATGAGGTTGCATCTTGGTGCTGGAACCAGATTGCTCTCCTAAAGCGTAAGCTGGTTGTCATTAAAATTAATTGAAATTATGTCACCAATTTGAACTGGAGTGAAGTCAGACATAACACCTATCCCTATCAACCCTGTCCTGTATCTGCTAGTTGATGTTAAAGACAAGTGGTGAATGAGAACGGGGCATAATGGGTTCAGCTGCTGTCACTGACAACCAAGATTCATGATTTTTGTCTGCATCTTTAAAGGCAATCACCTCACACACAAAGCTGCAACCCCTATTGAATTAGGCAGGAATTATATATCTAAGTAACTTCTATAACGCTGTGTAAGCGTTAAAGAGCTTTGGCTTCTGTGCACATTATTGTTACTTCCTCCCCTACCTCCTCAAACAAATGCATAAACCATACATAATCACAGAATTTACACTTACACGTCACTTTGTGTTGTATAGATATGATCAAATAGGGATTCTATGGCCATCCATTTAACAGGTATCCGGCCCTAAAAATAAAAGTATATGAATTACTGGTTAGAGTCATGCTTCTAAGTGAAATACCAACCTATTAACTAATTTTTCACAACTGTAACATATACTCTCTTCATGCTCTACTAATTTGTCATGGGACAGAATGATTTAGGAGTGCATAAGAAAAAGAGAATAATTGTAAGAGTTCTGTAAAATTACTCAGTTTCATTCTTCATACAAGCTGACAGATGATGTGTTAAGCCGTGTAGTGATGAGTGTCTCTGAAGCAAAGAGAAAATAACCTTTCGTGACATGAATGTCCCAAGAAAGAAACTGCATTTATGTAAATGCATCACTGGCAAAGCACCAAACAACCAGTCCATAGAACACATGCGTGTGGCAAAGCCCTTTCTGTGTATGATCACATCTTCAAAAGGTCATTTTCTCTGCAGCTTACTTTGACTTAACATAACAATAGCACAAACAGCACCGTTAACTGGAAAAAAAAAACACCCAAACACATAAGAGGAAAAGCTAAACATAAAATTTGCAGTATTTACAGAAATATTTTCCTTAAATGATACAACTCTCACATGCAAAAAATTTCTGTTGGCAGCTCTTCCATATTGAGTCATAGAGGGAACTGAACCAACAATGCTGATCTTATAAACAGTCAGTAGAAAGCAGCGTTAGCAGATTGCACATCACAGTCTGGCCTCAGTGTGAGATGTAAATGCTGTTCTGCTGATGTCAGTGGCAGTACACAAACATGCAGAAAGCAGGATTTGGATTGCTGTATTTGACAGTATTTTGATATATATATATTTAAAAAATAAACAAATAGCAAGTTTTAATTCATCATCTTCATCTCAAAGCTATTATCCCCAACTATTTCTTTTTGAGAAGCGGAGATGTGATTCGACAAGTGGACCTCATCATCTTTCCAACAAATTTCCTTTCCAAAGTCTTATGGGGGATTTCCAACAAATCCATTTTCCAAAATCCTTCAGAGGAAACAATATGATGATATGATTAAATGATTAAATGATGATGTGATGGATGTCCTGGTCATGGAGGCATTCAAAGTCGGGCTGGACATGACTCTGAGCACCTGGATCAAGATATAGGTGTCCCTGTTCACTGGAGCGGAGTTGGACTAGATGGCCTTTCAGGGTCCCTCCCAACTCAAACAGCTCTATGATACTATGCTATATGGCATGCTGAATGCTGCTGTGTACTGCAAGCAGACAGAACTGTATCTAGGCACCTGATCATCATTTACAATGGGAGGCAAAATAAAACTGCTTTAAATAATCTTTGACAGGAAGCATTACCAGATTCCGCAGTCTGTGATCTATCATGCTGATTAAGATTTGGTATCTTTCATATGTATGGAAGAATTTTCCAGAAGGAGCTTTGCTTCAAGTCATCCAGATAAATGTGATAATTCCCAAAAAGAAGGTTTAGTAGAAACTGAATGTAGTTTTTAAACCCTGAACTTCAACAAAGCTTCAACAAAGTGTTCATATGTTTAATCAGGAAGGGGGAGAAAAATGGTGGATTTATTCATTTCTTCTTTTCAAGCAGTGCGCTGAGGAGCTGGATAAATGAGAAAGTCCACATAATTTAAAATGGGCCGTGCTCTACCTGTAAGTAGGTTAATGAGCACATCTCCTGCAATGAATGACAACAAAATACAGCAGATTTCATCCTAACATTTATGAATTGGCCTGCAGCTTTTCATGGGTAGACAGAATCCCTGGGGTCGGCAGGGACCCCTGGTGGTCACCTAGTCCGATCCCTGTGCCCAGAGCAGGATGTGCTATAGCAGGCTTCTCGAGAACACTTCCAGTTAGGTTTTGAATATGCCCAAGGACTGTGACTGCCTGGGCAGCCTGTTCCAGTGCTTGAACATTGTCAGGCTTAAAAAGGCTTTTTCTTTCTTCTAGTTTTAATTTAAACAGAAATTTTATTGTTTAAATTTGTGTCTTTTGCCTCTTATCCTTGTCAGTGGTCAGCTCTGAGAGCATGGCTCAGTCTTGTCTCCTGCCTCCTATCTGTATCTGCACGTCAGAAAGATCCCACTAAGCCCTCTTTTCTCCAGGCTGAACAGTTCCAGCTCTGTCAGCGTTTCTTGGCATGTCAGATCAAAGCCTTAAATATCATCACAGCCCTTCTGTTTACTGCAACTAACTTTTACAAATTAGAAATCAGTTCTTTTTGTTGGTGAGTGAGGAAGTTAAAGAGCATATTTACAAATGAGAACGAAGAAATGGACGAGGTAATAGCAACTTGAGGACAGTACACTGCTACTGCCCCACTAGTTACTTTGGTATAAATCCCTTCACTTGATGGGGCAATAATTCTCACTACTTCTACTAACGTGCACTGTACCTTGCTCCTCTTGACATACGAATCTTCTTCATAGACATCACGGGATAGGCCAAAATCAGAAATCTTCATTTTGCGCCCTTCCGCCACCAGAACATTCCTGGCTGCTAAGTCACGATGGACAAGCTTTTGAAAGAAAACCAACAACAGTATTTATGCTCCTTCTAGAGGAACACACCACTGCCACAAGGACGTGCTCACATCACTATCACACAACTCTACCTTCATTTCTGCCAGGTACTGCATTCCCCTTGATATCTGCCATGCAAATGATATCAGATCTCCCATGGTTAAGGCTCTCTCATCGGGGTTATCCAAGTAACTTGAATTTCTGTTGCCATCACTACCCACGTAGCTTGGTCCCACTTTTCGACTTTCCCTGAGAAAACTGCGCAAGGAGCCATATTTAGCATATTCCACAATTAAATAGAGCGGGCCTGGAATAAACACACACACTGGTAAGTTAGCAATTAAAAGGTAGGCTTTTTTTTTTCCCGTTTTTCTCCAGAAAAACCTCTTCTAAATCAACACATTATTTGTAACAGTCAGAGGCTCCAGAAACCTTTGTGCTCAAGATAAAAGGCACTGAAATATTTCTAGCTTATATTCTCTATAAGCAGACTGCAGCTTAAATCGAGCCACAATTCAGGCAGTAACCTGCTCCCTCATCTGGATAATTTGAGGTTGAATAAAGACAACCTTCATAAAAATCAGGTCTGTGAAACAGCCTAACTTAGAAGAACTCTAAAATGGATAAATAGATAAAAAGCCAAATTTTTTCCTGTAGAGCATGATGCTGAGCTCACAAATCATCTGCTAATTCCAGCGCTGTATTTAAGGAGCCTTTTCAGAGTGCTTAAAAACAGTCTGACGTTTCAATCCATTAGTTTCTCCTCCCCGTTACCCACATGAGTTTTAATGCTAAAGACATTTGCCTGCTCTATTAAAACCCTCCCACTCCATACACCAATGAATTAGCTGGATATTGTTTAAAAGCCTGTGACTCAGTGACAGTTCACTTCCTTAGGGATGAAAAGATGCATTGTACTAAAAAGAAAAAAAACAAATCCTGCCCTGCTGGTTCATTACCTTTCTGAGACTCAGAGATGACTCAATCCTGAATTATATTCTCTGCCTATAACTAATAGTGCCATCTGCAACAGAACTGGGTGGGCAAAAAAAGGCAGGCCTTAGCCTGTAGTTGCTACATATATACTGTAATCATAGGCTGCAAAAATCACCAAGTCTTTAAGTGAGAAGGATGACAATTAGAGACACAAAATGAGGATAATATTGCTGTGAAAATTCACTTAATGTGAACAGAAATTAATCAGATCAATTCCTATGCACAGCAATGAAAACTGGAAGTTAAAAAAGTATACTTAATATATACTTCGCAGTGACTGTGGCTTTTAATATATCTGTCTTGTGAAGAAGTTTTGTGAAACAACAGGAAAACCAAGATGTCAGTCTAACCATCAAGGTATATTTTAACAGAGGGATCAGTAGTTAATAAAAAGAGATGTCACTCTCTGAACTCAGGCACTGAAGTAGTTGTAGGGTGAATAATAGTAACCATAATGAAAAGACCACTTTGCCTTTAAGAAATAATCAATTTTTGAAAAGGTGTACTGAGCATCAATGCAATAGAAGAATATAAATTGTCAGGAAGACAACTGGTAGTACAACTGTTGATTTCAAGATAGATTCAAAATGAACACTGAAGATACCCATCAAAAGAATGCTTAGTTAGACTAAATTGGCATTTTCTATTCCCTTCAATGTTACTTTACTTATATACCCTTATTTGTTTTAGTCAGCAGCATATTTTAAAGGTGTTTGTTTATAAACTCAATGGTCCAAACCCATCAACGGACTGCTATTTATCTCCTATTTCACAGTTTTCATCCAAATAATGAGCTTCAAATATTTACCATCTTGGCTGCAGGCTCCGTAAAGTTTGATGACATGAGGATGGTTCACCTGTTTCAAAAGGTTGAACTCTGAAAGCAGATCTCGCAGCTCACTCTGGGAAGCATTTTCTGCAAAAGGTGGTCCAAAAGCACAGCTGTGGTTAGGAAAGCATTATCCAGGAGTTCTCTATGCACCACCTGAAGCATCACCATCAGGGTTGTTTTTTTTCAGCCACTCCTCCTAGGATGACTAAGAATTCAGAAAACACTTTCCCCATCTCCACTGTCCTGCAGTTGTTCCTATCAGAACCACATGAATAGGACTCTGCTGTGCTGACTAGGTGACGTGTGGTCATCACCACCCCCATCCAATACAAATGACTACATCAAGGGAAAGGTCATCTCACAATCCGGATCATTGTCTTTAACATCTTGCAGATGCAATGAAACTGTTACAAATGAAAGCAAATTTCTAGAGTGAATCGGAGCAAATGAAACTTCAAAAGAAGACAAAAGCCAAAATGTTGTGTTGAACAAACGAAAGACTTGCTCCCTTATCTCCCTATAATATACAACCCTTTTCTTTCTAAACAGATTTTCTGATGAACTAAAAAATCTACCTATCTACCGGCTTACATTTGCAGCACACATTTTGGAGTTCAGAAGTTAAATGTATGGCCTGTATTTTACAGGCAGTCATATACACAGACTTTGCTGATGTTAGTGGCAGTAGTGCAGCAACATGCACGTCTTCCTAGCCTTTAAAGCATTTTATTTTTGCAAAATTCTTCATACAGTCCTTCTCTTTGAACACTCTGAGTTTTGAAGGAAATATCATTCATAAAGACACCATAGGTCAGCGATTTCCTTTTGTCTAGCTCCTCTTTAATGTCACTGTCACACTGAATCTCTATCTCTACTCTTCAGAGTATTGTTATTGGGCAGCTTACAGTTGTGAACTCCCTAAAGGGAAAAGCAGGAGGTCTTCTCTACTAACTTACTGGTTAAAGATCAGACAACACAGAGTCCCTAATGCTAGGATGAATAACCCTTTGCAAATGGGCATAAAGCTAGTTCTGTTGTATATAACAGGGAAGGAATGGACGATGTTGGTCTGATCCAAATTAAGGGTCCTGTATTCCTGGCAGCACTTTATAGAGTGATTGGAGCTAATGCAATTTTTCTTATACTTGAGGAAAGCTAAAACATCAAAAGATAAATATTTCCAGTAATGACAAATGTTCTCCACAATAAGGCAGGAAAACGAAATTTCAAGTGACTATGTGCAAAGTACTTTACATTACAAAGGGATTCATTAGAGCCTGAAGCATTACTGTAAATGTCAGATCAGTTTATTTAAATAAGGTGCCTAAAATAAAGGGCTACTCCATCCTACTGTCAGTTCTGCACTCAATAGCTAGGGAAAACTGAATGTTAAATCATCTGCAAGTAAAAGCAACGTTTCTACCACTATGTCTTGAAATCTTAACTCAGTCACATGTCGCTAATGACAAGGCGCTAGAAAATCAGTGACACTCAGTGCACAAATGAGTATGAAAAGAAATAATGACTAAGAAAAACCCACTTTTAGCAATACACAGGTTGTTACCTGAATGCTGCAAGAACTGCTTGACTGGTCTTCAATTCTGAACAGACTTACATTTATATTTTATACACATGATTAATCTCCTCTAAACCTCTTGCAGGAATGCAGGGAAGTGCTGCATAATGCATTTACTCCTTTGGTAAAATGATGGAATATGCAGCATCTTTGCTCTCCAGAAGCAGAAGATGGACTTGTATGTATATTCAGCTAAAACTATCTGCCCTGCTAAAGGAAGTGTCTTCTATCCATAAGCCTTTCCAAAGGTTCTTGTTTTCCGTCTTTGTCCCATGTGTTCCTAGGTGCCTGCTGTGTAGGGACTACGTGCATTTATATGTTTCAGTACCCCAAACTACAGAAAAGGACTACAAACTACAGCTTTATTATCTGCTTCAGCCCTCGGTCTCTGTTGAATAAACAACTAAGAAACATGTTTAAGCATTTCCAATGAGCTCCTTCCCCATCATTTTATATTTAGCAATGCTGTCATTAGAAATCAGGTCCAGAAGTGATAAAAGCTGTGGTTTACAAGCCATGGATTCAGCTTCTAGCTGCAAAATACAATAATATCAGAGACTTCCTACTTCATAGACCAAACAAGCAAAATACATTCTTCATGTTTTTCTTTCAGTGTAATTTCTTTCCCCTTTTTTTTTTTTTTTTTTTTTTTTTTTTTTTTTTTACATGGGAAAGAAATAGGTATATGTGGGGCTGGAGACTGCTACAAAGAGATGGAGTCAAGAGCTCAGTGTCTCACGTTACTATCTCAGCCAAACCTAGGCATACAATTTTCCCGAGCTTTAATGTTTTATGAAGACACCAGAAGAAAGCACTAGGCTATTATATCCGGGTAGGGAGATTCACCTTGTAATTGAAAAGCAGATCAGAAAGTAGACAGAATTCTTAATTTGGAAAGTAAATAACTTAACAGGCCTATTTTCTCTTGCCATGATTATAATGTGATTTATTTTAAAACCTCTGCTAAAGAGAACCACATAAAGGTAAAAAGAAAATCAGGAAGCATTAGCAAAGCCTTGCAATATTTCCAGTAATGCCAAACAAACACATTCACTCTGCTAAGACAGAGCCCCTGAAAATCATGAATTAAAACTGACTGTGGATACCACTTATTTGTATCAGTGTGGTGCCAGCTGCCCTGCAGTCAGAAATCTGTCAGAATAAAGAGTCTTCTGGAAGAAATTGAGGCTACGGCACTGGCTGTTTGTAGCTGACCTTTTACTTTCATATTAGCCCATTTTAAAATCAGTGCAGAGGCTGCAACAGTCTTCCAATAATTCCAAAATCAGAGGGGAAGGTACCTTTTAGCATTTTCACTGCCACAGTAGTATAGCCAGCTCTTCCCTTGAGTCTGAAAGCTGTTGCCTTGACAACCTTTCCAAATTCTCCTTCTCCAAGAGTCTTGCCTAGAACCAGGTTCTTCCGAGGGAATTCCCACTTTGGATCTTCCTGCAGGAAAGAAAAGGAACCCTATAAGAACGATCAAAACAGGAGTGTCTAGGTACACCAGAATGGTCAACAGGAAAGGGTTCTTCAGGAGTAGGTGCACTTTGGTGTACAACTTTGGTTGGTCTTTGTTATTAATGAGTGCGTTGCTCTGAAAACTTCTGAACCTGTAAGTGTTTTGCAAATCTTTTATCACTGCCTCTAAATTACATCCTTCAAAAAGCCAGTGGATGATAGATCATATTTAAAAGACTTGGAAAACAGTCACACATGAAACAAAGTGATGAAAAATAAATGCTTGCTTTCAGAATAACTATGAATAAGTGATCATAGACTGCAGAGAGAAGTTCATCAATTTCACTTGCAGAATAAGACTTGGTCAGACGCAATAGTCCTCCTCTTAGGAAACAAGTATTACTGAGCTTTACATTTGTAAGGTGGTGACAGATGTACACAACAGACTAGACAGTAAGCAGAGTAAAAGGGCTGTGAACACCTCAGCATCGACCTTCAAACGGATCTGGTACTGCCACATATCATATAATATGGCAGTGTTTCTCTACTGCATCTTGAAAGTGATTTACCAACACAGAAGAAACCAGAGTAAAGACATGACAGTTTGACTGGACAAAGATTCTTAAAGTGTGGGTAAAACTCCCCTGCCAACTGATACCTATGGAATATAGGTACATGTGGGTGTAAGAGAATCAAAACCACACCTCAACCTTTTTGCTTTTTTCTCCCTAATCTTACCCCTGCTGTGATAGTGGGGCTCATCACAGAGATTACAAAGGTGCTGATTACTAGCTTACATTTAGACTATTATTTTAACAATGTTATGTTAGATGTAACAATTTAAACAATTATGTTATTTTAATAACATCAAATTACATTCATTTTAAAAATTGTAACTAATGATATGTTATATTAAAACATAACAAATCCAGAAGCCTATACTTTCCTTGTGGAGCAAATCAAATGTTTTATTCAGTTACTATCTTGAGTTCCATCCACATACTCATCACTTCTGTGTTAGTTGTCTGAGTTTGATGTTTCTCTTAACGGACTGCGTTTCCAAACTGTTCTCTGCACATGTAAGCAACATTCTTTATGGACAAGGCAGATATGAGAAAGTGAGTAAAATGAAATCTGGCTTACTGGTATCTTAAAGGTGTCTACAGACACCTGGTTCTCCATGGAGTCTAAAGAAGGCCGACGGACATTAGTAGAAGAATAGCTGATGGGATATGACTGGGCTGGGCGCCGGAATGTCATTTCTGCAGAGGCAATAGGTGGTTTTGGAGAGTTCTTGTGGTAGCGATGGATGAAATATGAAGAAAGCAGCACAGAGATGATGAAGGACAACAGCACTGCCCCTGCTATCACAGTCTTGCACACTTCATCACAAAATTGCTCTGTGGACCAAGAACAATTTATTAGAACTTTGTTTGCTGTTCCCAAGTTTCAATTTGGCAGATTTGACACACGGGTATGACAGAAAAAGAACTCAAAATCATTTATAAAGTTGAAGGAAAACCTGATAGATATTTCTCAAACAAGTTTGAAAATATACCTGATGCACTTATCATTTTTTTATTATTATTATTACTTCGGATACTGGCAGGGAATTGAATGTGTAACTGCTTGTGTAAGATGTCAGGGTAGCCAGCGTGATCCCATAATGCCCATAGGAAGTTTATCCAAAGGACTTAACTGAGGCATATGCTTACCAGATTAATTACATGAATGCTTATAAGAAACACAGAATAATTTGCAATAATAAAACCAATTTTAAAATAAAATAACAGTATTTAATTAAAAGGCTTGGAGGGACCATAAAAGCATTTACGTTTAAACAAAGGATGATGTTCAAGTAATCCACTCTTCCTAACACAACGGGTGTTAACTATCTGATGTTTTGAAGCTGAGATTTTCAGAAACCATTAGGAGGCTGGAATTACTTGAAAGTAGTAGAAGTCATTATTCTAATTCTCCTAGGTGTCACTGCAAATATCACGTGAATCTGACTGAAATGCTAATACTGCTGGAGAGCAAAAAATGGCCAACCAGTTCTTTATAGATAAAAAACAATCTTCCGCAAAGGTCTGAAGTAACCCCACCCTCTGGAAGTTTTTGGTCTCCACCCAGAAGTAAAGATGCCTGTTCTGAATGGGTTTTATATTACCTGTTTCTGAATAGAGATATTGCTCATAAGAATATTATGAAGAACCAGATATACAAATGCTTATGAACATGTCCATTAGTTTAGACTGCTGCATGTATAAGAGATAAGAAAGGAGGGAAAAAAGAATAAGGGCAAGAGCAGTTGACAACTCACCCTTGATATCATCTTTCTCACAATAACAGTTCTGTCTTGGGAAGCAGTAACAAATCCCATGTCCTGACTTAATTCCAAGATTTCCAGTGCCTTTCCCGTGACCGCCAATAATATTTCCATCTAATCAAAAACAGAAACAAGATTCTCGTGGGACATTAAATTAGAAATAAACTATTATTTTAAAAAAAGCTCAAGGTTTTCCACAGATTCATCCTAGTATGCATCTGTAAACAGACAGTGCAGCACAGGGCAAAGATAATGACAGGGATTACTGAGCACCGGTGTAGATCTAAGATTTAATTTCTCAGGTCCTGAAATGAGGGGATCTTGGGTTGCTTGAACCTCCGCCCTGATCAGCTTTTATTCCCATTATGGAAGACACCGGATTAAAATGTATGTATAGCAGAAATAATTATGTTTGCATTGTGTAGTTGAAATACATTCCTAAATTCATGTACACCTTAAAACATTATGCATAGTCCCATTATTTATTGCCAAACTTCCACCTCAAAGGATCGTATCATGGCTGTTTGGACTTGGTTTCCTCATGAAGCACTACAGTTCTGTATCAGTAATGTCTTTCACATGCTCAATTTCTCCCTATAATATTTTCTCTAGTCTATTTCTTTTAGTTTCTCTCTACCATTGTCTCAGGTAATTTTAAAATGCCTGAGTTGCTGTACAGCCAGTGGCACAGTGTAGTCAGCAGTCTACAGCCTTGAGTTTTGTTTCTAGTTCTGATGCCAATTTCATCTGACTATGGAGAAGTCAGCACACTGTTCTGCATGTTGTTTGCTCCATTATCAGATGGAGAGAACAATACCTAGTTACGTCTGTAAAATGCTGTCATTCAGAAAGCTCATCCAAACCATAATGGGATTCTAAAGGTGAATAAGACACATTCAATGCAGTCGTATTATTTCAAAACATTTTCCTCCCGCTTACCTAATTTGATAGCAGAATGAATGACTCTTTCTTTTGTTTCTCTGAATGTTTAACAGAAATTGAAGAGGAAGATTTTTTTTTGCCAAAAGGGAAGCAAACATCCTTTATCTAAAGTGAAAACAACAACTTGTATCCAAGCAAAACAGACAGATTTTGGTCATCTTTCCAAGAAGGCCACACCTATTACATTATACCCAGCACAGTGTGTTATTTTGGGTTAAGACTGAGTCACTGCTGAGTCACAGAAGCTAACATTTGTTGTTTGGAGCAATATGGATGTTCCCAAAAATTCCAGCTTATGCCTTCATCAGTCAACATCATCTATTATGATGAGATGATGAAACAAAGTTCCCATTAGCCACAGAAAAATCAGGGGACCTGGAAAAACGGGGAAGCAGATGAGCAGGTCCTATCCAAACTGTTCTTGAACGAGGGATTTGAAGACAAATTGGTTTTGTGCAGAATGAATACGTTTCTATTATAAACCCACAGTGAAAACATGGAGCTTCCTATATGTATTCCAGTGAGCCATAAATGTGTTTTTCACCAATTCACTGCTGGTAGGGAAATTCCAAGAATTATCAGTGTTATTTTGAATTGTGTAGTATTTTGCTTACTCCTGTTTTAAAGCATCAGCTGTTTCCACTGCCCTGTGGTGGGAAAGAACTTTCCCTGCTTCATGACTGTGTGGAAAAAAGGAAAAACAGTAATTCTATCCCAAGCCATGTAGAAACTCCAGAAATTTAGTGAATCAGAATACTAGTCGTCAGACACAACCAAAGGCAGAAAAAGATTGCTGCTGAAAACAGAGGAAGGTAGAACCCTAAAGACTTTATTTTCTTACATTGTCAGAAGGCCAAAGTTCAGAGAAACCTACAAACATAAAAGTTGTTTCATGCAGCTGGCCCTGAAACAATTATAAGAAGAAATGTCTTGTTTAGAATGCAGTTAAGTTGCCTCTCTTTGATGGGCACAGTTCAGATGTTTCAGCTGAGTGCCCCTGAATGTAATATTCATAGTGTTAGTGTGCGTGAAAAAAGCCATGTTGGGATTCAAGCACACAGCCATTATAATGTCAGATGAATTATAAAAACAAGTATTCTAGCAACTGCATGTACATAAAGAATATACTTGATCTTAATGCATTTGGGGCTTTTATATATATTAATTGCCATTTCCAAAGAAATCTTCTCTGCCAGCAAAAGATGATATAATGGTATTCCTGTACCTCTGAGCTCCCAAAACACTCTCATTTCTCTCTCTGTAAGTATATTGGTTTTGGGCACCGTCCCAGGTTCTGAATTGCACCAAATCCCATATAAAGTTTTCCATTTCAGACATTAAAAAAGCATGTGTGACATCTTGAAAGCTTCCCTTACTTGCCTCCTTCTATTATCCAATAAGCCAGTACTTCTTTCAGGCTTCTGTCAAGCAAAGTGTCTGATGCTAGAAATACTACATATTACATGTCGTAGCACTAAGACCCTTGCACATAGATTTCCACTTTTAGAATGGCAACTGATTCCAGTTATTACCAAAAAAACCCAATTCTTTTCAGATTATTAGAGAAATTACTTGCTTTCACTTCAACCATTTCTGCCACTTTAAAGGTTGGGTTTTATGCACTCAAATGTAATAATGCAATACAAGTAATATAAAATACACAATCACCTTTTCATGCGAGAAAGACAAAGACGCCTGATTATTAATTTATTTTCACAGAGTAACTTATGTTCTAGACTATGATAAAGTAGCAGTTTTTCATAAGTTCCTTTTTGAAATATAAGTTTGGAGCATACAATGCCACAGCAAAGAACCATTAAGATAGCTATGTCTTTATCTACCAGTTAGATACCAGATGCTGTATAAAAAGATCCAGTTAAAAATAATCATCTCATAACAGATTGAAACTGCAATTACACACTATTGTTTTGCTAGCCTTCGTATCTTTAGGGTGACTTGTATGTATGGGTAGCCATGAGAGCGAGTAAAATGCAGACAGATGCAACGAAGAAAAAACACACACATTTCAGTCCTTCCTTCCCAAATGCTGTTCATGTGAACGTCTGCCTGTATCTTCAAGTAGAAAGGGAATAGGGTCATTTTGCTGGTTACTAGTCAAATAAGGCCAGGAGCATTTCTGAAAGTGACCCTTCTTAAGCACATTTGGTGTTAAATTGGAATTTCTCTTTGCTTATTTAAATAGCGGTGAGAACAGGCAGGATTTTTATTTATGTGTGCTAACGTTTGTAAATAAGACATTAACTTGCATAATATCAGTATTTGTTTAAGTAAATACCTCCACTGAAGAACACTACATGCAAATTAAGAGGGGGAGCAGAGTGATGAGAATTACTGAAGAAACCCTACCTTGTTCTGATAGCCAATAGGTGTTAGCTCACTGGCATCAAAAATAAGATGAGACCCAATAAACTTAACACTAGTTTGATTCATACACAGATATAATAATGCAGAGATAAATACGTGCAACTTGTAAAAGTATCTGACATTAAGGAAGTACAACCTAATGAATAGTGAATTGTGACAAAGAAAAGCCAATACTAAAACATTTCCATACTTGTGCAGTCCTGGGGGCAAATAGCTGGATCTTTGCTCTCCACAATATCACAGGTGCCATCTGGACAGGTCTTGATACTTGGGGTGCATGTGGAATAGTTGGTGGTGATTCCTATTAAGAGAAAAACAGACAACTGCATAAACACCACAAACACATCTTCTAAATTCAACTGATGGTTGCAGAGCTTTAAGTTGTCCATTCCAGTTGCACTGATACAAATCAGTCGTCTATCACCTTATATGTTATATGTATCATGTATCACTAGGAAGAAGAGCAAGAAGGACCAGTGAATGAATCTGTTTATACCCATGGGAGTCAAAAGCACAGTTACAGCTGAAGAACTTGACTTCATACAATGGATACATACATACCTTTTCCACTCCCCTGTCTCCATTGGCATCTTCCTGTTAGCACTCCCAGGCCACCACACTCTTCACATTCAGCAAGGTGTTTACTCATAGCACAGGAGTCAGGGCAGTCCTCTTCTTTTTTAAAAACTGTTGGGAAGAGTGCTTGCTGTCAAATCAGTACAAGGGAAATGAATACACAAAGCAAGTTAGATCAAATCATATGGGAAATTCCTTTCTTCAGGGCAGATAGGAAGAAAGGAACGATGAGGAAAGAGAGAAGACAGTCAGCACTGACCTAAGTATCGATTAGTTTAAGTAACATTTAAAATTCCAGGCGTTACTCTTCTATGGAATTAAAGAGTAAGATCATGACAGCATGGTCATATTTGTTTAATGGCACACTGTCAATGCCCAGAACTGTAGAAATATGCACTTCAGTTACTGAAAAATGGGGACTGTAAGTATTTAAAGCTTCATAAAAAACATTCATCTAAGTGAAAAAGTTTTATATAATCAGGGAATAATAAGCAGTAGCCCAAGAGCAACACTTTAGAATGTGTGACTTCAGTCAGCACAAGGTTCTCACATAAAGGTCTCCACAGGCCTTTTTTTCCTTTTCCTTCAACCCATTCGCTCTTGCAATAGGAGTTATGTAATAAAGCAAAGGAAATGAAGAAATTATCAGGCAGATTTTTAAGTTTCTGCACAAAGTGAATTACTGTTTGGTGAGAAATGATTGCGTTTTCAGTGTAACCATCTTCTGCTGTGGCTGATTCTAACTCTGTTTCTAACACACTTCACCTTAACAACCATTTCATTAAAATTAAGTCCGTGAAACTGCTACATGAATGTCAAGAAAAATTTAAAAATATATAAATCAAAATGGGAGGGGAAAGTAGGGAGAGAGAGAAATAAATCCATTTGGGCCAGAGAATCGTGTTTTCATACAATGATGAACATTAGGATTCACATATGATGCACTACTTTACGTGCATTAGTTCCTGATACAAATATCTGTTGCAGCTGGGTCTGAATCAGAACAACCAAATAAAAACAAATTTTGCTATCTGATTCTTGTTGCTCAGGTACTTACGAGTTCCTTCTAATACAACAGTGAGAAGGGTTTTGGTATGTTTCCTGCTCTGCTTGTCTGTAGCTTGAACAGTGTATTGTATTTCTTTGCATTCGGGTCGAAGTAGCACAGAGGAATCATTCACATAAAGGCTTCCATATCTGTCTTCTCGGCCTTGAAGTATGCTGACAGCATAGCAGCTTACATTGGGGGACAGCAACTTGTAGGTGATGTTCACACCACGGAATTTCATACAGTTTTCAATGCAGATTTTTCCTATCTAGGCTCAAACACCAACAAAGTAGTCATACACAACAGAAACAAAACAGAACATTGAAAATATTCAGTGCTTTACAAAAATACCTTAAAGAAAATGAAGAATATTCACCGTGCACAGTTCAGCATTTAACTCGTTTTTATACGCTTTGATATTTTAACATCAATGCAGTACCTGAATCACAGAACCATCCAGGTTGGAGAAAAGACTGTCAAGTTCATCAAGTCCAACAACAAACCTGACATACTGAATCCTCACAGTAAAACATGTTCCTTAGTGCTGCCTCCATGCATCTCCTAACACCTCCAAGGATGGGGACTCCCTGGGCAGCCTTGGCCAAGAGACTCGATAATACATGTTGCCTGCTGCTGGTGTTAGGCAATGTTCAGTGATAACCCTGTGATTTAGCAAGGTCCGGGTTCAGTCCCTGCTCTGCCCCCAGTCTGATCTGTGAGAAAAGCTTGTATTTCCTTGAGAAAGCAAAGACTTCAGTGCAAACAATGCTGAGAGTCTTCTCAAAGAAGACAGAAATAGAAATTGCTCATATGTAGGTTTTGTAATACTACAGTCAAAAGTTTCTGGCCAGCAGAATTCTATGAAAGCCTTAAAAGGAATAAGAACCTCATTGTTTCCCATTTGAATTTTTTTAAACGTACTCATCTAAAGATGAAAATATGTGGATTTGCCATGTTTGACTTTCTGCCTGCCAGAATATGTATGCTAAAACAGTCTTCAGTCCCAAACAATTCATCTAAGAAGCACTGGAATGTAAAGCTCTGTCTCCGGTCCAGCTTCTGCAGGAACTGATCCAAAGCTCACTTTGGATCTTCCATTTACTGAAGTGGCATTCGGATCAGATCCGGATAGATTGGCTTTCCTTGCAGGAAAAACCACAATGTGAAGGGTGGGGTATTATTTGGGAGGGCTTTGTGATGAATTATTTTCAAAGGCTTTGGTTAAGATACATTTTTAAGTACCACTACTGCTGGTAAAAAAAGCTTACGTCTGCATCTTGGTTTTAGTATAATTATTAAAGAACGTAAGAAACTCTTTCTTTCTTGTAGAAATACATCTTCCCATGGAACTGAACTATTCAAAGTCGGGGAGGAAGCTCTTGAAATCCTAGAAGCATATACTGTCACAGGACAATCCTACTTAATCTCATGCTCCCACTCATACTAGTGACTGGTCACTTGGCACCATGTATTGAGTTCTGTTTTGTTGTTTCTTTTTAGTGGCAGTGATGGTAGCATACAATGACTATTAAAGGAATCAGAAGCTGTGCTGTTTCTGGTAGTTCACTTCCATCCCGTCTCCTCCCTACATCATGCTGGGACTGGCAGAAAGAAAAAGACAAGACTGAAACTCCATAAAATCTGTCTAGACATAAAGTCTAGACAGGTCCCATCCAGGACCACATCATCTTAGTTCTGATGTTATTCTGCAATTGGCAATGTGTATTGCAAATGCTGCTGTGATGTTTTCATGATGCAGTAGGAGAATATGGTGATGTACCACGATATAAGCCCTTATATTGACCGCATTAAAACTGTCTTTCCTCACTCTCTACTACGTCGTCATTTCTTTGTACAGGCGCTCTCTTTTGATCAGCGATCACATAAAGACGGGGGTCCTGAAGATCAGAAGGTCCTTACTGTAGAGCATGGACCAGTTTTGTTTTCTGTCTCTTCAGGAGAAGCAAAAAACGCCCCAGCCAACAACTTTCTATGGGAAATACGGGCTTTCCCTTCTTGCCTGATTCCATTAGGGAAAGCTCAAGCTTATAACCTTGCTCTGCCCGGACGGTTATCATGGATCTCAAATACAGCAGGGCTTAGCCCCGTGAAAAGAAGGTAGACACATACAACTCATCTTTTTTGTGAGTAGGGTAGAAAATAGCTTGATGATCAGGGCAAACATTAAAATACAGCAGAGGTATCTACAAAGATGCATTCTGTCAGACACCCAACAGTTAATGCAGAAATATCATTAGCAGAAATAGGAATAGAAAAATGCATCTTTTGAGCTCCAGAGTTTAATAAAGTCAGGATAATGATAACGTTCCTCTTCACTGAATTCCAGGGACATTTGGACATATAAGCTCTTTAAAAATCTCACCCTATATTATTCATCATTTATCTCGGTAAATGTCAATAGAGCTTTAAGTTCTTTGATAAGTTAAATGCCACCGGGCAAGCTGGTACCATCAGGCCATACTTCTGTTATTCAATTCATTTAGCTGCTCAAATAGACAAATGGCATCAGCCCAGCAGTTAATCATTTCTTCACGCTCTTGTGTTTTCCTTAGGGCAAGAGACAGTTCAGCCTTCATATTGATTTGGCTCAGTACTTTTCCTCACTGCTCTGGCACATCACAGCTAATTATGCAGACAACTTTAATAATGTGAAGTGCCAGGGACTAAACTGCTTATGTTGACTTGTGCTCCAAACCTGACCACACTGGAAGTTCAAACACGGCCTCAGAAATATGTAGAAGATAATTTAACTGATCAAAAAAAAAAATCATCTCCAGAGCCAGGACTCTGAGTCTGGAATTCTGACAGTCTAGAATCAGAACAAAACCTCTTTATGAATTTACATTTAGGCAACACAAAAAGAGATCTCTTCCCACAGACTTGGAGTTCATGTGAGAAACGATTTTTCCCTGCTGCTACTGCCACCCAGTGAAACTGCACCATTACAGTAATGTGCTGTTGTTCCCAGAAACCCTAACACTCTATTGCAAATGTATCTCTGTACTGACAATGCATCAAATAAGATAGCTTTCAGATGCTAACTTGTTTCAGTTATGCCATCCTGGAACTAACAAACTATATACTTTCATATTTGAAACACATACATCACACAAACCAGAGCATGCAGAGATAGAGAGTTTAACCAAATTTAGTTTAGACAGCAGAGAATTAATTCTGTAATCCTTAATAATACTGTAAACCTGTATGTGCGTAATGTCTGATTGTACACAAACAGAAAAAATCAATTAATTTTTATATACTAATATAATTCTAATAGGTTTCCCCACTTTTTACAACTACAGTCATATTGAAACACACACAAATATGTCCTAGCATTTTCAGATGCCAAGGGCTAGACTATGATCTACCAGGCAGGACTTTCCTACACTACTGAGAACAAATCCTTCACAATCTAGTGCTACAAAAAATACCCCAAATTTAACAGTAGAAGTATTGTGACAGCTCAAAAAGCACCGAATATGCTCTCAAGTTTCTAACAGACCACAAATTTTAAGAGCTGCAGTAACAAGGAATCACAAAATACTTTATAGCGGTCATTTCCCTCTGAAGCCCACTGTATTATCCCACTTGGAACCTTTTCTATATTCAGGTTCTGCTGTGCAGTCTAGTAGTAGAATGCCCATGACTAAGCAGCAGCATCTTTATTGGTCATGTAAGGCCTGTTCTGTGCTCTGAAGAGCTATCAGATCATAGTGAGTTCCATCATGTTAAATACATAAACATGAATTATACCCAGCTTTCCTTTCTTTTTATAACCAGTCAGTCTTAAAGATGAGTAAAACTGAATTCTTCCTTTGAAGACTTCTAATGAACTTGTTTTCTCTGCACTTGGGAAAATCACATTTTAAAGTCAGTCCTTCTCTCTGTGCAAACATACTAGTCAGATTACAGCTTTATTTAGTTATGAGAGGTACTTTTCAGCAGCTCCCCCCAAATGGCCCGTCATTGATGTTTTTAATAATCACTTTCATAACACTACCTGTATTGAACTGCTTCCTTATTAATGTACACGTTCTACAGCAATTACATTGCAATTTTCTCATGATTAATGTCAACCTGCTAGAAGGTGTTTCTGGAAGGCAATATTAATAGCAGTGGTGGTGATTAAGCTCAATTGAGGGTTAAATTAGGAAACACATTAATTACTAACTAGCCATTATTGAGAGAAAAGATATTAACATACTGGAAAATGTAGAGCTGGGACTCCAATAGGTAGGATGAACACTTCATTGCTGTTGATATTTTTCCTGTTAATTCTACATATGCCAGTAATGCTTGCAGGTTCCTCTGAATATAATACATACTTCTATTTCTGCCTGTTAATGTTTTCACAGGTAGCTTCTATTCTGCTATTACACCATGGAGAAGCTATTGTCCAGTCTACCCAACGTCCACCACGGCAGTATCCAGCAGCAGTCATACTGGTGTTAAGCTTTTCACTGATTCTACTTGAAATAGCTACAGTCAATGCTTTAACCACACACCTCTAGGAGAACATACCAGCTCTGGAAGAATTCCTGTAACTTTGTGTAAGGAAAAGAAAAAAAAAGATGTGGAAATAGGCTCAAGTGTTCCCCAGAAGCGGATAGAAATGAGCATGTAATGGCGGAAAATAAACAATTAGAAGTTATACAGCAACTATTATGGCAGTATAGCCAAATCAGTGAGGAATAAACAAGAAGCAGTTCTGCAATATTTCATATCTTGCATGAAATTTCAGAACGTAGCTTGTAACACAGATCGCTAAACTTCACGTGCAAACAAATTGGAGTCAGTATCAAAGAACAGAAGTTAGATTACCTACATTTCACTGCCGTGCTCTATATACTGGCTCGATTTCTAACAGAGTGAAGATATAATTAACTCAGATCTTACTTGTGCAAAACGTTGCGCATTTCGGTTTACTGTGAAGCGGTAAGTTGTGTTTGGAAACTGAATGCTGACAGGGAGGATGGAGACATTGAAATGAAGCATCACTGATTTTTCTGGGCCATTAAATTCTGTGTCGTTCACCAAAACATCCAACTGGAAGGAGCGATGCTCTGTCACTGAAATACTTTTATTCAGTACCAGTTCTGCAAAAGAAAAGATTAGTCTGTTACGAACCCACATTATCTCAGAATGTGGTTTTTTTTTTTTGATACTGCAGTTCCCCCCTCCCAGATAAAATTATCAAAGCTATTGCTAACAGGAAACAAAAGCAGGTGGAAATATGCTCCTATGGATTTATGCTCTGTGCTACTCAAGAGGTTTAAAGAGGGTTGATGAGGTGATCTTCGCATCTAAAGACCATGCTGAGAAGCAAACTCTTGCTCCTCTATACTATGAAGTTCGTCCCATATTTTCTCTATTAAAGTGATGCATCATTTTTTTCAGCACAGGTTTAAAGCTCAGTGTTTTGCTTAACTTAAAATCCCTCAGCTTTCTTTGGTTTAATATTTACAAAATTCCTGGAAGAGTTAAACAGCAGTTGTCAAGTAACTTTTTTATTCGAAGAAAGAGACCTTACTGTATTCATGTTGAGTTCCCCTCACTTGGCTGCCATTTGGGCTGAAGTGGATTTCATCAAAAATGTGCTCCACCCGAAACGTTTCACTTATCCATGGATCGTCAGTAACTATTGTTCCTGTGTATTTCTTTCTGCTGCTTTCAAGGGGATAAATTGGTGTGGTGTCTGCATCGTACACAGTTAGCGCTGCAAGGACAGTTCCCTGGAAGGAAATCAGGAATGACATTGCTGAATGACCCTGAAGATTCTTCCTTTGATATACATTTTCAAGATTAAAATATTGGTCATATAAAACCTTACAACTTTCACTCAGGTTCACTCTTGCATCCAAATCCATTTTATGCTTCAGGATAACCCTATTTCTAACTTATTTTGTTATTCTTCTTCCAGGAAATACAAAGGAACATTTTATTATAGCAGGTTAGTGTTCATGGCCACTTCCACAGCTCAAGGAGGGACACCTTATTTGGTCTCAGTGTTTTCTTGATCCAGCTATCTCCACTTAATCCATTTCAAAGATTGGCACTTGGGTGAATTAGTGAGGAGCCACATGCAAGCTTCAAAATACACTGTTCCCAGCTTGTGCAACTAGGAGTACTCAATCCATTTTTATTAACTAATGAAGTACCTTTCCAAACAAATATTTAATGAGGCAAACAATGGCAACCTTCCTGTTAAGAAGGAAAAAAAACAACCAATCATCAACAAACACCTGTAAATGACACCTTGGCAATCTTATTTTTAATCGGATTTAGCTTCAGTCATTACAGCTAGGGAGGAAGTATCAGGTAAAGCAAGGGTTTCTCATCCAGAGAAAAGTGAAACTCTCAAATCCTAAAGTTCTCAAAAGCAGACAGGAATTGCTTTATGACCAAACATGGTACGTTTGTGGGCATCTTGTAAGTGCTTGCTCTGGTCTGGAGGTGGCAGCAAACTCCTAAAATCATTCTTTTTCAGACACAACTATGAGCAAAACACACTGAATGAAAATGTGACTGCAAAACAAAGCTGCTGTTATGGAATATATATCCTTGCATAAAATATGCATCATTCAGGCCCATAAAGTTGCATCTTACATATACCACTGCCGAATTAGGTAGGAAGAGCCAAAGAGCCCACTTGTAGACTTCTCTACTGAAGCAATGAGTGTACATGTGCAAGAGGCACAAAGAAAGACATCTGCGGGTTCAGACCTCATGAATGATCACTTTGGCACAGTTAAGGATAAATAGGAGGAGAGCATTAAAGCAAGATCCTCAATGTTAGTGACCTACAACCACTACGCTCCTAATTTCAGGGACCAAATAAAGGAGAACATTACCTCTTTTCTGTTGAACTCCACCACAGCATCTGCAGTGTCAGTGCCATTGGGAAGGAAGGGAGGAGAGTCATCTTCATCTAACACATTGATGAGGAAGGGCACCTCAACCTCCATTTCCCTGAAGCCGTCTCTCACGGTGCATTTGGCGATCAGTTCGTACCTCTCTCTCTCCTCTCGATCCAGGCGCTGTGTTACACTCACACCAGTGGTGTTCTCACTGTACCGAAAAGGCAGGCCTTCAGCTGGAAAACATGGTCACAAAGTAAATAGGGGCAAGTTGCTTCCCACTACAGAATCCTGATAGTTTTCTTCTTTAATATTTGTTTGCAATAAATCCCTTTACACATCATGACTGCAAAACAAAAGGCAGGCTAGGAAGTGAAATAGAAAAAAAAAAAGTTGTGGAGGTGTATTAAGATAGGCAGAATACGTGGAAGTTCCTGCGGTCCAGATGAGGCACAATTTAAAGCTCAAAATATCCCCAGTCTTCTCTTACCAGGTACAAACTTCTAAAGCCCATCTTTCCCTCAGGAAGGAGACATGTCTTCCTACCCATCCTTTCTGCATAACTCAAAGGCAAAATATTCAGGCTCAGATCACATCTGGAAAGGAATTTCCTTTAAAGGAACAATCTAGAGGATCTACTACTAGAGAGATCTTAACAGTGCAGCTGTTTGCATCTATTTCTGGGTCCCACATGATTCAGTTCCAGTTTTACCTGCCAACAGTTTGTAGGTAATGCTGAGATTCTGACACAGATGATGAGCTGAGGGTAACTGGAGCTGATGAAATGTACCAGGGGGCTTATTCTCCTTGATGTGAAAGGAAAGATCCATTTCTGTGAAGCAAAGCTGCCTTGCCGTCAGTGAACTGCAAGCTGGGGCAGTAGCATTGATCAAGGAGAGGACAACTGTGGTACGAGTAGCAGAGTCACATTCCTTCTCTTGGAAAGGGTGAGATGAGAGGAAGACATACAGCATCACCTTTGATAATGGCATCCAGCTCCCTACAGCTTCAGAAAGAACACAAGAGACAAAATGTTTTATGGAAGACAGTCCATTTCTTATACATTTTTTGTGCTCTAGTTCATTATTTCACAAACAGCTGTATAGTTCTGCTACATAACAACAATTCTTGACTATACCACTTGATGGTTGGAAGACCTTAAACCTAGTAACCCCAAAAAGCTAAAAACTAATAGGTGTCATGCCACAAGTTTTAAGTTATAGAACCTCACTAAATGATACCAATGATCTGCATGTAAGACACTAATATACAACAAGTCACTGCTGGTAATAAGCTTTTTGACTGTTTGTTGTTGTTGTTTTAAGGGACTAGTAGGGTTGCAGTGGGGGAAAAGAGTGCAAAATGGTAACAAACAGACTCAAGACTTTTGTCAATGAAATCACAGTGTTGTGACAGTTTATAGCAGTTGAAGGTATGGACTAAATTGTTTAGAGCGCAATCTGCTTAATCATTCTGAAATATAAAGAGCTGGCCAAAGGATAAACACAGACATGTAAATCAACTTGTGGCATCTACTAATACCCTCAAGACTCAATTATTTTGATTAGCAGCATTTGACTACAGACAGAATGATAACATCTCTGCGGCAGATGTAATTCACTCGGAAAGGCTCTATAGGTCACCATGATATGAACAAAACAAGAAGCCCTAAGACTTTCAAGTCACAGATAGCTGTTCTTCCCTTGCCCAGTTACAAATGGGTATCTGATATTTATTAGTATCCAAAATGCAGAGGAAAAGGATGAGATACTAAGCACTAAACAAACGAAACAGTAAGTGCCTTGAAGCTGAACATTTAAACATCAAGGCACCTCAGTCAAAGAGTAGTGTCGATTTATGGCCCTCCAACTCATCACTTGGTACAGGCTGTCCAACAGCAGAATTTCTGCAACTGATCACAGCAGTGTGCCATTAGCATCTCATCCATTTCCTTCTCCATCATCGAAAGATAATTTCCTCATGGATCAAAATCACCAGGACCAGTTTACTGACAGAGCACAAAAGAGGAGGAAAAGCCTGAGATAACCCATTTCTGTAGCTGAACAGTAAGTCCCTTAACAAGGCTATATCTCCAGAGGGACAGAGAGGTACACAGCCACCTCTTCCAAGAACCACTGGTATTATTTGTAAATCCACATGAGTCCGCGTTGCCAAAGTTTGAGGGCTGTTTATGTGAGAGTCTGTCATCTAACTGCAACTGTGCAGTCACTAAAGCACCCAACATTGGCACAGCAGAATTGGCTCAATTTGCATCAGTAAGTGAATAAACAAAAAATCTCAGTATCGTAGTGAGAGTAACCAGATCTGTCTCAGATTAACATTTGCTTCAGTATGCATCTCCTTGTGCTTCCTGCAGGTTTTGTTAGGTCTGGTTCTTCATTTTAAAATAGGCGTTGGGGTATTTTTTTCTGAATTCAGTGTTTATTGCTGAAGGATAAATCTCATGATCTGAAGATGCTTTAACAACAGAAATTTCCACTAGAAAAATTAGTCTTCTTATACTTACACAGCATGTTAAAGTCTTCTCTATCTAGACTCCTGCTGAGGTAGAGAAGTCCCATTTTTTCTCTGATTTGAAACCAGTGATTTTCGTGGGATCTCGCTCGAGAAATGATGAGATTCTGGCACAGATGAAAGTGGGCTGTTTCCCCATGTGAATCCCTCAGGGCGTGGATGCGCAGGAGCGGTGTACCTGCTGGTTGGTCAATGTAGACGTTCTCTGAGTATTCCTTTCTGGGGAAGTACAGACCAAAGGAAGCTGCAAAGGAAGGCACAAAGCAGGAGAGTTCATCCCAGTTAACAGATTTTTGCATTGGCGTTTTCTTAAGAGACACGCTTGCAAAGAATTGAAGGCTCCATTCTGTGAAGATTAAGGAAGCGTTAAAAGTGATGAGAGTAATGCGGATCCTAATCTAGCATAAATCAGTTTTGCTGCACTCAAGCCAGGGACATCGCCATCAAAGACCTGGCTTATAGTTCATGCTGAAGTTGCACAGTCATCTACTTCTTAAAAGTGAAACTGCTCTGCTATAAGCACAGCCCAGTTAAAGCTGAACACTTAAAAAACATATGCTTGCCAGGTCCATACCTACACCTCTCAGGTCTTCTTCCAGTGTAAACAGACTGACTGAGTTGTCAGAAATACTGAGTAGCCCGACAGAGTCCTGGATTGCAATATGGTCATTAAACAGAATGATGCCTCCACATTTAAAAATAAAGTCTTTCATTTGAAGATAAGTAAAGTTTGGGTGGGACTTTCAGAATCACAAAGAGACAGGCCAACATCTCTATCTACTGCAGCTGGATGAAAAAGACTGATAACTTGTTTGGGTGCACTGGCAAACTGATGTTAGAATGAACTGCAAAGATACCCCACCTGCAACATATGTAAACAGTGATACTGGCATGCACTGAAGTACTGGAGCTGTCACACATGTCCTCCATCTGCACCAACTGCCCGTGGTTGCTCCCACACAACAGATCACTTGCAGAACATTCTGCAGAGTTTTTTTTATCATATAATCTGATTTGATAAGGAGTAAGACATGTAAAAGGCTCATACATCTGCTGAACGAATGAAAATAATTTCCACATGGTACAAAGACGGGACTATTTTAGCTAAAAGCAAGCCAGGTAGAAATGGAAATGATGGCAGCAAAGCAGTAACAGTTTGGATATAAAGCCAAAACATCTTCCAAATACTACCAGGATGTATCATTTATTTTATATTGCTATTAGACTCATATGCTATTTTACTGAATGGAGAGAACGACAAACAAACTCTGAATGAGAGTTCATTTCCTTCAGAAACACCACAGAAACCACTCTACCTTGCAATGCTTCATGACATCATTAGTATCCCTGGATGCAATTACATCCATGTGATTTACAGGACCCCATTACTTGTTCGACAAATGCTTTGCAATATGTGAATAAAGTAGTAAAGCGATGCAGTAGGCGACTTTGCTCCAGAGTAATTAATTCAAAAGCAAACCAACAAAAACCCTTCTTGGAGTTTTAGAAAAGCAATTTAACCAGTAGCTCCTAGAGCCCCTTATCGAGTAGAAAACAATTACTTCTCACTCTGACCCCATTACCTGAGCATTCTAATGCATTTCCAATCTTTTTCCAGCCCTGCTGCCTGCCTCTTTTTGGAAGTGCAGGAAAGGATGGGGAATCCACACCACCAGGACTCCTAACAAACAGGCCCATTAATGAAAGGTATAGGGTGATATCCAAAGAGAAGGCCCAGCCCCGGTGCAAATACCCTTCAGGTATTTTCTATGAGATTGCGATTCTAGATTTGTAAAAACTTCCTCGCAAGAAATTCTATACCAGGTATTCAGTGCTCAATGAAAAGAGATTGATAAATAAGTAAATAGATAGATAGAACTCACTGATGTGTGCAAGTGAGACTTACACAACATTAGCAATAGGATGGAGGAATACTTACTTATTTCTAAGACCAGGGTGAACAGCTCTAATGTGAGGAAGGACAAAGGGGACACAACCTGTGGCTTAAGTGGATATTAATTACTTTCATGTTTCACTCAGAAAACAAGTACCTCAAATCAGAACTCTTTACAGCAATGTAGAAAGTTAGATGGCTTTAAAAAAAAAAAAAAAGAAAGATAAATTTGACTTAGCCATGTTATCGTAACAAGATTCATCCCATGCTGCTTATATTGAAAATGCTGGGATTTTGTTAAGTGCTTCATGCCACTCTTTAATCCCATTTCAAGCACTGGGAAAGATGAGAGGTATGCAACAGATTGCCCGAGCAGAAACCACACTCTGCATGTCAATCTTTGGAGTGTGATTTTGAAGGAGACTTTTCAAGTAGAAACGCAGCACTCACTTCTCAGAATTGCGTTCATTCCTTTAAGCCTCAGTAAGTTAAAACCAGATTCAATAAATAAACTTGCCATCTGGAAGGTACACTGCAGGAGGAAGAGATTCTAATCCTGGTCAAAGTGCCTCATGTCCTGACAAAAATCGATTTCCAAGAATTTGTGCAAGATTCCTAAGGAAACCAGATGGAGCTTTTATAGAATACCCCACTTAAATAAGGGGGAGCTGAGATGGTTACAAAACTGATGGTTCAAGTGCTTTTGCTTAGGAGTTAAAAGCAGAGAAACATTTCACATCATAACCTTGAAATCCACTATCAGAAGCTTTTGCTCTGTAGCATATTTGAGTACATTACTGCGTATAGGAGAGATGAAGAGACAGAGAGAGGGAATTATTGGAATGTTTTGGCATTTCTGAAGTTTTTTATTAGTATTTTAAAGAGAATGCTTCATCTCGCCTTGACTCTGCAATCAGCACAGAAAACACTGCAAACTGATGGATGAGCACTATAACATGATAATAGCGTATCAGTAACATACAGATTGGAAAAGTGATCACATTGAAGCGGATGGAATGCTACTGACTAATAGCTCCTACAGGAAATGGATACAGTTAGGACAGCATTTTTCCAGTTCAAGGAGAGAAAGCGGATAAAAATGAGCGTGGAGAAATGAGATTACACAGACTTTGAAGCCTTTATGCTTTTGAAAGAAAGCAGTTTGTCAAGTGGCTTTTGTTGTTGTTGTTGTTCCCAAATGTGAATTATTAGGTGAATGATGCATTTTGGGAAGCAAACTGATTTTTTGAACAAATCATGTTGTAGAAAGTTCACATGTTTTTTATTTTTCATGCTTGTCACTGAATACTTGAGTAGCACAGGTGGACTACTCTTAATGGAAACGATGTGTACGGAGTATAGCAATGTTACTTGCCTTCTTATTATCAACTATGAGGCAGAAAAACGTAATTCAACTTTTCAATCACCAGGTCAATTGGCATTAAACTTTTTAATTACTCAGCTGTAGAAGTTCAGCATGAAAATCTGTCTCCCAGGACGTCTGCAGCTTTCTAGGTAAGACTCTGAATAGCATGAGCTCCAGTGAATGATCCTAGGCACAAGCATTGCTCTGGGAAAGAATATGCTTAGACAATTGCAAAAGCAACCCAAGTCCACATGATTCACCTGCAGAGACTCAGCCCACACAGCATGGCTACTGCTCAGGGCCAGGTGGCAACGAGCAGCCCACAGCATCCTAACCAAAGAGATGCTGATGCTCCAACCTCATGACTAAAGCCACAGGAGGAATGGAAGCGGCACACTGCTCAACTTCAAGGCCTGCCACTGAATTTGAGGCACAAGGTTCGGCTAAACAAACAGATGTTTTAAACAGATAGTAGTGAAGCTTCAGAGCATAAATGGCACTATTTGGTTTAAGTTACACCATACAACTGATCCAAAGCTCCTATCTTGATGTAAAAACTTCATCAAATGCCTGAAATGTGACATCTTTCCTTAAAGTTGCTCTGGGTTTAATTAGTCATGACATCAGAAAAAATGCTTCTCTGACTACTACATTCTGCACTCCATTCACTCTACGTATTATACACTGCACTTCTTATCCACTATGTGAGAACCTCCGCCATCTCGTGATGTCTGCTGGATTAGAAAGCATTGAAAACACAAACATTAGTTTGAATTTTTTAAAAAAAGAAAAAAAGAAAAAAAAGAACATAAGGAAAAAAGTCAGCCAACTGGAAATGGAATGATGGTTGTTTTTCATTTGATGTGTAACAGACACCTGTACAATCCACACATGGACAAGTTTGTTGAGCCAGCCCCAGCACTTAGGAGGATAACATGGTAACTTCTTAAAACAGAGCAGACCTCTCAAAATCCCACATCAAAAACTGACATGCAAAGAAAAGGTGCATGTTTTTAATGCAATGATAACCCTACTGTTCTAGCATATAGGAAATAACGACATAACGGACAAACACGGGACTCAGCTGCTAATAACTCTCCATTTGTTGCACAGCATCAGATTTCAACAAGCAATTATCTGGCAAGGTTAGTTTTGTGTTCCTGAAATAATTATCTTTACTTCTGATGAGTAGCCATTATGTTCCATTACTAGTATTAATATACCCAGCATTTGATTCATCAGAGAACAAAAGTAGGGATGCACTTGTGTATTTCAAATTAAAGGATTCATCTACTTAATGTCCTTCTAGCCCCTACAGGACTAAGCAGTAAACTCACCCTTATTAACCCAAAAGACAGTCATTTAGAAAAAACACTGACACTTAATGGAAGGGTAGCATGAAATAGCATAGCTACAAACAACGCTGGGGGCTGAATATCCTTCAAGGTATTCAAGACTATGTCTGCCACTTAACACAGGCCGCTCCATCCCATAAGAATAGATGTGCTTCTGCCAGCATTTATATGAGTGGCTCTTCAGTCAGGGATGGTTTGACACAGAGAACAATCTCCACCTCACGCAGGGAAATCACTCCAACCTTTCTTTCAGTTCCGCACTATCCATCATTGCACTGGGACTCATGTAAAAGGTAATCACAGGAGAAGGACTATTTCCAATAGAGTGAGCTGAACATCTCCAGAGATAACTGCTCAAAGAACTAATATTCACCAAGGCAAAAAATAACACGAAGCAAAGCAACCTGCATAGCTGTTTGAACACTTCTGAAAAGGAGCAGCCAACAAGGACCTGCGGGGGAGCCCAGCTAACATCTGCAGCTTATGTTGGAGCATGAGCTAATGGGCTGCTTTCTTATCTGGAATAAGTCTCAGTGCCAGAAACTGAAGATGGTGGGGAAGAGCCTGGTGCACTTATCACTGCCTGCTGTCTGTCCCCCGGGTGAGGAGGGACACAGCACCTGTGGCGGAAGCATGCACTGTGCATGTGCATGCATTGGCAGCCAGGCACAGTGTGAGCCTCCTGCCTCGCTGGGTAGGCAGCCACCTCTCAAGGCACAAATTATCACAGGACTCACCTGATTTTATGCAAAGAAGCCCAGTTTAATTCTGCACTCACTGCACTGAGCTTAGGCAGCAGCATCACTGCCCTGGGTATAAATGACAGCACGTCTGAGAGTCACCAGAACCACAACAGAAGAGCTGACGAACACCAAATTAACCATAGCAAGCCATTACTTCAGTTCAGCGGGACGACGTTATTTATTTTTAGGTATGTTATTTTAAGCTGATAATTACAGGAATTGTAACAGATGTGATGTGAAACTGCAAACATAAGAAACTGTTTTAAACCAAAAATGTAATGAATTCCTGTTCTGTAAAGCTGCTTCTCTGGATCCCAGGTTAGAGTGGACTGATCACTGCAGAGCTGCACGCCCAGCATTCTGAAAGTATGCTCGAGTTTTATGGAGCCTGGTAATTGCTGTTTCACCTGATGTGTGCATTTACTTGTAGCACCATTGCTGGAGGATGACAGAATGAATTTCAATAGGAGCAGCACCAGAGGAATACACGTGTTTTATAGAATATGATACTTCCAGAGGGAACGGGTCCTTGCAAACTGATGGCGAGCAGAAACAATGGCTAGAAAAATTCCAGACCTGATAAACGGGCCTGCTTTAAGTTAATTGCCTCTCTTGTGATTTTCCTCAACACGTTCCCATGAAAACAAGCCTGGATTTTGATTGGAAACATACAAATTATGTAGATACAAATATGCGATAGAAAAGCCCAGTTGACCACCTGTATTCACACGCCAATCTTGAAAATGAGAATTCCACAAGACATTATTAAGATAGATCTGCCAGAGCCAAGAGATATATTAGATTAAAATAATGTTTTCTTAAGGTGTCAGGCATTTTGAACATAAATTTTAAAAGCTCAAGTCCAAAGTCAGATCCCTAAATGTATTTAAAAAATCAGTATTTCAGTTGGATTTGTGAGAATAGTCATGGTTTCAATTTTGGCCTCAAGTCACGATTGGCTCCAGAAAATGGGACAATAACCACCAATGCTCTACAAGTTTCTTGATATCTGCCTTCAGGCTGAGGTCAAACAGGCACCTACATTTTTCTCCTGAGAGACCATACTTCCAGGTAAATTTCAGATACTCACTTTTGAACTTCCACAAGCACCAGAAGGGCTAGAAGCTTCCTTTCTCTCACTTCCTTATAGTTTTGTTACTTATCATCAAGACAACAAGATATTGATGGCTCACTGATCTAAACACCAGTGTTACCGAAACATATGCTGTTCTTCATAGAAACTAATGAGCACAGAAAGCTTCTCTGAGAAACTGCAGGAGTTTCTGCAAATTCTTTAAATCCTGATTTCAATATTTCTCACTGTTTATTTGATTACATAATGATTCTTTTTGAGGCGTGGCTTAAGTGCCTGAGAGTAACTGGAAATAATTTGACTCAATATGTGTACAGAGCAGAAATATAAGATAGAAAAACTGACTGGCAGCATGCTACATTAATAAATGGGTGATAGAATTTATTTCCATTAAGGTCAAATTTCAGGTGTTTACATGGCAGTTTAATAAAAAAGATTATGATGTTTCATTTATATACCACTGCGTTTCACTTCCGTATGGGCCCAATATGTTCACATATAAGTGAATACCCAGTGATCTGTATTTCACTTTAGCAACTAATCGCAAGTTGAAGAACACTGAAGAAAATATCTCAAAGATTTCACACATCAAATGCTGCAAAATTTGAGGCTTTGAGTTTGCTTAGAGCAGGTGACAGGTAAAAATCTTCACTTAAATACCCATGAAGGTAGTGTGTATACACACATGTGCATCGATATGCATGTATCGAGATGAAAATAAGATCCTAAATATTTGTATATTTCTCTACTGAGATTGTTTTAAGTACCTCCTTATCCCTGGAAAGACCTTGTACAATGCACTATGCATTGGAACAGTTCATAACATATTCTCTACAAAGCAGGAAGCAGTTAGGGCGAGAGGCCAAACAAGCTCCACTGAAGACCTACAAATAAGAGAATGGAGAAGTAATCACAAGTTCTTCATTTTACAACGTGTATGGTCATTTTAGTTCTTTACTTCATAGGTGGATAGAAAGGAGCCGTGGTTATCAAGAAGAAAGGCAAAACTGGGTATCTAAGTGTGGCAAAGCTATTTTTACAGCACTATCAGCTCCACTGCAAACAGACTATAAACACTAGTCCACCATCTTTTCTAGCTTTGATTCTTCTTCTGCTTCTCTGGTTTCAACAAACGCTGACATCTCAACATATTCCATGTTTGCTCTCAGTGCTCACGTTCCTTGCAAGTGGAATTATTCCACACCGCATGACAAGAGATGCCAAGATAAAAGGGTGGACTCAGTCTGCTGTTTTATTTTCAACTGTCAAAACAGCGACCAATTTCCTATTCACCCTCCATGTGCACTCTGTATGTGAGTTCCAAAATGCATTTGTATATGGCATGTGTGCAGAGGTTGTGATGCATGAGAAGCTAGAGAAGACCAGCACATATTGCTGCTCTGTGCTAAAGCTGGTACACAAGTTGTAAATCTCAATCCATAAAATCCTCAATTAATAATGTAGTGACATACAAGTGCTCTAAACTCTTGTTATATTTCAATTAGCTTTCTCATATATTTACTCCAGAAATGCTGAGCTCATACAAAGGGTCAACATTATGGAACAAGGTGCTTAGAATAAAATGCATTTAAAACCTGCAAGAAATAAAATAAAATAATAAAATAAAATAAACCACACGACAATCTTATCCACAGAAGTTACTCAGCATACTTGATGAGATGAGAAGATCCTTAAAGGTAAGAACAAATAAGCTTAAATGAATTATCCTAGTCAGAACAGCATCAGTATCACAATGCATTTCCTGCATTAAGATGAAGATTTAGATCACTGTGCTCCTTCCTTAAGACAAAAGTCCTAAATTTTCACAATCCCTAGTCACAAAAATGAACGAACAAAAAAAAAAAACAAAAAAACAAAACACAACAAAAAAAAACCAGCTGTTGATTTATGACAAGGATTTCTACATGCACAAACTCCTGAGCTGCATTACCACTTTATCTCAAGTTTCCCCATTTCCTTTTCTCCAGCTGCACTCGATTTTGCATCATCAAAATGAACGTGAGCCTTCCAGTCAATTATAAATAGATGGAGCCAAGGCATCAAGGATCATTTTCTGACATTTCAATGCAATCTGGATGCTAATAACCACAAACACCTCCATCTATTTCCTATTCCTTATTATCTTCGTAGGGCAAATCAAGTACACAACAAGGTTTCTCACAGATAGCTTTATCCTCTCATAGTCAGTCCAGAGTGGCAATTAACAAAATGGTAACTGTTGACCAAATGTTATGGGTATGACCTTTGAATAAGTACACAAGGTCTATTTCTTCCAAAGGGGATCAGAGGCAGCAGCTTCTCCACCTGAGCCACGGTGAAAGGGGTCTGAATGTCAGAGAACAGGTGCATGTGTCCCCTTCTGATTTTCTGAAAGGCAGATGACTTGATTGTGACTTGATCGGTTTTTACTTCGCATTCTCTACTACTTGCACTGCAAAATCTATTTTCTATATTTAGCTCAGATGCTTAAAAACTCTTCTGCTACTCCTTCTGCAGTGACAAGGGAAGTAGCTCAGCCTGAATTGTGTTTTATCCATATCTTATAACATCTTCCTTAATTTTCTCCAACTCATGCAGTTCATGAAAGTAAGTGACAACAGTATCATTACCTCCTTAGAGTAGGAGGCAATCAATGAAAACTTTTGCTGCTGGCGGTTGAAAATTTGCCAGGAAAACGCTAATGACAGAAACGTGCCTCTCTCACAGGAAAGTGCTCTATTATTAAGAGCTGCTATTCTCTTCCCAAACACTCAAGGGAGCTATGAGCCTGCGATTCAATTCTTCAATCTGGGAAGTGAAATATCGTCGTTATTGTTACCCTTATTTATTTATTTCTCTGAAGTTTTGCCATGAATTAAGAGACCATTTTGACTTATATTACCATGTTTTAGGTGTTCTAGAAAACAAAACGTGGGAGGTAAGATGTTGCCTATTTGGTACTATTCATTTTCCATTTATAGTACTTTCTTGGAAGCAATACATGCATATGCTTGAAATTAAAGGACACGAGAAGATCCGAAACAATGTTACAACACATCTGCACTTGACTACTAATTTTTCTAAGTGCGTTACAGACCTGCTTATAAAATAGTTTCATAAAAAAATGTATTACACTTGCCATCATCAAAAAACAAAACAAAACAAAACAAAAAACAAAAAAACAAAAAACAAAAAACAGCAAGGAAAACCCTATCCCAGATGTGTACATCACTGCTTAATAAAACAGAGCTTTTCCTGCAAGGACTTTTAATCATGAGCACACAGTAGCTATTATGCTCTTGTCTTAGAGCATAAATGCTGTCAGCAAGACGGCAAAAAATTGTATTGACAAGGCTTGGAAACAGCCTGACATAACACTAGTGATATATACTTGGCACTGATGGGTTTTTAAGATGGCACATTTCAACTAGCTTCAAGAAAGAAATGAATTGTGTTGTGTTTCTGACAAGTTACAGGAATGAACTAAAGAGAAGCCTAAAAGAATGATATTCAGCTGTTTAAGGAACTCCCTCTGATTTTCAAATCCTCAGTACATTCACATGTCCTGGTATTCAGCTCATTCTTAGAGTGAGGAGCACCAGGGTTCTTTACTAGAGTTTACAAAAGCATTCTTTTCCTTTAAGGAAACTTTTGGGTCCTTTTTTTGCTGCAATCAATCACAGGTTGCCAAACAAACGTTCTCCTTTGACTACTAAGAACTGATTTTGCTTATCTCAAAGGTATCACAATGCCTTTTTCTACTGCAGGTTTTTGCTATAAAGCAAAATTCTTGCTCCATGCCTATATCCTCTACTGCTGAAACAAGAGAAAACATTCAGTTACCTTTGTTATACACTTTACTACCAAGAAAGAAACATCATTTCTACTGGTAAATCTCTGATCATGTACCATCTTTAATCATTAGCAGTGTCTACTACATATAGGTCTGAACTGAGGCCAGGGTTGCACCGAGGCACACAGATAGCCCTTGATGTTGACATTTATTCTGAACTACACGTACGACTACCAGAATAGTCATTCTGATCACACATTTTCAATGTATAAGCAAAGTGTAAGTGACAGTCCCAGAGCTGAAGAAAGGACTATAGTAGTTCAGTGACCAGCCTCTGGGCAATCCCACACAAAAAGAATCTTTTTGCACAAAGTTTAAAAATATAGCATGTTTTTTTTTTTTTCCCCCTTAGCTGCTGAAATCAGTGCTTCCTCTTTTTTTTTTTTTTTTTTTTCCTGCTCCATTTACAAGCTGAAAACACATCAGGTGGCATCTCAAATCACAAAGAAAAATACTCAAATCTTGTTTCAGCACAGTATCCCCATGCACATTTTATTAAGGTATTTTGGTTTTTCAACTCCTTTGCAAAGGTGCTTGCTGCACCATTTCACCCAGAGCTCACATTTTTAATTTAAGTGTCAGCACAAGACCTCATTTCCTCTTCTTCCCCTCTTTCCCTGTCAAGGCAATAATGTTCACAGGATAAAAGACTATAATGAATAATGAAAATAGAAGTTCAGATTTCAAGTGTATGCTACAGAAATACAGAATCAAAAGCGTAGGTTTAGACTTTCTGTTCAGAAATGTTACCTGTGCCTTAAAAGAAAGGGTACAAACACCTGGGTATGAACAAAGCAAACAGTTTTACATCATGGCTAAAACTCACGTGAACTGACTCTTCCAAGAACACCACAAAATAGTTTCTCTGCAGCAAAAAGTGAATAGCTGGCTGGCTTGATGCTTTTCTTCCAAATAAGCCTGCAGTTGTAGAAGCTTAACAGAGTCTAAGTGTGAATAAGTAAGAATACACTTTCTCATTATTGGTAGTACTACATCTCAATATGAGATTGTAACATTTGTAACTCTGGGATTTCTGTCTGTACTACAGCTACTAATAAAAGCTTTGCATTAGGGCGTGCTCTTCCTCTCACGAACATCCTTTGCTGACAGGTTCAGGACTCAATGCTTAAGTTCAGCTTTAGTTGTATTTGTGGAGCCAGAGCAACAGAAAAAAACAACATGGGAAAAATGCAACTCCTGGGATTCTTATGCGACACTAGGTTAAAGAAATATCGCAGGAGGAAATTTCAGATGAAAATTTCTATTTGAAGATTCAAGTAAAGAAATAAAAAGATGAAAGGAAGGCAGAAATGCAATATGGTCTCTGTGATGTAATGAAGCGTTCACAGTGAAATGTTACCTGTAACTTCGTACTCAAAACTTGAGCTGAATTCCAGAGATGATTCTTAGGGGAAGGAAAAAAAAGTAACCCAAAGGTGCTACTGAAGCATGAGCCTTCGGAATACAACTCAGTACAAATCCACTTGGTTTCTGCTACAAAGGAACTCTCTGTGAAGCCTGCTGCCCTCATGACATTCTGGTTCATATACTCTTGATTTACTTTGTGCAGGTCTATATGCAAGTATTCCAGCACATCTTATAAAACTGGGTGCATCAGAAAGAAAAAAGAAGTAGTGGCTATCAGATACTTAGTTACATGGGTTATAGCCAGAAGCGAACTGAGGGTGAAAATCTGGGTAACAGTATGTAAGGGTTAGCATAAGAGCCAACACTTCTGACAAATTTTCAAGCTCACCATATTGGTTATCTTGATTGAAGAATGGCACCTTTAAAAACAACAGACTGACAACTACGTCTCATTTAAGGGTGCATGAAGCACTCAAAAGTTTCCTTAAATAATTCAAGCTTTAAGAAGCATGTGTTTTTCATCAGTAGTCTTGGCTCTTAGATTGGAAATAGTTTGAGGAGCCGGGCGGAAAGCACACGCTAACCGACTGGGCGATAACACAGTTGGCACTGCTGTGCCAGACATGTCCAAGTTTCACTAAGGAGCATCTGGGCATAGGGCACGTCAGCTCTGCTCCTTGGAGACCACAAGTTAAATGTGCACGCTTGAGCTCATCTGCGTAAATAGCACTGATTCTGAACCCAAGCAAAGACTTGGATCAACTGACACTGCAGGCATGCCTTGCAGATATTAATACAGTTACCGTCTTCATTCAAAGCTGCTGAGGTCAAGAGCCTTATTGATTTCAGCAGGTTTGAGGTTCAAAGCAACACCACGCAACTACTCATAGACAGGGTAACAATACATTTTGACACGTCTGTGAAACTTGTGTTTGGGAACATGGATGACATCTGAGGAGAAAACAACGAATGGTTGGGGATTGGTGCATAAAACTGTTTAGTCAAAAAGAATGAGAAAGAGAGACATTTTAAGAACTTACGCTAAGGAGCACCTGCTCCCTGGGTAATTAAATATGTTATTTTAAACTTATTTGGCCAGAATTTAGGTTCAAAATGGTATGTGAGCTATTAGCGCTTTTCTAAGAGTTGAGCACATTTTATATGAATCTCTGTAGCTACAAACCTAAAAAAGTAATACTTTGTTTTTAAGGTTAAACAATATTCTCAAACTAAAATGAGCGTAGCGAATTGCTTATCATTCTTCAGTGATCCCTATCCACTTGAATGAACACTACCAAAAAGCCCAGTGGAGTCAGTCAGTCTACGTATCGTTAAAAATACCATCAGGACTTTCTGGACCTACTCAACTCAACATTCTTCAGCTGACCTGATTTTGCTAAACTACCACTTTTAACAAAGACCACAATGCTCTGACTCCCAAAATGAGAACATCTAGTATACATGCTATATATTATTTTGTGCTGTACTTTATATATTTGATTGGCAGACCTCAGAAAGGATCTCGTATGTTGCTGCAGTGATGATCAACAATGTAATTTTAAAATTAGATTTATTCATTACGGGTTTAATTCGCTTTTCTCTAAATAAAGCCAAAGTAAATCAGCTTATACAGCCGTGTGAGGAAAATATAACTCTCTTCTGGAGCAAGAGAGAGAGAGTAGAGTTGTACAGCAGACCTCTGTGGTCATAAGGTCTGGAATATTATGGACGACTTCCACGGCTATGAGGCTGAGATCCAGAATGAAACGGCTGGATCACCTGCAGACTATTTCTCTGTTTCTTCATCACTGCCTCAGCTTTGGCCAGTAAGTTTACTTATGAACCATCTTATCCATTTTTCAAGCCTACCTAGTTATCTATCTATCAATATATGTGCTCTAGAAAAAAACTGAGACGGCATGAACAGATGCCACTTATTCAGAAGATGTTCTCCTATGTGATAGATTTCTCAATTAACAGCCTGTTACTTAAGATAATCTCTTCCATGTTAAGACCAAAAGAACGCTAGCCAAAAGACATTTTACTCACACAGAGACATTTGCAGTCATAATATCATTGCCTACATGTTACTTTTGATTAAAGGAAGTTTAAAAAGTTACATTCTGGTGAATGAGAACCTTACAAGAAATGTGTTGCTTTATGAAATGAGAACTGTCTGCCAAAGATACAGCCCTGTGCTGAAAGATTAATACTAGCAACTTTCCCTTGCAGCTACAGATTTGCTCTAGATACATGCAAACATATAAATGAAATCCATACTTAAGCACGCAATACAAACAGAACTACGCAGATCTTAACTCTAGTCAGAAACATTTTTTAAATTGGTTCTTTAAACTGCAGTTGTGTCTTCCAGAGCGATTTGGATTAAATCTGTCTCGTCAAGTACGTAGAATACCTTGTTTTCTAAAACAATTAATTTCCCCTGTAAAGTTAATAAGCAGCTAACTATCACTACTCAGCGCATCAATCGTTATAGAGACCGATGGAAACAAACTAAGGGCAAGATTAATAATATTCCTATTTCTGTTCTCATTTAAACAACTTACATCTCAACACAAATCTCACAATGGTTACCCATAGATTAGAGAGTGTAGCACGTGTGAACGTGCTTATCCATGATCACATGATTTCACATCTGTCAAATCAAACAGCAGTAGCAGAAATACTGACAGACTTTGAACCCCGATCATTTAGCTGCAGCTAGGAAGCGTTCAGCACAACTGACGGGATGCTATTGTGTAGGCAGGATATTTGTTTCATGTGTACACGTTTTATGCACAAATGGATTATTGCAACCAGGGGACTTAACAGAATCTTTGTTTTTCCAGTGTTAACTTTATGAAAGCCTTCCTTTGTGTGTGTGTGTGCCTGGTAGTTTCACTCCTAACCTCCTATGCAGCTTTATTTCCTAAGTTTTCTTTGAATTGTCACAAGAGTTTCCAATTATCAACAGATAAAAGTGAGTGAAACTGGACTTTTTCCTAAAATAATGCACCAAAATGAATTGTCCAGACCTAGAAACATGGTTCTTCTGGATAAATATAAGCAAGTGAGGGATGCCCTAAAGTGAACAAAGTTGTTCCTACACCCTGTGTTAAGCCTGTGCTTCGGGGCTCTGGGACCGCAGTGCCCCACACCTTTGCAATTGCACTGGCAATGCCAGCTGAAGCTGTTCTCACCCAGAGTTCACCTCCCCACCACTTGAGCTGGAGGACCACACTCTGGCTGAAGAACTCAGCTGGGTTTGAACCACCTCTGCCCAGAGGAAAGGTTGAAGAGAAGGCCACCCTGCAGTTCCTAGCCCTGAACAAGGCAATCTGGTGCAAGGAGCTGCCAAGAAAACAGAGATGGCAAGTGTAGGTGAATTTGACAAGCAATGGATCCAGTGACCCATTTGAGTCCTGCAGCAGATGAAACCCCTGTGGTGGGAATGGCTGCTCATCCTATCTTTCTGACATAGTTTGCCAGCCAACATTAGGAAAATCTGATTGTACTTTCAAGCCTACTGCTTCCACTCAGTTTATTATGATAAACCAAAACACTGTGAATTGAAAGATGGCCACGGTTTGAAGGGTTTTTATGGGCATTTTTCACTTGCCCCCAGTACCACACCTTGCATGGGAGAGGAAGGACCGCAGCCAGAGGAGGCACCTTGAGATAAAGCCTGGAGGCCTTGCTAGATCCAGCTTTCTGGATAATGCTTCACCGCAACAGCAACAAAGGGGCATCATCTCACTGGCACAGCTGACGGGATTTATGAGAGCTGCTGAGTTTTGTTTGAGACGTGTGTGATTTACTTTTCCACACAAAAAAATATATGCCAAGGTCTCCGAGTAAGGCCTACATGCAGTGTCTGAAAAGAGAACATATTAGTGTATTCCCTCTTCCAAGATAATGCCAACAGTTTTTCAAGCACAATTTGGATCAACAGCGTGTATTTTTATGTTTTTAAGATTCCCCAGAAAATGGAAGAAACAAACACAGCAAAACCCCTATGAAAGAGCTAATGGCTCTTGCATTTTGACTTGACTTTATTCTGGGTTTAGGATGATGAACTTTCTCACACATTTGATTGATGAAACTAGCTTAACTTGACTAATCGCTTTGCCTCCTAGCAGTTCCTTCCTGCTTATATCCAAGGAAACAGTCAATTAGGACTATAATTAATTCTTCCTCTCATGATGGGGTAAATTTGGAAGGTTGTGACCACATGAATGCACGCAGTGCAGCTGGTTAATCTGCAACCCCGAGCCTCATGCTCCTAATAAGCAAACTACGGCTCTTGTACTTCAAACAATAGGCAAAACCCCCAGATTCTGTACAGGCTGTTTGGACACCAGCAGAATAGCATATAGAGAAAATACGGCAATTAATCAGACAGATACAGTGAAAAACTATGAATGTCTTTTTATGTTGAAGATACATTAATGGATAACTCAGCAGAAACCATTAGAAACTCCAAGACAGAACAACACTGGAAGCCAGTAAAACTGAACAAGTCTAACAACCGGGTACACACAGCTAGAGAAACAGGATTAAAAGTTTTAGCACAAAGATAAAAATCAAAAGCCTTATCCTGCATACAACGCAGATCCTCCATTGTGAGAAGTTTTAACCATCTAAACCAGCTGCTCTTAAATCATCACTGCAACAACAGACCTTGAGAAACAAATTCAGACACAGAACCTGGAACCACAGGTGGTTCATAAGTCAGGCTACAGAGCTACCACCTGCCTTCAGACCTAAAAGGAGGAGTGCTCAGCAAGGACCTAAGGAAGAACTCAGAGAATATTTTAGCAGTTTGACTGCATTCATAACTTTATCTGCGTTGCAGGTCATAGATGTCAATCTGATTACATTTACTCTGCGAAAATGCGGAGACAATTTCTTCCAAGCTGTCTTGAGGTTGAAATTTCTCCAGTTATTTTTGTGAAGTGGTTTTCAAAAACAGGTTCAACTCATCTAAAAAAACGTTGTGGCTGGTCACACCACAGGAAATTTATACAACTTCAAATGTTTTAATGTGTTTTTACATTAAGAGTGATTTGCTTAATAAAACTGGTAAAGGTGAGAGACATCAGCAGGATAGCGAAGTAGTGGGAATACATTTCTCAAGCTGCTCTTTGGGGCTCTTTCGACCAAGCAGAGAGGTGATGCAGAGTTCCATAAACACCAATTTGCCCTGAGAGTAACAGATCTGGGTCAGAAATCAGACTGAGAGGTTTGGTTTCCTGCCCAGATCAGCTGCAGAGCAATTTCATGACATTACCACAATTCAAGAGAGAGACATGACAAAACCTTAACTGTTTTGCTTCAGACTTAAATATATATATATATATGTATGTAAAACAAAAAGGGCTGAATTTACACACCATTTAATTTGGGTCTGTGCTTTACTCCTTGTTACATTCCAAATGGAAACAGCAGTATCAACATAATCCAAGGCAGCTTTACCTCCAGGCACCAAATCCTCCTCCCTCCTTCTAAAAGGAAAAATTGCTAATAAACATGCTCAGTAACACACTGCTTCCATATCGCTCATCATTATTTACATGGAAACACCAAATGGGTACTTAAAATAATGATAACAGTGAGTTGGTAATTTGATCACAGATTCCAGATGATTTCCAATGCTTAAGGCATTAACCACAATAAAGTTTGATTTATTATTACGTTTTCTCTATTTATTCTCCCATGAACGGAATAAAATCTGTGTCACCAAGGAGCAGCAAAGTAAGACAACAATAACATTTTATTACCCTGCATATGTGTATAAACACGTGCATCCAGAAAAGCCCTGGATATTGCCTTTAATTAAAATCCAAAATATTTATTTTCAATCAAGTAATATTTTAAATAACCACTCGGAAAAAAAAAAAAAGAAAAAAAGAAAAAAAGAATAAAAAAATCAAGGTAACTTCATGCCAAGTTTTTTTTTCAAATAACCAAACAGATGTCCCAATGAAATTTGCCATTATTCTTTCCAGGAGGAAAGCAGCCATGATTTTTCCAATAACTTTAACAGAGGTGGTTCCAATTCTGTTTTCCTGGACAAGGTACTAGGAAAATATGGGAAATGGCTTTCCTGAACATTTCTTACGAGGAAAATGCCATTAAATCAGTCTTCATTGATTCTGCAACAACAAGCTGAGAAGGCAAGCATCATGTCCTCCCTACCGCACGGTGATGATACAGGAGACATTCTAGTATGAAACTAAGTATCTTTGAAAATAAATATATCCTGCTAGCACGTGGCTGATGTGGATTTAAGCTGGGAGCCTAAGAACTGGGCCCTGATTTTATCAAAGTCTGCCTCCTGTCAGGAAGCTATGCAAATAGGAAGTCCAGGGCACTGATCACTGTTCCAAGCCATTGATCTAAGAGACGACTTCAATAGCTTGGGAAGCACAGCCTAAACTGGGACCTCTAACAAAGGCTTGGAAAAACATCCACTTGCAGTGGCCTCCTGGTTCTCTCAGCAATGCTGGTTAGATCACGTCAGTTTCCCTACTGGGACGAACACCGACAGCGAATTGAAAAAAAGGTGAATCTGAGCTTAAACGCCCTCAACCTAGAACTCCCTTTAAATATCCAGTACGCCACTTCTTCTCTCAAAGAAGGAACGTTCATTTAAGGATGGCTGTAGACTTCTGAACAATGTTTCCCCTCTGGGTCTGGCACATGTCCAATGGGGTACTGCCATTTTTTGGTGGCTAAAATGCTCTCTCACAGTCCTCTCCCAAGTCTCCCAGTCCACATCTCCTCCTGCTTAAACCCCAGTGCCATTACATGACCAAACCATTTTCATGCCAACTAGCTGACTTCTCCTATGGTTTAATAGCAGATGAGAAGTACAAAAATAAGTATCTGTGTTTGTCTATGCAGTCATACTTGTTTGGTACCATAAACAGATTTGTAGAGTCCTCAACATTTTTTTTTTCAGCCCCTTTCACAGAATTTCTGCTCAGTTCTTAACATCGGAAGAAGAAAAAGCATTTAGAACACAGGGATGATAAATATTTACTTGTCCAATCAGACAAGCATAGAACAGTTTGAATGTACAGTTCTACAACAGCTACAATCTGTTCAAAAATCAAGTAGGTTTCTTCCTTGCAAAAGGCTTTAATTTAATAATGAGTACAAATTACATGGCGTGGTTTCCACACAGATTACTCTCCCAAGTTTTTAGAGATAAAACATGAAACAGAATCTCCTCATTACAGAATCCCTTTGCTGTAGCACTAAATAGACTCACCACATTCTACTGTATTTAGTCTCATTGTATAGCTGGAGAACTGGGGCACAGGAAGGCCGAGGAGCACATCTAAATGGGCTTTCTTAGAAAAAATATGTTCAGCAGGTAAAATCTCTAACAGATGTGTCTGCAGTACAGACCTAATCCATCAACAAACCGTGCCTTTAAGAACATAATTTCCTTTGCAAAGAGGAGCTGGAAGCAGTAAGGTGGTTATGATCCAAATACAAAGTTCCTCCCTAAGAGTGCTTTGCATTGACAGTCCTAATGCTCTGCATAGCAGAGGGCCCAGGGGACTTAACCAAAACCACACACCCTGTTTTGTCACAAGCACCTCATTTAACTGAGGTCTAATAAATAATAGATTAAAGCCATGACAGTAATATCATCTTTTCTCTTGCTGGGATTCTTGTAAAATTATACTGAAATATATATTTTTTGCCAAAAACAAACAACAAAAACCCCAACATCTCCTTATAAAAGCAGATAAAAATATGTTTAAAAGAAAAAGAAAACAAGAGCAGAACTCCGCTTGTATGGTAGCTGCTATTAGTGAGGGTGTGCTCCATGGGGAGCACTGTGAGCATCCCCTGAGTGGAAAGCTCCTACACAGCACAGGCACTGTGTGGGCTCTGCAGGGTGCTGTGCAACCCACGGCTCCTCTGGGTTAAAAGATGGGAGATGGGAGGGCTGCAGCAGCGGGTGCCAGGGACAAGGACTAGAAGGCAAACTGCACAGCTCCCTGCTGCGTGGGGTGCCATCAGCTGCTGGCTTAAATTCCATGGATTAAGGCAGCGCAACAGCAATATTAATGAAGTAATTTTGAGTTGGGCTCTCAGGTGTTGCTGAGTTCCAAGTTTTTTTGGTAGTTTTCCACCGAAATAAGAAGGGTCTGATAGGAAATGATCACCACAAACATCAGCAGCTGCTGAGCATAGATGGTACTGATACGGAGACAGCTGGGTACACATTTCTGCGGTCATTTCCTTGATGAATAGAGCACACTGTTGCACATAAAAATGGCATTGTGAGCCTCTTGGAAAAAGCTATAGGTTCAATCTTGATTTGGATGACTAAGACTTGTCTTTGAGACAGAACGACTCCAAAACCTGTCAATCTTCTCCCACTGGCATTCTGTGCCTAGGAAAGCGATGGTGTTCACCAGCAGCTCTTCAAACCTATAAGACACGCATCTGACTGTGCAGAAGGTCACAACTGACAGGTCACTTAAGTGCACAGAGAACAGAGGTTTTAAAAAGAGAGTCTGTTAGGCCAACATGGTCCTTGCTCCAGCAGAGGCCAGAAAAACACGTCCCAAGCCCTGTGGGAAAACTGAGCTAAGTGCTCTGGGCAGGCAATCCAGGACAGTTGGCAAAACAGCACACGAGTGAAAGAGGAAATCTCCTCAAAGGCTAAAAGGCAAAGGGGCAAAATGTGAGCATGCTGGAGCCTGCTCCTAAAATGTCATTATTGAAGGGGAAGTTAATGACTCTTTCCCTCATCTACAGGATGTGTTCTCCCCCCATAAGCTATCATTTAAAGAATCAACTAGTACTAACTAAGCATGCTATTAGCTGTTGATATTTAATAATGCAGGAACAGAAGCTACAGCCCTGGCCTTGCCAGGCCTCTTGATTAAGGGCAGCACTGTAACTAACAGTGCCTTTGGCACTTTGACAATTCCAGGAGGTTAGTGCACATTTCTGACAGGATATGCACGTCAGTGCTTTACTGAATCACTAACCAACCATTCTGGGTTTACAAAAATAATAATAATCCTATGGTTTTAGACATATATCAGCAAAACTATGAAATTATGTTCACGAGATATTGCTCCTGACCTTTAGTATTGCTCCTGACAGTTGAATTTCTCCATTGCGATATTCATTCTCCAGTGAATATTCCAACCTAGAGAGAGACTCAGACTAAAACTGCCTCTACTAAAACAAGCTATGTCAGTAAAAAGAAAGTTCTCAAAGCAAGGATACAGAGCTCCGTGCCACACTCTGAATAGTAAAATCAGTTGTGGAGGTCTGAAGCCTCAGAATACAAAACAAAAACACTGCAAATTTCCAAAGAAACCTGTGGAAATATTGAGAGAGCGCTTACCTTAACCAAAGACAAGCTTTAAAAGGTTGTAAAAACATGAGGGCAGAGATGCAAGAAAATGTATGAGCGGATGCAAAAGCGAGACTGAAACATATAAAAATCATTTTTCCAAGCTTTCTTCTAGTGAAACAAATTAGACCATGGAACATCCTCATTGCTTTTGACAGGCTGAACCAAGTTGGAGAGAATGCTGGAAATGTGTGCTGCAGGGAAACTTTGAAATCAGACGCTTTCAAAGGTCCTTTCCATCTTTAACACTTATCATTCTAATATTATTCAACAACTAGCAGGTCAAAAGTGTTATGCAATTATATAGTCTCCTCATTTCTACTACAGCACGGATGGGATATTTGTCACTGCAAAGCTGCTTCTTACAGGCAAGCCGTAGCAGCTCACAGAAACAAGATAAACTGGGCAGATGTCAGAGCTCTCCCACTGAGTGCTTTAGTCTGAGCACTCAGTTTAGCAACATGAAGATGTTTATGCTGGCTGCAAGAGGACTTCAAATGGCTTGTCTACAGAAATTACTTTAGAGGAATATTATACATGACATCATCCAACTACATTAAGTCAGTTCAATTACTGCTAATCAACTTAGAATATATCTGTGCAGTTATTTTTAGAGGTTTCACTGAGGTTTATTAGGAGAACATATTCTAGCACACCCTTTATTAAGATGCCATGATATTCAACTATTCTGAAATAGGACAATTTGATTTGGTACGCCCTTTGTGTAACACTGACATTTCTCAACATTTTTACCCCTTCTTACACTGCAGGGTTAGTTACTTCTGAGGACAAACGCTAACTGATTAACAATGAAAACACACTGGTTGCAAAGAATTTAATTAGGGAATAGACTACAGATCGCCAGGTCTAAATATCCAGGAATTTGCTTCTCCCTTCTCATTTGAAACTCGAAGAAAACACTGAAAATCCTGATGGCATCCAAAGCAATTATGTTTCTTGTTCTCCGTGCTCACAATAACACATGGTGTGCAAAGCACTATAAAGTTCCCAAGGAACACAGCAGATTAAACCGTTTTACATTTTGGATGCTGGATGCTACTGGGATACAGAACTGCCTGTTTGTTTTGCTGAGCAAAAGTTCAAGTCTCCTTTTGCAACCTATGTAAGCAGAGCAGCTCCGCGGGCTGGTGCAAGGCACAAAGCCCCATCTCTATGGCCTGCCAAGGCTGGAGATATCAAGCTCTTTCCCCGCAGTCAGTGTGCTGTGCTGCAGTGCCAGTACTGCAGCTGCACATGGGCCCTGTGCACCCCTGGGGGCACTGTGCTGAGTGCAGCTGTGCACACAGCCTTGGCAATACAGACCCAGAGCTCTTTGCTACTGTACAAAAGATACTTAGCATCATCACAACAGCATCGCAGGCACTGTACCATACAAACACTCAATTAAAAAGCAAACTCTCTTTTTTTCCTAATTATTACGGGAGCAGGAAGGAGAAAACCCTTTCAAGACTCTTTAGTTGTCTCTTGTTCTCATTAAAACTCATCTTCTGCATACCTATTCCACATGCATCTTGTCATACCTCTCACGTCATAATAAATCCAGAGTGAATCCATAAATTAAGATAACATTAGTGAAGATAAGTTTAAGAGAAAGTTATAAATAAAGAAGGAAAAAGGAAAAAAGAGGCTCACTCACTCTCTACCTCCACACTGCTTTAAGGTAAGCTTTTACTACTCGATCAACATTTTTTAAGGGTCTGTTTAGCTTTCTGTACACATGTAACTCCCATTACTGTCAGTGGAAATTATGTATGCACATCAGTAGCAAACCAGACCACAGGATATTTAGCTCTCTAAGGTACCCCTGTCCCCGTTACAGTCATGTTTCAGGAGAAAAGCCAACAAATGTATTTGGAATTCTGCCTTTAAACAAACACTATGTTACAACAGACACAAGTATAGCCTGATTCTTCCAAATGGAAGCAATACCCAAGGGAACCCTACTTAAAACCATGAAAGAGCAAATTGACAACATTTATCTTTTTCCACCCTTCCCACAATGTTTCACAGTCTCACATAATAAAAGTGATAAGAAGCATCGTTACAGGGAAACAAAGACGTGATTTTGCACCCAGCTTTAAACTGAAATGGTTAAACATTTACAACAATGCTTGAAAATAGCCAACAAGAAAATATTTGTTTACTAGAACTAAGCGTCATCGTTGAGTTCAGTACTTTTCCAATCACAGACCACAAAGAGCTTTTACAGTATTGGATCTCTATCTCCATATAACAGAGGAAGAAACTAAGAGTGAAATGGAAAAGATTTGGCCAACAACTGAGATGAAAGCATAATTCCTAATTCCTCATCTAATATTTGCTCCACTGTGAGCACTTCTTGACTAGTCAGTTTGATGCCATCTCAGCAGTCAGGATCCTGAAAGGTCACATATGTTATTGATTTACACATAAGGAATCCCGATGCAAAATCTCCCAACACATTACTTTGCCAATAGTCCATTCTTTTAGGTTCTTGTTATTTTCCACTGCATGAAGGAGTCTCCTCATCTACCCAAGCAATATATACATATATATATAAAAACTACAGTGTCTTTGGGCACAGATACTGGTCCTGCAAGCCTGCTTACCAAGTGACTATAAAAGAAATCGTGGTTTCTGAAATTCTGTATTTCCTCAATGAACTTACTGTGCTCTATGCACCAAATGAAAATCTGACAAGGTCTCAAAAACCAACACAAAAGGTGAGATTGAATTTAATGAGAGTTTTGCAGCTGAAATCTACAAAGCTTGATCCTACCCAAAGTTATTTCACTTCTAACACAAGGGGAAAAATCATAATAGATCTTAAGCTCCCTTTGAACACCCCTGTTTGAAAAAACAGAACCATATTAGCAGTGTTTTAGAAGTCACAAACACCAGTCTAGACATTACAGCTACAGCCTCCTTTAATCTTCTCTGACTCATACATATCTGCATGCACAAGGATGTGTTGTCCACATGGCTTTCTTGGTAATATGAATATCTCAAAGATCTTGGTCTGAAAATTGCTGTATAAAAATCTAGTGAACCAGGTTTACTTATACAGGTGATTAACTGAAGAATCTGAGTTCTTACTACCTGTAATAACAAATAAATATCACTCAGCAAGCCGTAAATCAGAAAGCTGCCACAAAAATGCCTGAACCATACAAATCAGAAGGACGTAAGCATATTATTTATAAAATATTCCTATCACTCGTTTTATTAAAAAGCCACAAACTATTCAGACAATAGCTTACTTTGTAAAAAGCATCCTTCCTTTATCTATCCTAAAATGTTTGAAATTTTTTAAATGTAATTATTTGGGAACTTAATTTCTATTTACTTATTTATTAAAAAGGGTGAGTCATGAAGATTGGTCCAAACCTCTGAAGGCAGCAGTCTGTCATAACGTTTGGACATAACTTGAACTTGTTTGGCATATGGTTATCTTACCTCCTACCACATTTTTTTAAAGAAAAAAATAATTCTTTGTTGTTGATTTTATTTTTGGTTCCCATAGTCATTTAATACTCTGAAAGTGAAGGGAACTGCATGATGACTCTCAAGTAAATCATTGAGTTTGAAAGTAAAAAATATTAATTTAGTAAAACTAGTACTGTACATTCATCATAAGATTAATATTATCAAGCACTCTGTGGATCAGCTCACAAGAAATAATAAAAATAATAAAACCAGACTTATTGGCATATCATACTGTTTTCTGCAAGGCATTTTTCAGACAGTATAGCTATACAGTGATCATTATTTTCATATAATCGTTTTCATTATAAATCTGCTTATATCTTTAGTTTTTTTTCTTTAACTGCTTCTTCAGTAAAGCACTTTTGCATGAGGCAGCACAGGAGAAAGAGCACTTTAATAAGGCAGCTTGTATTCTGTTTTACCACGACTGTGGAAGGATGGTGTTGAATTTTTGCTTTTTTTTTTTTTTTTTCTGACAGAACTGGTAGAGAGATGTATAGTATGTTAAAATGCACGTTGGCATTCTAACACATGCAAGTTACCATGCTTTTTCACAGTAAAAATGATGCAAAACAGTGATTAACAGAGCTTTTGATACATGGATGCAGTAGTTTTCTAATAAATCAAACAGCCTGCTGAAGAAAGGTACCTTAAATTGCATTGTTCTCAGGAAATTAAAAATGATTCATGCTACATGATACATATCAAGAGTTGTGAGTAATTATAATCATTGCCTAGCAAAAGCAATCTACTTCATAATTTTTTATGGTGTTCGTGACTGTCATGTCTAAATGCTGCCTAAGTAAATTACTTCTGTACTCGGAGATTTAAGAGTGGCTGTAAAAGAGGAACCTGGACTCCGCACCTACCTTCAAACAGAGCTTCTCAGAACAGGTAGCTCTCCTTCAGCGTTGTCTTGGATAGTGTTTTACAAGGTTTGTCTTGTTTTGTTTTTTTACAGGGCATTGAGCACAGTTTGCTACGGTCTCTTCACTGCCATGAATATGCCGGCTGTGCCTGAATTGTCACGTGCTTCACTTTCAGCCTTTCAGGATGCATTATACCACAAGAGCTCAGGAAATCAAGGGCTAACGCTCTTGATCCAGACCAAGCCTATACTCATCAATACAACCCCAGAGAGCAGAGCTCAGTGCTGCCCCTCTGCTCCCAGTAAGGATCTGCAGGCCGCCATGAGGCCTTCCCTCAGCCTGCTCTGCTCCAGGCTGAGCACACCCAGGGACTCAGCCGTTCCCCATATACTTTGCTCTCCAGACCCTTCACCATCTTAATACCTCTCATTTGGATGCTCCCTGACAACCTTACATCCTTCTTACATAGTGGTGCCCAACCCCACACCCTACGCTCGAGGTGAGGCCTCACGGTACACAGCAGAGCCCGCCAATCCCTTCCCTCCGCCCATAGCAGTGCCACGCCTGGAGCATTCCAGCTGGCTTATGTCTGCCAAGGCATGCCACTAAATCACCCAGCATGCAGTCAGTCAGAACCCCCAGGTCCATTTCTGCAGTGCTGTTCCCCAGGTTCTAACCCTCCAGTCTGTATACCTATAGGGTTGCCTCATATGGCTGGTGACAGCACAGACCCCTAAGATCTCTCTGTAAGGCCTCTCTGCCCTCCACAGAGTCATCAGCCCCTAATTCTGCATCATCTGCAAGCTCACCTAGTGTGCATTTTAGTCTTGTATTCATATTTTTTAATTATTATCTTTTTTATAAGACCATTGAAGAGAACTGGCCCTAAAATGGAGCCTCGGGAAACCCCAGCAATGGCTGGCCACCAAACTGATGCAGTCCCATTTACTGCATCTTCTTGAGCCCAACCTGTCAGCCAGCTGTTTTTTCTGAAGCAAATAACGACAACAGCAACAATCTAGCTGTCAGGCAAAACAACCAGCTTTTGCGTATCCGAACCAACCACGAGTGATGAACAAGGAAGTATATAGATGGAACTGTCATACAAAGAAAGCTAGACACAGCTTCTTTCTAAGAAGAATTTCCCCTCTGAAATATCTTCTATGGCTTACTAATACATGAGATTTTCCTTTTTCTTTTGCTTCAGCTGCCACTGAAAAGAAAATAAAACAAAAAGCAAACACAGGAGTTTACCTAAGGATCAATTCACCTGCTGTTGTGCAGCTACACCTGCTCCTGTCACCTCGCTACCCAGCCCAGCCTCACAGCAGAGATGACTCATCTTTGCATGAGTACATTTTTCAATCAAGCATTTTCAGGTGCTTGTCTTTGCAAAAGGAGAAGGAAGGATAAAAACATCTTCCCTTAATATCACATCTCTTGCCTATTTTGCATCCCCCCTATACCTTTATTTTGAAGCACAGAAACGCACAGTGGCTGAATCCTTCAGGCTTCTGAATGCCAGGCTAATGTGCAATTCACCCCTTTGTAATGAAAGGCATCATAATTCAAGGGCATCTGCATCATCCTTGCCCAGATAACAATTTACTGAGGCAGCGAAAAGGAAAGAGCTTTCAAAGTTTGTTGCAAAATTTCAAATCTGTGTTTGAATGGAGTTGATGGATTTCCAGAAGCAGAGTGGAGTGATCTGCTTTGAATTAGCCATTATCTTTTACATCCTTCCATGTTTCCTGTCATCACAAAAGAAGATGAGTTACCCTTTAACTTACTGTAGAATAATCTCTGACTACCAGCAAAAGGGTAGTTAATGCTACTGGCAAGGATGATTTAGGAGACAATTTCAAAGCTCGGTTAACTATAAAAACAGAAGTCTAAAACAGCCTCATTCATTCTGCATATTGAGTGCGAGGAAAGCAGAGCTTAATACCACAGTTGTTTGGAAGATGTGACAGCATGACAAGAAATGGTAGTTTCTTTTGCCACCACTTTCTCACTAGACAAATGTATCCAGCTTTGCTGACAGAAATAGGCATTAATCAGCAGTTGCTAAAATATGATACTTAAAGTATGACATCAGTGCCCAGAGCTGCCCTGGACCAGATCTGGCCAGCCTAAATGTACAAAGAGGAAATCCTTACCTTACAGATTAATCAGACTAATCCTTACTTTGCAGATTTCTAATCTAAACAAACAAGTAACCTGACAGCTGCAGACAGACCAGACAAACCTTTAGTACTCTAAAGAATGCTTGATTCTAAATGTGAACATCATCTTAAACCTACTTAAACCTGCTTTGACTTTTTTTTTCTTCCTGAATGGTCCATTATTCTTATACACTTAACAGTCCAATGATCTATAGTATGTAAAACTGGTTAGTCAAAACCTTACTATGGAATATCATCACCTACAACAGAGGTTCCCAGGTCTGTATGACTATGCCTTCCATAATCCTCATCCTTATTTATTTGTACACAACACTGAAACAGCTGTTTAAAGGACTTCTTGGATTTTTACAATGGTCGACAGATCACCCGCTACATGAGGAAAAGATTTCAAGAACAAGTGAGCAAAATAGAACACACGGACATTCAGCTGCCAGGGGCACAACACAGGAACACCACTATCAAGAGAAAAGACTGAATGGAACTGGACTGAACCACTCCACAGACAGTGAAACCAAACACAACTTAGACACTTTCAGTTGACAGCAAATTGACCATTCATTTTGAAATTTGAAAATGCAAAGTACTTGAAACCTATCTGATTCTTCTATAGCATCTTCAAAATAACAGGAATGCTAATTTAGTGAGAGAGAATCTGGAAAAGATTGCATGAGGTGAATTTAATTTCTAGTAGGCTCACATCAGGCTGAAAACTTCCATTTCACGTATTATCATATAACACCTTGTTATTAAAAAACAATGAGATGCATTTGGAATAATGAGCTGCTACACAATTTCCGCATCTTACCCCACCGTTTGGATTGCTGGTGACAATCTGTGTAGGGCTTGAAGAACCTTTTAAATATTCACCTAGTTCTGGTAGCAATACTGATGCTCATCACTGTCCATTTGTTTGCCATAAAAGCAAAAAGGATAGATTCTTTACTGAAAAATCTCAACTAAAATATCCCGCTCTGAGTTACCAACTATTTAATTCACTATTTAAAACTAAACTCTCACTGGAAAAAATAGGAAAATCCAGAAGCAAACACCACGCCTTGAAAACAGAAACACATCTTTATTATCAATAGCAGCAATTTCACTCTCGTCTCAAGTATTGTAACATTTGCAGGCCAACTGAAGTCTACAGGGGAAAAACTGTCTTCGTTAATTGGTGCTAGAAAAGACTATGACCTCATTAAACCCACTGGTGAACCACTGTATGGTAATTTTGCCCACTCAGCTTTTTATAGTACTTTGTGCACTGACAGTTTCCTGATTTCACTTTCACAGAAATCTGTCTTCCCAGTTAAGCAGATCTGATATCAACAACAGAAGATTTTTACCATTAATTTTAACATGAACTTTGTTGGAATTTCTTCAGATGCAAAACTTATAGGCAGAAGCATAATTGTAAAACCTGAAGTAATTATAATTGATTTTTAGCGGTAGTATTTGCAATTTATTCTGTCACTGATCACTTTTTTTTCCCTCCTTTCTAAATCACCACTGCATTTGGGGTGTTGGCAAACATAAACAACATATAAATTTGGAACAAACAATAGTTACAGACACAAAAAAACTTTAGAGTTGTAAGTGGTTTAGAATATCTGTTCAGTGATAAATGGATGTATCTGTATCCATTAGATCCATTTGTATCTTCCAATAGCTAAGGAAAGTCATAATTAAAGTTGCCAAAGGGATGTCTGTCATGAGAAGGAAAAGATGTTCTGTGACTTCAAGTCAACCCTGTGAGAATAACGCTCCTTCCTATCTTCTTAGTTACTGAAGAAGAGTTAAAGCTAAAACTTTTCCTTCTATTGCAAAAAAAATGTAGCATCTAAAAGGGGGAAAAAAAAAAAAAAAAAAAAGAACAAGCAAACCTCAGCCAATATTTTTGCCAGAAAAAAATCACACATCTAAAAGTCAAAGATGCTGTGTCTCTTTATCAGAATGTTTGGAAGGATAATCGTATTGTCCAGTGCGATTTCACTTTCAATAGCAGTTCCACACATCTGTGGGATTCTGTCCAAATGCAGGAGAAGTTGACAAGGTAACTTTTCTGCTTTAAATGAAGACAAACTGGGATTTAATTCAGTCCTTGGAAAGAAAGAATAATAGACTATTTCTTCTTCATAGTGATTTCCTGCCTCGACCTTGTGTTTAGAATAGGATACAACATATTGTTATGCCACGCTGGCACCGAGAGGGTAAATGAAAATCTCCTTGGAATGGGATTATAGGATTATAGGATTGCACCATTTTTCCCCACAGTTTTATTATGTAAAACACTGTATCAGTGCCTTCCACAAGAGCGGCACTGCCAACCAACAGCAGCTAAGGAGCTCACACCCCAAACTCCATTTTAAATTACACACGTTTAAACAACTTAATTTGAAAATTCTGTGGAATTACAATGACAGTATTGTTACAACAGAAGATACTAACTGTGAAACATAACCGACGGCGGAAGAAATACAACACGTAGTTAGTTATCCGAAGATGAAAATCTGGAAAAGATGTTACCTGCACTGATAAAAGGAGAACTGAAGAAGAAATCTCAGAAGTCAAAGACAAATAAATAGTTCTGGAAATGGCAAATTAGGAATTAGGAAGGAAAATATTGATGGTAGAGTTAAAATCTAAGCGCTGATTTTCCACAGTTGTTGTGCAATCCTAACATTCTCATTTAATCAGAAAAACTGCTTACCAAACCATAAATCTCATTTAACTCTTAAGAAAACAGATCCTCAAATCCCATGCCTATTGCAACAGGTTTTACCCTTGCAAAGCATTTCTCTTGCAGAAGAAAAAAAAGCACTGCCTCTGTTTTTCTGGGTGACAATGTTAGGCCATGTGTGTACAGATGTTTTTCAAGGCCCTAACTGGAAATGCTCAGTGCCAGTGTGAAATCCTCCATTCGCTTCCTGGGACTCGAGAACGCTGAACATGGTATTATAACTTGATTTTTAAAAAGACAAAGACACTACATATCCATTATGTCCCCAGGGATATTCTTGAAGGTCCTGGAAACCAGAAACTCCAGAGGCTCAGCTCGACATCAAAGTCACCTATCTTCTGTCTATTCAGCTGTTGGTGATTAACAATATTAAATATTTTGATATTGACACTCCAATTGCACAATATACACACTCACGTTATCACCATCTCTTAAAGAGCCCTGATGGGTCAACCACCAGGCATTAACTTCAGACATGAAAAGACTGTAACTGCCCTATTTCTTACATCCCCAGCATAAAAAATGTTATAATATAAGGAAAAGTCCCTGTTACCAGTCTCTTCATTATGTTCATGAATGTAGTTACTATATTCAAGCTAAACGGAGTTTGGGACTACCAATATAAATACTTCACATACATTTCCATTATTGTTTCTTAGAAATAGTATAAAGTACAAATACATTATTAAAGTCTAAGGTACAAACTTGTATAGCTTATAATCTGCTTTCTAACTGTCAGGCAGTTTGAATGTCTATTTCATGATACTAAGATTTCCTGTGCAGAGACAAAGGATAGAATTTGTCAGTAGAGTGGAACAGAATTCCCACCTAGCTGCATGATCCAAGGAGACAGGATTTAACACATTTGCTGACAAGCTGTCAAAATCCCTATTGAAATTGAGCCCATGGCAGTGGGGCAGGGAAGGGAAGGGAAGGGAAGGGAAGGGAAGGGAAGGGAAGGGAAGGGAAGGGAAGGGAAGGGAAGGGAAGGGAAGGGAAGGGAAGGGAAGGGAAGGGAAGGGAAGGGAAGGGAAGGGAAGGGAAGGGAAGGGAAGGGAAGGGAAGGGAAGGGAAGGGAAGGGAAGGGAAGATAAAAAAAAAGACAACAGGCTGGATTAAATTCTTCAACACTATAAGAAGATGTCTTTCTATAAGTTTTGTTGCTGTTGTTGCTGAGGTTTTACCAGTGATCTACTGCACACCCTTAACATCATCCTACTTGTTGAATTGGCAGAAACCAAGTTTTAAATGATTTTTTTAAGGATAATTTATTAAATACAAAAGAATCTGGAAAATGTAACAGTATAAACACTTCTACTAACCAAAAAAGTCCTGAGCAAAGCAATTTAGAACAATTCCTCTGCTGTTCACTAAGGCAAAAGTTTAGCAAAGCAATAAAACTGTTTATATTGCTTTCTCATTCAGAGCGTGTCAGCAATGCTAAATTGAAATGTGCTATAAAATTTATATTAGAGCTATATTGTTCCCCCTCATCGCTTTAAAATCTATGCTTAAAGCCAAAATTTAAACACTCATAATGCTTTTTTTTTCTTAATTGGGATGAATCATGGTACAGAAATCATTGCCCTCAGTCCTTTATATTTCAACAACATCCACAGACTAAACTAGAAAAGCCTTTACCCTAAATTGCTCAAAAGCAGCAAAAAAACCCCAACGTTATTAATGTTCATATCTGTGCAATTCAGTTCAGAGCAAACAAACCCATTCTAAAATGCTCTGCTCATACAGGGGAAGCCTAAGCATATGCCTAAGTACCTTGCTAAAACTGGTCCTAATACATCAGAGATGCCAGAAGGCTAAGTTAGAAGGTTTTACAAAACAACATCCCTAATACCCCCTAATACCACAGGTACTGAAGAAGCACTTTGTGGCTTTCATTAGTAATGAGCACTGAATGTTTCCTCCAGAGTCCTGTCAGATCTTCCCAGGTAGCATAGTACAATTTCACATGACAGTCAAAACAGGCAATGTCCTCTACACAGATCTATGCAGACTCCCGTAACTCCCTATTTGTTTGTTGTTGATGTTTTGTTGTTCTCTGAACAACAACAAAAAATACTTTTCCAAGTAAAATCAATTACAAGTTTACACCTTTTCCTGATGGAAGTTTTTGCATGCCCTCCTTCCCCCATCCACAGTATTTAGATTTCATGAACAGCATCCTTCTGTCTTATATCCTTGCAGATCACAAAGCAACGGCAGTGTAATTTAGAAATTACAGTATCTGTTTTTATTCTTTGTAAAAGAAAGCTTGATTACAGTGCTAGAGTACATACACGTTTCAAGCCTTCTCCTGCTTTGAGATGGTCGTCATGTATTAATCATTCTATACTGGGTATTCCCAAACGTACATCACTCATTCACACAAATTCAGCTATTTAAAGCTATGCATGAATGTTATAGGCTGAATTTGTATGAATCTAGATTTCCTTCGTGTCTCATTTTATTTGCATTAATCTGAATGTTCCCCCCCACCCACTTCCATGCAAAGCAGCAGGAAGAGGGAAAGCAGAATCTTCCTCCACACAGCAATGGAACAGGAAATAGCTGAGCTACTTTCAACCTCAGAGGAAACTTTTGAAGAACACAATGATGAAGGATAGGGATGATAACGTACAGAATTGAGTCCTTCTCACCCACATTCTGTAAACCACTCATACTCTTAGAAGCAAAGAACCACAAAATGGCCTGGGTTGAAAAGGACCACAGTGATCATCTTGTTTCAACCCCCCTGCTATGTGCAGTCTCACCAACCACTAGACCCAGCCACTCTTACATCTTCCTTTCTCTTTGCACAGGAATACTTCTCAGTGCTCACTTTTAGATAACAGATTATGGAAGACCACCTTATAGCAAAACAATCGGTATAGAGGTATGCTTTTAAGAGAGTCAAAGAGAACCGCTCTACAACATTCTTGTTAGCCACCACATTCTTGGCTCTTCATATAGGGGTGGCACCTGCAATTATGCACCTACTCTTTAGAAAAGCAAAGAAACTTCTTTGTGTCTCCGACACTGAAATCTATGTCACATCTCCAAACAGCCTTAGGAAGGCACTGACAGGACTAATGGATGCTCTCGTTCAGTGGGAGAAGTAAGTCTTCAAGGGGCTCCAGAGCTATTTGTAATTCTGGTCTGCTGATGTCGAGTTCTGCTATTTTGCACGTAAAGAGAACAGATAATCAAATTGCTTTTAGAAGAAAACTTAGTGTCTCTGAATTAGGAGAAAAACTAGGTTTAATCCTATTATCTAAGAGCGAAATTTGTCTCGCTAAGAAGAAAGTCGTAATGGACACTAAAAAAACACCCATTACAGCAACACAAGCAACATGGCCATGTCAGTTAAATATAATGTTTAATTAGTTTTCTAAATGCATATACTGAAAAGCCATTAGGCAACCATAAGGAGTAACATATCCATTTTCTTTTTACAATCACCTGATTTAGTTAGCCAGATTTTTAAAGCAATTCAGTCATACTACGGTTTTGGCACTATTATCCCAGTAAAGCTTTTAATTCCCTTTTTTGATTGCGATGGCTACAATTTTCCCTTACGCTTTGAAGCACTGATGATCATTTTCAATTCAACAGATTTACATCTTTTTGGCTAAAATAAAGTGTCTGATAAGTGTTTATATCAGGAACCTGATACTATCCATCTAGTTTTTGAAGTGTTCTATGAGAACCGGTTTTGAGTTCTCCATACGTGAGGAGAAAAGATAAAACATTTGAAGAAGAAGATGGCTGTGGATATCTTTTAATGGTCCTTTTACAACATCTGAGCTAAAAAGAAGCAATGTCCCTTTGGCCATTCACACCTCAGTTCACTTACTACATCTTACCTTCCATTAACAAAAGCTTCCTACAGGTACTCTGGTACTGTTTTTCCCTAACACCATGTTCCATCACTCAAGAAATTCTGTATAGTTTCCCAGATTATTTCCTCCACTCTGTGCCAGCCCCATTATGTCATGAGGCTACATTACACGCTATCAACTGTATGTATGACATGCAGAAAAGGTTCTTATTGATGGTAGCCATCTACCAAATAGAAAACTAAGAGAGTAAAACAGTCAACAAATCTGTATCACAGCTGTTAACTGAACTTGAGCTCTGATCTAAGCAAGCTAAAATGCAAACCTTAAATCTCTCCTTCTCTTATGCTAATTGCTTTGTTTATTCTAGCATTCTTCAGCTGTTTACTTTGTAAAATATAATAGAGAGTTTTAAATAACAAAGTTCATCTGGAGAATAAACAAGTCCAAAGCTTTTTTGAATGATGTGGTGAGTTTTAATGTTCTCCTGCCAAACCAAAGTATGAAGCAGGAACTAAGATCAGCTCTTGGACTGCACTGTGAACATACCAACGCCAATGCAACCTGCTCTCAACACACACCTTTGTTCACTTCAGGCAATCACTATCCAGGTTAGTTTTGCAGCGCTACAAATACAAGTGTGTGAGCCTAATAAGCAGTGTTGGGCAATTTGATACATTTCAAAAACACGAGGCAATTCCAGTCAATCATCAGCTGATAACAACACCCATTTCTGCCAGAAGACTTAAGGGTGCCAATGCACAAACAGAGCAGACCTGCTCTTCTCAGCAGACAGACTCCGTCCACCCTTCACACAGAAGAGCTCACTGGAAAACACCGACCTCTCATTAAATGGATTGTTCCCAAACCACAGCACATTGCTCTTACCCAGTTCACATGGTAAAAGAGGCAGCCCAGGAGGAATGGGAACTATGAATTCCTTTGAATTGATTTCTTTCATCTGTCAGTATATACCCTTTAAATACGCCTTATGCATCACACGGCAAAGCCAACAGGTGAGGTAACAGGGGAGAGAGCTACTAACCATTCAGTTTCTCCAAAACAAGTTACTTCCATTCCAGTACTGAAAGGACCAGAATTTGTACTCGCCTTCATAGCAGCCTAAGCAGCAGTGCCAGGAATGCAAGTACAACAACAAATAAATAAACTCTCTCCCTGCTGCCAGGGCCCAAAGCAGTAGAGAGAGGAGGAAACATGTTTTCTCACCAGTCCTGTCTGCTGTTTCAGTAAAAGAAAGAAAAAAAGAATTAGCAGACTGTAATACAACACAGATGGAAAGCAGAATGTTGGCATACTACTGATGTACATCTAGTATTCAGGTGCTGAAGTAGCGCTGTCATACAAGCTGACTGCATATGGTAATACTACAAGAAATCTTCTCTGTTAATCAAAGCTTAATGAATGTGGGTTTTAGCATTACAATTCTAGCCTGCTATAATCTTCATATTAATTTCCTTTATGCTGTCTTTATGGTGGTAACAAAACCCACGTACAAAGCAAAAAGATCAAGACTGAAACAGAAGGACTAGCAGAACTGATTGAGCTGATGCTGAATGTTACCCTACAACACATGGTGAGAAGACAGGCAAAGTCAGGTGCTTGAGGGACAGGTGGTACAGCAAAACTAGCAATGGAAAGTAGGGAAATAAATGCAACACAAAGTCCTATTAGCATGATTTTAGTCCACGTACCCCACCACAGACAAAAACCAGCAAGTTACTATTTCTCTTCTCATTGGCAACAGGAGGCAGGATGAGGGGAAACGGCCAACTTGCACCAGGGAATGTTTAAGTTGGGTATCAGGAAAAACTTCTTTACAGAAAGGGTAGTTAAACACTGGAATAGACTTGTCAGGAAGGTGGTTCAGTCACCATCCCTGGATGTGTTTAAAAACTGTTTGGATGTGGTGCTCAGGGACGTGATTGAGCAGACAGTTGTTAGAGTTTGGGTAGCATGGTTACATTGTGATTGGACTTGATGGTCTTTAAGGTCTTTTCCAACCTGAGCAAAACAATTCTATGATTTATGAAATGGAAAAGGCTGCAGGTTATGAACTTCAGCGAGACAGAGGAAAACTGTAAGGCAGAAAGAACCACAGTCCTCTCAGCATTGTTCTTCCTATCTAAGTGAATAACAAGTGTTGACGTTTCCTTGTAACTCCTATGTCCTCTCTAAACAAGACAATTAAGATCTAACCAAGTTCCTTTTGCTTTTCTCATCAGATAGAATCAAGGAATTGCTCAGGTTGGAACAGACCTTAAAGATCATCAAGTCCAAGCACAACTTAACTGTACTACCCTAACCAACCCTCCACATGGATTCCTTTCCATATTTCCCTACGAGCAGGATTATAATCTGAACAAAATAAAATCAATATCACATATTGTCTGGCCAGATCACAGTCAAAATAACAACCATACAAACAAACGTATGCCTGTTTTCAGCCTGGTCCTCAACTCAGTGGCCTGTGCTCCACCACGTGGTGTGACGAGCGCTGCTTTGGTCTGAAGGTAAGCACAGAGTTGATCACATTGGTGTTTTGTTCCTAGGAAAAACATCCTTTTTCTATCATGCAAAACAAACATTGCACAAAATATCTAGAGTTAGGGGCGAAGAATGTCAATATTTTCACAGTTGGCTTCTAAAGCCTGCCCTTGATCTGAACACGTGAGTAGAGCCAGAACTTGTAGTAAATCGCAACCAGTCAAAACATGAACAGTAACCCTCACAGCGTGAAGCTGCACTGTAAGAGTTGATTCCACACTGTGCTTAAATGAATACCAGAACAAATACATTCATCAGTGGTTCCATATCACAGTCAATAAAACTTTTCAATAGCCTATATTCAAGAGCACTATTGTTCAAGGATCATCTCTGTTATTCCCATGTAGACGCATGTTTCCGTTTCAAACTGAAAAAGCACGCATGGCGTAATGCTTCAAACCTTATTTACTGAAAACTGAGCACCTCCTAGAAAGTATTTCCTACAGTGACAAAAAGTACTTTCCAGATGAGACAATTCTATGTCTTTCCCACAGGCCACTTCTGAAAAATCCATTTGCTTGTTCTATAATGCAAATCTGCATTTATTTGAATTGATAATGATGAAACAACAGTAGTCTTAACTTGAGAGGAGACGTGCCTTTTACTTCCCTTATTTCTTGGCTGCCTCGCTTTATTATCAGTGCCTGCAGGATACTCCCACATGGCTTCTGGTTCAGGAGCAGCAAGGCTGCATCCTTTCTGCCTTCAAACAAATGGTCCTGTGCACTCTTTGGTCTGCCAAAGAACCAGATCCCATCCGTTCAACCAATCAGATTGATTAATCCAGCTCATCCGTACAAATACTGTCTTGTCCACACTTGAGAAACCTTTGGGTCATCTATGAGCGTATGTCTTAAGGACTACTGCAGCTTTAGGTTTTCCAAAATGCGACAGGTTAGATAAACTAAAGTTGTACCAAGGGGGACTGAGTGCACGAGCATCACCACACATTGGGTGGGAATCCTCATGTATGTGTCCAACCCACTGCTTTTAGTTTTATTGCTCTCTTCTTTGTTTTTAATGTGGGAATAAAATATATCAAAAAACAGAAGCTCTGTTATTTATATAAATTAACTATATCATATAGTTTAAATGTGGCCCAAAACAACTCACAGAATCACAGAATGGCCCGGGTTGGAAGGGACCTCAAGGATCACGAATCTCCAACCCCACACCACAGGTAGGGCCACCAACCTCCACAGCTCTGGCAAGACAACCAGCTGGACACCCACACACCCAGTTGAGAGCCATAATTCTTCACAATGCCCAGAGAGAGCATGATATTGATAGATACCACCACAGACCACTCAGGTTCCAGTGATGCATTCCTCACCCTGCTGGAGCACTGCGGCATCACGCACGATTGTGCGTGATCTCTGTTTCTGAAGAGGCATTCCTTGTACCTGGGAATTTTGCTAATGCTCCCAAGACAGAACAACCCACCTTAGTCACCCTGCTGTGGACTCAGCTTTTATTCCAATAATCAGAATTAATATCACACATCTAAACTTCAAACAGTCGTTCACCAGCGACAGACACCCAGACAGTACTGCTAACATGCTAAGAATTCACTCCTTGAAATAACTATGAATGCCATTATGCTCAAGAGTGATCCTAAATACATATAACCTTTTTTCCCTTTGTTTTTAGTAAAAAGTGAGGAGAATCAGCTATGAAGCTCCACCAGTCAAAGATGAGAGAGTAAACAAATATTTGTAATTGCAAGCATGAGCAAACGGTACTTTGAGAAAACCAACTTGGCAGTCTATCCAACTCAAATTAACTCCTATAAAACCCCTCCAAGGTATGGACAAATCCAAGAGTTAACAGTTTGTGGTTATATTTAACAACAGGTTTCTGGCTGAACCAATATCCATCTGCTTACTTCTGACACTTACAGAACAGATATCTGCCTGGGGTACACATAAGACGCACAGACAGCTCCGCTCCCAGTCTCTAGTTTAGTACACATAGAATCAAACGGCAGTCCAGTTAAAGGGATACATTGAAATGAAGCAAAAGAAAAGATGACATAGGAAAAGCAGCTCAGAAGGAAGATCTAAGCATCTGTTATGTTCAGTACAAACAGGGTTCTGGGGCATCGCAGCAGGAACAGGAATAAATTCATCTGTCCAGCTTACAGTGAAATCACCAGCAATCTTTTCCAAGCAAACGAATGTGTGCTATTCTAATTAGAGAAACCAAACCCCTCAGACTGAAGATCTGAGGTTAAACTGGATTTCTCTTAATTCTGCCACAAACATTAAAGGAAATGGATTTGCCATGAACACAAAAAGAAAAGTGAAGCAGCGTGATAGATGATCCGATAGCAATCCAAGTCTGGCTGATTCTTCCTGACAGTGAAATGGCTGGGAATACAATCCGCTCTGTTTACTTATTTATTTTTAATGAGTATTTAGACTTGGCATTTGCTACCTATTTTATTTGCAGGCAACATAGGCTTGAATCCCGGGGAGTATTTACCAAGATCAGAAGGCCATAGGAATAATGGAATAACGTGGAAAAAGACTAAGGGCGACTTGAAGTATTTCATCACAGTGAAAGAAAAAGACACCAAATAGAGGCTTTGCAATCTCTTTGACACACATAAGGCAGTTTAAGCTGCTGTGAACTACCGTAATTAATTAGAAACAACAGCGGGAAGGAGCACATCGTTAGACATTTTAGAGAGAATCCCGAGTACAGAATTTGCATTGCACCTGACTGTTAGACCAGCTGCTGGCCTCGTTCACGCTTCCCCTTTTCAGAACCACATTTGTAGTGCGCAGGGCTGCTCCGCGTTCTCTATAGCAAACAACAACTTGGATTTACGTATGTAAACATCAGAAATGCATCGGCAAACATCGCCATATGGAGGAAACGGGGATATAATGCATTTTCTGTTTGCTTTAGAAAGTTCACATCTGTGGACAGCATCGTCTAAGTTACAAGCCAATAACTTTTCATCTTCTGGTCATCGTCACTTATCAATCCAAACCCGATTTCATTTAATGGTGCATAAAGCTCCGGGAGAAGGACATCAGAGAAGGAATCATCTCCGAAAAACTTACATAGGAACATACTTGAATATTCTTCTCCTTCACATCATAAATTTAAAGAACAAGGCAACTCACATCTGTTCTAACTTAGCTATCGGTCTTAAAAAGCAAAGAAAAAAAAGCGGTAGGATTATTCCTATCTCGTTTCAATTTGAGGAAAGGTTTCCGGAGCCGGCCCGAGCACGGCTCCACCAGCCGCGCACCGCTCCCGAGGGCGGGCATCCCGCCCGGTACTCACCCCCGCACAGCAGCAGGAGGCCGGCCGCCCCCCGCACCGAGCGCATCTTCCTGGGCCACCGGCGCTCCGGGCAGCAGCGGGGCTCTCAGCAGGGCCGACCCATGCCCGAGGCGGGACGTGCTGAGCCGGGATGCGGACCGCGTTGGGATGCTGTGAGCCGGCTCCTTCCCTCGCTCCTCCCGGACCCGACCACGCAAGCGGGAAGAAGCTCCCGATCCCCTCAGCGTCTCCCCGGTGCTCTGCAAGGAGAAGCCCAAGTGAGAGGCGAACCCGCTCCGCTCCGCGCCGCACCACGCCCGCCGCCGAGCCCCCCGCGCTGCCCGGACCGACACCGCCCGGCTCGGGCCGCCCCCGGCCCCTCCTCCGCGCCCGCCAGGCGGCCGGGCCGCCCCCGCCCCGCCCGCCCGAGGAGCCCCCGCGGAGGGGACCCCGCCCCGAGCATCCCCGCGGGCGGCAGCGAGGTGCGGGGCGGGACGGGGCCGCCGCGGCGGAGAGCCGGGCCCGCTTCCTCCGGCCGCCCCCCGGAGGGAGGAGGAGGAGGCTGCGAAGGAGGAAGAGCCGCGAGCCGCGCAAACACACCAGGTGCGAGACAAAGCGGGGACAGGCGCTGCGGCACCAGGATGGATACGAGTGGACGCCTCCCTCCCCCCCCACCCCCCACAAACACATTAAACGCCTTGAATAATTAATCCTTGGGAGAGGAGGCAATTTTTGCTTGCTGTTAGGAGGATGCTGAGCGAGATGAGCTCCACCTGGCAGGCAACCAAAGTAACCCGGAATGCGAGCATCCCGCTTGGCGGCCAAACGCAGCTTTTAAACCGCAAGCGGGAAGAAAAAGAAAAAGAAAAAAAATAGAAAAGAAAAATCAAGGCAAAACAAAACCACCCTTCAACAACAGGTCGGCTTGCTGAGAAACGCGGTCGGAAAGCCGCTGCTCGCCAGCGCCGGGCGGAGCGCCCGATGCGCCGCGCCTGGACAAGGCACAGCCCCGGGACGGGCGCACAGCGGCCCCGGCCGCCCGCAGGACCCCGCCGGGAGCAGCCGGCAAAGCCCCTCGGCTACAGCCGGCCCCAGGCAGCATCTCTCCGCCCCGGGCGCTCCAACCTGCCGGGAAGATGTTTTCTTCGCCCCTGCCACGGCCGCGCTGCTGGAAGATGCGAACGGCGGCATCGAGGCACCGAGCGGCAGCTACCGCTCTGCTCGTTCCCAGCCTTCACACTTTGAAACGCCCTGGAACGAGCAAGGGGACGCACGCGGCCAATGACACTCAGCGTAAACTGTCATTTTACACGGCAAGAACTGCCATAGATTAACTACAAATCAAACGGGCAATCCTTCCTAGCCTAATTCAGACTTCAGTTAAATGCACAACACTCTAACAGGCAAAATGTAAGCAACTGCCCTATAGAACTGATAAAAGAAAGCAAGCTATTTTCACTTTCCTTCGGCTCCATCAAGTATCCCAGTATTCCTCTATGGGGAAACAGTAACTCAAGTACAGACACACGGCAGGGAAAGAATGAGTTCGAGATGAGTAGCAGTGAGTGCCATACATTCATTGCGTTTGGAGCTGCCTGATGGACAGCATGAATGCAGCTCCTGCACACTGTCACATGCAGAAGTGTTCGTGGGGCTTTCACAGCCGCCTGATAGGGGGACCCAAGAAGCATTTTTGGGATGTCTCCATAAGCCAAGGGGAGGGCTATCGCAAAGAAGGCAATATATGAAATATTAACATTAAATCGATGCGTTTAGTTGAGCTTTATCTTAAATCATATTTAAAAGCTCGCACCGTATACAAATCAATATTGATGCCATCTAAAATACACCACTATCATCTGCACTGATAAATGCCAGTTTCCAGCCAGGACAAAGTGACTTCTTGGAAGAATTTCAAGGACTTCCAATCTCTTCTGGCATCTCAGCAACTGAAGCCAAAGCCGTACTCCTGTGCCAACTTCAGGCTCTGATCCAGTGCATTAAAACCGGTTTGAGATGCCATCGTGTTCATCATACAAGGAGCAGAAGTAAGGTCACCGGAATCATTTCTTCATTTGATTTCCAGGCTCTTAAGTTAAAGAGATTTATACGTTGGATGAGAAAGGGAGTAGATATTCGTGTCTTCAGCATCCCAGCCAGCATGGCCATCGCTCCAGCACTGAAGCAGTCACTGTCCTGGACTGAGCTGTTCTGCTCTGTGGTCTTTAATACAACACAAGTTTTCACCAAGGAAAAGTGACAGTGTGTTGAGGAAGTGCAGTTTGACCTGAAAACACCAAAGAATCCAACTGTAGCATCTTGTGAAGCCATGCAACAACAATGGAGGAGTTCTTCACCCAAAATTCAAATACCCATAAAACACTTTCTGGCCAGCCCTGTTTCCACAGCCATAAAGAGGCCCAGCATGGACTGTGAAGCACCTGTCCTTGAGTTTAGTAGAGCACAAGCTGATGCCAACAACCTTTTCCAGCAGTGACCTTCTGCTCAGATAGACATAATATGCATATTTGTGTCCTTTACCTGTTTTGTTGCCTAAAGGTCTTATGAAAACTGGAATCAAAATCAGCATTGGTAAATGGGGAATAGAAAGCTAGGTGTCCTTAACTCTCCAGACAAGCTCAAGCTCTGTAATGGTATCTTCTGTCACTCCCATACACTGGACATAAATTGACACTTTCCTGCAGTTGTGAAACTGTAGCTCATAGTCATTTATTTCTGCTTTGCTTTGAGTCATTCATTTGGCACAGCAGACTAAGCTATTAAATTATTGTATTTTTTTCTTCTATAAAGGCACCCTGAGATGTCTTGATACGATAATGCTTCCTGAAACCAATGCTGATTGATAACTGTTTCTTAGTTTCAACAGAAGCCTGGGGTCACGCTCAGTTGGCACCAAGAAAGGACATTTGAGGATAGTTTTACCTTTCATGCTTTTCATGCAGTCCCAAATGAACACCAAAATATGTTCTTAGAAGGAACTCTTCCTAGAACACTGTGATTGACATCTGATTTTTGATCATTTCAAAACTTAAACACTATTTTCCCCACAATCTGAAGTCAGTTGTTGCGGAGTCTCAGAGTCGGAACTGCTGCTGTTAGCATCTCTACTTTGTGACCAAACTGTCAAGCTATATATAAGATGGCACCAGATAGATATTCCTCCTGAGGCAGAGCTAATGGTACACAAAGAGATCCTGACAATCACAAAAGATTTATCTGTATGACATATTTAATGCAAGTTTTTTTACATGTTTTTCTACAACCCGTGGGCTTCATTTTCTTATCACTCTCTGTCTACTCCTTTCTTCCCCACTTAATACATAAAGCTGACATTCAAACTGCCCAGCAGTCCACACCAGCTACTTGATTAGTGTCTATCTGAGGTCACTGAAGGAGCTAAGAGCAGAATGTTTCCTTGCAGTGCTCACTCAGAAGTGCCATGAAATGGTCAAAAAGCATCACCACCAGGAGAAAGCAGCAAACCCAAGCTGATAGATTCTCCATCACGACATCTGGGAGAGACAACCAAGAAGATATTCCCTTCAAGAGAAAGTAAAGTTTTCTTCTGCAGACAGTCACAAACTGTCCTGATCACAAGAAGTTTAAACAACGCTCCAACTCCCCTGCCACAGGCAGGGCTGCCAACCTGAACCACAGAATGGCCTGGGTTGGAAGGGACCTCAAGGATCACCAAGCTCCAACCCCTCTTCCTCAGGCATGGCTGCCAACCTCCATATCTAATACCAGCCCAGGCTGCCCAGGGCCCCATCCAACCTGGCCTTGAACACCTCCAGGGATGGACAGTGCAGCAACAGCCTCTCTGGGCAGCTTTTCCAGCACCTCACCACTGTCATAGTAAACAACTTCTCCCTGACACCCAACCTAAATCTTCCCTCCCTCAACTCAAAAACATTTCCCCTTTTCCTGCTGTTATCTACCTTTTCAAAGAGTTGACTCCTCTCCTGTTTGTAGACTCCCTACTACTGCAGACCAAGAGGATTATAGAAGAGAGGTTACAACTGGCTGTCAACCTCTGGCAGTGACAATGCACACTGCCCCATGCAAGAGAGCCCACAACACTGCGAGGTCGATGCGTGCACAGCCAGCATGGCTGTGCCACAGCTGCCATTCTGTTGCCCCAGGAATACCCCCCAGCTACTATCTGGAAGAGCAGCATAGATGATGATTCATGATTATCTGATTTGCAACAGCTCTTTTTACTTGGAACCACACTATAACATCATCCCGACAGTCGTAACCCACAAGCACCTTGGCACTCAGGCTCAACATTCATTGCGTTACTCAATAGGCATTCATTTCCCTGAGGTATCAACAGACATCGGTATGATAAATCTCTACACACCAGTAGGAGCCACAAAGTTCTTCTGAACTTCCAAGACCAGATTTTTCTAGCTTTTAAACAAACATTTTGAAACTGTCTGGAAACATTATGAACACACACAAGAGCATAGACATCAGCATTTAAATAGTAGGGGGTAGATGCTTTTCCAGAAGTTACAGTGCAACTACTTAGAAAAATATATTGCAACTGGCAGCTGATAAATTAAAACCAGCTAACAAAACATAAAACAAGCTTGACTCTTCTCCCTGTCCATTTACAGCAAATAATGAACTGCTATAATCGTAATGATAAAAAGCGGGGTTTTTTCATCCCTGTTTCTTAGAATTTGGTGCCACCTGGGAATGTGAAACTTCTGTTGCCTGCTTATTCATAAAGAAATACAGCCCATGCAATGGCCAAGTCAAGCTTGATCTCACTGCCTAGCAGATGCAACCCTAGTGAGGCAGTGGAGAGAGATCAAAATGTTAGAAGATGATTCTCAACACAGAGTCACAGATCACATTTTATGACTCAGCCTGAGGTATGTGTACGACCCTATCAGACACTCCATTACCAATCCTAGCAAAAACAGTAACAGCTTGATCAAGATGAGATACTTCCTAAAATGCCCAGTAAATATTTGTTAATCTCAGCTTCTGTTTTGTTTCTTCCTTAAATAATACACAGTGAATTTGAAAAGATGGCCACAGCGTGCTCTGCAGAATTCAAACCCGGAAAGCAGATAGGAGTTTCAATTGTAATGATTTTTAAAATAACCAATAATCTACTCAAAATATACACGTGCTTAAAGATCAGTATGAAATGTAAGTAAATTAGAGTGAAAGAGAAAAAACACTTAGAATCATAGAATCACCAAGGTTGGAAAAGACCTAAAAGATCATCCAGTCCAACTGTTCCAATTACCAATATTACCAATAGCTCCCATTAAACCATGTTCCTCAACACAACATCCAGTCATTCCTTGTACACCCCCAGGGTTGGTGAATCCACCACCTCCATGAGCAGCCCATTCCACTTGAGCAGTTCAAAATGAGTACAAATTTCTTCCATCAAATTCTGCAGGTTCACAACATACTGCAGTGCCCACCTGCAGTCACAGGCTGAGTTCCTGCCAGAGTCCTTTGGTCCCAGTGGAGTATCGTGGGGGGATCCAGGAGGCTGGAAAAGCATATCAGCAGCTGGCTTAGCGTCCTGCATGGGCTCCCCTACAGGTTGTGTCCAAACAAAATCCACATCAGAGCTTATGCAGAGCCCAGGGCAAGGGGTGATGATGTTCTCATTGGAGCAATGCCTCCCTTGTCACCTGAAGTCAAGCTTCACTGTAGTCCTGTTTACCATCTGACAGAGCTGAGGAACTGAACTGCAGTAACCCTCCTACAATCTACCTGACCTCTCCTGTGTGTAAAGCAGCTACAACTTAGGGCACTTGTCTACTACGCTGCATACACAAATCAGGCATGAACTCTCAAATCATTCTGTCTTTCACAAAAGAAAGCATTTGCAGCAGAAATGTTGGACCCTGCTCCCTTTATGCATTATCTGTCTCCAGAAGAAAAAGAAAAGCCCTTCTTCTATAACAATTTCTTTGCAGCTCAACGTTACAGTAACAGTAGGCAAGGGCCCCAGCTGATATTAACTTCCATAGCTTCAGAATAGAGCTATGACAGCCTGTGTTTTGGGGAGGATTAGCTCTTGTTTTGTGGGGCTAAACCATCAAATCAAATTGTGCTGGGGAAGACTCGACAAAATCGTGGCCAATATTCAGTTAGGAATGTAAGCGTGAAGGCACACTAAAGTTAATGAAGAGAAGATTACATTCAATGGAATAACAATTAATTTCATCACTATAGGAATTAGTATAAAAATATCAGATTCAGGACTTACAAGGGACTTCACCCCTAAGTTAACCTGTATTGGGTTAAATGATCTACATAATCTGATTTACTTTCTAAACCATACGTTACTAAATTGTAATCATTAGAAACCAAGAAATATGATCCAAAGCTAATTCAAGAGATCTGCATACATACTTAAGTGTGTCTTTAACTATATGGTATCGTGGCCATAAAAGAAAGCACTCAGTCAGGTCACGTCTTCATTCATACCATGGTTTATGGAGACACATTTGCTCCTATGTCCTATCAATCTAACAGAGTGTATTTTCCTATTACACGTGCACACAGTTTCTACATTTAAATAACATTAGGTTAAAAATGAAATCAAGAGCTCACCCATGAGGAAATGTGAGAATGAAGACTGTCCGTATATTTGTCATTTGGTCAGCAATGTGCATTTTAAGTCTCAGTTCAGGACCCAGAAATCAGTGCAATCAGTGGTGGAACTGGTAACTTTCCAGCATCCGACCCAAAGATGTAACCTCCATTGCTTGGCCAATATAATACTGCTCTTTGTTCATCCTGTGCATTGAATACAGAGTCCTGTAAATGCAAGAATACATAGCTGCATGTTATCTGACATACACTGCACAAAGGGAGCGAGCTCAGGCTGAAAAGGTACATTTTGAGTGCCTGATGATGATATTTAAGATCTTTTCCAACCAAAGTGATTTTGTAATTCTATTCTCCTACGATTCTGTTCTCCATAAATACGAGCTTTTCCAGTGCATCATTTCCTGAACAGTTTTTAAAACAAAAATTAAGAATTGCACCATGTGGAGCCACAGCGAGTGCTGCTTAAGTTACCACAAAAGTTTAAATGACTGAAACCAACCATTCCAAGGGAAAATTGCAGCCTACGAAGATACAATATATTATAATTATGCAGGATGCCAAGCATACTAGTATAATCTGTTTATCCTTCAAACAAACAGTCAACTTCCCCCCAACATGCACGTAAAGAAAGCCATGATTAATGCTTTCCCTATGGAATTTGATCATAGTTCGAGCTTAGAAAGAGCTAGAAAGTTATCAAAACGATTATGGCCAATAAATGAGACATGGATGTTAAGTCACGGCCAGTCCCATAGAGATTCACCCCAAGATGTGAGGTTGAGGTTCCTGACCCACTACCACCCTACCGTACCTTAGGGCTCTGTAGAACAGAAAACTTTTTTTTTCCAGAGCGACAAGTCAAAACACTTTATTTAGTGAGATTTTCTGTTTTCAGATAGAAGAAAATATTTCTTTTTAAGTGAAATTACACCTATCTTCATGCAATTACAGAAATCATGTAAAAACTTGTAGGCTCATTGCAGTATTCCTTTGTGTCCTGACTTCCCTGAACTTAGAGAGAAGGAACCAGAACCCAGGGGAGAAAGGAAAGAGGAAGTTTAAATGCCTAAAGCAGATAACCAGAAGTAGGTTACTGTCCTATTTCTAACGTATGCGTATTGGAAGATGACATTCATGTGTGTTTTCTGTTATTGAAAGCTGGGCAGCTTCTCTTTTAAGTTAGAAACAGACTTTAAGCAGCTGAACTGACTGCACTACCTGTTTGTTGTGGGGCGTCCTGTGTTTTAATTCAGAGAAATTTATCTTCCTTGGAATTTCTCTGAAGCAGAACATGTCAAGGAGGCCGTTTCTTTTTTCCAGTCCATGACTATGTGGTAGCAAACAGTGATTAAGACAGCTATTTAAGCACTGTTAGCAGGTACAGCAACATTTAACTATAACTAAGAGCTCAGTAAATACAAACAAGCAGGCTATATTTGATGAAAGGCAATGGTTGCGGAGCAGACACTGCACTCATTAATTGCAAGACATAATTTTAGACTGCTGGCTTTTGTCTCTTAGAATCTGGCGAATGGAATTCATGAGATATGATCTGAAATCATGTTCTTTTTTCCATTACACTTACTACAGTGGAACATTATTCAGTTAGCACCTGGGAGAGACTGGTTTGACTGATCCAGGTAAACAGAAAGCAGGTAAATAAAATGATCTATCAACTTCTAATCAGCATTTTCCAGCTCTAATGTTTTTAGTGAAACCAGACCTTTTCAGCTTTCCTACAATACATCTCATGTTAAGCAGGCACAGCTGGTCTCTGCACCAATAAATCAAACATTGAAGGAGTAACAAAATATACACGGCTAAGGCAGAGAGAGGACAAAAGATTGTGATTGAAAGAGAAACCGTGCAGTGAACCTAAGAAGTCAATTTAGAGAGTCTTGACATATTTCAGGAGCAAATGCCTAGGAAGTGCTCCCGTGGGGAAGGCAGTTATTGTCTTAATTTTTGTGTGTGTGTATGTTGGTACTTCAGCAAATGCTTGACATCGGGCATCGCTGAATGAAAAGGCTGCCTGATGTACAGAAGAGCTGTCAACCCTGTAACTCGTGATGGTTGAGATTCTGTGAGAAGTGAAATCCCAGAGCAAAGACTTGTAGGGATGTGGCCATACAGGTTGTGCTGACTTCTGAAGACGGGAAACGCAGCCTCATGTTATACTACTGGCAGGCTGGTTGAAGTTGTGGTATGGCCACAGGAGCAATGGGAACTGAGAAGGAATCCCAGTATAATACAGTTTGACTCCATATGTGTTTGTAAGTACTTAAGTATTACTTTGGAGGGAATTTTAATTGCACTCTGCTGATCACAAACCGGGCTTTATTGGGAAAATATTATTGGGAAAGTATTTATTTTCAAGGGGCACTGCATCTTTAAGTCACAAAAAAAAGTATCTGAGGAAAGTTACACATATCTTTCTATGCTCCTGGCCAGAAAATATGGAAAAGCACGGGGAAAGGGAACTTAAGACTGACATGATAGAGCCTTCTAAGTAGCTAAATGGGAGGCTGTGATTTGCATGCTTAATACAGTACTTCTTGACAAGGTTCCACAGATAACAGGATAGGAGATCAAGCAGCATGTACTGAAAAAGATGTTAGACACTAAACTGACAGCCCTCCATACACACCATCTACAAGGCCAATGGGTAACAGTGCCAGAGCTTTCACAAGAAAGGGCCTTAGAATAAGACTCTTTAACCGTGTTACCTGCTCTAAAGAAACACTGGTTGTCACCTGCTGACATTTTGTTCAACAGAAAACTTAGAACAAGAGTGCCTGCTCTGCCACAAGTCAGTCTCAAGTCAGTGGGGACTTGTAGAAGTTGCAATAAACTGAAAATGACCAGAGACACCAGCACAAACCAACTGGGATGTGGTATTAGAGGGTTATGTTTTAGAGGACTGACTGCCTTAGATATGTGACATCCTAGACTTCAAGGTTCTGACATCACCCGATGTCCAACAGGTCCTGAATTTATTGGTTTTAGCTAAGGAGTATTGCTCCAGAATATGAATCAGACTATTTGCTGGATGTCTTTATACAGTCAAGGTTATTTTGCTCTATGCGTTCATTGTGAAACTGACCCATGCTTTCTGAGTGTGTTCTGAAATGCACTGGGTTAGCAACGTCTGTCCCTTTAAACCTCCCATGGCTGCCCATAAGCCAGAACAACAGAGGACAGTTTTCCCTCCAAAGAACACTTGAAATAAAAGTCTGCAAGGAAGTTCTTATTGATTATTACCATAAAAAACTGTAGTGACTTCACAAAGATGATTCAGAGTTTAGACAGATGATTTCATGTCACTACAAAAGTCGGCATGAACAGGAATTCAAAATATCTCCTCTGTCTGATCACACTAAAAAATCGTGCTCCAAACTTCTCCACTTCTGAGCAATGAGGTATTCCTTCTGGTTGTTCACCTATTTTTATACTTTCCTAGATAATCTTTTCATTCTGCTGTACGCATCTTCTGCTAGCTGTTCAAGTGCATCTCTGAAGACTATGTAATAGAGACACAAAGATTCTAGGGCTAATGTGAGTCACAGTGAGATGACCTGAGGGTCACACATCAGCTGCATAATGGAATGATGATACCATCCATCAGGACACCCGTAGGCAAGATAACCTCTGTCTTTGTCGAAGTCCTGCCCAGCAGCTTAGTACCAATGTAGAATAAAACATCAAGACTGACTTTAGGTTTAGCTGTATGTAATCCACCTGGAGCAGCCTCGTGGTGAAGTTGAGATCTAAGGACCAAATTGTCTCCCAGGTTGCAGGCCTCTGGAATCTGGCTGAACTGTGACTGCAGTGGCCCAGAGCCTGCTGACAGAGCCCAAAAGAATGGCCTCTTCACTCCGAGCTGCTCAGCAAGCCTCAGAAAGCTGACTTACTGCTGCCTCTGACCTAGTACAAATTGACAGGCAGATCACATATGGCTCACATCAGCCTGCAATCTATGTGGTCAGAACCTAAAGCTAGCCCCAGGTGTTAAGACCTGTGCCATTTGGGACAGGAATGATGATGGAGTTTAAAGGCAATGGGAACAGAATCAGGAAATTTATTTCCCAAGCAGAATATGTCACCTGGTTAAATGTTTATTCCCTAAGTATTATTTTGCTAAAAATCACATAATAATGTTTTAAGTTTACATTACCAGCTGTCTGCCTGTAGGCTGGACATGCCTGCTCTAAAGCATGGATCCGGCATGGATGATTTTCCCTTCTGAGTATTACCTACTTCACAGCTTTTGCATAAGGCTGCTCTAAAGCTTAGCAAATATTCATAGCTGGAAATATTACATGTGCAAAGTAATTATGGCAATACTCATCATTTGTTGAAAGCAGATCATTCATTAGATACCCAAAACAGCTGAACAGCTCAAGAAACTGCAGCCAGCGATAGCAGCAAAGCCACCAGGTAGTAAAGGAAAGAGCTGTGGTGCCTCAGCAAAGATTGAAACTTTCTCATCTACACAGTTGCTGCTGCAAAAACTTCACTGCTTCTTCCTGCTTAGATGCCAAGAATAAAGCAAACACCTTACAAGCATTAGAACAACATATTATGCTTAGGTAAAGTAAGCTGCCCAGAGCCGGTAGCATAGCTGGGAACATGGTTCAGAGTCCACATCTACAGACCTGTTCACTGTATTTGGTGGGCAGGAAGAGGTAAAATGCCACCAAAGTTGGGGTGGAGCCCCAAGTAAGCTTTAATGTGTACATTCTCCATTCTGTCTATTCATCCTCAAACAGCACCCACAGCTTGATATAGTTGGAGACTGGGTGATGAGCTGCTTCATCTTAAATCAGTTTGATGTTGTCTCCGTATGCTTCTAACCCTTGACAATCATCAAGATGAAACTGATTTGGATCCTGCAAAGGTTAGTCAGGTTGCAAGGCCTGTGGATGGACTGATGATCATCTGAGTGGGACTTCAGTCACATTAGTGTTTTGATGTTGTGGTCACCAGTCTAATCAAATGACTTCCTCATGAAGCAAACGTCTGGATGTTTTCTGAACCGAGAGCCATGATTGCTGATAGTCACTGGACATAAAATAAAAGGCATTCAACACCAGAACAGCGTAATCTATTGAGATGAAGAAAAATCAAATCTAATCCTGGAGGAACTGCTTGGCTTAGTTGAATAACTTACACTCTGTTTTATTTAAGGTTCACACTTAGAAACCTAGCATACAAATGCGCTACAACACAGCTCAGTTCATTTTCCCTGGAAGGCTTACTTTGAGACTTCACAGCTTATTTTCTAAGTATGCATTTAGATAGTTAATATTAATAGCAACTCAGCTGGTTCATGCAAGACGGGCTGTTTCTCTTCCACTTATTTTCAGGCAGCCTTCAAACTCCTTCCTGGGATATATATAACATATTTGCCACCGCGCAGATACTACCACAATGTATAATTACATACATGTGTGGACAGTCAGGAAACTGTGAGCCAAATCCATGTCATCACTCGTTTACCCTGGTGGGTCCTTCTGGCTGCAGCAATGCCTGTCTCAGATTTACGATGAGCAAATCCACATCCACACCACTACCCCCAGTAACAGCTTGCCTATTCGAAGAATAGAGAATGGATGCGTATGTATACATGTGTGACAGCTGAGGCGTTACCTAAGAAAACTGCATTTAAGTGTTAGATTTATTAGCTAGTACATGGGTTAGGTATTTACAGGTGGTGATGCAATCAGCCTTACTACAGAGAAACAACAATGTTATATATTAATCCTTATCCCTTTCATTACAAAAAGGTGGCAAATGGCAGTAGATTTCAACAGAGGTGTGAACGATTGCCAAGTATTTCACAGAGCCTCCAAACAACTTTAAGGCCAGCACTGATCACACAAGTATCCTTAATATTCTTTCATTCCCTCAGAAACAATAAAAACCATCTGCCTTTTGGTTAAAGCATTAATTCAAACCAAAAATCATCTCCGTAATAAAGCAAGCGTTACCCAGATTTAAAAAAAATAATTAAATCAATTAATCAGTGAGGATTTTTATTAGTTAATCCTGTAACTAATTAAAACTATTGATTGATAGCAGACAACTCTGCAACAAAGTTATCTCACTCCTAAGCCAGCAAAACGATCTTCCTGCTGCACATACAGATAGTATGCGATGACCTGCTTGCAGATAAGTCTCTTACTGCTGACCAATCTATTTTCACTTAGTGGTAGTATTTCCCCAGCTCAGCAGTTCTGACAGATCACAGCTTTGAGTCTGAGACATTTGTGAACCATCTCTTTGTTAGTCACAAATAGCAAAGTGCACGTCGATAAATCACACCCTTTGTCTCCTTCTTTTCCCTCCCCCCACACAGTTGCTGCTTTTCCTTGTCAGGCCAATCCAGGCTGAGACCTCCTGAATCATCTCTATTAACCTGTGAGAAATTCTGAAGAACAGATTCTATGTAATAGAAAGTGACCTCGAATCATTAACATTTTTGAAGAGGTTTTTACCTGAATTTTATCCAAGGTACATAAATCATCATTCATCTTTCCTCTTCCTGGCAGTGCACTTAGACATAGCAAGACTTAAAATGATGACATCACCGTCCTGGGATCCTTCATTATAAGTAATTAAAGCAGTAACATGCCTCCTCTCACGCGCTAGTCATCAAGGAGACTTACTCATATGAAATCTCAGGAACAGTGCACCTGAGGTGAACCGAGAGAGCACAGGACTCAATGTTTTTGGTGAACTGCTGATAGTTTTGTATGAATTTATTGCTGCTGAGAGAGGAGCGCATGTTAACATGCGGGAAGACTAAATTCTGCCATTAATCCACAAGACAGGCACTGCAGAGGTAGCGTTAGTTTCACTACTCACGCACATTGCTAAGGCCTTGACGAGGAAGAAAGGAAGGAAGGAAGGATTTAGTTTAGTCTGTGCCTCTCCACATTTTGGCCTCTCTCATAAACACACTGGCAAAGCTATCACTGCTAACATCTGGATAGTATGTTCAGTGACAGGGACAGTACCAACAGGAACTGTGTTAGACTCTCAAACACCTTTTTGCAAAGACTAATGATGATGGAAACTTTCTTACCCTGCTCCAACAAGCTTTGGTGAAAATCAGTAAGCTAGACTTGGCTGCTCAACAGAACACCAATCCGATGGTTTAGCCATTACTGCTTCTTTTAATCTGTCACTGCACGTTGCTCTGGGGGACTGGCTACTCACAACATGATTGTCTCAAGTAACACTTCTATTTCTTAGGCTGTTGAGACACATCTGCCCCACACCTGGCTTTATCTCTTAAACCCATCCCCTCCTGCCTCCACGTGTTCTTACAACAGTACTGCACCACACCTCTGTCAAAAACTGGCCAAACATCAGAGCCGAGAGCATAGCATTAAAAAGGAGAAATCTGACCAAAATTAAATGTCAGTTAAACTTTACTTTGCATCACTAAGCATCAGTCTTCATTTTAACCTTATCTCCAGCAGGGCAGTACAAACAGAGACAAATCTGAGTTTACAGAGAGGATCCAGTAGTAGGAATTGTGGTTCTGAACAGACAGTCAAATTCAACAGTTTCCATGGTATGCTTTAAGGTTAACCTTTAACAGGTTTGCACCTGTTCCACCTGAAAACTAGAAGGGGAAGGAGAAGGGGAAGCGGAAGCTATTCCATACAGTGAAACATGATGAGATTCATACTGACTTTCTCTGGTTGGTCTTTATAGAAATGTCCCATATAACATCTCCTTCCACAAACATTCTTCTACGAAGTTTACCTGGTTTATCCCCTGTTCCAGAGGAGGACCACTCACAACTATCATTCCTAACTAATATTTGTCTATTCCTTAAAAACAACCACGGAAATTCCAGAGCACAACTAGGATTTCAGTTCCAGTGCTTCCTACCCTTACCTTTCAAGGACAGAACATGTTAGAAAATGTTTTTCCTTATACCAATTTTTCCTCACTGCAATCTAAGTTCATTTTGCAACTCTATTCCCACCTATCCACAATGGGAAAACAGTGTAGTTTCCCTCTCTCCCATCTTTCAATGCTTAGAAGTTCTGTTGTTATTTTGATGTTACTTTGCAGATGTGCAAACCAGAAACATATACATATATGTATATTACTACAGCATTTTAAGAGAAGTAACATTTATAAAAATACAATCAAGCAAATAAAACTGTTGGATAGTTTTTGTATTAAATCAGTAGCAACAAAAAACCTCCTTTAAGAATACAATAGGAGTAACACTGACCTGGAGAGGAAGGAATAGCAAGATGGAGTACAGGATTCAAGGTGCAATGAATGAGATATTTTAGGTCAGTAGTTACTAGGCAGTCATCAGTCTTATCATCCAGTATTCAGAACAGAGAATATTTCCATAGATAGCTGCATTCCACCAGTACCTGAAAGAGAAAGCTGGCCAAGCGTTTTGCTATTAATGATCAAAAGGAGACATGATTGTTTTTCTGCTTTGAAAAAAAAATCTTTTCTTTTTTCCTTCTATCATAATAATCTCTTAATTAACTCAATGCAACGAGTGGCTTAATTAACTAATTCTTCCATTTATTTCATTAATTTACCAAGTAGCTGTTTTCATTAAAAAGTTTCTGGACTACAAGCCTTAAAGCACGGTCACGTTGGCAAGATTAATACATATAATTCATATTCAAGCATGTACTGGAGCTTATAGATAATATTGTGAAAATATATATTTCTAATTATAATTCCAATCCGTTTCCTACCTGTGTGAAGAACATTAATAAAAACAGGGTTTATATTTCTTTGTTTGAACGAATGTTCAGTTACAATTCAGGTTTGTTTGTTCAGACTGCTGACATTTCCATGGTCTTTTATTAAAGACCTGATTAACCTGCAGAAAGAACACAATGTTTGTACAAAGCTTACATTCTCTAAGCCCACTTCGCACCCACATATTGCCTTCTGTTAGGGGAAAACTGGTAATGTCAGCATCCCGCATCACACAGCAGCACCTTCAGAGCCCTGACCCCTTTTTGTCAATACAGCATAATTTATAACACCAAGAACCAGAATGTGAGCAACTGAGCATTCACCTGAGCCCCTGGTCAGTGTCAGTGCAGCCAGTAGGTTCTGAGCATGCACAAAATCTTTTGGCTGTGCAGCTCTGCTAATACCTTTACCCACACTCATCCACTGCACTGGCATCCAGCCTTTGTCACATTTACCTTTCTCACAGTAGGCTTATTTATGGACCAACTATAATAACCGAAGCTCTCTGCCCATGATGTCTGGGATGTGCCGAGGAAAATACTCCCCAAGCTAATCACTGTTCCCCTTTGTTACGCATCAAAGTGAAAGAACTGTCTGCTGGGACACACAGGGAAGGAAAATACAACTAAGGAAACTCAGCTATGAGAATTGTTGAAATAAGCTGTCAGAACCGTATTATATCAAATCAAAAACCTGTTGGTGTTCAAGACGTAATGAAATCCAATGCTCTGCAAACTCAGTGTCCCTTCTTTTGTTATCTGATTATTCAGGTTACAAGATGTAGAAACACAGTATTTAATCATCAGATCAGCAATTTTATCTAAGTCAGATGATCAACACTAAGAGATTATCTACATTCGAAGTGGTTTTATTAGCGTTGTGCAATACCACAAAGTCCACACTTCAAACGCAGAATTGGTATCAGGTTATAAAATGCAATAGATGACCCTACTGAAATTACTATCAAGTATTTTAAGGAAAGACCCGGTGAAGCTAAAGGGACACGATAGCAAGGAGACACAACAGAAAGAAAGTACTCAGAATTAACTTATCACTAAGCCAAAGGTTAAGTGCAAACCTGAACAGATTAAACTTTCACTAAACAACACCTTAACTTAGCAATCTATTTTACACAGGCTAAATCACCCCACATTAGTCCTGATTTAAAGAAGGCAGACAGAACTTGCATTTTCCTGGGCTGGCTTCAAACTATTTGCCTTTCACCTGTGTATCACGTTTACATTATTTCCCAAATTCCTATTTTCTAGGAAAATAAAGCTGGCAATATATCGCTTTATTGAAGAAGCATTTGAGTTGGAAGGGACCTTCGAAGGTCATCTAGTCTGACTCCCCTGCAATGAACAGGGGCATCTACAGCTCAATCAGGTGCTCAGAGCCCCCCTCAACCTGACCCTGAATGTCTTCAGGGACAGGGCACCCACTCAACCCCAAGCAGCCTGTTCCATTTCCAGTGAACGCATATATCTAAAGGCATTTCAAAAGCTGGATCCAACATCTTTAGAAGTATAATATACACTCCCCAAAAAAGTCAGTAAAAATTTCACACTAGGGTTTTTTAAACACCAACTTGGAAAACGCTAGACCTAAGACACATCAGATATTAAACCACAGCTAAACTTGATCTTAGCCAAAGGGCATTTGCCTGTATGCGGTTTTGAGTAACATCTATATCAGATTGGCACTCACAGACCATACGATGACCTTTCTTAAATTCATTTTTTATGTTTGGTTTTCTAGGAGCAAGTACAAACTGCAGCCCAGACGCTGCCTTTAAAGGAGTGCCTTTGTAACACAAAAGAGAAGATGGGAGGAAGGCCCTTGTGAGGCCATACTTGTAACTCAAAAGAAAACAGGTTGTCTATATTACTTTAAAAAGTTTAAAATCTCTTAATGATAAAAAATGGGCTAGCTATCTTCACAGATAATTACCTTAAAAACAACAGCAACAACAATGACCCAGCTGGATGTAAGCTGTGGCATCATGGTGCGCTGAGTACCTGTGAATCTGGAGATAAAAAATGGAAGAGTTCGCTTAATTTGATAGAGTTGATTACCAGAAAGGTTTCTGTTTTTTATTTTATTTAAGGAAGGAACATGTCCTTCCAGTCCTTGCTGACAACTGAAAATTACAGAAATAGCAGAGCAGCTATCATAGATTTCTTGAATAGGGCAGGATATTTTGTGGCATTGTGAAAAGGCTTTTCTTGCCCAGCTGGTTTTAAATGATACCAAATATAAAATCCTTTGGACCTTAATCATCCTGGCAAAGGAGAGAAGGGTCAGGAGAGTTTAATATCTGAGTCTTTATCTGGATGCTCTCTGTTCTACTGATGCAGGAAAATGTCTGTTTCAATCTAGTAACTTTTTCATTTCCAAATTCTGCCTCTTAGAGCAACAAAACAACAGCATTCCTCGGGTCAATCATGAAACGAGGCTTTAAGAAATGCAATAGCAAACCTTGAAGGGTGAATATTAAAGCTACCTTCTTCTCTGTACAGAGTTGCAGTCACACACGTCTGAGTTCTGCTGACAGTGCCTTCATGCTGGCTCTGAGGGACGGCAAGTGAAATAACATTAAGAAATATCTGTAGGCTTGTCATGTGCTAATATCCTTTTGATAGTGCGAACTGTTAATCCTAACCCAGGTAAAGAGAAGAAAAGAAATTGGGTTCTTATCTTAAAGAGTCCACATTGGCCAGATGAACATTTCAAGGTCATCCAATATTGCTATAAACAAAACAAACCTATTGGCTGCATTATATTGCTAAAATCCCATCTGACCAGCAACGTTTTCACCAAACACAAGCAATTTATTTTTGTTTTAAGCTTTAATTAACTATTATAGATTGAAGTGAAATAATTAATAACTTTCAAGTACACTGACCCAGAGAGCCAATACCTCAATCAGGTGAAGCCTGGGGAAAGGGAATGCATGAAATAAAATAAAATCATTCCATCCTCTCAATCTCACCCAGTAAATCAAATGAAAGAATTTTTATATTAATTGGCAGTGAGTCTATGTCTAGTCTGACTGCTGACACAGTTAGCCATAGTAATAAAAAACATTTCTGTGGGAAGTGAAAGTGCAGTTTGAATGTTAATAAAGCCTTCATTTTATGTTCCGATTGATTCGTAACATTCAAGCAGCGATGTCCCTGCCTCTATTGCCTATCTCAGTGAAATCACAGAAATCAAGTAATTCATATTATATGTATATATATATATAATTTATATTTTATATATATAAAATATACACACTGTATATATATATATATAAAATATACACACTGTGTGTGTATACATATATATATACATATATATATGTATATATATATATACATATATATATATATATACACGCTGATAATTCATACATGTGACTCTGGATAGGGAATTCCATTTCAGAGGCAGTTCTGGAAAAACATAACAATAATTCCGGGATAATTACTGCAGAACAAGTTCTGAATTACAAGCATTTTTCCCATTCCACATTGTGTACTTCTCTCACAAATTGACTTTTCTCAGCAAATACACTATGGAAGAAAAAGAAGGCTCTTTAATGCAACCTGGACAGGGAAATCATTTGCCCCACATCCTATAAAATTGGAAGTGTTCAAGCCTCTTTTTCAAAGACCTTGGAGGTGGTACATTCTGACTCTCCTCTAAATAAACCCACAGAACCTCAGTTGAGTAATTAATTATCCAAATCTCTCCCACAACTGCTTTAGTTTGTTGCTACATACAATAGTGGTGAGCCCAGACCACCTGTCAGACTCATATTTCACTATAAAACTTCTTGCAACTCACCTTTTCAGTTGAAGATATTTACATTCCTATTTTCCAAAAAACTAAAAGCAGAACTTAGAAAATCTTCTGACACTGAATTTCTTATTTTCAGCATTTTCTTCTCGTGCTAAATGTGAATGATCGCTGATCACCAGGTTCTTTATATGTCTGTTAAAGGCCTCAAAGGTCATCTGAGTTCTTATTAATATGGAACAGAAAGAGCTCAATACTGTCCATAAGCCACTACTGCCTTTGGTTTCATTATTCGAGTCATTGCTTCCATATAAGAAAGATTTCCAAACGTTGAAGCCTACCAGGTAAAAACAAATCAATGACAATTTGCTGATTTTTCTCCTCTGCAGAAAGAAGCAGCTGTTCAAAATATTATCATATATGACAGGGGTTTGCCCGGTAGTTTTGGAAGGAGGAGCTGAGGATACAAAGATAGAAAATTTCATTTTCTAGTCAAAAGACAGCTTTCAAAGCAATTGCTTTTGTACCCTGCGACAATGACAGTCAAGCATTTGGGTGTTCCCAAGAATTAAATAATACTGTAAACACAGTCAACATGATGAAAATAATGAAAAGAAAAAGACTCTGGAAATAGCAACATGAAACGATGGTGCGCAGTGATACACAAAGATATCCCCGTATCTTTTCTTGCTACGGCCAAGAGATGAAAAGGTTGGCTTGACTAAAAAGAAGACCTAAGCATGAAAAGAAGAATTAGAAGGGATGGAACCCCTTAAAATCTATCTAACTGATAGATTATTTAAGTGTGTCTTCACAAAACTTATTTCAGGAAATCAGACTTTGAGATATTTTGCCTGCCCTCTCGTTCTGGGCTAAGCATCAACAGTACAGTGCTGTGTACTTCGAGCATTGAATCATTACCTACTGCAGAAGGACTCCATTTGGCATCACAGCTTCACAAATTACATACAAATTGATATCCCTGAGCAAATATACGACTAAGCAAATTTTTTTCTAGTGGCTGTGGAGGAGATTTAGGATTAAGCAAAAACGATGAGTGATTTCTTCCTGACTTCCTATGGTAATATGCACCCTATTTTTTATAAGTTGTTCATGCTAATAACTTTAAATACTTTAAATATGTTGAAAAATCCTTAGGTCTATTTGAAATGAGTACTATAGAATATCAGATGAGGAACGGGACTTTATTCACACAACACTCATTTTTCAGTAAAGCAAGCTGTTCTGGAAACAAGCTTAAGGTCCTCACTGCTGAGTATACTCCTGCATAATTCCTTTACTTCAGCAGCAAAGTAATGATTTAGTTTCAGCACCCTCCTTGAGATAAATGAAAGGCTGGCTGCTCTACTAGTTTTTCAAATCAACATCACATAACATTAGTCTCTGTAGGATAGAAAAGAAACAAATCACTGTAGTCACAGAGGGCAGAGACATGACAGACAAAAAACAAGCCAAAACAGTCTGATTGATAGCAGAGAATATTGATAAACCATCACCATTTAGAACAAACACTTAGATATCTACTTTTCCCACTTCTGGAGAAAAAAGAAAGTGTATAAAACAGCCATGAAGTACATCAGCAATTTCTTGATACTTTGGCATTAACAAGATCAGTAAAATCAAAGGACCTAGATCTTCAAGAGGGTGTACTGCAGCACTGCTACAGTTAAGCAAATAAAGCTTTACATTTATTTGCTAAGTAACTGTACATGAATGCTTTAGATGTAAGAGATTTGCATTTAGGGTTAACTTGATTCATTAAGAAAGAACAATCAAGCTTTCTTATGTGTGTGGTAAGCATAAGTGCCAGAATTTGGGCAGCTAGCTGAAAAGAGCAGATTTGCTTGTCAGCAAATACAATGCAAGTTAAACATATTCCATGCCAACAGGAAACAGGGAGACCATAAACGTAAATATTCACACAGCTTTTTAGGAGACATGCTCAAAATCCTTCAGTGTTCTCAAAAAGAAATACTGAATTCATATTTCCTAAATGTAAGTATACAGCATGTTCCAAGTAACAAAAAAGAAAAAGTTTTACCTGTTTGGGCATTTATTTCAACTATATCAACTCCTTCAGATTTTACCATTTTATAGTCACAGAATAGAAGCTTCAACCAATTAAAGTTCTGAATGCATCCGGCAAAGATAGCGGGGCAAAATGAACCATCTTGATTCATACTGTTGTCTATGGAAGATTGATGAGCTTGATTCAGAAGTATCACAGTATTAGGACAATTTCTGACAAGATATCTGAAATTCCAGCTGGGCTTTTCATAATACTGTCATGTTATCTTAATAGACCTTATGCTGAACTGTTTGGAACAATAACAAAACATTTGGGGTTTAGGCTTGCATAATAAATGTACACTGTACAATGCACATATTTCAGGCCATATTTAGGGTGCTACAGGGCAGGAGGACTCAGGTCTGTAGCACTCTGAGTTGTGGGGCATTAGATGACTGATAAATCTGCCAAGGTGCATCCTTGGATGTCATATTGGGCTTTTAACACAAACATGGCACTTCGTAATAGGATACCTTCAAGAAAAAGTTTTACATGACAGGAGCCCAAAATAGAGCTTCAATCCCTGCCACTCAGTCTAATCAAAAGCAAATTTTACTACAAGAACTACAGTGCAATACTTCTGCAATACTTGGCAAACAGTAAACCAAGATGCACGCTCTCCAGCTGGTTGCTTTCTGTGCTTATATTGTTTGCATCATGCCTCAAGTTCAAACCTTTTTCCTTAAGTTTTCCAGCTACCCATTTTAAACATAAACGCTGCCATTATCAGAACTCCCAGAACTTCCTGTTATTGAAATTAAATTCTGGTATTGGAAGCACTGGCTGACCTCTCTAATTCAGACAGTGAAGAGTGATGGAGCGCTAGAGTTGACTCATATTTTTATAAAGCAGCAGGAACATTTGGGGACAAGGAGACAAATGGTTATTTCAGTAATGAGTCACAGAATGTTCAGTTCCTGGACCATACTTTTTGTAGGCAGCTTTAAAAATAAGAAAAGAAAGGAGGATTTCCCAAGAAATTCAAAGGATTCTGCCTTCCAAGCTTGTACTTTAAAAGAAACATTTGCCTCATACACCTGGTAATTTTGGTGCCACTCTACTTAGGAAGTCTGAAAGCCAGATCATTGCTGCTAGTCCATTTAAGGAAGCTGAAAAGATAACTAGACACACAGTGAAATATTTTCTTGGGGCATAAAAAGTAGATACTTAAAATTTCTACACCTCACCACATCCTTCCTTTAGGATGACCGATAACTTATTCATGCCTTCACTACTTATAAGTGTAGTGCAGTTCTTCAGGGTGTGTGCCAATAAAGCATACACTTAAAGGTGCACAAAATACTTAAAATCTGTTGTCTAAAGATATTATTTATTTATAACATGGAAAATTACCTCCCTGTCTCCAGGCTTATTTAAATTTTGTCGTTCTCTTGATACACTGTATGGAACTTTTGTGCCTATAGAAGTTTGTATGCTATAACATCACATTAATTACATACTTTGTTCCCTGAACCTGTTAATGCTGGGATTTCATTTGAAAAGTATTTGAACACAGTAAATAAGCAAGTTCTTCTTAGCGTGCATTAACACCTTTTACTGCTTCATTTATAAGAAGCATTTTCCTCTTCTCCCTCCACATCACTTGTATCTAAGTTCATTGTTCCACAAGTTGCACTGATGCTTTAATGCAAAGCTCAGACTTAGCAAAACAGCTCATCTACACAGTGCAAAAAAAAGTAGCTGCCTATTGATATTTAAAATCATTATGGTTTGATATTTTTCTTAAACACCAAATGTAAAGAAGATTGTACATAGACAAATATACAATTTTGAGACAAAACGTCTTAAAACTACTTAGCTTTCAATTGAGAGAAATTTATTCCCTTGTTTTGAATGCAGAATAGGAAATAAATTCAGTGTCTTAAATGAAATCCACTTTGTTCATCAAAGAAAAGAATTCAGTAGGACATAGTGAATTAATACACCACTGTCTCATCAATAAAACATAAAAATAGTTGATTTTTTTTCTCAACCCATAAGAACTTCTAGCAGTACAATATTTACCTGAGTTTTTGGACATCGGAATTTTAAAAGACACACGTTAGAACTATTTAATTATGAAGAGAGACAGCAATATATTTAGAAAGGCATTCCTAAGCAAGCCATTTAAGATATATTACACAAAGGTGTCCAGAGCCTTGAGCACGGACAATGTGTCTGCAGGAATGCTTGTAGTTTCATGTCAGTTTTTCATATTCTAATCATCAGTTTAATAATTCCCCCATTTTTTAAAAGGTATCAGCAAGTTTGGCATTCAGAGTCCTATCATTTCATTAAAAAGTTAATAAAAAAAAAAAAATGCCAGCATGACTTTTAGCAGACAGAAATCTTTGGAATTATTTTTTCTTTACTGTTCGTCTCAATACTGATCAAAAAGATAGGAACATCCAAACAGATGAACTCCAGCCTTCATAGCTTCTGATACTTCCATAGGAGAGCACTGCTCCAATATTCACATTAACCCATTCCCTTATTTCACTTTTCAGAAGCTTTGAGATTTGACATCTTAAGGTGTATTCAATACCTTCTTGTAGACTAAGTGCCTTTTTTGTTGTAAAACATGCTATTTTCAATAACTTTCTCAAAGCTTTTCAAGTTGGCCAATGTTTGCGTTGGTAGATTAACTGCCAAAATTCTAATAATCAACAGCACAAGATAACTTGCTCTGTCTGTAGAAGATGAGTGGTAAACAGTACTAATGTTGTTTTCATTACCAGCAGGCAAAATTCAGGCCCTGCACAATTACATTGCAGTTGCTTTGTGGATGGTTACTCAGTTTCATCCACGCTTTTGAAAAAGAATGGTGCAAATTCTTTGTAATGAAATCCAATTTTGCTGACAGGTTTCATGAAACCTACATTTGGGCTCTTTGAAAACTTCCTCCATTATCCTAGGCTGAGTGAGTGTGAGTAGATTTATGACTGCAAGTGGCAATGATGCTGAACTCAGAGGTTTTGTATCATTTAATGTGAAACAAGGCAAATCTTAGCAATTTTGAATTACTTTCATTTTGTGCATCTGCAAAAGTTCAAACATGAAATTCAAAGAACGGACAAGAGAGAGTAAAAAGAACCAAAAGAGCACATGAATCTCTGGAAACAAAATGGTACTTCACTTTTCTGGAAGAGCAACTGCAAGGACTCACAAGACTGGAGTATTTAAGAATCACGAATCCAACGTGGCTTGCAATTTTCACAGCACTCAGTCTTCTTTTTGTTAAGACAGTATTTTTGCTCATGCACTCCTGGTCATTGGGTTCAAATGATCAAGGCTGTCCCTGAATGTTTCTGAGGACAATGTAATACACAGACTTTTTGCTTAAGTGCAGAGTGCTTATGGTGGAAGAATATTATGTACCACTATTGGTGCAGAACATTAAAACTGCATTTTTCTCGGGGAAGATGATGGTTCCTTCACCACTGATAAATAATCAGCCATGGAACTAAAAAATATGAACTGGGAGATGAGATTTTTGAGCAGAAAGAAGATGAAGTCATCACACAATAAAGAGTCATATGCTGAAGAAAAAGGCTAAGGGACATAGTGCTATTTATCCCTGTGAGTAGAATAAACCCCCAACTATTCAGGTGGGAGCAGTAACTGCTACTCCACTTGGACAATCACAAGTTTATGAGGCCAGATGGGATCCACCCAAGGGTGCTGAGTGAGCTGGTAGAGGTGACTGCCAAGCAGCTTTCCACATCTACCAGCATTCCTCATCAACGGATGAGGTCTCAGATGACTGCAGACTTGCTAATGTGATGCCCATCTACAAGAAGGGTATTAAGAAGGATCTGGGGAACTACAGTCCCATCAGCCTGACCTCAGTGCCAGTGAAGGTTATGGAACAGATCATCTTGTGTACTATCACATGGCATGTGCGAGACAATCAGAGGATCAGGCCCAGTCAGGATGGCTTCATGAGAGGCAGGTCCTGCTTGGCCAATCATATCTCATTCTATGACTGGGTGACCTGCCTCATGGATGAAACTGTTGATGTAGTCTATCTAGACTTTAACAAAGCCTTAGATACTGTCTCCCATAGCATTCAGCTGGAGATGCTGGCAGCCCATGGCCTGCACAGGTAACACTCTTGGCTGGGTTACGAACTGGCTGGACAGCCAGGTCCACAGAGTAGTGTTTGAATTGAATCCAGCTGGCAACTGGTCACGAGTGATGTTTCCCAGGGGTCAGAACTGGGGCCTGTCCTGTTCAATGTCTTTATTGATGACTGAAGGATGACACTGAGTGCACCTCCAGTGGATATGGAAACATGGAATAAGGAAACCAAAAGCTCTGAGTTTGACAGGAGAGGATGATTTTTGTTACCATTTCTGCAATACTGAGAGATCCATATGGACCTCATACGGTAAAGTCAACTCCCTGTTCAGTATTAATAGATACAATTTCTAGTTACACATAATATCTCCTTGAGTGCCTTGATACTAACAAAAGTCTTTGGATTTGAAAGCACTTAGCAGAGATTTCAGCAAGAATGAATCCTTGACTTTGTATGCAGTAAGCTAGGGCAGCTCAGATAATTCCGTTAGGAGAAGAACCAGGAAATGAGTCTGTGACAAGCAACACCCAGTGTTGAAATAACAGAAAAGAAACAGTGAGGGAAAAAGGAAGCGATCAGCAACAATATCAGGCTTCAAATGTTGTTATTGATTGGATCATCAAGAGGTGCGTTGCTCAATAACATCAGCAATTAACCTATGCAACAGTGACAGAGAAACAACCTGAATTTTCAGATATGGTTCTTTTGCAGTGTAAGAATTAAAAAAAAAAAACTTTTCTTATTTTATTAGCCCAGGTTAAAAAATACACTGATTTAGGAAGCAAATCTAATTTTACTGTTGTACAGATATAGGTATTTGACAGTGGTTATCATGGAAAAATGGTTTATAAATACATATTGTTATATAAAAATATTTGCACAGTTGATATTCAGCTCGTAATTCCACTGTGCTGAGCAGCCTATTCACTTTCTCCTTCTCATCTCTCCCTTTTGCCTGTGGAACTAATAAAATTCCAAAAAGCCTAAATGAGTCTGTATCCCAACCAAGCTGCCAGCTTCTGATTTAGCCAGGTCACTTCTGAAGTTAAGATGTAGTCACCATAACTGTTTTTCAGTCTTTCTTTTTCCAGATTGTGGTAATGTAACACATTAAATTACTGGCATTTTCTTCAATTTTACTTTTTGCACCCTGCTTGGAAATCTGGAGTCACGACCATAATTCCAGCACCGTGGAAACAAGCTTAGTTTCTGCATATTTTCCCTTTGTACTGATTTCATCTAATATTGTGAAATAAGAACAGCTGTCAATACAGAACGTTGGAGATTTTAAAATGAAGAATATGTGCTTTTAACAGAATTTTTACTTTACAGTTCTGCTCACTAGTGAAACATATTTTTTTCTGTGGCCTCGCTATGCAGAAATAAACTATGATTGGTAAGTAATCAGTTTTATAAAAATGCAACAACTAAATGCATTTGAGAAGATTAAACATTTTTCAGGACTGTTAAAATCAGCAAGACAAATGAAAATGAAACACAAGAGCTTCCACCATCATAAAGCATCACCATCCTCTCCATCCCCCTAGAAAAGCTCAGACCACTTTTACTTGCACATAGTAAAAATAAATTTAGCCCTTTTCTGACTTCTTACATTCTCCTTACACTGAAAACAATTGTTTTTATTTCCTCATAAATGCCCATCACTAACGTCTTAAGGATCACAATGAAGCATGATCAATAATGCAAAATGAGTGCTGTACATGTGGATATTTCAGATTGACGTAGTCAAACTGTGCTTGATCTTCTTCTGGGGTTAACTCAAGCACAATCTCTGCCCCCAGTTAAAGCTAGCAATAAAGAACATTAAGAAGAAAAACGTGACCACCTCTGGGTATTAAGAATTGGGCGTACTCAACAAAGATGCAAAACGAAACCTCTCAGCTGGAGCTTCTGTTCTCTTAGCTATCTGACCTTAAGCTCTGCAGTAGAGGGAATCATTACTTCCTATGCCTACATACAGCTGCTATGGAAAATAAGGGCCTTAATTTTACTGTATCTGATTGTATAATAGAGTAATACAGATTTGCTATTACTATTAAAACCATCACTAGGAAAGAGTCCCTTGTTTTACGATCAGTATGACACTAAGTCAGAAGACAAGCGTGGATTTGCATTGCTATTGATTTTACCTACTAGCACCCAGAGCCTTCACCCATAGTTCCACAGAAACAAAACAAGAGAGGTGGTTCCATGCTCTTTCAATATCTCATTCAAGTAGGATGTTCAGGAATTGTATTCCTAAACGTGTTAACACTCTGGGTAATGATCCAACCACAGATGAATCCACATGTGTACATGAAATAATGTAAAGATTCAAGAGCCACTAGGGACTCATCAGTGTAATAGATAATTTTTTTGGAGGAGAAAACATATGGCTGTTTTAATGCTTGCACTGTAACACAAGATTGAAGTTGCCAGTTCTACCCCATGGCAGCACTGTTACCCAGAAGATTTAGGCCCAAACAGCTCTTTCAAACTCTCTCAAGGCTGCAGCTTGAAAAGAACAAGGGAGGACACAGTGAGGCAAAGGGTACTTAAAATAAATCTTGGCTGGTGCGGTGGCTGAGGAAAGAGTTACACCACTTTATCACATATCCTTTGTACAATGTTAAATCTAAATTAATTAAATAAATCAGTTGATGAAATCACCCTATAAATGTGACAGCACATCATAATTCACTGCAGCTGCAGGAGCAGGGAGCAGATGGAAGACGCTGGATCTTTCTCTGAGCTGAAGTGCCATTTTACTGGTCCCATTCTATTTCTTTTAAGATTACTACAAGTGCATGTGTACAAAGGACCTGATTCTGCAGCTGCTCCTTGCACAATACTTCACTGTCAGGAAGATTTCCATGAAAACAAAGCAGCTGTAGAAGTGCACCTTTCACGTCTCTTTCTCTAATAGGAAGAAAACCCTGGATAGTGAAATTGAGGACAAAAGTTGTCTTTAACTGTAATCCAGTAGCAAGTGGATGATCATCCCTGTTGTCCTCTTCTCATATACTGTACATTAAGTTGTTCTTTTGCTGGTGTTTATCTTCTGAGTCAAAGCTTTAATGCAAGCAATCTGCATTTGGGCATCAAACGGTGGTGCACAAAACAAAACTACCTGCTGCAGGCTAGCTAGATCTGCAAGTTATTAACTCAACTTTATGCAATAGAAAGTGAACAAGAAAGAAGGGTAAATAGTGCCCCAGCTTGGAGCCTGCACAAGTGCTGCATGTGGAGCTGCCAGAACTTCCTTGTTTTGTACTTTTATTCTTTTATGTAAAGACACAGCAATGAGGGAGACCAGGATGGTCCAGTTGTAAGGACAATGGTGACCACTATTGGAGCTGGTTTGCAAACTTCAAGGGTTCCCAGACACCATCTCAATACAATAGGGTCAGGACAGACCTGAAGAATTCACATGATGTTACTGTGCCTCTGTAACCATACTTTCAAACTTGATTTTGAAAGTCTTCTGTATGTCATTATACCTGCCACTCATCAGCTTATGATTCTTCCTTCCTATTATGTAGTTAGCCATATTTGAAAGCTTGTATTTATAAAATTCATCTATAAGCCCTTATAGTCCAAGAGTGAGCATTCATCTATGCTAACATCACAATCTCAGCACTATAAACCACAGATCCAGAACATTTGCTTTCGTATTACTTTTAATATCTCAAACAAGTACTAGATACTTGCAGCATTTTATATTAGAAGCTTAACAGCTATATTATTCCTCCAATACTGGCAGTTAGCAGCCTATTTGTCAGTAACAGTAAATTGCAAAGAGCAAAACTGCTTACCAAAACATCTGTTATCTAGTCTAGATAAAAGACTTTATCAACTGCTTCTACAACATAATCCCTAACTTTATCAATTTCAGGAAAATGCAGTAAATTTTTTTTCTCCATTTCTTTTCCTTTTTATGGAGTTCGGGACAGAGATAAGTTCTTAATTGTATCATTAACCTGAAAATAAGAAGGGAGTATGACTAAAATGGCTGATGAAGGCTTGTTGAAATGGTACTCTTCCATGTTCTGAGAATGGCTACAATGGTTTTGAAATCAGACCTTTGGGATGGGATACAACTGAAAGGGAAGAGAACAGATGTTCTGTAACTAGAGAATAGAAACAACTGTTTCCAACATTTCTCTATTTCCATCAGCAATCTGCAAATGAGAAAGTAAAACAAGAACAGACGAAAAAGTGACTCATTTAATAAAGAGTAACCTATAATTATTTACAAAACCTATATCAATTTTTAAATGTCTACTAAGGTCGGTTATTTTTATTAGTACGTCCTTCTTATCAGAAACAGTATTTAAATGTGGCTTAAATGGGGTCTTCAGCACAATATACTCTCAGTTTGAAGATCACAATCTGGTTAAAAACAAAATACTTAAACACAAAGCAAAGAGGCTCCCTTCGCCTCCTGAGCTTAAGGTTGAGATAACGCCACTAGCGTAGACTGCATTAAGTCACAGTTAGGAATAGCTCAGCCAGTACTGGTACACTCAATCAATAAGCTGCAATATCATGGAACACAATTAAGGTTCTTAAGCAAACTAAAATATCTTCGTTTGGTTGAGTTTTGTATGATATGCTAACAAGGCAAATGGTGTCAAAATAATGCAGTGTTACTGACTGACCTAAATGTCGAGTCATTCCCAAACATGAGTTAAGACTAGTCCACAGAAAGCACCAGTGAAAGAGCAGGAAGATTTGGATTTGCCTGTCTGGGTTATTTTAACCTCTGATTTTCATAGCTATTGGTAATAGCTGTTGTGCAATACAAGAGGAAAACAGCTTTTTTCCCTCAGTGATCCTTAACTGGTTGGTAGCTTTCCCATAGAAGCTGAGTTTGTTTTTCACACAAACTTCATTGTAAATAGTTGACTTTGCTCAAAGCACTTGTTCAGGACATTTTAAACAAACACTACAGATATGGTTCCTCCAGGAGAGTATGTGCCTATATCGCAGGGTATCACAGGGCCCTTAGTGGCACAAGTTTGCCAAGGCACTTTTAATATCATCTCTCGAGAAAAGAGACACTTAAGAATGATAGTTCTTCATAGGAAATATAATTTAGTTCTTAACCAGAAGGAAAAGCTGCTTCCAACCGGTGACCAGCTCAGTGATCAATCTCTCTCACCTATGATGACTTTACTTATCAAGAGCCTTAAAACAAGGAGGTTAACAATAACTACCACATACATCATAAGATACGCAATAAAAGTCATTTTCATAGGTTAAATATAAATACTTTGACGTTCAAATACAGTATTTACTGTTATATGACTGCTGTGAGTCAAAAGAGTCTCACAGGCTCACAAGATTGTTTTACCCGAGAGCCACAGGTGATTCAAGATACCATCTTTCCCTTCCAACCATTCAGTTGCTTATGCTGTCATTGTGATACACAACCATGGAGCATGCAGCCTTCATTTCACAATAGTACTGTAAAATAGTGAACTGATAAATCCTATTTATGACTTCAGTTCTAGAGGTGTTCTACTCTACTGTTGAAAAAGCTTTATAAGCAGACTTCCTTCATAAACATATTGATTTCACATTTTGAAATACCCAGTTACAAATTAAGCTAAGAATTTTGCACCTGACTTGTGACTGTCTTAGAATGATTAACAGTGAGAAATACCTCTGTCGGCCCACTTACATAAACTTTAAGCTTTACACGACACAGAATGAACACTTTCTCATCTACCGTTGCTAGAAATGTTAAGTATCTTATTAACATTGCATACATCTACTCATCATTATGACAGAAAAACAACATGATCATATTTACAGCAAGAGTCACAGCTGTGGGTGTTCCTTACAAAATGAAATTAGTTTTGATTTTGTGTCATGACAATGTGCACTAATGACATGTACTCTAAAATGGCAAGATCAGACAATGGTGGCAAATCCATGAATCATTGCAACAACAGAAAATGAGTAACTTAGTGAGGGTCCACATGCATCTCTCCTCTGTCTGACTTCTCATATGTACTGACTCTCTCTACCCTTCAAGGAAGAATCCCAGGGGATATAAGGATGGTGCAATAAATACATATTTTAAACCATCAACAAGGGCTCAATGGGCTCTGTTATCACTGGATAGATGTGCTACCCCCATGTATAATATGACAAAACCTAACAAAGGCAACAAAAACCACACATAGGCCTTCTCAGTTTTTGAACTCAAACTAGAAATAATCCTTCTATCAGAAATTAGTTAGCTCTGAGAAATCCCTTAGCTGAAACTGCAACACCATTTAAAAACATTTTGTTTTGGAGCAACAATTTCAACACTGAGAAGCTTACATCTGAAAATGAAGTTATTTTAGTTGCAAGACCTTTGAGGCAAGCATCACTTTTGCTTTACATTGCAGAATGCCTGACAAATTCTTGGGAGACAAAGAAGTGATAAAAATGACTATGATTTCTTATTTTCTCATTCAATACTGGAGCAATATGAAATCCAGACAAATTTACTTACCTATATGACACTGCAAGAACCAAAACTACATAGTTTATCAAGACGGTAAAGTTCTTTGAATTCTCAAACCTGTGTAAAGGTTTACTGGTTCTACACGTCTGATCCGCTGTCTCGTTCATCACTTTCACTCTTCATGGAAAGTCTTTCATTTTAAATGTGCGTCACTTTGTTTAAAACACTGAAAATATAGTAAGGCTATTTTATTTTCCTTGAGACACAGGCACCTCTAAATAGCAGTTAAGGTTAGTCAATTCATTACTGCTCTGAAGAAAAACAAGAATGCTGAATGTTGTATACTAACATCTTGTGTAGGTGATATAGTACAAACTGTGATCTCCCAAACCGTAAAGCCATTTAAAACTCAGAAATGCAGCCAGTGTTGGACCGGGTATCATTTCCTCCTCCATCAGTAGAAGAGACTGCAGCATTACAGTCTCTGAATAGCTAATGTTCCCTTCCATTGTCAGTGAGTCAAAAAGGCTCAAGCGAAAGGTAATTGCTACTGCTCAGTAGGGGTGGAGGAACTAAACAAGAAGGTGGCTGTGCTGAAAGTTAATGCGCAGCTACCTTATTTCTGATCATATATTCTTCTGCAAATTAGACAGAATAAGTCCTTTCAGAGGGTGAGAAAGTAATTCAAGCAGGAAAGCTGCAGGCTCCAGCCAACATTTCAGAGGTGCTAGAAGTCTCTGGTAGGAATTACTGCTCTCAGTGAAGTAATAACACTTTCACAAGAGGGAAAAATTACTCCAAGAAATTTACGCCAATGTCTGGGGCTGTTTCGCATATTTGCTTATCAGAAATAATACCACTGAAGTAAGCTGATGTTTGTGAGCATAACATAAAAGTATACAGGAAGAGCACTAGACTTCTCTGCAGGTTCTAGTTCCACTTCTCTTGGTGGAACTAGAACCTAGGTCTTGGCACACTTTCTTGTCTGCCAACTGCTTATTTTTACCATATACAATTATAACACAAAATAGCACTGCCTGAAAAGCATTTATGTAAAACACTACATATGAGTACGTTCTCAACACATAAAGCTACGCAACATGGAAGAGAAGCTGGCCTAGTCAAATGACTTAAGAAGAGTAAACACAATCTTTACCATTAGCAAATGATTGAAAAAAGCATAATAGTCCCCTCCCCAAAAACACGCATGAAGCTTTTCTACTGATCAACAGTTCAGGGTACTTTTTGGAAGACCATTTAAAATACTTGTCTAGCTTCCACCGACAGGCTGCATTTTCAGTTTCACACATTATGTGGGTCGATGGCTCAGAAATCGTCCTGTTCGCTGTAGCGAATCATGCCCCCCAGTCTTGTTATGCTATATCTGGGCAGGTACCCAACACCCAGCTTGCCAGCTCCATGATGGATGTTTATTCTGAGGATGTTGAGAGTTTCTGATGAAAATGCCAAATTAAGAGCATTTGGTAGTAACCACTTTGACCAAAAACTGCAGGAACAACTCCTCAACTCTCCTCCAAGGCATGGAACACTTGGCTTCTACTCCGAGAGCCACCTCTAGGGAAAATTAAAGTTTCTTTCTGTTTTGGGAGATACAGCCACAGTTACAAGTTCTTTAAAACTTCCTTCAGAACCTGCTCAGTTCCATATAAAATCACATCCTGTGTGCAAATTTTGTCCTGTTTTTTTTCTGCTGATGTAACAACATTTGCCAGTTTGCAAAGCCGCAGCAAGACTGATTTTAGTTGCATGTTTAATGGCTGGGACACAAGTGGCATCTGCACACCATGGCACAGAACTCCCCTGGTGCTGACCTTTGACCAAAGCACTCATGGCTCTACATAGATCTCAGCATCCTCCTATTTTGTGGAACTGATTATTTGATGATTGCTATGGAAATACAGGACTCTACTAGCAGAATTATGACATATTAAAGCACAAGCCAGATTTTCCTAACTACAGCAGTTGCTTGTAGAAATATCATTTCCAGCCACTGACTGCATAGCAATACAAACAAAATAAGAACACAAAAAGAAATCAGTCATCCAAAAATCTGGAAAATTATATGTGTGTTTCTGCTATTTTTTGTTTTAAATGTTTTCTCCCCAGATCACTGCCAGCTTGATCTCTCCCCTCTTCATGCCTGCAGCTTTTATTTGTCTTTGACAGAGCACTAACTGGGTACCAAACAATCAGCGTTGATTAAGTTTATAAGAATTGGGTTCTTTAACTTCTAATCAATATTTTTTGTTGAATAGCAATATTATAAATTTTCGAAACCATTTACCTTATTCCCACCCCCCTTCTCTCCCCCTTCCCATACGAACTAACCCTTATCCAATCAGCAGTTAGGAATGCAGGGTATTCATACATTAAAGTGATCTATTACCCAAATCCCCTGTGTGCTGTTTTCTGTAATAGATGTTTAAGTACCGTACGCTGTATGCACACACAAAAGCACATGAATGGATAAATCACTAACATCTTTTTGAGGCTCATCCCATTGAAACTATACATATTCCATAATGTTCTCCTCCCCCTTACACTGATCTTTAATTAACCTGAGACAAAAATGAACATGTAAATCTTTAAGCTGCTTTCTTCCTAAATAAAGATGCTCTTAAAATCACTTCAACATCAGAACAAGAAATCTCATAGCTCTTGTCTGCTGTGAAACTCATCTGGCATCGTATCAGCAGAGTAAGATGGTTCCAATTGTTTATAACAATACTGAAATCAGAATTAAAAGGCCAAGGCTAGAGCATGCTATCATACCCATTCATACTGCATGTCTACAAATGAAGACAATTCTCTAAAATACATGTGCCACTACAGTTGTTATCATAGGCCTCCTTAATGAACACTGGCTGCACTTACAAGAGGAAATGTGAGCACCAGAGAGTAGAAGCTGTTACTGCAAGGAATGTTTTCTCTTACATGAAGACGTATCCTTATTTGAGAACTTTACAAACTCTTTAAAGCAGTAGAAAGAAAAAAAAGAAGGGGGTGGGGGGCCAAGTAGGGTTTAAGAGATAAGGGAGAGGCACAGAATCAGATACACTTAACATATTCCATCAAGTATTTACACACTTGACTGTGTCTACTTCCAGTCTGCCAGACTTCAAAGTTTGTCAAACTTGTTATGCCCTCAGATGAATTCATCAAATAATTATGTCACTGATTAAGACTTCTGGGTGCAAAAACTTCTGTTTCTCCTTCCAGCTCCTCTATTAACTACACTGTGATCACTGGCCTATTATTGAGATGGGATTTGTAATGGAGCCTAATGGAATTTCACAGGGAAATTCACTGAAATTTTTTGCGAAAGGGCAGCTCACTTCTTATTTATATGTATATACCGTATGTATGTATGTATATATTGGGAGCTATTAGTAATAGGTGAACGGTTGGACTGGATGATCGTTTAGGTCTTTTCCAACCTTGGTGATTCTATGATTCTATATATGTATATACAGTTAGGTTGTTATCAGACAAACCTTGAAGGAACAAAGATACTTAAGGAATAAGAAGAAACTACAAGGGAATGGGAAACTGATTATTTGCATCCATTTGCATTAACACTTAGTTTACAAGAGTGAAAAGGTGCCAGGAGAAACCATGGCAGAGAGCCTTGGTTCTCAGTCTCTGTGTTGTGACTTGAAACTTCAGTGACAGGTATTTCAAGTTACCTAAAAGATAGGGGCTTTATTTCATGACATGCTATTTAGGATGTATAGCCCACACAAATAAAAGACAAACAGTATCTTAGTATAGCAGGTTATCCATTATTGACTCTGATGCGTAATTACTACAAACCTGTTTGGCGGGTGGTTCCTTCTTACTCATCTGTTAAGAAACACCCTATTAATCAAGGCGGAACAGAAAGAATGGATACAAATAACACATGTATAATTACCCTGCACTGAACAGGGATGCTACAGTTAAAAACTGTATCTGATGTAGCCTAATTAGAAATATTGATTAAAATGAAGCCAGCTCACTGGAAGGATGATGATAATAGGCTAATAATAACAATTGATTTTGCTTTGATAAATGAACCAAACTGTGAGCTGAAGGTACTTGGATTTTGACCTATTTATGGCTCACGTCCCCCTTTCCTTCTTTGTTATGTTCCATTTCTGAGATTTGTTCTGAATATTATTAGAAAGATAAATCTTAACACACACACACACAAAAAAAAACACCACATAATTCACAGAAGGGTTTGACATCAACCACTCCCATGATGGACCATTTAGAAAGACAGAAGTCTTGGTTTCCTCCCCTCACCCCACTCCAGCTTTACCAAATTACATGTAGTGTGTGAGCAGCAGTAATAGTAATTAAAAATAATGAGGTCTGCTAGGTCTGCTAATTCTATTATCTTTATAGCATCAGGCTTCAAGCAACTCACCAGCAGAACAGTGCAGATGAGAAATCTCTTCAGAAGGCTCAGTGTTTGTTTACAATGCAACAGGATAATCTTTCCAGCCTAGAATATAGAAACAAATAAACCAGAAAACAAAATCAGAAGCAGAGAAAGTAAATGGAATTCAGGGGAAAGAAAAAGAAAAAGAAAAAGAAAAAGAAAAAGAAAAAGAAAAAGAAAAAGAAAAAGAAAAAGAAAAAGAAAAAGAAAGAAAGAAAGAAAGAAAGAAAGAAAGAAAGAAAGAAAGAAAGAAAGAAAGAAAGAAAGAGAGAGAGAGAGAAAAAAGAAAGAGAGAAAGAGAGAGAGAAAAAAGAAAGAAAGAGAGAAAGAGAGAAAGAGAGAAAGAGAGAAAGAGAGAAAGAGAGAAAGAGAGAAAGAGAGAAAGAGAGAAAGAGAGAAAGAAAGAAAGGAAGGAAGGAAGGAAGGAAGGAAGGAAGGAAGGAAGGAAGGAAGGAAGGAAGGAAGGAAGGAAGGAAGGAAGGAAGGAAGGAAGGAAGGAAGGAAGGAAGGAAGGAAGGAAGGAAGGAAGGAAGGAAGGAAGGAAGGAAGGAAGGAAGGAAGGAAGGAAGGAAGGAAGGAAGGAAGGAAGGAAGGAAGGAAGGAAGGAAGGAAGGAAGGAAGGAAGGAAGGAAGGAAGGAAGGAAGGAAGGAAGGAAGGAAGGAAGGAAGGAAGGAAGGAAGGAAGGAAGGAAGGAAGGAAGGAAGGAAGGAAGGAAGGAAGGAAGGAAGGAAGGAAGGAAGGAAGAAAAAGACAGAAAGAAAGAAAAAAAGAAGAGGAAAAAAAGCAAAGGTTAATTGTTGGATAATCAGCAAAAAACTGTTTCAGTGTTTTTTTCTCCCTACAAGAAGGGAAGGTGTTGTAACATGATTTGTTTTATTTAAATTTCTCTGCAAATTCTCTTTGGTTATGGAGTAAAATAAAAAGCAGAATTTGGCACACCCTGCATTTCTGTTACTCTTTTAACTTGCAGAGTAAAAGCCACAGTTTTTAGGAACCCTTTTCTACCTCCAGCTTCAACAGAACTGACAGCTCTACTCTCTTGCAATGTCCTACAACTGGAGCTGAGGTGTAGGATTCATGTAGGACTACAAGACAGTAGGTCCTTTGTCTGACCTTAACTATTACACAAAGCATTTGATTCTTTTTTTCTGCTACATTCTGAGGCCGTCTCTAAGCTCCATAAGAAGCAAATGATCAAACATAGATGTTTTTCTGGCAGTGCACTAACACTTCCTACGTTACCAATGGAGCAGCAGAATTTCAGTTCCTAGGCTTAACGTTTGCATAATGTTTTTCTGAAGACTATCAAACATTGTGAAGTTTCCCTGTCTTAGGAGGCAACCACACCCAACAGCCTCCTGGAAAACTGAGCAGACACCCTCTGACTTCAGAAGAGCCTTGTTCAGCACATCAACTGTGTACAGTGCTTCACATGCTCTCATGTAACTGAGACAGGGGAGGTTTAAGTTGGATCTTAGGAGAAAGTTTTTCACCCAGAGGGTGGTGACGCACTGGCATAGGTTGCCCAAGGAGGCTGTGGATGCCCCATCCCTGCAGGCATTCAAGTCCAGGCTGGATGTGGTTCTGGGCAGCCTGGTCTGCTGGTTGGTGACCTAGGTGGGTTGAAACCAGATAAGCATTGCAGTCCTTTTCAACTAAGGCTATTCTGTGATTCTATGATTCATTCTATGTAACAGCTTCATCCACTGTGACTGCAGCACATTTTTTATGCTAGAGCTGAAACATTCACATGGGAAAGCATGTATAGCTATTTACAACTGATTCTCTTGCAGCTGACTTTAGAAGGTAACCCAAACAGGCAAGCACTGCAGTAGCAGATAGTGCTTGCAAATTAAGGGTGGAGAGTAAATTCAAAATGAAAATAGTCAATAAACCGGACCTCTTTTCTTGCAGAAAAATCTACTGTAGATTCTGGAGCTTCTGCAGGAGGTTTAATAGTATTTAGTAATCTGCTTTTTAAATGGGACTGAGAATAGAAATGCAAAAAGATCATTTTCTCAAGTTTTCATATTAATTGGAACATGACAGAAGATAATGTTAGTGAAACTAGATGTCATTTCATTTGTTTATTTAAGCAGCAAAAATGAAACATAAGATACATTGCTCAAACTCAGTAGGAATGTTTCAACCAGATGCAGCTCTGTCCACAAACCACTCCAGGATATACTTTAGGATATATTCCATGTCTAGGATACGAACTCTAGCAGTGAGGATTTTGTGGGTTCAGTCTTTAAAATTTGATTTCATTTTAGGTTTTTTGTTTGCTTGTTTGTTACGACGAGGACAGATCACATCTAAAAAGCACTTTAACAGGAAAAAAAAAACCACAAACATATATAGGGAACATGGCAATGCATATTTATTGTTTTTCTGGGACACACTTGCACTCCTGGATCAGTAAGACAGGTAGCTAAACTCAATATAAGACTTGCTTTAATAAGTAATCACTAAATATCTGTATCTATACTTTTTATAATATAGCAAAAAGGACGGTAAAAGAACTAAGCAGCAAGATAAAAATTTTATGTTCTGCATGAGAAAGGAAAGAGAAATCCACACACCTTCCTATCCAATACCTGCACAAAAAAGCACATTAGCTTACCATTTTATTTTGTTTCTCACTGAAGAGTAATGTAGATGATATTTATTTCAATTGACAGTATGTTTAGTGCAAGTTGTTTTCTTTGTAGATTGCTACTATTTCTTTCACTCTACATACATACTTACAATCCTATTTCCAACATTTTTATAAAACCATCGAATTCTATAGCACAATATTTTGTACACACAGCATGCGCATATTCATCTTGGAAAACACATCTGCCTGAGTTATATTGCTGTGTAGCTGTGCATTCCTCACTGTGAGAAGCCACACAGACTTTACCTCAAAACCAAAGGCACAGAAGAATGTTCACTGATTTTAAAGACAGTTGTAAAGGAACTGAATTCAAACAGGCTATATCCTGATTTAGCAGCATTTCTTTAGTTTATCATCCTCTTTTACTTATTTTATTTTTTATCTGGCTCCAAGCTTTCATAATTGCTGTGTATTGGAGAACATCATTCTGTGGATTGAATGGAATGGAAAGCATAGTTGTAACATGTAAAGTGTCACAGATAATTACACTGGTTAGCATTAGTTAGCATCCAAAGTAAAGCTGACAGAAATGGAAGGAAAGATCCAATTGCTTTTTATACCAATGCTGGAGCATTTTCATGTGGAATCACAGGGAGCACACTCAGGGAAAACATGTATTAAAAACTAAGCAATACGTTCCAAATAGACACAGCTCACCCTTGCTTCCTTCCAGGGACTCACAATGGAGCTCTGGAACTCCTAGAGGAAAAAATTAGTCATTTTGGCTACTAACTCCCAACAGATGGGGGGAAAAAAAAAAAAAAAAAAATTAAATAAAAGAAATAAAGAATTAAAGTAATAGATTTTTTTAGAATCTGAGGATTTATGCAACAGAAGCAAGAAGCAATCAATCTTATCAGTATGTGAGAAGAGAACAGGCAGAAGCTGGACTCCAGTGAGATAGATTGTACACCCACCCTTCATTAGGAACTTCCACAGCAACCACCTGCATCAACAGTACCTTAATTAAACACACATTAACAGAATGGAGGCTGAAGGCTTTCAAGAGATACAAACAAAATGGCATCTTACAGGACTCGCCGACATGATTTGTTTGTCACACAAGTTTAAAAGTTATCATTAGCAACTTCATTATAAAATCATCTTAAGTCAACATCACTACAAACTACCATGTAAAGTGTAGTCTTAACCTCTTTTTCTAGTTATTTTCTCCTTCCTTGGGCTGACACTCTTGACCATGCTACTGTAACATGCGCTGGAACATAACTGAAAACTTAGCAAGTAAAAGCGTTTAGTTCTCAGGGTGGATCAGGTCTCTTGTTCTAGTTCAGGGCATGATCCACACAGACACCTTAAGCAAAGAGGAGGAACAGCAAGCAGCTTTTCAACAGTGCTGCAGAATCATCTGAAATTGAACTGGCTCTATCCTTGGCTTGTGTATCTGATCTCAGAAGCTACAATCAGAAAACCAGCAGCGTTAAATAGGTTCTGCTGCACGAAACCTCTCCTCCAACACACTTGCACCAACAGCACACCCGAAAGCTCTTGGAAAATCTAGCAAGACAATGACTTTCATCCCTAATAGCAGAAACTGACAGATAGGTAACTAACCCACAGAACACAACTGAAGAGGGAGGTAAAAACAGACTTTCAGAAACTTCTGTAAGAATTACAGTGAAGAGACTGGGAGCCGTGAACAATTAGCACATTTCTCAATTGCGTCTTGATAAAAGTTCTCCTCCTCCACATCTTGCATTTACATTCCAGAATGAAAACAGATTAAAGTAACTGAATTCAGAATTTCTTATTGTTGCCCCTACAGATATGGTATCCACAAATCTTAAGCATCAAGGTAGAGCAGCTTTGACAATGAACTACACAGGTAATGGACAGTGTATCATCTCATTTTTACATACAGTAATTAATTCAGTTTTTTTTCTTAAGCAGAACAGAAAGGAAATAATCTTCTAGACAGAAGCTGCTTCTCATAAGCTCCTGACTTCAACTATAGACCTCTTTCCTCCATTATCAGCCCCACAAAGCCAGAATTTGTCACTTTGGTACAGAGAGCTTCAGCTTTGCAAATAGACTTCTATTGTAATTACTTGTTGGCTCTTGTAAGTGGAAAATTTAATTTGCTGAAGTTACAGCGCCAGAACTGGTCATTCTTCTAAAAGTACCTGTATGAATCCCTCAGAAGTAGGCTCAGAAGTAGTTACAGGAGTCTTACTGAAAACAGTGATGCAAATGAGCGCCCAGACTCAAAGCATTTCCCTCCAATATTTTTCAAAGGTATTTAGTTAGGAACCTTTTAGGATCATCAGAAGGTATACATACAATTGAAAGTAAATCCAAGTCCCAATGACAGGTGTTTCCTATTGGCTCCATGACTAGGAATATACTTTCTCTGAACATGTGCCTAAAAGGCTTTTATTTGACACTAAGGAGGTTGGAATTGGCTTCTTTACATATGATGAGCACATCTGTATGCTGCGTTTTGATATCCGTCCAGTAGAATTCAACTGAATTTGCTATGTCTGAAAGCTAAGTTGAAATAACTCTTCCACTGAGAAAATGAAGCTGGTAAAGCGTTCGGAACACAAGTCTCCGGAGGGGAGGCTGAGGGAAGTGGGATTGTTTAGTCTGTAGAAGAGGAGGTTCAGGAGAGACCTTACTGTGCTCTACAGATACCTGAAATGAGACTGTAGCAAGGTGGGGGTGGGCATTTTTTCCTGGGAAAAGAGGCAGTAGCTTTAAGTTGTGCCAAACAAGGTTCAGGTTGGATATTAGGAAAAAAAATCCCATGAAAGTCATGAGATATTGGAACAGGCTGTCTCAGGACATGGCAGAGTCAAGTCACCACCCCTGGAAGTTATCAAGAAAGGTGTAAATGTTCCAGCAAGTGACATAATTCAGTGGGCATGGTGGGGATGGGTTGATGGTTGGACTAGATGATGTTAGTGGTCCTTTCCAACCTTAAAGACTCTATGAAAAGCAGATGGTGGAACTGGCCATCCTCAACTCAAAGCAAAGTCTGCCATGAAATATGTTGAACTTGTCTTGTCTTGATACTCCTGTATCCTAAATGAATCCAGTTGACAAGAATAGTACTGCACATTGGCTATACTACCTGTTAAAAATGGCTTACTTGGGCTGAAACTTACAATGTCTTCAACATAAACATGGAAAACTTGCATTGGAAGACCTATACTACTGTTTCCAGATAATACAGAATTTCACAAGGCTCAAAGTCTGGAAAAAAAGGTAGAATAAACAACGATATTATTGCTTAGCATACTACCAGGGAAGAACTGTAAAGATGAGAACACCCTGAAAAACTGCCTTTAGAAGCAAAAAGAAATGCAACTATTGGGAGTGGTGAGTACACACACCTGACAACACCAGCCCAGTATGGCTTGGCCCTGATACCACAGCTACTTTCTCCTTTCTCCCACTCCTTCCTGCTTTCCCCTTTTGCCATCACTGGCATGCACAAAGCCATGCCACAAGTAGGGTTCAGATAAGTGCTTCTGCTGAAAATCAGCTGAGAAGAAGGGGAAACAGAGACAATGAGGGCCAACAGGAGGAGCTTGCAATTAGATTGGCTTAAACTATTCTTGAACTGATGCTCTTGCTGTTCAAAGAGGCTATCCCTCTTTGTACCTATCAGGATGTCCACAGAGTCAGCTACTCCATTTAATTGCGTAGGCACAGCTAAAAGCTATGAAAGAGGGAGGAAGGATATAGCCTTGTCTGAAACTTTATAATGCAACCTGGTGCACTGTAGACGTAATAAAATTATTTGCTATGCCAGTCCACACATTAGAAGAGCAGCTGCCTAGTGCCTAACTATGAAATTAGCCTGTAAATGAAAAGCAGGAATAAAGAGAAGCCAAATGGAAAAATACTTCCTGAACCAGCTAAAGAAAACCATTTACAACAATTTCCCAGCACAGAGAAAGAAGAAAGGGTGCATGCAAGGCACTTAGATACGGAATCTGAACTTCAGTATAGTCAGCAAACAGGTATCTGAAAGGATGCTTCAAAGACACTTATCTGTTAAAGAAAAAGTAGACTGTCCTTTGACTACGAGGTTTCATGAAGGAGAATATTGTAGATCTAAAATTTGGTGTAAGAGAGCAGGAAACCAATAATGGATTGATATCAATATAAATGTAAAATCATCTGCATTTCTATACCATCTTTCATCTACTGTTTCCCAAGTTCTCTACAAAGGGTGCACAACCGTTGTAAGCCAAAGTAAATTCTCCAAAGTCAGTCAAGAGACTACTTTATAAAGTCAATCCATTGCTGAGATACAGCATGAAATTATATCGTTTTATAGGCAGAGAGATCAGCAGATTTTCCCAGTCTTGCAGCAAACAGAAGACAGACTGAGATGCCATCTCTTACCCAGTGAAATAAAACCACAAGTTTGGAATTTGACTTGCATTGTGCTTTTCATCGTAGTAGACTGAATCCAAGCAAGTTTAAAATATCTGAATTTCAATTAACTTAATGGATCTGGAGCAATTTACTGCCATGAATGATCTGCCTTAAGTACTCTGATGCCCATTCAGCTATAACTAAGGGAATTCAGTTCTAATTATTACTCATTGTTTGGAGGGAGAACTAAGTTTTATCCTTTCGCCCAGATCTGTGGGGCTGTGTTAAACAAAAATAAGGACCTTTCTCCTTAATCTTGTCATCACATACTAATTAAAAACATGTCTCCATTTTGGAGTCCCAAGCCTTGGAAAAATACAAGTTTTGGCAGACTCATCCCAGTTCCTAGTATATATTTATTCAGTTATGTTATGCACTTTTGATTGATAGTGGTCTGTACAAGAAAGGAACGAGGTATGTAATATTTTCTGTGCATGTACATGGAGAGAACTGAGTGTGTAATTTGCACCGTGCTGCCTGCACTCTACAAGAAAAGTGCTATAATATAAAAATTTAGCTTGGCTACTGATGGGTTTTGTTTGCTTGTTTGTTTGCAGCATGCCTACCAATTCAAACAGACAGATTGAAATAAATACAGGGACCACATACAGTCTGATGATTTACTGGTCTTTGCAACTTCAGTAGCTAATACTGGACATTTTATTAAAGTCAAATCTTAAGTTCACAGCAAGGGCAGGCATGGAAGCCAGTTCCCTGGAACTTCCATTCTGTGCCACAAGCTTTTGAAGGCTGCATTTCTTTATGAAGATCTGGACCTTCAAAGGAACAACATAAACAGCAGAACGGGTCATCTCTGTTTCAGAGGACACATCTGTGGCTCAGCTCTCCCTAAAATCTAAATCCAGCTTCTGGATGTGTTGGGGTTATTAACTGCTTAATGTCATGATGCATACAGAGTCACAGCCCTTCTTGTAGACACTGAAAGATTTGTACCCAGAGTGCTAGCCCTTAAATGTAGGCAAAGTGTGGCTTTTGTCTGTAATAGATGGCTACATGCAATAAACATCACTTTGCAACAAAAATTGATGTAATAGGCTATCCTGATTTTCCTGTTACCAAATAAATAAATAAATAAATCATGATTGCATGGTCAAATTGCCAGTGAAATGGCTGATGATGTCAGATGTGTTAAAACAAAAAACAAAAAACAAAAAAAAAAAAAGAAAGAGAAAAGAAAAGAAATTAAGAAGCCAGTAATAAAAGTTATCAAATGCATGTTAATATAAGAAGGTGATCAGATGACAACTTTCTACCATTGGCATAAAGTTTCTTTGCGCTTTCAAAGATAGGGAAAACATTGACCAAAAATGCCAATGTAAAACTAATGTGAAAAAAAGCCAATGTAAAATTCAGTTGAGTCATAAAAAAAAAAAAACAAAAAAACTTGTACATAAATACTTTGAGACATTTGCTTCTTGACTGCTTGAGATGCCTGCAAGTCTGAAAATCCAAATGTTTGTTGACTACATCTACTGAAAAGCATGAAACACTCCTATGAGTTTCACTCCGATGGAGTGAAAAGGGAAGAAAATGAGTTCTATAGGCTCTTTTGCCGACTGCATAACGTAGAGCTGACTCAAATTTCTTCTGCAGTTAACAAATTTAATCAACACCCTGTCACCACTTGACCTTCTGAGAAGGCTTCTGAGATTTAATGAGTTCAAATTGAAAGTGCCAATGGGCCAATATGGACATGGGAATATTCAAGACTTCTGCAAAACAAAGTATTACAGGAAGCATAATGTTTGGCAGAAAATGAACTCAAGTTTATCTGAGAATATGGTGCTCCTTTGATAGGAAGTACTATGAAAACATTAAATTTGGCCAATGTATGTTACTGAAACTTATCCAAGTAGAGGCATTAATATAAATAAATGAGTTAAATAGAAGGTTTAAAAGAAAAAGGAAAGATATAAATTATTTCTCACAGGTAATTCCTTTCCAGTTTCTAAAAATCCCACTGAACATGAATAGACTTAGAGAAAAAAGAATGATTTTGTCCACCAAAACCAAAGGAGAAATGAGTCCATGCGTCTTTGTGCATGGTCATAACTGCTTGGCAAACCAAATTACAGTCCTCTTCCTCAAGACATCTTTTTCACAAGTCAGCAATATTCTACTTCTCTTAGCTATTAATTCAGCATTTCATCTTTTCTTGGAAGCTGTCTAAATATGTCAGATTTTTGGAGTTTTGATTCATAACAATAACAGATTCTTGTTATTTTCATTCAGAGATGAAACAGTATCACAAAATCTAAGATCCCATTATTAACAAATGATATCTTAAAAAAAATGCCATTCCAGCATTTTCTGCCAATAAATTTTTACTCCAGTACAACTGATTACGTTTGTTCAACAGGCACAGAATTAATTTCGTCTAGAATTTATAATATTAACAAGAAGTAAACGTTGAAATAAGTTGGAGGAAAGAGAAAAAAAGCATGGTAAGGATTATTTAAATAGGATGGAAATAGTTAAAAATGAATAAAAGAACCAATTTACAAGGAAATAAATTAAGAAACATGGTCAGATTTTACTTCCTGTTAATCCAGCAACATATGAGAGTCCAGTTACAGAGTCAGACATGTTATAAGCTGGGCAAATTGTAAGCAAAGGAGCAGTCATCTAGCCAGAGCATTCAGAGATTAAACAGAAGAAAATGGACATGGAATGACTAAGAATTGGATTCAGGTTATTTCAGGGCTTTCATGCTTTCCAGAAGAGATAATTACACAGCTAGAATAATTGATTGTTTTGGTTGATGCTGCTGGATCAAACATTGTGGTATTTGGCTAATTTTCATTCAGCTGAGCTGCCAAGTGATAGTATGGTAGTCATCCAGCATCATTCCAGTTTTGGTCCAGGGTTTTCATTACTGAATTTCTGTTTGGATAGTCTCAGAAGTGGATAGAGTGTCAGCATGCTAAGGTTTCTTTTGGAAAGCTTTTTATACACGTTTATGGGAGCGTGACTTCAAGCAGAATATTATTCAGTGTTACACCAAGCATGATTAAAACATTTGATTAAGGACACTGATATTTTTTCCTTCTTAAGCAAAAATAAGACTTAACAGGCAGGTAGAAATACGGCATCATTCACCTTTGCCTGGCACACAGCCGCTTGTCTCTTAACACTCCCCTCCTATCATGGTGGGCACAAGCTGCTCCAGATTGCGAACTGGACACCTGTGGAGGTGAAAGTCAAATCTGTCTATCAGTGGAAGTGTCTTGGCAGTTGTGCTGTAGCAGAAACCAAAACAGCCATTAGTCAGTGTTTAAAAGGCGTTTCAATACGAGGGGTGGTGAATGACACCTTTCAGCCTGCTTCCTCCTTCTCCTTATAGCTCTTCTCATCTCCCACAGAAAGGAAAAAGAGACAGAAGACAAAAACAGTAATGTACAGCATATGGTGGCTTATATCTCACCATGGACTCTTAAGTAGGACTTCAAAACGGTGCTTCTGATTGTCAAATGTAAAACACTACAAAAATACAAGAGGGAAAAATGAAGGCCTGAAAAAAAACCAACCTATGGAGGGAAATTTTCTCTTCCCAGTTAATTCAAATTTTTAGGTCTTTTCCATCCCTTCTTTCCCCTTTTGCCCTTAAGATAATCATTCCAAGAGAAAGTCCTGCTATAATTTTATTAGCCGCAAAGCACATGGAGATCAGGTGATAAAAACAGCTTTGTGCAAAACTGGTGAGCACTGAGTCTCCAGATGCAGATGTAAACAAAGCAAGAGGTGTAGGAGCAGGTGCAGCCCAGACGGCTAGGAAATAACACAAATGGGATGGATAAGGGGATAAGGCTCTTGCTCTCCCATCTTCAACAACACTGGAATTTAGAAAACTCAAAAAACTATAAAATTACAGCCCCAAGGCCACAAACATAGGCTGTGTTTTTCAATTGCATGTTTCAGACATGAGGTACAATATAACAAATCACAGGTATTTCTTCTTAATGTCAGCAAAAGTGGAGGGACACAAAATGAACGCAATGAGACAGATGCATGTTGCCCATACACTTGAACTTCATCTTCCAAGGCTTCAGGTGACTAGATTTTTAATGGCAAGCTTAATACTTTCTTAAAAGGCTTCAAAAGGACCTTACAAAAACGAGTGTTAAGGTGGAATGAAAACAGAGCAATTCTCAAATGGCTTGTGGGTGAGTCAAAAATCAGTCAGTAGTGAAATAGGCAGACAGTGAGGATACCTTATGAGAAAACTGTAGATGAACTACTGAGTCTCTCAGAATGGACAAGGAAAACATTGTCTAACCACAGGTTTTAGGAAAAGTTACTTTGGTTCCTCAAAAAGAAAGATAAAAGAGGAATAAATCTTAAAAAGAACACTTGGGAGCAAACTCACCTCTTGGGCAGAGCTGATGCTGTATGCACTGAAACATTTTCCTTATAAAGAAAGTCAGAAAGTGTCCCTGAAACAAAAATTGGCCAATGCAGACTAACTTCAGTTCTAAGTTACAACTGCATAACCTCAGTAATTTGACTGCACCAGCACTGTGTTTGGTAAAGGTAATAAAAATCATATGACTTAATACGTTGTTTAAGAGTTTTTAACAATAATAAAAATAGGGCAGGTCTCCATCTGGATCTATTGATAACACAGTATGCATTCTGGAAACTCTAATCAGACTACTTGTTTTTCCAAATGGAGCAGAAACACATCAATCAATCCCATCCAGCCCAACACAGAAGTATTCTTTCCAGTGCTCTCCACTGAAATTAATACTAGTGCTATTAATGAGCACAAACATTACATGCAAGCATTTGCATTAGGGTGTAAAGTTAGTTTTAAAAGCATGTGCCTGGTCCCTTATCAGTGACTTGCAGAGGGCAGTCGGTGGTTAATGCCTCATCTGATGAGAACTCAGGGTGAGCAGAATCAGAGTCACTGTAATTCAGCTTATCATTAAACCATCATGCTCGTATCTCAGTTTACAAAATGCATTTCTTTTTCCATACACAGGGAAAAGATAATAAATTGATAGTACTCACAGACACTTTTCAGCATACAAATAGGTAGAAAACAGTCGCAATAACTCAAGATGTCTACAATATTTCCCAAAAATTAATCCACTTTGAAAACATAACCTTAAAAAGAGCCGTAGGAGAAGAAAGAGACTAGCATCATTAAGCTCTGCTTAAATTTACTTTAAAGCTAATTTGTTCAAATAAGCTTGTATTAAGTGTTCCATTGCTAGAAAACTTAAATGTCTGAAGCATTAGAAAGAAGCTTGAAGCTTTAAATAATTATGTGATACGTAACCAAAAAGACATGACACACAAATAATTTCTGAACCATTAATGAAAGCCTCAGTTGCATTGTAGGGCACGGGGCCAAAGGTCTAGATTGTCTTACCTTACTCATAAAATGGGAATTATGAAAAATAGGGGAAGAGGGCAACAGGGAAGAGTCATGCTCCTGTATTTCCAGAGGGATGTCGTAGATGAAATACAGATCACAGTGGAGAGCTCTATTTTTGGCTGAAGTCTAATTAATTTCTTAATAAAATTAAGACATGAAATGTAGTTGCATTTTGGTTTAGGTTTAAATTGGAAAGTTTATCTTTCATCAGTCACTAAAAGCATTCGTAACCTGGTATGCAGTCTGGCACGGGGATTTAAGAGCTTTCCACTCTCACTCATATTTACCACCAACCCAGACAGTAACCAAAACTACTGGAACAAATATCTTGAGGAGCTCAAAGCTGACAAATTTTGACAAAGCTTTACTGGGAACAATTGTTTAGAACAGCAAGAAAAGAGAACGCCAAACTTTGATAGGAGAACTTTCTTGAGTTCTGTGATGCATTTTCTTGATATACGTGGTCACCACCTCCATTTTACATACAACAACCACATCCATCACTGGGCTGTGTAAACTAATCTTGTTCTTCTATTTTCCACTGGGACCTTTGCAGACATGCTACGCAGAAGGACAGCTTACAAAGGCAAGGTGCTTGCAATGTCATTACAGCATTTTGAGGCCAGTTACAGTCAAAATCTACAAATATTTTACAAGGTATTCCTCAACTGCTTAAGTCTTAAGACACAGTAGTTCTACATTTACATTGTTGTGGTGGTGCAATTCAATTGGAATATTTGAGCAGCATAGCCATTCTGCCATCTCAATATCCATATTAGCAGGGAGGTAAGTTGCATATTTTTTGTTTAACACTATGTAATGACTAGGGTTATTACTTTGATTTTTTGTTTATTTTTTATATAACTTACTTACATTTAAAAGAACCAACATGTAGGAACCTCTCCCCATAACAGAAGTATTTCACATAGAATACTGCAACGCACTGGAACAGGTTGCCCAAGGAGGCTGTGGATGCCCCATCCCTGCAGGCATTCAAGGCCAGGCTGGATGTGGCTCTGGGCAGCCTGGTCTGTTGGTTGGCGACCCTGCACATAGCAGGGGGTGGGAACTGGAGGAGTATTGTGTTTTTTTCAACCCAGGCCATTCTGTGTTTCTATGAATCTCTCTATTAATCAGATTGCTAACACATTTACTGCATTTTTATCTGACAACAATAACATGGAAATTCTAGTAAGCAATTTGCTCCCTTTGATTAGGTGGCTGTAAGGAATTCTGAAAAACAAACAAACAAAAAAAAAAAACTGAAGGAGAAAGATATTTTTCTATATTAAATTTCAACAACATCGAACTACCCAGAGGATATTATCTGACACTTACATCTTCATATTGCTGGGAGGAGGTGATGGGAGCTGTTCAACTTGCTTTTTTTAGCTGTGATTTTCCTGTACCTTAACATTATGACTCGTGATTGTTGGCTGTCTGATACAACGTGGAAATACTACTGATACAATATGGAAAAACAACTAACCTGCACAGGCACAGTTCACTTCAGTCCTCAGACAGTTCTGAAGGCAACCTACAAATGGAGCACTTAGTACACTGATAGAGTAGCTCATAAATTCATTACATAAAAATGCGTGTTTACCACATTGTGCACCTATGAAATAAATATTTACTTGCAAACAATTCTAAACAAATATTTGCCCATCTTTCCAGCAAACAGTGAAATGCTGATAACAGTGTCTGGATGAAAAAATTTCCCAGCAAATTACACAGCCCGATCCTGTGGGGATTTCAAGCGCACACTATGATGTCACATAGCAGCTGGACAGCAGAGAGCACTGCTGAAAGGCTACTGACAACACATGAAGCACACTGGGGAAAATGTTTCTTCTGACTTGCTTTGTAATCCCCCTTCTCGCAGCTGACAGCCCTGACACTTGGTACAAGTCGGAAAATTAAGTGGAATTATTAAAAAAGTATATAAGAATCTCAAAGTTGAATGGATTCGAGAACACAAGAACTGGTCAGCTGGCTACTAGACTTTGAGCAAGGGACTCCTAAATCTTCTTTTTAAAATGTGGTTTTTCTAACAATTGACATTCTCTTGCCTGAGTTTGTGGAGATCACAAGAGATCTTCTGCATCATTACTGTTACTCACTTCATCTGCTGAATAGGTTAAGTCTTAAAATGGTTGAAAGTGGAAAAACACATTTTTCTTCTGTAAGTCCCAATGCAATTCACTTTAGGATTATTCTAATAAAGGCTGAACTTCCCAGTTTTTAGAATAAAAAGAGAATTGCACCCATTGTTCATGGCATTAAAAGTAATCGCATTTTTTTCAGAGTCTCTTAAGAGAAAAAACATCCCAAAACAAGATGAAACGGACAAGCGGCCCCATAAGGAAGGTTTGCTGGCTAGTATTCTGCTACAGGGCAAAGGCAATTTGATGAATAAGCTCCTGACTTTTTAAGCTTTCTATGAGTCAAACACTGAAAACAATAACAACAGAAGAATTTTATTGTGGATATCCCAGTTTTGCATTGCTCTTTCTCATACATCCTGTGACAGTCAAGACAAAGGAACTATTAGGGGGGAAAAAAAAAACAAACCTTAAGCAAAACTGTATGCATTTATTGTTGCTCAGTAACAGCCACACAGACCAATAGATAGAAAGTTGGAATAAGTCTGAACCAGCTGGAAAGAGAGAGGATCTTTTCTCAGCAGGCCAGGTGCACTGCAGGCTGGCTGTGGGCTTTGTCTTTCTTTTATATTAGTAATATTTATTTATTATTAATGCTGTAAACAGGATGCTTAACTAATAATGTTATTCGTTATGACCCTTCATATGTTTATTTTTCTTCCAAATCCTTACCTTATTTCCCATTAGACTTATAGTATTACATATCAATTTTATACAGTATGTAGGTCTATGAGAGGAAAAAAAGAATAAGCACCAATGCAATTACCTAAAATTTAAGGTTTTCATTTACATGCCATGAAAACCAAGTTGATTGTATCTAAGACACCTTCAAGGTCAAAAGGTTCTTCATTATTAGACAGTTCCCACAACAAGGAGAAAAAAAAAAGGCAGATGGTTTGCATTGAGACAACACAAGGATGCACTTGCAGAGGAAATGTGAAACAGTGACAACAAAAGAGATGGCTGAGCCAAGCTTACAAAAGAAATTTGTATACAAGTTTACGATGCAGAGAATTAAATGGAAGCTAAAGAACTCTTTCTGTTAGGTCACTGCCTGAACATATGCTTCCCTTGGCTCTTTACTCCTCTTTCTCTGTTACAAATTCTACTAATTTAGTAGGACACAAACGTACATTTAATTCACATTTAGCTAATAACTTTCTGCATAGTTGGAAGTATTCATACAGTAGAGAGGAATGATCATATGCAAGCATCTGAACAGTCTGCAATGCTCTTACCTTCTACACTTTGCGCTCTCTCTATGCATTTAACACATTTAAATATCAACCTTCTACACTTAAAAGTGTCTGAAGAGCAAAGCAGGAGCCAGAAACTTACTTCAACCACATCTATAATCTGAAATTAATTAAGGTCTAGCTCCCTATATTTTCCTTTTTTCTAACAGTTTATTGACGGATATCTATCAGTGAAGGAGTTTACTAGGCTGTTGAGAAATTCTATGAGGCACAGATCATTCTTTCCTTCTAGTCCTGTGCTATTAGAAGTGTCAGTGTAAACAGCTAAAAGCTGCCCTTGGTTACTTTTCACTTCAGAGTGTACAACAGAAACTAAAGCATCCTCCAAAACCCAATGTATTTTTATAGAATTGTATTAATTTGACATTATGCTACTTTTGAATCACATTTCTACATTCACAAATATCACAGAAGATTGCTGAAGTAATAACGTATGTGTAGTGGCCCTCAAACCTTGAACAAAGCAGACCTTTCTTTCCCCATCACCATTATTCACCAGGCACAGCAGAATAAAGGTCTGAAAGGATCAAAGAGCAGAGCAGAAGCAGTGTCTACTAATAATTAACGGTGTAAGCAACATCACTAATCAAGGCCAAAGTATAGGACATTGTAAAGGGCAGACAAGGTTTTCTGGCTTAGCCAGGATCATTTAAGCTGGAATTCACCTAGCAAAATAAAAGAGTCCTTCAAATATAAGGAAAGTTTTAGGTGACACAAATGAGAGTGATGTTGCAGTAGACAGAATGAAAAATAAAGATCAAAATGAAGCAGTTTCAGCTTTCATACTGCAATGACATTTTCCAGACCCCGTCATTGCAGAAAAGATAACTCATTTCTGGTAAAAAATAAAAAATAAAAGTACCTTGGGAAAATTTACGCAACTCATCACACTGCTGATTTTATATTTCTCGATGGTTTTTGGTTTGTTTATTTGACAAAGGGGATGTTAGCAGACAGGAAGAAGATTAACAGAATACACTGATGCTGTCCTCGATAATCAAAGAAAATCATCTCACTGTAGGAGTGAGAAGGGTCTTTTGGAGATGATCTAGCCCAAACCCCCTGCTGAATAAAGTAGGTTCCCCAGAGTAGGTTCTTCACTCAAGCACCCATGCAGGTTTTTAATATCTACAGAGAAAGAAACTCTCTGGGCAGCCAGCGCTCAGTCACCCTAACATTAAATATTTTTTTCCTCAAGTTCATTTGGAACCTTCTGTGTTCAAGTTTGCGCCCGTTGCTCCTTGTGCTCTTGCTGGGTACCACTGAAAACAGCCTGGCCCCATCCATCATTGATGAGGTTCCCTCTCCTTTTCTTTTCCAGGCCCAACAGTTCCAGGTTTCTCAACTGCCCTCGTAAAGGAGATTATCTGGTCCTCTAAACATTTTTGTAGCCTCCTGCTGCACTCTCTCCAGTAGTTCCCTATCTCATCTATGGGAATGTTAAGGGAAACTGTAAAAAAGCCTTGCTGAAGCCAAGGTACACAACATCTGCTGCTCTCCCTTCATCTACCCAGCATTCTGTGATATCACAGAAGGCTACCAAATCAGTCAAGCATGATTTCCTCCTGGTGAATCTGTATTCACTGTGCCTGATTACCTTCTTTTCTTCCACTTACTTAAGACATTAAGAATACATCATTCCATCTCCTTCCCAGGGTTGGAGGCCAATAGGCCTGTAACTCCCTGGCTCTTCCTTCTTGCCTAAAAATATTCCAAGCCTCTGTTTCAACCACATGCCACTATTTAATTATTTTGTCTATCTCCAAAGATAATGTAAGTTGCAAATATTTTGAAGCCTTCACACTGCCATGTTTCATAGACAGGAACAGTAGACAGAGAACAAGTTTCTGATGTCCCAATCACCTTGCAGCCATTGTTGGAAACCATGCTACATTCTCAACACCTAGCTCAGATCAGTTATCTATAACAACAGCAGAAACACATTGGCCTGCTAGCAGGGAGAAGCTTTAAAACATCAAGATCTGTCTTACAATTAAATATTTACAATGATAAATGAAGTATTATAATGAACACTTAGCATTCAGATAGAAAATGACTGAGAAAACCACTTTCGCCCATTTGTGGTTATCTGAAGGAAGGTCAGCTTCATCTTTAGTGTAAGGTAAAACCCATTTTTGATGTAATTCATTATCCATTGACAAAGAGGTTGCAGCAGGAATAAATGTGACCCATTTCCTTTAGAAACCCTCAAACTCCTTCATTTTTTTTTCCAGAGTACAACAGAAAACCCTACCATCCTGCAAAATGAAAGCACTGCCTGTGCTATTTTACTGATAAGGGATCTATTCCAAATGAAAGAAATGTCATGAAAGCACATGTTTCTCAGAGGAAACATCATAGCCTTAGCAATACAAACACTGTGCTTCTATTTCTACAGTGGGGGCTGTGAAATGGAGGCTGTGAAATGGTTTGATACCCTTTCTTATAATTGCAAGGCTACAATAGTCATTGATCAGCACTGATTGTAGCAGCTAACACAATATCCCTAATTTGCTTGGCTGTCAGGGCTTATTCACGTTAATTCCTCGTATTCTGCTTTCTGTCAGTAAAGTTTATATATATATACATATATGTATACATAAACACACATATATAGCATCTGGTCTATCTTGTAGGGGAGCTAAGGAGATTTACAGTACAAACAGTGTATTTCTCAGAGTATACAGCAAATCAAGTTACTCCTTGTAACATTCACAGTCAGACAATACCATATATAATTAGTTACTTTACGTGTGAAGTAGTGTTGAACACCATCTCCTTTGCAACCTGCTATTCTCCCACACAACTGATGTATTTTCCATCATCTCGTGATATCCCAGGTAACTTCCATGCTTCCAGGTTTCATCTCTCAACATATTTTGTCACAAGAATGTACTGATGTCAGAGTGGGGAAAAGAGAACTAACCAAAATCAGCAGCTTCGCGTGCCATTCATGGTTACTGCTTAATGTAATATATTACTCTTGTGCAATACCCAGCCTGATGATAAAAGAAGCAAGCAAAATCCTTTGTTTTGTTATTTTTGATCTTCCACTCAATCTGAATTTAATTTTAAAGTATAATAAGCAAACAGAAAATATTTTTCCCTAATTGAGATGTACCATCTGCTGCAGTAATCAGTGAAACACATCTCAACTCATTTGGATGTTAGATGCACTGTTTTAATACAACTGACAACAGGAAATATGATCCTGATTAGCATACACAGTAATTTTTGTCCTAACAATATTTGTTTGCACTCCCTGGAGTTGGGACTGGTAAAACTGTCCTGCTCTTCCCAACTATCCCAAACACATTTTATTGACATTGCATGTTCAGAGGGTCTAAAATAGAAATGTTCATCATTGAAAGAATGAATTTAAGTGGATTCTAAATGGGGAACTACCTAAAAATACCAATTCTTCATTCATAATTTTCATACAGGATGCCCTGTGCAGGTAGCTGACATGAAGCTCCATCTTCCTTACTTCTAAACTGAGTAACATTCCAAAGCAGGTTTGCTCATTTGAAATAGCACTCACTAACTCCACATACTGCTCCACTGCTGGTTCAGAGGTGTGGTTTAAAGGTCCAAATTAAATCTAGTTCAGATTCACCTATCAATATTGATCAAGCCCTGAGACTCTTCTGATCCATGTAGAGCACAGAACTTCTTCCAGCTGCAAATACATTATTTTGCATGCTGCAGATGCACTAATTGTAAGAGGAAAGTATTCTCAGAACTTTTATTTGAGATTGAGATGGATTCTTTACTGGAGAATCATTTTTAAGCTTAAGGCAAAGTGGCTGAAGGTAAAACATTAAGAAGAATAATTTTAAGATCATGCAAGTCTTCCCTTGTAGGAGGGATTAACGTGCCATGAATCCATGCCATTTTGACTGAATCTCCTTGTTTATCCCTTATAAAACAAGATGCAGGAACATTTGAACCTCACACAAATTGAATTTGCACTCTGCTGCCTGAACGAACTGTATATGAAGCAAGTCACCCCTTCATATAAAAAGAGCAGTCACTGGGAATCAAGACAGTCAATGGGCATTTTCGGTTTTGTAAGGCAGTTACAAAGCTTGAGGTTTTTAAAGACTATTTTTTGGGAAAGTAAAAATCTTAGCTCAATCAAATCATTGATTTTAGTTGGAAGGCAAGGTTCTTAAGTTTATTTTTATTTTATATGAGATTATTCCATATTTACTCTGAAATAGCTTTTTGTTTTGTACAGTTACTTTCCATGTGCTTGGCATGAAAGTCAGACCACAGACTGATGCTGTTTCCAGCAATAGAATTGGATGAAAAATGTAATTGCATGATGACCAAAGTCACACAAATTTTCTATGACAGAAGATAGCCAAGTGAAAGATACAAAGATATGAACAAACTTCCTTTCTCTTACCTTCCAGAAACTGCAAATAAAACAGAACTTCAGATCTCCCTTACAACATCAATACCCTTCTTTTCATCCAAAAATAATCTTTATCTTATAATTAAATGATCACACTTATATTAAGGTTTGTTCTTAATGTTTAATTTTTGTTCTAATTGAGACATTCAAGTGGTCAAAGACTCTTAAGGAGTAAGAGAGTACAAGGTGATTTTAAGAGGTTTAAGGCTCATCTGATCTGGGAATATCTCAATATCTCAGTACTGTGTTTTTCTCCCCTATAGTCTCAAAACATAATGGAAATGATTCTATTTTAGAGGTAACAAGAGAATGAAAATGAAAGCTGGTAATAGCACATCTCAAAAAAGATTTGAGATCTCCACCTCTTCCGCTGAATAAACCACTGAAAGATTTCAATTTATATTAAATATGGTCAGCTGCTAAGATCACAAAAGTCAATTATTGCTCAGATCTTCATGTGATACAGTTCAAAGCTTTTGTACCTTAACTGACAGCACCATTGTAAACTTGAGCAGTCGCTGATTTAATTTATTTCTCCTGGTTCAGTTCAGGTTCAGGGTTTTGATTGCTTGCATTAATGTGAGATATTTCATGTTTTCAACTTTGCAGAAAGGCCGTACCAAAATTTCAGACTCCTGTAAATCTTCTCTTTAAGGTTACTGTTCTTTAGCTGGAAGCATTTTGTACTTCAATTGTTTTTTTGCTGTAGTTTTTCAAACATCTACAGAGAATCACAATCTTCGAAATCAGGGTCAAATTCATAATCTCAAAAATTCATAATGGCAAAAATTAGAACAACTCTGCAATACTTCAGTGGTTTCATTGTGTTCAAAAGAAAAATCAGTTGGCATCAACCTCTCATTGCGATGCAAGCAAGAAAGCATACAAATGCAACTAATTGGAATAAGGGTTTTTTTACCCCTAGGCTTTCAGTTTTAATTGAAATTAAACCAAGATGCATCCATTTCACTGGCAAAAGGCAATCATACTACTTTACTACTTTTTCTCAGTATTTACGCTTAGTCTTGTGTTCTGTCTTGTCTTCTATCACTCAAGTAACAGACATTTTAAATGCAGGCATGGTTACTAGAATGACAGCATCTTCTAGAAACCAACAATGCTGACTTTATTCCACTAGTGAAAACTTAGAAAATATGCATTAGACTTGATTCTGTCAAATTTTAACTATAGAAAGAAAAATGTTAAGAGAATACCTTGTTAACACTTACAGGTGCTCTTACATGCCACAGTGTGAGCACAAACTCCAAGACTGAAACTGCAAGAACAGAAATCTAATCTCAGAGCAAGCAAAATTCCCTAAAACATTTCTAGACTCATTTAGTCTCTGTGATTTTTAGTAATGGTTGTTAGCTGAATTATGTACAAACACCTTCCACAGTCCTCTTATTATTTTTTATTTGTAAATAACTAATAAGCAGGTTACAAATCTGCTGTATTTGCAACATGCTGAGCTTTAAGCTGCCTCCACAGAGAATCCCTGGAAGCAAAATATACACAAGCCGCTGTCAACAACACAGAGGTGAATGTTAGCCTTGTTTCCAATATTTCAGAGTCCTAACTTGGGCCTATTAGTGAGAAGACAGAGTGTTTTATTATTTGAAAAGCTTCTCGCTGTGATTTATGGCCTTGTATTAGCCTCCTCATTGTGAGATATTAGACAAGCACACTGAGTCACGGACAGTCTGAGGTGGTGAAAACGTATAGCATTCATCTTCCCTTGCTATCTAGGACACTTCTTTTCATCTATTGTTTTTGTCCTTTGGCATATCATTTCCTTGTAATCAATTTAAATTGAAAGCTTTAATGACCTACCCAGCGTGCTACAGACTCATTTCACCTGCTCTGGAGGGTTTTTCTGGAAGGAAATTAAAATCCCCAAACCTTTTAGAATTTGCAGCATTTTCTCTATGAAATATCATACAGGTATCATCATACCAAATCTCATGGGTGATATCAAAGGGACTTAGCTAACTACAACAGATCCAAAATACTTTGTCTAAGTGCTTCTCCATTTCAACTTCCAGAAATGATTTATCTGCTAGTAAAGACACGAGAATGATGTTAATGATAATTAGTGATATTAAAGAAAAATATTAAGTATTTAACAACAACAAACAAAAACAGAAGAAGTTTAAGGAAATCAAGAGCAAAGGTTTCCAAAAGCATAAATTCAGAAAGAAATGCCCTCCCTTGGTACGACAAGATTCTAAAAAGCAGGTACATGTCTAACAGTTACTGCCAACTGGTGGTTTGTGTTTCTGTGAGTCGTTTTGTGGTTTTAACAGAACAGAAACAAAAACCACAGAACAACTCACAGCCAATCATCAAACAAACGACTCTGAAGCAAACTGTAACAATCTTTAGAAGTTGTCTTGACTCATTAATTAGGATCAGGTGTCGGTACAAAAGCATTCCTTCACTGGGTTGTAAAACCTCCACATTAAAAAGAATAAATCAATGATAGGCTAAGTAATGCAGGTAGAAAAAAAAAAAAATGGGAAGCATGAATGAGATCAATACACTCATATAATAAAAAACTAATTTAATCCAAGCAGCGTACAGTAAAAATGAAGGGAAAATAGTTCCACAGACCTACCCGTTCTATCAGTCCATTTGAATACGTTGCTCTCATTAAAGAGATAAAGAGTTCACCAAACAGAAAAAATTGCAAGGCAGGAAAATACAGGGATCTGCAGAAAATATTTACTTCCAGAAAGGAAGTAGAAAAGGAACAAAAATTATCATTTGAGAAGTTGTTTAGGGTAAAACAAGTGTAAAACAGGGGAAAAAATCAATCTGGGAAATAATGGACATCTTTAATCTGAAGGCAGCCAGTAAGAGCGTTGGCATCTTTGTCTATTAAAAGAAAGGTCAATACCTATGAGTTTTTTCTAAGCTAACAAACAACTAAACAAAAAATAAACACAGAATTGAAACCCGATACTAACATTTAAACTCACTGTGCCACAACGCAACTGCATGCCTTCGATAGGGTCTCCAGCAGGTCATTTAATGTGATAAACCTAAACTTCATATAGGATATAATAATTGATCTTAACAATTGCCTATCAGAAGGAATAGGACATGTACAAAATTGTTGAACTGCAGTAGAAAAGTCACAGCAAGGAAAATTCAGGGAGAATAATCTGTTGGATTACAGACATGTATAAAGAGGCTATAGAGGTGTTTTTAAAACGTTGGAAATAAAATGTAGTATGGCTTTCCTGTGTGGCACATAGATGGACATAGGTTCACGTATTTTCTCCTTACCTTTGTAGTGCAAGAGGCATTTCACACAATGGCTGAGGTTGAAAGGGACCTTAAGAGTTCATTGAGTCCAAACCCCTGCTAAAGCAGGTACCCTGCAACAGGTCACACAGGTGGGCATCCAGATGAGTCTTGAATATCTCTATAGAAGGAGACACTTGAAACCTCTCTGGGCAGCCTGTCCCATTGCTTCATCAGCCATAAACAAGTTCTTCCACACATTAGTACGGAACTTCCTATGTTCAAGTTTTAGGCCATTACTCCTTGTCCTATCGCTGCATGCCACTAAGAAGAACCTGGCTTCACCCACTTGCCTCCCACCTCCATTCTGTTATTTATAAACATCCAGCAGATCCCCCCCCATCCTCAGTTTTCTCTTCCTCAGCCTGAATAGACCCAGTTTACTCATATGGAAGATGTTCCAGGCACTCCATCATCTTTGTGGCTCTCTGCTGGACTCCTTCTAGGAGATCCCTGTCTGTTTAGAACTGGGGAGCCCAGAACTGAATACAGTAGCCTAAATGTGGCCTCACTGGTGCAGAATATAGGAGGAGGATCACCTCACCTTGCTCAACCTGCTGGCCACACTCTTTTTAATGTGCTCCAGGACATCACTGGCCTTTTCTTGGCCACCGGGGCACACTGCTGGTTTATGGCCAACCCCCATCTGGTCCTTACATATTATATATATGTATATATATGTATTTAATTTGAAAGTACTACCATAAAAGCATAATTTTCTCAATCAACCACATTATTCCTCTCCTCCTATTCCCAGTTAGATAAGTGAAAGTGTTATAGAAGGAGTCTCCAAATCAATTGCTTTGTAATGCAAACATTCCCCCTCAATGGCAGGAAGGCTGTTGTCATGTGGACATCCTGCCAACCACCAAATAGCTCCACCAAATTGCCCTCCCTTATATTCATCAACATTGTTTTCAGTCTACACCTCGGAAACTTACCTGTGAATACCTAAACTAATATGCCGGCTTAACAATGATTAAAACAAAATGTTTTGAGCAACTGTAAACTTATTAACTCTGCATGGGACTTTGTTTTAGGTTTCCACACTGACTTCAGAGCACAGGAATGAAATAATACCAAGTACTGAAAGGTCCTAGGAGTTCAAGTGCCTCTTACTCAAAGAAAATAGATACTTAGGACCTGAGCCAACAGGTCAACAGGACTTGGACTTCTGTCTTCTTTATACTTAGTTTCATCACTTAGACTGAGCTGACACAATTCATAGAGCAAATGTTCACCTTCAAACTGTGCTGAGAAAGAAGATCATAAAGTTGTCAAAATTACTTCAGAGAACAAAGAAAAGGCTAAACCAAGAGAGCATTAAATTTTAACTAGCTGACCAATAAGGCTTCAATTGGCACTGTTATTTTAGGTTATGACACAGATGTAATAAATGCCTCGTTGAAAATGACTAAAGCAGAAATAAATGTCAGCAATGTAGTGAGTACATTATTTTGGAAAACAAATCTAAAGCTACAAATCCTTTTAGTCACTTTGAGACTGCTATTTCTCCTCAGCCAAAAGGTGCCATGTAAATCGTGCCATTATGGATATTCTTAGGTCACCATAAATTTCTCTGCAGGCAGAGACAGATAAGATTACTTTTGAGATATGCTCTTCCATTCATGGTAAATCATTCCCACTGAAGTCTCAGATGCAGAAATAGCCTTCCTCATGTCCTCTGTGTTAACCCTTTGAACTTATTTAAAATATCTTTACATCAAGAAGCCTTAAGATGGCTGTCTTACTGAAATCACATGGTTAGACGGCAGGGCAGCTTCAGAGAGGCAAGGGTGAAAAGCTCTGTTCACACAAAGCACGGACCTGTGCCAACAAAGTGGGTTGTGAATACAAGTGAAAAATCTGTCTAGGCTTTCAGCTGAAATATACTTTAAAAATAAATAAGTAAATGATAGATTTCAAACATTGTGATGCTTCTTTTTATTTCAGTTACCATCAAAATCCTGTTGCTGGGCATCATTTTGATTGAACAACTGAATGATTTTGTTCCAGCTCATATTTCATCAGCTGATAAATGACCAACATAAACAAAGCCTACATATTCTGTTGCTATCTAAGTAACACACCTGAAGTACTTAGGTGCCAGCAGAACTAACAGAAAGCCTTTTTGGAGCAGCTGTGACCAGAGGGATGACGTGCCCTGCCTGGAGGCCAGCAGTTGCCAATCAGATGAAACACCGAAGACATTAGCAGAGAAACTCAGTTGGAAATGTCCATTTGGGCACTTCAGAAAGTCTTCACATGCACATCAATATTTAAAGCCTTTTCTTCTTTCATGCGAATCAGCAGGAAAATCTGTTTTAACCAGACTACAGACGGTCTGAGAAAGAAGCAATTAAAATCTGTTATCCGCATCCTATCACTTCAGGGATTTCTTTTCTCCCCACTCTCCACAAAACTAATGACAGTGCAAGTATTTTTTCCTTCTGGAGTTAGCCTAGCAGGGGTCAAAAAGCAGCCCATCAATTGTCTGTGTTAGGACTGCAGTCATGATGCAGATACAGGCATGGACTGAGAATGAAGCGAAATGGTCCCACTCTCGGGCAGATTCCAACCTGCACATTCAGACACACAGCGCAGCACTCAAGACTGACAGGAGAAGCCCAAAGGACAGGCCAATTAAAAAAGGTCTTCTTGTGGATACAAGCACACAGATGTCACTGCCACAGCTCTGAGCACTGCTGACACAGTTCTGTACCCAAAGGCCATGGCTGCTCTAGCACAAATCACGAACAAGCAAGAGAACTTGAGATGAGCCCAGATAAAATATTTTCCTGCTTAACATTCCTTATACTCAGCAGCACTGGCTGAAATCCTCCAACAAATGATATGCCAACTGCTGAGCTCTTTGAACCTCCCTGGTACAACAAACTTTCAGTGAACCAATGGTAAATATCTGAAGGAATCTTAGTTAACATTTGCAGCCTTCTTCATCCTAATACAATAACTGCCATGCCCAAGAAAAAAAAATATATAGCTTATTGATCCAACTACTTTGAGACATAACTGATTATTAACGGGAGTCAGTAAGAAATATTACCCCTTGGTTCACTGCAGTGTAATTAGGGATATTAATCAATTCCACGTGATTTCTTGCACAGATTCTTGTCTTTGCTATGAAAAGCAGTTTAAGATCCAAAAGGATAAGGAATAGTGTTGCGAGTGTATGAATAATATAACAGGAAAGTATATAATAAGGAAAAATACAGCCATTGATTAGCAGATGTTGGTAGGTTCAATGGGTTCATTTTCTTTTTAAACATCCTCTCTCTTCAAAAGATAAACTGTCAGCAGTGGAAATGATAATGGTTAAAAAAATAAAAGACAACAAAGCATTGTGCTAGCCAACAGATTTTCTACAGATGAATGGAAGTTGCCAGAAAGTTTGATGTTGTTTCTTTTTTGTCGTTGTTGTTTTGGGGAGCAAATTGCTCATCTGAACAGTAAACAAACATCTTAGAGAAGTCAAAGGTAAAAAAGGGCACGCCCTACTCCAAAAGACTGGATCCTTGGAAGAATAAACAAATGCTGCAAACCAGATGGGGCAGTAAGAGAAGGAAAAAAAATGTCAAAATGAGAAGAAAAAAAAAAAAAAAAAAAAAAGCAGCAGAATCTTAACAGATTTTGGATGAGTTCCCCCAATAAAGCAAAAAGGATGGAGGTGATTTTCCAGCACAGCTTTATTCCCATTCCCAAGGTTTACAGAAAGACCATCTCTCTTAAGCAGTTTCTTAGCATCTCTCCTCAGATTCGAGAAGGTTTCTCAGTACATCCTGCTGCTTTTCACTTCCCACCTGCAAATAACCTTCTCATAAACTTTTTTTTTGCCTAAGAGCCATCATCATCTTCAAACTGTTCTTCCGGACTTTCCAGCGTGTTCAATGTTAAATGTGACAAAGAGATCCTAAAGATTAATCAACAGAGTTCATACCCTTAAGTGTTGGGCTTCATCCAGCCTGCACTGTCCACTTTGAATGAAAGTATTCCCATCAGTACATTACTGCCATTTGTTCTTAATGTACTCCTAAGCTTTTGTTGCGCAAGCATAAAGGGGACGAAGACGGACGAGGAGGATCTTTGAGAGCATTCTGCTTTCTAGTTTTCCCTCCATACAGATGAATCTATGTGCATAAAACATGGGGTGATCACATTACAGATATCTGACTAACCAAGAAATAATACTTACAATAAATAACCAAGACTTCCCATATTCTTTTCAGTGTGGCTTTTTCCTCAAGTATTTATGCATCCATTAGAACATCCCCTTCAGATTTCATCAGGAACATCAAGAACCAAATGAGGTTTCTGAGTGAAAAGACACAAGAATATTTTAGTACAAAAGAAAATAAAAAGCCACCAGTGTTTGCATGTCATTTTGTTGTTCCTATATAAGGTAACATAATTCAGATGCAACTGATAACCTCGGACCATGAGCAGGGACCGCCAGCTTTTCTGCATGCATCTATGAGGTGACAGTTCATCTCCACTGGCCCCTACCAGGACTTCTCAAATAGTGCAAGGACCGCAGGTAGCCCACAGTCAGCTCCAGTTGGCTTCCTCTTGTATAGACAGCCCATGCATACATCTCTGCAGCACAGGATCAAACTTGCATGAATGATATGCAGTTAGCAGCAGTATTGACTATATGCACATTTGAGCTTTTCTTACCCTCTCAATATAGGAAACACATGGAGGAGCATTCATTTATAGGCAAGATCTCTAAATAGTCTGTTTCAAACAAATCAGGAAATGAAGAATAAAAATATCTCCTAAGATTTGAACAAATTTAAGGTTCTTCTCTGTGAAGATCATTCAGATCACACCTTAACTTTCATACCTTCGGTAGGCAAAGGAAAGGAAACGACTTGTGCAGAAAAGGCCTCTAGCTTGACACAAACCTTTACTACAGGTCCATAGTCCTCTCACTTACTAGATGGCCTGATAATTTCAGATAGAATTTAGCAACATCATTTTCACTTCGCTGAGTTTTTATGGTCTCTCTAGCATTCCAGGGATCAATAAGATTTATTTAACATAGTCACGTGTCTGAAATTGAGATGCTATATTACAGCAGACAATTTTTCTGTACAAACTGAGGATGGACTCTTCTACAGGTTCCCTTTTACAGAAGGACTAGTTAGCTCTATAGCTCACACAGTTTGCAGGCTATAGCAACTGGATTTAAGAAGAAATATTGTGAAAATTTATACAATATTTTCCTGTTTAAATTAAAATTATCAGCAAGCATAGCTTGGGGCACTGATTCTGGATTTTAGATTTTCTTCAAAACAAGTAAACAAGACATTTAGGTAAATCACGGCATGCTACAACTACATCCCATTAAATTAGTAGATTCCTGCTACAATGCATTAGGACATTGTTACATGCAAAACCATTTGGGAAGCATAAAACCCAATGTTGTCCCTGTCGATTACAGGCAAGAAGGAAAGGTCTAAAAGAGAGAGATGCTTTTTCTAGTTCATCAAACTCATTTTAACCAAGCACAGGATCCCAAGACGAACCTGTGCAAATAGCCTTGTGCCATAGCAATGCTGAAGCATTTAACACAATGTTTGACATGCTTGTCTCACTTCTGAATTTTCCCATTCACTAGCAGGATTTCACTTAGCAGAATTTATTTTTCAGAGTCCTGACTTCCCTTTAAGTCAACACTGGAACACTAGGCTGTTTGGCACTTAACTGGTAGAATAACACCACTGTAACTAAGCATGCTGTCATTCATCAGGGGATCAGCACTTTGTTGTGCCAAAGTATTCTAAATTACTAAATTCACCCTGATTTTCCCCAGTGGCAGCTAATGCCTATATATCAGCTACCGGCCAGCTGGCAGCTTACTTAGAGGAGAAAGCCTTTTCCAGGACATGTTAATAGTACAGAGGACTGTAGAAGCAGTGAATTGCTGGAGAAAATTGAGTGCATACAAATCTGTTGCAATACTTACACAAATAAGTGTCATACAGCAAACTGCACAATAGACTAACCTAGTAGGCCAAGTCCGTGGAGACTAAACACACCAGCTGTGAATTCCATCCATCACAGTACTGCATCCCTGGAAAGCGCTACATCCTTAATTTTCCAAAGCAACCCTAATTCAGGCACTGTTTTAGATGACGTATGGTAGTATCTGAACATTAGAGGCAAGCACTGCAATAGCACTACAAGCTACTACAATTTGTCTGGTTATTCCAGACAACACTCTGATTCCCATGCAACATGTAGTTAAACAGCTTTCCAAGTCGAGCATCGAAGTTTGAACAGGAAATTGCGTGTTTGATTCCTGGTGGGTTAGATTATTCTGTTAGGTTTACGAAGGAGGCCACAGCATATCGTCCCTATGTATTTCAAAACTGCATTCCAAACTGAAAAACGCAGAAGAAAATACATTTAATCTAAAAATAAAAAATATTCACCTTCACTATTTGATAAAATTACTTGAGTGGATTTAACTGAAACATGTAACCAAATGCACAGATTGGAGTACTTACGGTTATTTGTTTTGCCTCTGATAACTGACACATGTTCTTATTACTTAAAAAAAGAATTATCTAGAAATAAACGTGGTCTTTGTCAAACATGTAAATGCAATTCATCACAATCTCAACATGGTTTTCATAGGAGCCCAGAAGCAGCTACTCTGGAAACCAATGAAAAAGTTCTATCTCATCTAGGCATATTTTGCTTGCTTCCTTTATGTGCAATGAAGCACTATAAGGGAAACCAATGATTTTCCCTCATTCCAGCACTATTTCTACTCACCCATGACCACTGTAATTAACTGCAAGGAAAAAAAGAGCAAAGAAAATTGGCCAGTCTTCAGAAGTTTCTGACATCCCTGACTTCTACAACCTAAGCTGGGACATGTGAAACAGTCCAAATCGAAAACCTAAAAAAGCATGGATTCCTACAAATGTTGCTCAGAGAGAGGTTGGAGGTGCAGATTAACTGAGTCACAAAATATACAAGCACTGTTCTGGAACTCCATTTTGTGTGCAGTCCCATGTCAAACAGATGATTCAGAGGCTCAAACCACACAGGGCAAGAGGTAAGGCAAGGGGAAATGCTCAGCTTTAGTTACCCTTCTCATTTCCATCTCCATACAGGGCACCTGTCACAACGCTTTATGATCTTTGTGTGTAATTAATTTATGTAACCTTGCTCTCTCAAATATTTAGCGCTTTTTTTTTTTTTTTTTTTAAACTTCCTGTTTGTACATTGTTTACCTTATCATTAACTGAAGAGATCATCCTTTCTTTCTCTGGACACATGTCCAACCGCTTGTCCCCATAAATGAATGCCTAAAACAACACATGCAAGCAGTCTCCTTCCATACATATTCATAGCTGTCTTCAGGCTGATCTACCTCAAGACCCATCCATAAAATTACTGCCATGGTAAGGAAAAGGGGTGCAAAACCTTACAGTGAAGTGTCTCTGCTGGTTGGCACTGCAGAGCATAGGGAATGTTGCCTGTTACACAAAGCCACGCATCCCATATCTACTGGCAAATGTTTGCTCTGGGTCTTCCTCTTACTTCCTTAGATGTGGTAGCAGGGTGTAGAAAACCTCTAAAAATGCAGAGATGTGCAGCTGTCCTGAGATTTATTGTAATTGAGCTTTCAGCAAAAATGTATTCAGTCATCACCTACAGGCCCCCAACACAAGTCTAAACCACATTTGTCTGCAATTATGCAGCCCAGCGCTAAGGTTTCATAAACCACAGTAAAACAAAGGTTCTCAAGTATCATTCAAGGGGGAGAATCAAAGCACTGATCTTAGTGCTAATAGCATCTCTGAAAAATCCCCTTCTGGAAAGAAAATGATGGTGGAGTTTACAGAATTCTGATACTGAGCACTTTTTTGGGTTATTTCACCCATAATGCATTTCCAAAAGTGGATCTAGAGTCCACAGCAGGAGAAAACCTCGATGTGAGAAGGGTTTTTCTGAAACAAAAAGGGGAATTAATTCAGGCCTCTGAGGTCAGTGCGCAGTAGGTTAAGTGTCCTCCTCAGCTGTGCCCAATTGCCACTGTGGGGGGCTGGCATTGCTAGTGCATATAGTTGAAAACCTGCTCACTCTGCCTCAGAACCATCTCGGACTCCAAGGAATACCTAACAAAGCAAAAGTCTTGAAACTTTGTCTCAGTCCTTTTCAGATACAACCAGACGCATCTTACCCGAGTTATGTATTTTTAATCCCTCTCCTCTCTGTAACAAAAAGGTATGTGTTGGCTGAGCAACAGAAACTCAGCAAAACGGCAAATGAGAAAATGATTTGCTAGATAAATGAAAGCCGACATTAGCAATAGTATATATTCATTTCTCAAAACAGTTTCAATGCCTAAAGGCTTTGCCATGGGCAGCAGAAATGATACACCGTAATTGTTGTTTCTGAAAGTCCCCAGATCTCATTATTGGCACTAAAAGTATCGCAGTATTTTACTAAACTGAATTAGCGAGCTATTCTTGCTGGAAGCAGCAAAGTGCTAATAGCTTGTTGTTACAATATTCAACAAACAAAACCCTGGGCTTTCACAGACAATAACTAGCTAAGTTGCTGGTGAATACTGACCACTGTGCAATACTGCAGCTTTCAAAGGAAAACACTGATTATTATTTGCCTGAAAGTATACCTAACAAAAGCTAGGATTTTAGTTAAGTTCTGGGTATTATGTGGGTGGTTAAACCTTTCCATTCTTTTAAAAAATCAGCATCAATGGCTCTCTACCAAGCAGTAGCATCTCAGCCTCAATATAAGCAGTTTTAAGTTACTGGCAAAAAGTAAACCAAAATCAGAGTTTCTTAAAAAGCAGAAGGGCACGGTGTCTTCACAAACATGCCTATGATGCCAAAATCCCACTATTCTAGGCTCCATAATGGTAAGATTCCTGTGCCCAAAGGAAGTGTAACTTGACCTAAAGCAAGAGACACAAAATTATAGTCCTGATATAAAAGCAAGGTGAAAAAAATGTCTAGACAAGCATATTTAACACACGTTTTCAATGCAACAATGGAGTACTATTGGATTCCTCAACAAAAACTACTTCCCCTCATAACCACCATCTGCAAACTGTGCAAAAATGAAATAAAAATTCTATCTTTAACAGAAGGTTTCGTTTTTCTCAGATCAGTAGATACTATCTTTAATATTTTCTAAAAATACTCCTAAACGCAAAACTCCACTTTGATTCATTTTGAAACTACTATTTCAGGTGGGTAGGCCAAAATGAACTTGATTTCACTGAACCATCCCCACAGCATAAAGTAATAACTAACTAGAAATCAAAAAGAAAGCCTTTTTGTACTAGAAACATCGTTTAAAATGTTAGTTTTACCTGGTTTGCATCACATTAAAACCAAGATGTTTCCATTCTACCCTCAAAATGGGCACTGAATTTATTTACACAGTCAAGCCAATTAAATAAAATGAACTTTAAGAATCAAAATTTATCCAGCAAAAATAGGCTGTGGTAGTATTTGCAACAAGTTCATTTCACACCTCCTTTGGACAGAACAAGGCTTAAACAGAACAGACAATGTAAAAAATATGAACTCCCTTCCACGCTACTTCTTCTCATTTCTACTCATATTCCATTTACAAGATCAAATTCAGAAATTCAGTCACGTCAAACAATGCCTTCTTTTCAGAAGCTTCAAGTTATCATTTTAACTAAAACAAATGTGAAGCCACAACCATTCAAGACAACTAAAATTACAAAAATATAAAAACAAGCTACAGGCTTTACTAGAGAATGCCATGGCTTTGTGCTAATTCTCACTTCATTCCTTCCAGCATGGGAGAACACACAGGTTTGTCTGTGGCTCAGACACAAGACCTGGTGTTCACAGCAGTCACTGCTGGGAAAAGCGGCTTCCCCCATAACCAAATCATCCCACATCCACATACACATTGGATGGACTTCAGTAACTTCACTTTGGAAACATGGAGAAAACCAGAAACACTGAAATCTTTGTGATGAAAATTATCATAGAATGGCTTGGGTTGGAAAGGACTGTGAGGATCATGAATCCCCAACCCCTCTGCTGCAGGCATGGCTGCCAATCTCCATATCTAATACTAGGATTAGGCTCCCAGGGCCCCATCCAACCTGGCCTTGAACACCTCCAGGGATGGACGGGGCATCCACAGCCTCTCTGGGCAGCTGTTCTAGCACCTCACCACTTTCATAGTAAGGAAACTCCCCCTGACTATTAACATCAATCTTCCCTCCTTCAAATTAAAACCATTGACGTGTGACACAAAGAACCGTCAGCATCAGCCAGAACCTCCCTTTTGTCATTTTTTTCCTTTTTCCTGAAGGAAAAACAGAAATTTCTGGTTTCTGCTCAAAGCAAGTCCTAAGAGTTAGAAGCAACCTTATTCTGTTGTACTGTTTATGTTCACAAAGAAACAGTAGAACTAGTTAGTTTTATTAAACTTCTGTACTTCTGTGAGAGTCACGTATTCAAATAGACAATCAGTGGCTAGAATTTGTTCAGAAGACCTTCCATACTCTTAAGTATAACAAATTTCAAGGCCCTGTACTTTAATTAATATCAAGCATAGCGCAATTCTACCTTTGTACAACTCCATTTCGTGCTTCAAAACTCTTAATTCTTGTCCTTGCAAGACACAGCAGTCACCTGCATTGTGCTGTTTTCCATCCTTTGACCCTCTGTCCTCCCTTCAGCCAGCTGGAGTCCACCAGACCCCCTACTTTCACTCTCTATGTACTACCGCTGATACAACCCTAATGCTAGAACAGATGTGTTACTATTTGCCTTCATTAGAAATTCTGTCAGTAGTTCACCACTTAAACGCTGGATTTACAGCGGTTGAAATCTGCTTAATAGCTGACAACTACTTTGGCTGCTTTTCTGTGATTACTTTTACTAGTTGTTTAAATTTGCATTGCTCTTTTCTCAGCTTGCAGAAATATTTGTCTGCTTTATCTGTTGGCACAAACTATTTCTTCCCCAGAGAAAGATGAATGAATGAGCACGAAAGGGATACTTAGGAAGAACAAACATTAAATTTTGCCCAGAGCTTACGGTTTAGTCTTGCACGATCAGCTGTGCGTCCAAAGAGCAGAACATGAGAGATACAGTGCACCAAAATAAACGTTGAAGGAAATAGAGGAGAAGTTAATTATCCTCTCCATTATCAGTGAGAATAAGAGAAGAGCAAAGTGAGAGAGAAACAAACAGCTTGGAAACCGCGTTGCTGAGGCAGTGAATGCTCAGTGATGGATTTTCTATGAAGGACTCAGCTGGGGAGTGACTACATGGGAGTGACTTTCTGATTCCTGCAGCTGCACAACGTGTCACCCTTCTGCCCCTACAGATGTTGTGATAGTTATAGCGAGCAAATACGGTCCAGCTATCAAACCTTGTGTCACTCTCAAATCTGGTCCTGAGGGACGTTACTTCCTCCTCGGGCAGCCAAAAAGCACATTCCACTGACATGCAGAAGCCACTGAGGAGGTAAGTGAGTACTTCCTGGCAAGCAGTCAGGTCACCTGTAAATGATGCTTTGGAGAGAAAGCAGGTTGGAATGCCACGTAGAAGTGTGCCATAATGGTTCCACACAGCCTTATAGGCTCTGTGCCAAATGTAAATAGGCCTGTGGCACAGCCTCAGCCAGCCAGGAAATGTTCAAATCCCAGCAGGACAGACCTCCCTGGAACACCCTGCATTAAAGGCAGTGGTAAAGCAGCCTGATCAGTGGCCAGAATGACAACAGCGTGGAAGCAATTGCTCTTGCTCAAGAGCTGTGTCCAGTCTGGAAACAGGAAAAATAATGGCAACGTGAACTTTGCAGCACCAGCACAGCTGGGGAGGTCTCTGTGCACATAGCCTTCTGTGACAGCACGTGTTCACTGCTCTGATTTAAAGGGGCCTCGGTCTTTTCTATAGGGCAGCTATACTCAACCTTCACAGTATCTCTGCACCACCCTGAATCCAAAACCAACTGCAATACTCTCATTTATGTCATAGTTGACTGTCACAAGTCACTCTCAAGTGCTCAGAACTCCTACAGTAGTACAGACCGACATAGTGGTATGAAGGTTCTCATCATTAACACAACCTGTCAGGATAGTACCATAGCCAGCTGCTGGCTGAACTTAGATCAAACTCATTACACAGTACCAGCATTTTACATGGCACATCCAGTTTTAACTAGCCTTGTTTAGTACTAACTAAAGACAAGACTCCATGAGCAAAACAGATATTAGAACAGAGAGAGAAAGAGACTCAGTGGAGCTGTCTTCCAACTCGTGTTTTTACTTCCTAGAGTCTCTGCAGGTAAAGATAACAACTAAGATTTACCTCAGAAATAGCCCTTTGTAGATGGCTCGGCACCTGTCAATAAAAACATGAGCTAATCACACAACAAAATCTTGTACTAGTTAAAATCCGATGGCAGAGCAAATGATACAGACACACTTACGTCCTGCTCAGGAAGTAAGAACCAGAAGTTGATCTCTTCTGTTGTTATGTTCCTGTGATGCTACACGTTATAAGTGTTTGAAGCCAAACAGAATTTCCTCCCAGCATTGTGTCATACCACCCTACATAATTTGCTCCTGATAGCTATCATAAAGTGAGCATGACAGCAGGTTGTGTTCCAAGCCACAAACTTATCCATCCACCTGAATTAATTTATGTGACTGCCATCAGCATCTGCAGTTTCATCAGCTAAGAATAAAGACAGGAACTTTCAATGCATACGCTACAGGGCATCGGCTGATCGTGGGTTGGTGTCAAGAAAGAACATACCCTCCTTCTACACTATTATACAATTACAGGATTTTTATCTTCATTTGAAGCGTCTGGTATAAATCAACACTGTGGGCAGGATACAAGATTAGATGGGTCATTGGGTCTTTCCTGATACAGCAAATAATTTGCTCCGCATCAAGCAAAGCACTATTTTTTTTTTTTCTTCCCCCAATTCCAGTAACTCCATTCAACAGCTTCAATTTCCCTTGAACTGTTTCTGTGCAGCCTCCTCACTGTGTCAATCACCATGAAGAAGCTAATCATCCAAAAATGCCCTTTCCACTTCCCCATCTACTAAACAGGATTCAGGCAGAGAGATTAAAAAGCTCAACTCAGCAACTCGTTCTGACTCTCCTCATCTCATTCTAGTCACCAAGGGGTAATTCCTTTTGCTTCAAATATAAAGAAACATTTGTAATGGAGTTTATTTAGACCTTCCTGCTTAAAGTAAGCAAGTTTTTAATCTATCACATACATTCCTGTAATGTAGGTTTGATGTTAATGGGTTGTAAAGTGGGTAATAATTTTCTAACTGACCTCTTCAATCAGATTAGATCATATTATTGACCATGCTGTTTGTTTTACAACCACAATCATATTGTGGAAGAACATCTCTTGCAAGTAGCACATTTGTAAGTGCCCATTAAGGCAAAGGATGACAAGTCTGCATGTTTGGCACTTTTTTAATATTTCTTTTTACCTTGCTGGCAGTATTCCCATCAACATCCTAAAGCCATCCATTTACATGTCTCTGGGTTCCCACTGTCTGACGCTTTTTTTTTTTTTGCTTTGAAAAGATGAAGAGCTATGAAAGCTATGAAGTCCAAGACATGCAAACACGCTCAGCTTTAAAAACAAGTACCAGGCATTCCTTCATTTTTGGTTACTGCAGTTTCTTCTTAAGGGTAAACACTGGGCATTGTTTCATAGTGAGGAATTTGTCAAACAAATATTTGGAAGAAAATGACCATTGTAGATTCTTGTGTTCCTTTCAGCCCCCTCTACAATTTGCCTGCATTAATACAACGTAAGACTGATGACAAAAAGGCTCCTTCAGATATCACATACAATTCATTCACTTGTGCATTCAGTTGCTGCATTTACCAGAGATTTCTGAAGTCTTTAACTGGAATGATAACTCACGGTCTGGCACTGGACTGGGACTGAAACCGATCCAGTACATCCCTGAGTCCCAGGGGTAAAGTCAGCTGAAGTAATGTTTCACGTCCCAAGTTTTGCAGAAAGTGGTTACACTTGGTTTTTTCATAGTTCATCAGACAAATGATACAACATACAAATCAGAAAAAGAGCAAAAGAGAGAAGCAGACAAACCGTCTGGGAAATGCCTTTGCTGTTGGAGGAAACAGAGCATCAATTTCTGTCACCAGGCTCTCCAGTCTGGCTATGGCAAAAACACTTTCCTTCTCCATCCTCATATGCAGTTTTGTCCATCAAAATTTTAAGTTTTCTCAAGGAAAGATTTATGACTGTTTGCTGTTCAACATAATAGGGTCCTAAAATTAAATGCAGGGACTGGAAATGGAAATAAAGATTTCAGTTTCACAACATGAGGATCCCAGCTAAAACAGATGCAGTATCTATGATGGGCAAGTAAGGGAAAAGAAATCCTGTCTTCCATTTTCAGTTTATTACACTTCACCGAGTCGCCAAATTGTGTTTCAGAGTTGCGATTCAAATGATAAACACAACAAAGTAAAAGCAAATGCAGTAGCGGTGTCAGCTACGCATTATTCTTTCCTAGCTGTTATTTCTAGTAATGAACCGAGATGTTTTCCTTCAGTTCAATGAATATAAAAGTACAGAAATTGTCCCTGTTCCTCACTCGCTTTTTTTCTGAGAATTATTTCTGCAGCGGGTTTGCTATGGAATGACTGCTGTTGAGTTCTTAGCTTTTCATTACAAATGTCTCCTTTCTAAAGCATGGAAGGACTTACCACAGTCGGGATAACTTCTTCAGGACGGTCAAAACAGATTGAGATTCAAACTCTTGCTAAATTCTGATAGTAAATCCTCACTGAATTTTAATGCAAAGTAACTTGGGTAATCTTTGCCCTGCAGTAACTTCTTCATTAGTCTGAGCTCTTACGCACCTAAATTACCCAATATAATTTGGATTTATAGAAAGTCTTTCTTCACTATGTATCCAGAGATTACTGCGTTCCTAGGAAGACATCAATTAAGTGTTAAACTGAACAACTGGAATTCAGCCCAACGACTGCTTATTGCTGTCAGTTTATTTAAATTAGGCTGCAACATGCTGCTTTTATTTTTTTAAGAAATGCAAACAAGATGTGAAACATAGATAGAAGTTCCAGAAACATTAATTTCCAGCAGAAATACCAGACAAACTGTCATTTACAAGTAAGTATACAAGAAAGACAGAGAGCAGTTAGAGTGGGTCCCAGAGCAGGGCCACGAAGATGATCAGAGGGCTGGAGCACCTCCCTATGAAGACAGGCTGAGGGAGTTGGGCTTGTTCAGCCTGGAGGAAAAAAAAGCTGTGGGGTGACCTCATTGCAGCCTTTCAGTACCTAAAGGGAGCCTACAAACAAGAAGGGAGTCAACTCTTTAAAAATGTAGATAACAGCAGGACAAAGGGAAATGGTTTTAAGTTGTGAAGGAAGGAAGACTTGAGATAGGATGTCAGGGAGACGTTCTTTATCATGAGAGTGGTGAGGTGCTGGAACAGCTGCCCAGAGAGGCTGTGGATGTCCTGTCCATCACTGGGAGGGGTTCAGGGTCGGGTTGGATGGGGCCCTGGGCAGCCTGGGCTGGTATTAAATGTGAAGGTTGTTGGCCCTGCCTGCAGTGCAGGGAGTCAGAGATGCATGATCCTTGAGGTTCCTTCCAGCCCAAGCCATTCTATTTATTTTGTGGTATTCAAGCCACCTTCATTCTAGCAGCACTACTGCTATGTTATCACTACGCTGCACTCAAAGTGACCCATTGCTCTAGGGTGACAATACCATTTCCATTGCTAGCTCAGGTGCAGTAATTTTTGGGGGATATTCAGAGTCCACATTACAACCTGCCATCATTGAATACTGTTTCATATGCACTTTACACATTAGGTTAATGATAGATTAAAAAGAAAACTAAAGCAAAGCAAACTTTTCCTCCCCACAAAAGATCAAGTGTGTTCTGCCTGAGAGCAACTGATGCTCACCCTGTGTTATACTGTCACAGCAGGAAAAAAGAGGCTCAAGTCTATCATGCAGAGTTGGAGTTTATTTGAAAAGATCCCTGCCTTGGTATACAACAAAACATATTAACTGTAAATGTCAGAAATAGTAATGTTTCCATTTGAACTAAATGTACAACGATTTGACACTAAAGAAATATTAGCCTGTAGGTTCAAGCACCACTGAAGTGCTGAGACGTTTCTGTTATACACTGTAAAGCTGTTTTGAGTCTGTTTGAAGCTATTTTGCTCTACAAAAGATATGTTTACACTTTCTTTTTCCTACAAAACTACAGTTTACAAAAGCATTACTACACATTCAGATTCCCTGGGTTTCCCATCTATTACCCAAGAATTCAAATGCCGTAGAGTTGCCCAAGAGCTTCTTTCCTCTCACTCTTTCCAAGACTAGAATACCCAGAACAGATATTTCAAAGCTTTCCAAGTGGCTTCAATAGTCCTATTTTACCAGTCAAAAACCACTCATGAAAGTAGCAGAATTAACCTACAGATGTATGTGGCTTTCCAAAATTAAAATATATATGTAATTAAAGTGTATGTTACGAAGATGGTGGTTTATAATCAGAATAAATTGATTTTAGAGTCTGTAGCACGGCAAGAAGCAATTATTGTACTTAGCATCTGACTTAGTCATTGAACTGACAGCTCTATACCAGGAATTGGAGTTCTATGTTGCTGAGACTTTTGGTGCTGGTAACTTGATCTTAAAAGCCTCTCTTTAGCTCTCCCAGGTCAATACTTTCCCGTGAAAAGAAAAGATCAGCAAAACTGGGTGGTTACAAACCTCGCTCAAATGTAAAGAAAAAACCTTCACAGACAACATACCAAGACTATAAAATTAAAGAATGAACTCTAGCTAAATAAAGTAATGGTCCTCCAGTGGAAAGACAAAACACAATTAGAATTCACATACTTATTTCAAGATCAATATTCTTCTACTGATTTGCTGAGGAGGCTTTTATGAAATTTAAGCATAGTTCACTTTTAAATACTCTTACCGCCAAAGGGTATGGTAAGCTGTATTAATTTCTTTCCTTTAAGCAATTCGGCAATCTAATTATTGATTTATAAAAGTGCTTTGGAAAAAAAAAGGAAGGAAGATGGAATCTATATTTTACCATTCTACAGCATGTGTTGAAAGGCTCAGTAACTCATACCATCACAGTTAACAAAGATCGTGACACTTGGAGACATACTGGAAAGAAACCAAAACCAAATATGAATTATTTCCCTCTCAAATTGAATATATACGAAGATATGTATCAAGGCTCACCAAGACAACATCCAGAGTTAAATACACTTCTGAGGTTAAGTCCATCTTTCCCACATAATCCATGCACCATACAGGTAAAAGTGCAAGTCTGGAGGCTGAAGCAAGAAGAGGGCAATAGCTTGAGTGTCAAGTGATAACAGTATAATAGCAGTTAGTGAGAGGCACAGAAATGAAAGGATAAAGAATGCAACTGCACTGATACCACGCAGATAAAAAGCTGTGTCTCTACATGATGCTCCCCAGTACTTCCCAGCCCTATTCACAGTATGAGTCTCCAAAATAAAATTTTCTACGTGATTGTCTGGAGTCAATTTTTTTTTAGGGTCAAGAATTGAGACTTAGACTGAGTACAGTGTGGAAGTTGTACAAGCTTGTGCTTGTGGACAGATAACCAGAAGAGACTTAGACTCATACTAATAGACAGCTTGTGCAGAGAGGATAAAAATCCTCTGGAATACTTGTAGGAATCCTTCAGAATATTTGTTAGCATTGAGTTCTCAAGGATAGCCTGACTCCTTGGGAAATTCCTAAGGCTACTAACAGTAATGTCATTAAAAGATGTGAGGAGATAAATGAAGATACGCTCCTTTCGGTTCATCTTATTCCCTTCTAAAAGGAGAAAAACAGACAAATAGATATTTTTTAAAAGAAAAATATGCTATTTTTGTCCTTGCTACTTGTCCATTATTGAATTATCAGAGTATCTGTGGCTGATGAGCATCTTTTATGTTTAGGAAACACTTCTTTACAGAAAGGGTAGTTAAACACTGGAATAGGCTCCCCAGGGAGGTGATTGAGTCACTGTCCCTGGATGTGTTTAAGAGCCGTTTGGATGTGGTACTCAGAGATATGACGTAGCAGAGGCTTGTTCAGTTAGGGTACTATGGTTAGGCTGCGGTTGGACTTGATGATCTTTGAGATCTTTTCCAACCCGAGTAATTCTGTGATTCTATGATTCTCTTAACACTAGGCATAAGGACAAAAATCAGGAATCACCATAAACCAATTCTACTTTGCTACTTTGTGCTGTTTTCCCATAACTTGTTCTATTAGATAAACTGAAGAAATCATGTTATCTTCTTTTTTATTCTTTTAAGTGTATCCAAGGCAATCTATTTGATTAGCTTGACTACAACATTCATTCTAACTTGCTTAACCTAGAACGGACATATCTTTGCTTTCTAAAGTAAAATACCATCCCCTTTAACCTCTAATACCATATGGAAAAAGGTAAAGAAACCAAAACAACAAGAGAAGTTCTTTTCAGAAATTTTCAGCATGAACAATACAGATAACACTTCAGTTCCTGAAGCATGCTTTTACCTGAGGTTTTGGCATCAAGAATTGAGACTTATGAAATCAAAACCTTTAACTGGATTCTGCAAATCTCGGGGCGCAGGGTGGGGGATGGAAATAATGGGATGTGGGGAGATCATCAAGTGAAACTCTGAGAAATTTCTACCCTAATCTTCTACTCTTCTAAAAGCAGCATACTGGATTGCATGGACCGGTGTGTGATCAACTCACGTCCTAAGAACCAACATAAAAAGAAGAGAGAGAAACGTGAAGGAATGCTTGGAATACTTCAAGACAGTGCTTTGTGTCTAAGCGAAGGTTGCCAATGAGACAAGAGCATTGAAGTTTTCCTGAGAGTAACAGATTCTCACACCAGATTAATTCAGAAAATAAACAGTGGAATGATTCAATTTTTTTTTTAAGGCTGCCAGGGAAAAAGGCAGAGAAAACTTGTTTTCTATTAATGATTTACATTATTAACACATTTACAGTATCCAAACTCCAAGTTAACTAATACATAATACATGAAAAAATGATCTATTAACACCCAATAATTCCGCAAAAGTATGGCATATATTCATATCTAAACAATCATGACAATTAGGTAGTTCATTCCCTCATTAGCTATCAGAAATCGGTGATTATAGTTTGAAACAGCATGCATACCCCTTATGACCTATTGCATTTTATAGGGGTGAATATGCTCATTCCTTCTGAAAGATCCTGTCACTGAGGGTACTGTCTTGGCGTAGGTGTCTTCTGTTCCACTTGTGTGGGTCCCAGTCAATCCTCCAAAAACTGAATGGGATCAAAGAATCCCAAGTTCATCACAGACGCCAGGGAAATACATTTTCATAATACACCACTGCATACCGTGGACTCTTTCCTGTATTCCACCATTTCTGAGCAAGTCTTGATGAAAAAGGAAGAAATTACGACCATTTCTCCTATTACTCACAGAGGTTAAGCCCTCTGGGAATAGGTAGATGTCCCAGAACACAATACTGTGTGAGCTGGAGCAGTGTCTGATGCTAGAAAGTCTCTCCTGTGTTATGCAAGAAAAAGAATGAGTGTTCCTCTCCTGTCTGACTGGCAGGTTCTGGGCTGCAGATCCCTGCAGCTTCCTTGCATTACAGCAGCAAGAAAGCAAATAATGCCTAACATTTGCTGGCAGATAGGTGCATAAACAAAAGCCCAGATCTCAATAAGCAGCAGCATTCTGAAAGGGGAGATAACAGCAGTTGCGGAAATTGATAATTTTGCAGGTTTTATTTAGGAAGGAGGCACCATCCACAGCTTAGTTTTAATCTGCTTTAGAGAAAAACTGTATTGCTTTTGGCATCAGATAAATACAAAAAGGAGACTGAGGAGATTAATTAGTTTTAGTTTACTGAATGCCCTTCATTATTATTGTTGGAAAAATGCACTTAGGCAGCTAATAAGGAAAGTATTTTAACTCTAATGGACATAAACATTGTATTAGGTTTTGGCATCAGAAAATGGAAGCAGAGCTGTCGTAAGGCTGGCTGACATATTAAATACTATCTTCTATTCTTCCACATTATAAATGTTAATTGAACAACAGAAGACATCAGTATACCAGGAAAGTTCTTCTCAAGTATTAGCAACTTTCCCTGGTGACCCCACAATACTGGATAGGTGAACAGCAGCTCAGGAGTGCAACCATTATGAATTTTATTCCACTTAATAGCAGATGCAGGAAATTGAAGGTTATATTACAGATCAATACACAGGCTAAGGAAACCTGACAACCACTGGTTAGAATCTGAAGAATAGATGGCATTAATTAATTCACTGAGTTGTTGAAAAAAAATACCCTGTGTGTGTATGTGTGTGTATGCGTAGAGACAGACTAGAAATGCTCTGCTCTGAAATACAATATTGATTAATGAAAAAATCAGCATCAGTTATAAGCATCCCTCCACTGTAAGGCTTGTAAATTCTATTTAAGAAGCCACTTAAAGAATTCTCAGCTATCTTCTTTTGATCACGAGACTTTCATGAGCAACGGTAGCACTGAGTTGTACCAAATCCATTTCCTATTTTAATAATAATCACTCAGTTTTGAAAACAATATTTCACTTACGTGTGCTATATGAATAACGCTAATTATTTTTCACGTATTTCCATTGCCCTAACTCTGAAACTCTGACCTCAAGTGTCAACAGCACATGAGAAATTAGTTACCACGTCCTATACATAATTGGAGATTTTAAAACTTATCACCTAAGAATTATATAGCAAAAGTCCAGCACACTAAAAAAGCATTAAAAGACAGCTCTGGTCTCTAGATGAGCTCATACGCTTATAGGTATGTGAACGGCTAGCTCTGTAGCAGGGATTAGCAGGCATTAACTACAGAGTACTACACAAAGGATGCTAAAACAGGCTCATACAAGAGTTTATTATCAGGGTCCATTAACGACAGCATGTATTGAGTCTAAAAGAGAAAGCAACTTTGAAGGGAAAATTAAAATAAAGGTTGGCTGGGAAGACTGGAATACCTTTGACAAGGGGTAGCTGCTGCATGGCTGATCAATGGTAAGCTCTGTGCAGGCAAACTACCGGGTCCCCTACTGCAAAATAAAAGTTGCAGTCAAGAGGTAGAAAAAAAAGGGGCAAAAAGAGATGATGAGCACACTAGCCATGGACACTTCCTGTGAGAATGTGCCAAAAGTACAATATCAGAATCTGCAGCTGTAAGGCCATGGGAGCAAAACAACGAGAACAACAGAAAAATAGTGCCTTTTTGTCAAATTTTGGTGTTCTTGGGTCAGTGCTTGGGGGGGGGGGTACATGAAAATTCACAATGTCACCACCTGCCTTAAAAGAAACTGCATATATATGTATATCCATTCCTCAGTATTTACCTTAATAAATCAAGTCTTACCTTCTAGCCCACTGAATGTGTCTGCTGCTTGTTTCTACTTCACTACTCATCCTTGCCTCCAGATATGCCTACAGTTCAGGGCAATCTTCTGCAAAACTAGTTTCCAGCTACCAGAAAGCACCACTGTCAGGAGTGACTCAGGAAGGCTAGTCTGTATCTCTGCACAACACTTAATGCCCACACGTAAAATCATAACTCAAAATGACCTGGGGAGGAGAGGAAAGGGAAAAGGGCTCACTTGGTTAAGCTTGTTCTCAATGTAAGTTGTCCCTCAAGCCACTACTTGTCTTCCAAAGTGAACAAGAACCAACTTAGTCTTCTATGTCTCAGTGAACAGATATAATACCGTTTGTTCCAGCAGATAAGCGGCCCCCTACCTGATCAAACCAGTCACAAATCAGGGCCTCCAGCCTTAACTCTTGATGACAAGACACAAACCAGCAAAGGAAGAATAGTATGAGTCATTCTGACTTGATCTTTAAAAAATGCTGGGAGAACACTATGCATACATTATCAAAGATAGAACTGAAAATGAACAACACCATTAATGCCTTAACATTCACCAGTACAATCCCATTCTGAGAATATCAGCAGAAATTACGTATATACAGCTCACACTGAAATAGGGACATGAAATCATTAGCTGCCTAATAGACACCCATTGCACACAGCTCATTGGATCTTAAGTTTTTCCTATCTCACAACGGTGGCTCAAGTTAGTTCTCATTAACAGCAAACCACATAGCCAAAAACTGTTCCACAAATAGGCACATCTACATCAGCTTGTTTTCTGCATCTCACTGCTCCAGCATAAGCAGCCAGGATTTCTTGATTCCCTTCTACTGAACTTCAGACCTAGATAAAACCTTCCGAGATCAGTGCTTCCACTTTATCTCTCCAGACACACCAGGGCAGAGTATCCTCAACACTTCTTCACATATTTGACATCCTTCCATTCACTCACAGCCAAAAAAGAATATTTCCACCACATCTTCTCCTTCAAGACTACCACTACTTGCAATATCTATAATTTGCTGACAAACCCTGGTGCATTTCCTCCTCAATGAGACTATTGTTTTATCCCATTCACAGACTATTTACTCTTCTTTCTGCTATGTGACTCCTTGGTCACCACGTTTCCCATGTCCCAAACGCTCTCTCTCACACTCCCATACTTGTCATGGATTCTTAAAGATCATTGATAATAAAGAACCTTGTGGGACTATCACCTTAATGAGGACTTGTTTATGTAATTTCCATGTATGCTGTATTTTTGAAGAAGGATTTCTTCTGCTCACCAGTAGTTTTAGAAATAGCATGCAAAGATGTAGGAAAAATAACTCTCAGAATAAAGGGGGAGAATGTACCTGCTTAAGTGAAGGACTGGATGGAGACCAAGAAAGAGGAGCGTGCCTGCCCTTTAAATCCTCCTGGTAGAGCAGAATCACTTGCAGCTGAACCTCACACATACTTTAAGATATAATTTAAAATGAGAAACAAAGCACAAAAGTGACAGGCGAAGTGTGACTCGCGATTGATTATTATTTTAAACTCCAGAAGTAATTCTGTTGTACTGATCTTCTCTATCTGAGCATCCTAGAAGGAAATTGGTTCCAGCACTCTCTCTTGGGGATGAGCAGCAGGGTGACCATCCAATTAAAATACAAGGATAGTATTCCCAAAAGCCTGGCATGTTAATATCCTATTACTGTTAAGCAACAGATACCACATCTGCAAGAAGCCATACAACAGTCCTTCCATAACCATAAGTTTCCTGTAATTTTGGCCAGGTTTTCCAGACTTGCCTTTGATTTTATCAGAAGCCATCTGGTAATTGTCTTTTCAAGTTGTGTTTTTATTTAGATTGCGGGGGTTTTAATGTTATTATTACTGCCTGTAGCCCGTATGACTCACAGTCACCCTAATGAAAGAATACTTGCACAATCACAGAACTGTAGGGGTTGGAAGGGATCTCCAGGGATCACTGAGTCCAACCCCTCTGCAAAGCAGGCCCCCTACAGCAGGCTACTCATGTAGGTGTCCAGGCAGGTCTTGAAAATCTCCAGGGAAGGAGAATCCTTCCTCCCTGGGCAGCCTGTTCTGTCACCCTCACTGTGAAGAAGTTCCTTCACATGTTGATATGGAACTTCCTATACTCAAGTTGTTGGCTGTTTCCCCTTGTCCTGTCCCCACAGACTGCTTAAAGAGGTTGTCTATGTCTCTTTGACTCCCACATTTAGGATATTTATAAACATCAATAAGACCACCTCTGAGACTCCCCAAGGCTGAACAGACCCAGGTGTGAAGTGCCTGAGGGTTTCAAGTATCTCTCTAGAGCTCTACCAACTGTTTCAAGTAGCATCAGACATCTTTCTTTTTGGAGCTCCAGACTCATTTATGTCCACTACTTGTTGTTCTTTGGAGTTCTTTCTAAAAAATCTAGTAAATAGAGAGTATCTTCCAGCTTATAGCAAATGAATTTCTTCTTGAAACCAGACAGTTTCAGTACAACAGCATTAACTACAACCTCTATGGGTGTGCCAGCGGGAAATGCATTCATCTGAAATAATCATCAGTGGAACCTACATATTTCTGCCTTGCCCTCAACGCTTTACAAGCTATCATTTATTATTCCCCCACCAAGTGGCTAACACTCCAGGAGGTCAGAAACAAACTTCCCCAGCAGAACAAACTCTCCTGACTTACTGTGAGACTGTACAACTATTCCCAAAAGCTGGTGAGCCAGAAATGGATGCAGCTTCCTACATAGCATTATAGATTCCAGCACAGTGCTCTTTTAAATCTGCAAAACAGTGCGGTTTAAAGTAAGAAGTCCTGATACAGTGAGCTCTGGGAAGGTGACAACTGTATATAATTTTCCTTCCTTTTATGGATATTTTAGGTTGTGGTTGGACCTGATGATCTTTAAGGTCTTTTCCAACCTGAGCAATTCTATGACTGTGTATGTGATCATTTGGGTCTGGCTTGCGCTGAGATTTGAATCAGTTTGCTTGTGCTCACTTTGTGACTACACTGTTCTGAACTTTCTGTTGCTTAAGTACAAATTTAGAGTGACTAACTGAATCCCTTAAAGTGAATCCATAAACCAACCACATACATAAAACACAATTCTCACTGCTTGTGTTTGTATGATGCTACATACATCACAGTGATAAACATAAGTTGAAAAGCTACACCATAAATGTATTTTTCATCTTCTGCTTGCCTGCTTTCAGCCCTCTGTGCTTCCCACAGGGCTCTTAACTATTTCACGCTATTAAGCAACTTAAAACAGATGCACACTTTAAGGAATAACTATCAGAGTCCCAGAACTGCATTTTCTCCATCTGCTCCTGAAAGTGGCTTCTTTCACCTCATATCTCTAACAGATGAAACTCTATGGTGGATCACTAATATGGTTTTGCCAGATTACTGGTTTAGTTAGGCACCAGATTTTAAACCACAGAAACCTAAGCTGAGCACTTTCATATAGACAAAAGATTCAACTTCCCATCATTTTGCTTTTAAATTAGAAAAAGCCCAGAATAATTGGATCAATAAAGAAGGATATTTTCTGTATACATAAGCTAGAGTTTGTTCCTGTGCAGTTTTATTCAAGCCTCGCAGAGTAAGAGTAATGAACTGAAGGAAAAGAAACTGTTTAAGTTAGTCATTTCTTAATATATACTTCATCCCTCTCCAAAGCATACAGTACCTTGCACCATAGCATTCTATAGCACATTAATGACGCTTGTGCCCAGTTGCACCATGGGGCAGTGAAGCATATGTCAAACCTTCAAGAGCACTCTGTAATCCCCAGTATAAATTAACATTGTTCTCATCCATTTCAAATTCTAGCACAGGATAATTTGACTGTTATCTTAATTATCCAAAGGAAAAGAAACTGTGGAGAAAGAAAGGCTTAAACAGTAGTGATTTTTGATGGGAATTAAAAAGAAGTCCAAGTTGGAATCTTCAAGTCTGGTTCAAGTCTGCAAAGTTAGGTTAAGTATTGCAGAAAACATTAGATAGGAGATAAACCCTTCCATGTCCCTCTGGTTGCACACAGAACTAGTAATAAACTGGATGTTTGAGGGAATACGACATCCTTCTGTCCTTTTCCTTAAGCATTTCTGCACTCTTACCACTTCCACAGGGAAAAAATAAGATAAGTAATACTGTCAACAGGGCATAGCAACACCATTAAATCAATTTCTAAGTTGGTCTTCAGCTAAGAGGCTACAAAAGGTCTGCATCTTGTCCAGATCTCTGATGCTCTTCAACTGCTTTGCAGGTTCTTCCTTTTGTTCTATTATTTTACTTACTACCTTCTACTTGTTCTAAGCCAGTTCCCAAGTGCTACACATTTTGCGCACTGTCCTCTGGAAATGTGCTTTGTATTTTCAGTTCCTCTTCCAAAGAGGTGTTTAGAGATGCTTTTGGTTTCTGTTTTGTTCTGTGCTTTGCAAAACTACTACAGAACAGCTTCGTTCCTTTGAGAAGGACAATATCCTACTGACTGCTGGAGTACAGGATTATTCTTAATCAACTGAGACCAACTAAACATAGTGCCTATGTTTTTATCTACATGCATTATCATGAACACACCCACCCTTTAGCAACAAATCTCAATCCTCGGCTCCACCTCTCCTATGCACCTTCCCACCTCTAGAAAACTTGGAACTACAGACTTGCTTTTGCTCACCTTATTTCCTTCTGCTTCATACCCCCGTGTTAAAATACTCTACACTGGCTTTACTGAGCCTCTTGGTACCAGTCCTTATGAAAGGAAAGAAACCCACTTTTATAACTTGGAATGAGACTATAATAAAGTAACTTTAGCTGCTAACTTACCTGTTAGAGGAAGGAGGGATATCTGCCTGCACATTTGCCTGCAAACACCCAGTTTCACACACTGCTCCATAAACTGGGCTGGAGTCAGAGCTTCCAGGCAGAGCCAAGGCTTGTTTTCAAACCCCAGACATTTACAGGGCCAGTTATCTTCGCAAAGAACAGATGCGATATATCACAGAACACAAGAGATTATTTGCATAACTGCAAATCATGCCATTATAACTCATTTACCAATGAACTGTGCTTTTCTAAACAAAGAATTCCTATTCTTAAAAGGGGAAAAAGGAAGTACAGATGGCTTAATCCACTCTTATTTATTTTTTTTTTAAAGCAATGTGAAGAAAAGGCATCTGTGGGTGAATCAAAGCTGCCAAATATTAATATTCTGCTTTGCTTTGCCAAAATATATACATTGCAGAACCACAATTTATTAAGTGCACAGCACAGAATACTTTCTACAGGAATACCACCTACACATTCTTCAGCTCAGCAGTTTAAAAGGAAATGACAAGGTTTCCACAGGCCAAACAATAACACACTTATATGAACTTTGAGGTGGATTTCAGCTGATCCTGGTTTTAAAGGCAAACTGAAATCCAGATATACTATTGAAAATGAAAGATTAAAGGCTATCATTGGAACTAAATGCACCCAACACCTGAATGAATTGGATATCAAGCATTCTAACCACCTAAAGCTTTGAAATGATCTTCATTCATTAAATAGGACCATTCAACAATGGCTGTCAATCAGGCTTCTAAGAAATGAGAACTACATTCCTAACTGCACAGAACATTGCAGATCTATCGTTATCATTTTTCTTAATAAGGTAAATGATGCTCACTGCAACAATAGAGCATAAGCACACAACAATTTGTTTCAGCAGGTATGTTGCAATTTTCAATAGCTCAAGATTAAACCACGTACTAAAAGGGTTTTTTTTTGTTGTTTTTTTTTTTGCAGCCTTATTGATTTAAACTGAAATTGTTCATTTAATCACTGTAGCTTCAGTCACCAAATTCTTTTTTCTGTACTTTTCTTTACCTACGCTAGTTTTTGAGCATTTTTTTCCCCTTTCAAAGCCTTTTAGTCTTCATCTTCAGCAAACGAATACTCTTTCTCTTCTTCAAATTCTTCATTTAACGTTTTCATTTAGAAGTGCACTTTGCCAGAGTTTGGTCTCATTTTCTCCTTTAATTCCCAGGGGATATGTCATTATGGATGTGACAAATACAAGAATAAATATTTGCACCAGCTGTAATCTTTCTATCCTAATGCTTGTTTATAGAAAGTTGATTTATTAACTATCTAACGAGTTTAGCAACTACTGTTCATGTTCTTGGGGGTTTCATTGGCAAAATCAACTTGAAGCAGAAAGTAATACATTTCAGAGGAGCATGTCCTTAGAAAAAAAAAAAAAAAAATTGATTGGAAGCACAAATCAAGGCAGTTAAAGAAGATGGCACATGCTGACTCAGTGATGCAAAACTGTATGTATACTGTTGTATATGCAGGAGATGGGGCTGAAGTATTAGGGCTATGTTGCACTGGCTGAGTAGCTGGAGTTCGCCAGAGGCTTATCACAAGCCTGGACATCAGACTCAGGGAAGTCATGTCATGCAGGGCTTTTTTTTTTTTTTTTCCCCACCTTGTTTTATCAGCACAACAGCCTGGAAATTCACGATCTAAACTCACTACGGCGTAACTGCAACTAAGAGGAAACTCAAGCCACCACATTGAACTGCAGCTTCAGGACAGGTTCCCTCAGGAACTGCAGGGAGTTAGCATATCTGCCCTTTGTCTGGTCCTGTTTATATGCTCTATTGACTAGCATAGATATCTGGCCTGCATCTTTTATAATGTAAACTCATGACAGAGAGAGAGAGAGGGAGAGAGAATAATATCAGCATCTGTTCTTCCCACTTCCTGCATCTGGTTGCCTTTCATCTCCTTCTGTAATTACACATGCACACAACTTCCCTTCACGTGCTTTCCCACCTCTCTGACTCATGTCCACGTTCATCACTGTGCATATCAGAACCTGCTCTTCTTGCAGAACTGATGCTCACCATATCAAATTCCTCTTTGTATTTCCTCCTCCTCATATGCCAGAGACCAGCTTCTCCTGGGCTGCTTTCATCTTAGATTTCCACTCTCTAGAAAGGCGATGGAGTGCAGCGCAAGACAGAAAAGTGAACACTGCATTATGAAATTTACATTTTGAGAGCTCTTTATTTTAGTCTCCCAGTCTACAATGATGTCGCTTTATTACTCCTTTTTGTTTTAGCTTCCTAAATGTCAACATAAACTTTGTATTTTTCCAGTGATGCTTCCCACTAATATTTCTTACTATCCATATCTATGTATCTACCTAAATATATATATGTCAATAAGTATTTATATTTGGAGTGAGGATATGGAAACGGAAATATGAAAACATCGTTGGGAATGGCAACCTTCCTCACAGCATCATAATCTGATGCCGTGCTCCTTCACAAGCCAGTCAATTTAGACTGTTTTGGTTAGAAAATACCTACCATGAGGTTCAACTATTTCAGGTGCTAAGAGTTGCTGACTTAAGGCCAAAACTTCTGTTTTCATAAATTCCTTTATACAATCATCACTTCAGTTCCATCTTTTTCAAAACATCTGGTAAGGTATGTAAGACATGGTCTTACATGGACATTTATATGCAACTTATTAACGCATAATTTGTGGTCTTATTCTACCAACAGGTTTTCAACAGATTTTAGTAGTAGTAGTAGTAGTAGTATTTTGCAAACACTTATATCACCTCCTTTAAAAGAAAAGCAAAATGCAAGAACTGAGATTTACTTGTGTTTTCATGGCTCAGACTCTCATTTTTCTATATATGCCTGTTGTAGGAATTCAGTAAACTCAGAATAAAATCTCTTTGTGCAATGATTTTAAAAGTAAATAAATAAATAATAATAATAATAAATTTTATCATTTCATTGTTTATAAGACCACATCATAAACTGCACAGACAAATTAATTTCCCCAATATGCATACTAATAAAGGAATAAAGGGAAAGCAAACCAACTATCTGATTAAACCATGATATTTCAGAGGCCTTTCCTTTCCTAACGCTAAGTACAACTTATTCTGCTACTTAACTATTCTTCATTGCCTTGGTATTCTGGGTACACTGCACACACACACGTAAAAGAAAGGTAAACATGAAGCTAGACAAGGAAGCCCTCAAATGGCTGTATCCTTAGCTCCATCTAGGTGACTGAGCATGCTTCAGTCTACACTTCCGAAACCAGCAGTTTGCACTGTCATGCTATACAATTAGATTCTATTTATTTTCTTCTCATCTTTAAAAGCCTAAATGCTAGAGATGGATCAAGTCAGAAGGAAAATGCACAGAGTGAAGCATACCCTTTCTGTCTTCTCAATAAAAACTAATTTCTTTGGACTCTGTTCCTAAATGTTTTCCAACACGGAAGCAAAATATTAAACATCTGATTTTACCTTCCTCTCCCTAAGGAAAAATAAACAAATACAAATTACAAGGAGTAGAATCTAAATGTTACTTACAAGATCCCATCACATTCCATGTGCAGTGCTATGATACGCATCAAATCAGGGCTGCCCGACTAAGCTCTCTTCAGAACTCTAACATTTCTCTTAGAACATCCCCCATTTTTCCTTGGAGTCCACGATCGTTAGGAACCTTAAGCAAAAGGAGGAGATTGAAAGCGTTTTTCATGTTTTTTGTCTAAAAATGTAATTCAAGATACGTTGTCAGACATGATCTAATTTCTTAACTCCTTGCTGATTCAATATAGATTGGTGATAAGATTCCATCAAATACATTACCTTAAATCCCAGTAGAATAGTCATTCCCATTTCCAGATTATATCACAAGTTATTATACATACATTGCTGCAGTAATGAACTTCAGTTAGTATGATGTCATAAGGTTTTAGAGTACAGACTGGAAGATTTTGACACAAAATTGTACCAGAAGACAAACTGTGAGGATTAAACTTAAATTGTGGAATAGACTTTTTGGATACATTTTGCTAATATCACATTTTAATCCCTTAACATCTTCATAGCCCAGCAATTTAAAAAAGCTTTAGGCCCTCCACTTGCTGCCTACATACACCCAGTTACAATTATGTCCATTAGTTGCCTTGGCAACAGAGGCCGAGGTTAAGTCATTTTCTAGAAGAGGCCCAGTGCAAATTATGGCATTATACCAACTTATTGCCAATCGTTTTAATTAAAACATTTCTCTTTCAACTCTGCTAACAGCAGAGATCAGTAAACAGGGCAGATCAAATTACTGATATTTAAACTCCCCAGACTTTGGAAAGGGCCACTGTAGCTTAATTACTGTTGGGTAGGACTGATGAAGCAAGAGCAAGGAACCGAATCACTCAGGTATGGATCAAGACATGAAAAAACACAATACTATAATTCTAAATGCATGCAATGCCAAATGAAACTGATATCATTTCCAAGAAATTACAACTGTGTTATGGCAACATCCATGATAATACCAACAAAAACTATTCCTTCATTTTCTTCTGCCTTCTTTCCAGTTCCTCCCACGAAACTGTGAAGCCAGTTCCTCCCATGAAACTGTGAAGGGGCAGAAGATACACTCCAGTCTTTGCCTCCATGACCGTGGAAACTAAATATTACTGCTGCCAAGAAATGTGCAGAATCACGTACTTAGGGAGCAAGGGAATACCTTTTAGGTAAAAAGCTGGAAAAATGATTTTAAAGAGTAATATTCTGTGTACAGTATAAGTCAAGAAATGGTGAAATGAGCGAGGAGTCTCTGGGACCAACTCTAAGGACAGGGAGAAAGCAACAAGCTCTAAAGTTTAGTAAATAGAACTTTGGTCAACTTGCTCTGGCTTTGTTACAATGCTCCCACGTGGCTTTTATGTCTAATTAACAGAAGCCATTCTTACAGCAGAAAACCCTATCTTTGGCTTCTGGCAAACGTAACTTCCCTTCTCAAAGCTTATACAAATCCCTCTGTTTGATCTACTAAATTAACATACTTTTCCCACCGTTAACCAGATGGCATTTAGGATTTTTTTTATTTTTTTTTTAATTGTTAAATACATATATATCCAGCCCTGCTACAACTCTTAGCCAAGATAGGCAGATCTGTAAGGGAGAAAAAACATTCAGCTGTTCTGAGGACAAGCAGGGAGGATTCCTTTTGGATTGTGATTCAAGCTTGGTGCTCTTCATGGTAATATAGCTGGAGTTATCTGCAAGGCCAAGCAAGAGCAGAAACTCTGTTGAGCATTTAAACTAGTGGTTAACAATTTGTCCTTGACATCATCAAACAACACCTCCTTCACCTGTGAAGAAAAAAAGCCACATTTTCAATGCTTACTCTGATACTTACAAGAAATTTGGAAGATGAAAACATGACTTCACAACGGCTTGTTTTTCTGCTTTCCCCACCTTTCACACAGCACCAGATTCTTTCCCACGAGTGCAAAACTGTCTCTGTAAAACTGAACAGAACAAAGGTGAAAACATTCAGTTCTCTCTAGTAAGTTGTCCTTTCCAAGGTGAAAACTTCAGAGACTGTCTCATCTTGTCGGGATGAGGAGCTACAAGATATGGTTTAGTGGCTTGTGGTAGCAGTGGTAAAGGGAGGACGGTCGGACTAGATGATCTTGTAGGTCCTTTCCAACCTTGTGATTCTATGATTCTATGAAAGGACCTACAAGATCATCTAGCTCAACCATCCTCCCTTTACCATGGCTACAGAAAACCACTAAACCATATCTCCTAGCTCGTTTCCAACCTTGTGGTTCTATGATTCTTTCATGGTCTGCATAAATGCGACAATATTGGATAAAAAGACATCTCCTGAGCAGACCACTTATTCTTTCCAAGCATCCTTCTTATGGATCTCTATTTTTATCATCCAAACACAGCCACAAAGCTATCACCAATCCATTGCAAACAGGTATTTTTTGCCTTGTGAATGAGCAAAATTCTGAATACATTACAACAGTCATTCACTCACACTCTGCCAAATTGCAGAAATTCCACGGTATATAACCCCTGCACTGTTCCTTCACTATACATCAGATTTTGGTGAAGAAGTAGAATCAAATGAAGAGGGATTAAATCAGAGAAAGAAGAAAATAACCATTAAGAAAAAGCCATTATTCTTCAGCAAATTGCAAAAGCTAATGTGAATAATTAACCCAAGAGGAATCATGATAAGAGGTGCATGATCTCTAAAATACATAAGTGTATGTAAAGATCCCACACTATTTCTATATCTGGCCTAATTTGTTGGGTTTTTTTAAGGTTTTACTTTTTAATGTTATTTGTAAACTTCGCATCTATCTAGAAAAACTGAACATGTAACTAAAATCTCATAGCTCAGAAGTCTGAAAATAAGAAAAAAAGATAGATTTTTACCATTTATATTGTTTTTTTCCCTCACACTGATTAATAACTGAAGAAATTATTTTCTAGAATCAAGTATCAGCTTGGCCCCAGCCCTGCAATAGACAAATCAAAAGTTCTCAATACCAGACCCACTTAACTTTTAGTCTAAATCATTTTGGCAAACTAAGACCTTCCATCCAGCAGTGGAACCTCTCTGCAACCACTCAGTAATTTGTGTAACCACGTATGCCTGCTCTGCTTAAACATAATTCAGCAGACAGGTAAGACGTTGTCCATCCAGTCCAAAGTTCCTAAATGGTTCTTCTATTCCAAACTTGTGAATATAATTTGATGACTCAAATTCTGCTTTAGTGAGTTTTCTAAGACATTGGTTTGATTGATGGTTTGAAGAAATTACAGGAAAACAATTAAGTGGAGCCTGATAAGGAAGAGTTCAAATTGAATTTCATCACTGAAAAGATGCTCTTAAGACTACTACATGCTGCTTCAGACTGCGTTTGATATTTTAACTCACTCAGAGCAAATCTGTATTGCCAAAAAATTCGACTTGTTACTGACTGATTAAAACTTAGCCTCTTTTAAGAAAAGATGTGTAAGTATGAAATCCATTGCATTCAGCACTCTGAAATAAAACAGGGATAAACCATATGAACCAAGAGCATGTCCTTTCAAAACAATAATTTCTTAGGTGCCTAAATTTACCAATACTCCAGTATCTCAAACATGACAGTTCCTTGGAGAAGTTCATTTTATGAATTAGCTAAGTGATTCCCAAAAGTCAAATGGATGGGTACCTGCTTCCTTAAAGCAAGGCAAAGCATTTAGTAGTGAAAAGCTGGAGAGAGGAAAAGATTGAAATAGTAAAAACAACCTCCTCCCATGCTTCTGGAACTGATATTCTAAGGGGGAAAGAGGCTTTCTGTAAGCTAGCCTTGTTATACATTGCTTATCACTAGCTATCTTATCCAATACAAGGACTTTATTTATACAGATATAGATATGTATTTATGAGCATGCACACATTGGTGCTGATTCATTACATGAAGAATTTGATTGCAGTGCCTTAGCTTTGGGCCAAGTTTCCATTGCATGAGGAATGGGAAGAACTAGTGGAATACTGCAATACAGTTTATGTCAATAAAACAAAAATAAGGAGCATCTTCTTTTTAAAGTAATATTGTAATAAAAGTATAGCTGCCTTCTCAGAAAGCTGTAACTTTGCAAACAGTCTTATGAATTTTTTAGTTCTGAAATGTCTTTTTTCTTTCCTCTCATAAATAATGCCAAATTTCAATTTCAGCCACTAAAAGGTCTGTCTTCTATTCTCTTATTTCTTTTCTCTGACATTGTCTCTCTTTCAGCAATATGATACACACTGTAGGGTCAGAGACCTTTTCATCACAGCAATTTGTCTCTTGGTCAAGATACCTAACCTATGAACTAGCTTGATAAAACGATTACAGTTTTGTGTTGGAGATTTCTATATAATTATATTTTACTGTCTTCAGCCTAATTGGTAAACTAGCAATTTTACCTGTATGTACCTGCTTTTTTTACTTTTAACTTTTCTTATGCAAAGCCTGAAACCCAGTAAAGCAACACACAATATTTATTTGAATGAAATATATTTTGGATGCAATATTTAATTTAAATAATCATTACAATAATAAAATAATAATTAAAAAAATAAAAGGCTCTGCAAATAGTTTGGTCCCAGGCACTGCACTCTGGCAAGCTCACTGCAATGAGGTAAGGCCCACAGACATACTACTCAGGGAGATGTCCATGTGAACTTGCACGCACAAATAGTCAGTTCCCCCTATGGTGAGCTGGAATGGGCTCTTTAACAACTGCAGTTGTCAGAAAGCAGTTTGATAAGCAAGATTCCAGGTCAGAGCTCAGATGTGAACAGACACAGACTTCCATCTGGATCTTCCTTGTATAAAACAGGCTATCCTGTGTCAGGATTCAAACCACCTCTGTTGGTCTGAATAGAGTGGTGCTCATTTTTCAGTCAAGACCAATAAATAGCATTCTGATAAACCAGTATTTCCTGAAGAATTCACCATCCACCTACAGGGATCATAGGAAACAGAAGACTTACAGAAATTTAAGTCAAACTGTAGGGGAAAAAAAGCATAGAAATAAAAAAGCAAAGAATGACAAAGTGAATGAAACTAGGTAATAGAAATCCCCAGGGTTCCACCTAAAGAATTAAGATCCAAATCATGTTGTCATGAATCCTGACTTCCTGAATAAACCTATTAAAATAAGGAAATAAAACCACTCGAGCACTAATTATGAAGGCAATTCAGGCTCTTAATGAGTGTATTATAAAAACACAAAAGAAATGGGGAAGAAGCAGCTTAAATTACTCTATCAGTGTAGACCTATATACTGCTGTGAACTATCACACCTTCGAGGCAACACTCTCTTCATGGATTCTTCCATGCGTTAATAAAGAATACCTCGTGTCAGCCCCCAAAACAAACAAATAAACCCTGCAGGTTATCAGACACACCACCTATTTAGGGAACTGAGAAAATCAATCCTCTATCACAGATTATAGATAGATCAACAATTCCTATGTATTCTGGAAATTTTCAATAGGCAAGGAAAGGAACATTCCCTATCCCTAGGAAATGTCCTGGGCACTCTCTCACTCTTGACCACACACTATGTAAAAACAGGAGTGTAAACAAGAATCAATTCATACGTGAGAGGTGCAGAGTAGGCCACTGCCCAAACATCAGGAGACCAAGCAGCTGGATACCAAAAATCACTTCTTTCACAGAGTAAACCTGAGCTTTTTGTTGAGTAACTATGAATTGATCGGTACTTACTACATTTGTTTTCTTCCCACAAGGAAATAAAGACATCTGCTGCAAATACTAATGGACCACCTGCCACAAGAAACTGTAGTAAGCTGTACAACAAACGATATGAGAAACCACCCTGAACATCACTGAGAATCTCCACAAAGCATAAATCCTCCCAGATCTTGGTCAAGTACAAGAATGAGCCATTCATTTACAGTTCTCCCCTGAATACCTGCATACATCTATTGCTTATTTCTCTTTACTGCACCTTTGGGAGCAATGACTGCTAATTGAAATGCCCTCCCCCCCTTTGTAACAGTCAGCAGCTGCTTTGATTACCATATTCCAATAAATAATACAGCTGTATTAATTCAGACAGAGCAATTAACATGCAGGCCAGAAAATTTTCCAGTGTCCCTCTTACTGTATACTATCTATTAGGCTTTTTTTTTCCTACAGAAATACAATTCCCCTATTGAACACCAAATAAATTTGGCTACTATTGGCTATTTTCAACAATCATGTGCCCCCTTCGGAAGCATGTGACAACATCTTTCAAACCATTCCATTTTGTTCTCTCTGTCCCAAACGTAATCTAGATCACACTAAATCCTTTGAGGCACCTTTTGTTTGCTTAAGGAATAAATGCTGGTATTTTGGATCAGATACAGAAAAATGACATTGTCTTCTTAGGTCAACGTCCTTTCCTTCGGTTTTGGTTCACTACAGATGTCACCCTCACAGAAAGAAAAGAAAGTTCTCTTTCCACAAAAACTAATATTCCAACCAAGGAACGCCAAAAATTGTCCAGTTTTGGAAGGAAGAGGTTCAGAGATATGGGGAGAGAAGAAAAGATGCTTACAAAGCACCACTGCACTTACCTAACAATTATTTCTCTAGCTATTGTTAATGTATAAAAAAAGACATGTACACTTACAGGAATATTCTGAGGACACCTTAAAGGGGTTGTGAAGGAAATGCTTCAGAATGATTCCTTGTTTGAGAGAAGTTCATTGCACGTTTAGTTACTTTTCAGTTTGAAGTAAATCATCACAGTGTCTCTTGTTTTGCCTTATCAAGTAAATACAGTAGTAAGTAACTGAAGTTACTAAAGAGAATCAGAAGGAAGTAATCGTGGTTTTATACTTGGGAGACCTGAGCAAATTGCTAGTTATCCCCTTCAATAGGATAGGTTTTGAAGCATTACACACACAGTAAAGGTAATTCAGGAACCAGGCCGCATTCTATTACATGATTCTGCTAGAAAACAGTTTCCTATCTTTTATTTGAAGAAAAGTCAGCTTTCAAAGAAGACTGATAGAAAGTATGAGATACCAATTGTGATGTAAGATCCTTACTTCTTTCCACGTGCTGTGACTGCACACTACAAATTGCCCTGTTCACTGAAAGCACCTGAATTACAGTTCACAGTGGTTCGAGATGCTAAAAGCTTAACAGAAGAATAACTGTCAAGTTATTGGGTAGACTGACTTTTTCCCTGGAGTTCTCTAATTCCTTAAACCTTTCTTCACCTCTTCTCTGTGCTACCTAGCTATAGATATCAGCTTTCTCCCTGCAGAGCCTCTGTGCTGCACTCCCGCAGATGGCAGCTGTGAAACAGAGCAGAGCTGCTGAGCACAGTAGCTTGTGCAGCTTCTCTCCTACGTTTCAGCTGAGGTCAGTGTGCTCCCTTGGAGCCTTTCTCTGCTGACTCGAGCCATCTCCCAGTGGAGGACGCTCTCTGGGGTGGCTCAGCTCCACAGGCTGCAGGAGGTGGCACAAGGCAGCTGGCAGGACTGCAGCAGGAAACATGACCACCTTGGCACATTGAGGGATGAAGGAATGGGCCATAAAAATGTTCACTCACATCAAACATACAGTAATCTTCATAACATGGACAATGTCTGACTTAAATAATACCAGACGAATCTGATGAGCAGCGTGTAGCATCATAGTAACCTTAACTTTGCATTGCATAATGTGTTTATTACCTTCAATTTCTCTACAAAACCAATGACAAAAATAACTGATATCAAAGGTAGACACACTACTGTAATTGAAGAGAAAATACAGGTCAGTAAACTAGTGGCAGCTGTAACTGTAGGAGTGGTGGCTTCCTTTTCATTGAAAGCTAAGAGCATTAAAACACCATGATTTAGTCAAAGAAACACGCAAAGCCTGGAAAAGGCTGGATAATGATAGGACAAGGGGGAATGGTTTTAACCTGAGACAGGGGAGGTTTAGGTTGGATCTTAGGAGTAAGTTTTTCACCCAGAGGGTGGTGACGCACTGGAACAGGTTGCCCAAGGAGGCTGTGGATGCCCCATCCCTGGAAGCGTTGAAGGTCAGGCTGGATGTGGCGCTGGTCAGCGTGGTCTGGTAGTTGGGGACCCTGCACACAGCAGGGGGTTGGAACCAGATGGTCTCTGTGGTCCTTTTCAATCCATGCCATTCTGTGTGTCTATGCTGAGTCATTTCAAAGCTCTGAATATACTGTAAGAAAATAATTATCAGCTACATCTCACAACTGGACTTATATGCTGATTCAGCTGAGCTTCTGGAGTGAGTATGAGAGCTAATGATCACTACAAAAAGCCACAAAATCCCTCATGTCATCCCTCTGACTGGTTCTCTCATCTGTTCAGAGAACACCCACAATGACTGAGGCTTCATAGCCCAGAGCTCAATTATCACCACCTTCAAAAGGCTTTTCCTAAATTTTAACACAAATTTTCTTTGATAATTCACGTCAAATTTACATCAAATCAAATACTTAATACTCCCTCATTTTCTGTCCTATTCACCGCCAATATGTAGGAAAAGAATTTTAATGACATTCCTATATACCTGAAAACTACTGCCCTTTTCCTCCTTAGCCTAATAACTGAAAACTCAGTGTCTTAACAGGATTCCTCTTCACACTGCTGTTCTTCCCCAGTTTTTCATATCAGGCCACCATTTCTTCAAATGGCGGAACATAAGAACATAGTTCTCAGCTGATACTGTACCAGTGCCAACCAGAGCGAGACTACATCCCATCATACAGATGTTAATAAATCCCTGTTCAGGGTTTACCGTCTTCATGACCAGCATGACATAGCTATTGCATGTTCAATTTCCGACCTGCTAAAAACCTAAGTCCTTTGTTCAGAAACTGTTACTTGGTCTGTGTAAGGCTGCTCTTAGGTAATTACTCACTTGGATGTTAGCAATTTCCCCTTCAGATCAATTCTGGTGAATATGCCTAGTGAAAACACATTAACCAGAAAGACCTGAAGTTTTTAAGATACGTGTGCCACAACTTAAAAAGAGCTCCTGGCAGCTCACACTCAGCAGGTAACACTGGATGTCCAAACTCCCCTTTCATTTCCAATAACCCCACCTCTGTTTCACAGCAGTATGATAAACATGTGCTTTTGCTAAGTGGAAAAGAGGTGCAAGAAAAGTAAACAGCATATACATTACCTGCTCAATCTGACTGAGCCTTTAGAATCAAAGATGTCAGTGATGCACAGCAGAACTCAAACTCAAGAACCCACTTCAACTCATGTAGTGTATATGGCAAGTTCCAGCGGCTTATGGTGACGAGGTTTCTATTCACCTGCAGCCCAGCATTAGACAGTCTTCCGAACATGCAAAGACTTTGCCTTGTGGTATCAATTTTGTGGAACACCACCAATATGGAATACTGTAAAATACTCTCATTTTTCAGTGATGTGTGGCAATAGGACAAGGGGAAATGGCCACAAACTGAAGCATAGAAAGTTGTGCACATATGATAATGGTGATGGAGCACTGTAACAGGCTGCCCAGAGAGGTTGTGGAGTCTTCTATGGAGATGTTCAAGACCTGCCTGGTTGCCTATATGAATGACCTGGTCTAGGGAGCCTGCTTTGGCAGGGGTCATTCCCAGCCCCTGCAATCCTGTGATTCTGTGAAGAAGATATACTATAGTTGCTTTATGTATTGCATGCAAACGTTCTGGACCAAACCTCAATCCCAGATAGCCTGCTTTTATTGCATTACTTTACAATGCATTACCATGCTGCATTTAGTAAGATTCCAACCATTTTAGGATATCAGAAATAAATAAAAACAATTTCATTGTGATGAGTTGAGCCTGGCAGCTCAATTCACTCCTGGCAGACAGAAAAAATGAACAGTACTCCTGGAAAAAGTGAAATGGCCATTAAGTAACTGTTCAACACTGACAGGGGACAGATACAGAGAACAGAAAAGGAAGAATCACAAAAGGAAAAGAAATAAAATGTTTATGTGGTAATGTTCCAGAATAGCACCAAAACTCATGAGATATTGTTTCACCAATGTTTTCTCCCACAAAACAACTAGCAGCCTCAAATCAAATCTGCTATTACTTCTGTGAGTATAGCAGTATCAAGAAATAAAAACGCATAGTAATCAACCCTGTTGCTCTTTGTACTATTTGCACAAGGAACACACACCATTAAACATGGTGTCTAAATCAGCCTTGACAAGCTCTGGGCTGACTTTACTGATATATTGACCCTGCCCATAGGCAAAACATGTCCCTTTGCCACAGCTGATCTTCACTGGCCACCCCTGTCACAGCACAACTCCATTTGAAACAGCTGAAAAGGTCAAAGTCTGTATCTCTGGTTTCACACTAAATTTGAGTAATTTCATGTCTAGGCATCCAAAGTACTACAATTTGCTACAAGCTCTTTGCCTGTGCACTGTGCTCTCTCTTTCTTCCCTGCCTTCATCCACCACTTTTGCAAAGCAAAATTGACTTAAAGCAATGATTACGAAACTGTTGCTTAAAGGCACGATGCCTGCATTTCATACAGCTGTGTGTGCCTTGCAGCTAGAAACAGAGAGCAAAATCAGAGAGCAGGCTTTTCCACCCACTGCTGAGTCATCTTTTACCCAGGCACGAAATCCAGAGTAATTGTGAACACAGCCTCTAGCCTGCATTTCCTCAGCCTGGGCCAGCAGAGCCAATGTGAACTTATTTCCAGGAGACAGACCAAGTAGCTTGGCAGTTACATAAGTGTAAGACAGTGGAGATTCACTCTTCCAAAGGACTGTCCTTCAATTAACTACTGATTGTCTCTCACAGCTGCAATGTTTCCCTAGTACACTTATCTGTGCTCCAAAAGCCAAGGCAGCCACCAGTTACTTAATGGTGCTTCCAGTTGCAAATAGGAAGCACCTACTGATAAGGCTGTAAGACTTACCAAGTAATTAAGTATTCAATGCATATTTGCAGTATATTATCCACACAAAGAAACTGAAAACTGAAAACCACCATTAGCACTTGATGCAAAGCTACATAGGTTGCTATGAAATAAATGCCTCCTATTCAGTTCCACAGAAACTACAACAAATATAAGAACACAATAACACTACATTCTCAGCTACAAAATTCTTGTATTCAACAGAAAAATTTGAATACTGAGATTAGAGTGTGGGAAACTAAGGCCCATTTTTGTTCATCTTACTTCCTAGTCCAGTCTTGCCAACAAGTTGCTGGGCTGTCAAGTCAGATTTGCCATCACAGGACCTGCTTTGCTGCAGAAGCAGCAGCAAAATTACTTTTTGACTTAAAAGCAGACAAACTATAGCACAGATAAAGGAACTTTTGATCATCGTAACACAAACAGTTGAAAGAGGTGATTCTTCTCTCCTTAATCATCATCTTCTCATTTTTATCTTACACAAATGTTATAAAGTATATTTCGCAAAAAGGAACAACATCTTCATTTATTTAAGAGATCTTCATCTGAACATCCTGGAATTACATCAACAACAACAATAATGACATTCATAATAATTTCCAAGTAGAGAAATTAAATTAGATAATCATCTCCAACTCACTCTGATCCTGATTAGAACTGAACAAATGCTATTTTGCAACTTTCGTCTCAGTAATATATAGTCTAAACTTCTGTTTTTAAAAACAGGATGACTTCCAAGATGCAAAGCAACATATTTCAGTTTTCTGGGAACCCCAAGGAGACAGCAGGCGCATGAAACTCAAAACTGAACTCAAAGAGGTTAAAATATATCTCTCTTCCAACTTCTCTTCCCAAAAATCAAGTCACACTCTGCTGCCTAGGTTTAACCTAGTTCTCACAGATGGCAGTGGAAGGACACTTAGCTATTTCTTGTGGCCATTTTTTAATCTCTTTCATTGAAAGTGCAATGGACAAAGAGAACAGTATCAACAGAGGTGACTTTGTTGAACACAGTGCTCCTCCCACCATATATGTTGGAGCAAAGTACGTACAGAAAAAAAAAAACAAAAAAACATATACATATATACACAAACTCATTCCTTAAGATAGTAACTCAATCAACACAGCTCCCACTGGAGAGCTCTCCAAGGAGCTGGCACCTGTTTCTGAGTGATTTTCACCGTACAATCTCACAAATACATGCCAACAGCTTAACTAAATGCAAGCAAGCCGCACAATTATCTGCTGTCATCAGTGGAAGCTAAGTGTAATACAGCAGTGATAACAAAAGCAAGTATATTGTTTTCATCATTCCTGGTGGAGATACTATGCAGCATTTGTGCTTCATTATTGCATTATTGCTCCATAACAACACAGAGGGGTTTGGCTAGAGTACAGATTTGTTGTCCGGGTCTAGAACAATCAGTGTTATCTGTGTGTACTACTGAAAGCTAAAACCTCCTTCTCAAATCTGTGGTGTAGGTTTTACTTTAAATAAATAGCCTCATCTCCCTGAAAACGCTACACACAGGAAAGAAAGAAGTAAACGTGCACAGACAAAGGAAACATAAAAGTGAAAACCTTTTCAGTATGGATTCTAGTTTTTGTCCCTGAGAGGAAAAAGAACAGCAAAATCTCTACCAAGCACTTCAGTTGCTTTCTCTTCATAATCCTTCAAAATCATTTCATTTATTTTTCCCAACGTTTTTGAAGGTGCAATCAGATAAGATATTTGGATTTTGACATGCACAGAAAGGGCCCGGTCCCAGAGCTGGCCCCAGTGCTATTGCAATACAGACTCGGTACAGAATTACACTTATGAATAAAAGTTACTGATATCTTGCAATTTCCTGCTGTCACAAAATGATGAAGCTCCTCTTAAAATGATGGTTCTGCTCCAGTGGATATATTCTATCTGCGGCACATAGAATATATAATACAACTCGCTCCATACACATGTGACACAAAGACTTGGGCTAGCACAAAGAATTTGAACTGGCAACCTCCAGACTTGCGCATCTGTCCCATTTCAGACTGAACTTAGAGCCAAGCAGCTGAAAGTTAACACAGTGTGTATCCTCTGCAGATTTACACAAAGGAGGCTTAACAACCATTAAACAGGAACCCACAGAAATTGCCTTTTACTACTAAAGGTGAGTTTATTTGATCTGCAGCCTTGCTTTCACACCTGAAAATAAATTAAAACACAGTTGTGAAAAATAAGCTTTCAGCAAATTCCAGTCTGAATCCAAACCCTACACCATAGAGCATTACTACACAGTCCTTTCAGATGGCTCTCATCTTCCAGATATTTTCTGTACTTGATTCTCCCTTTGAAACTCTGAAAAGGAGGAAGGATTGGGATTAATATTCTACAGAAAAGTCAAGTCCCATAAGAGATTTTACCTTTCTTAAAAATTATCCCCTTCCCATAATCATTCAAGCAAAGCAAATAGAATCTCATATGATCAATTGCAGGCACTGCAGGCTTCTGTATGTATTTCAACTTTTTAAAAGAACAAAGAAACCTAAGACACATAAATTATTTGCAGGTGCCTGTAGTGCTGTAGGTGATATGAGGTTCAACACATGTGCTGGCTGACAACGGGTTTCCAAAGAGTTAACGTATTGCATCCAGAGTCCTCTCTGCCAGTGATTGCTTTTCTGTTTAGTTCTATAAATGAAATTTATTAAAACCATTACATGCACAGTGATGCCACAATATCCAGAGCAAAGTTACTAAATCTAAAAGAGCTCTTATTCAATCAGGAGATAGCTAACAGATGTAATGACTGGGGGAGGAGGCAGAACCTGGTTTTACATTCAGCCCCTGACAACATGTTTTTATCACTTTCCATAATGTGTATTCCATATTTTCCTGAATGTATTGCTTTGAATAAAAAGTGATCATTTCTAAAAATGCCCCATTTATTAAACTTAAACTGTTCTGCTCATGTGCCCAACTGGAAGTTAATTTTTTCTCGTCTTCCAAAAACCTACCCCAGTCACTTTTTAACGAGCATCTCTATCTCCCCATCCGTCTTGTCTGCACAAAGAAGGGATAACCTGCAGCTGAATTACAGAAAGCCTATTCTCCCAGTGGGATCTGAGATAAGATAGACTGCATTAACCCTAAGATTCATTTCTCAGCTAGGAATTCTCCCTAACTCTTTTAAGAAGATCACAGGAAACAGGCTGGGTAATGGTAAGAGATCTATTGAGTGCACTTTCATCACCAGCTTTCATGAAGAGAGAAATGGTAATAAGGTCACAGAAGCCTTCAGTGCTTGGGTGGCTAGAAGACATTTCTCTAAGTTCACTGGCATTTCAACCTTGATATACAACGCAACGTAGGCCTCAACTATTCACGCATCTGGCATACCCTGTCCACACAGGACATGTCTCAGATGAAAATTCTATGAGCCATTTTCACTGATCCTCTCCATAGTTTGCTCTCTAAAAAGACTCCTTAAAAAGTTACTTGAAACATGGGATTTAATTCTACTCCTCATTAGCAATTGCTGTTTTCAAGGCATGATTACCTGAACGTTTGTAATTGTTGTTTACGAGCATGAACATTCTTACCAATCACCTAGCACAGATCAGTCTTTTAAACCATAAAAAGCAGCCCGGTATTTTGCACCATACTATCAGCATCTAAAAGCTCCCATACACTTGCCACATACTAAAGAATATAAACAAGTCTTAACTAATAACAAAGGGGCTTTGAAAAAGTACTTTCTGTATCTGCACAAGCTGCAGTGAAGCACAGAGGAAGATGGGTACATTGCAGTTTAACATAAAACACTATGTTTTAGGAAACTGTCTCCTGCTTCTCTCTCTTGCTCCCTGCAAATAAATATCCCCATATGTGAACACATGCTACAAACTCTACCTCCCCCGATAGCCTCCAAGCCCAACATGTTGTACTATCTATTGGTTTCCCTAGCCTAACATAACACCCTCTCCCTGCATTTCACGTTACAATGAGAACATCAAACTGCAATGACATCAAACTTCTCACTTCTGTTTTTCTGTTTCCAGCAGCTTGGTGAAATCTCAGAACAGATGGAAAGCATTTTGAGAAAAGGTCTCCATTTTGAAAGCAAATAGAGGGTGAAATAATTTCCTCATTATTGTCTGTTTTTCAGTTGTAATTAGCCACAATCTTCAGACAGTGAAGTCAGTTTTATGACACACATGTGGAAAATTCCAAAAATGTGAGCATTTATTCCCCATAAGCCTGTATGCTAAGATACTCAAGGAAGCAGGCTTTTCATTTTTACTAATTCAGAAGGTAAGTAATTATTGAAAACACAGCTTACGTTAAAAGAAATTGTACCATTTTGATACAGCAAAGAACTGAGGAAGGAGTTCAAGTCCTGATTTGTAAATACTACTTGCACCTGTTACATGATGATGTTGAAAAATTGGGTTTAGTTGTTCTATCCTTTATCTCCAAGGGGTATGGGCAGAGTGATGGGACTTGATTTTTACTTAGCTAACTCAACCAACTGCACGCTACATTCACCTAACCTTCCTCTTCAGATCATTCCCAAGTACTATAGAATCATAGAATGGCTTAGGTTGAAAGGCACCCTAAAATCACTTGGTTACAACCCCCCTGCCATCGGTTCAGTTGCTACCCACTAGTTCAGGCTGCCCAGGACCCCATCCAGCCCGGTCTTTGTTAGATATTTCATCTTATTTGCTCATCTGTTTGAGGATATGACAAAGGAGGTTAAATGAGCTCAAGTATAAATCTAATCATTGTAATTCTTCATGTCTTTACATCTTCCTTGCAGCTGTCTTTTGTACCAAATCAATAGCACAGCTGATTTAGTGCCCTCTAGGACAGTTTCAGAAAAATTCTTCTACAGTTAATGTAGATGTGATTTTTCTCTGTTCTCCTGGCTGAGAACACAGGAAAGGTGCAATGTCAGGACAAATCCTCTGATTCTCAATCACGGGCTGACCTCCATAAACTCAACTCTAATTAGAGCAACTGCTCTGAGCTGCACCATCTGCAACAGCCTCTGCACAGAGGGAGCTCAGCTTCTCCACAACACATACCTGGGGAGGGAGGGCAAGTCTGTAGGGCTAGATCCTATTCCATGCCTGAAGGCTTCTTTCCCACTGCTGAGTATAGAGTGGGCACGGTCCTTATGGACAGCATACTTTATATACCTCGTCCTACAATGCAGTTTTTAGCAGCACAATGCTAGCAAGCAAGAACAGTGTAGTGAATAGGAAAGGTTCCCAAAAACCACAGCGTCTGTTCTCTCTAAAGCTATCATGCAAGTCACAGGTTTCAGCTTCTAGGAAAAATAAATGTTAAAAAAGCCCAAGTGAGCTAGTTTTGTTCTTCACAAAGATTAAAACAACTTTCTAGTGATTTGCCTCTTTAGAACTTGTGTATGCTTTTAAATCCAACTGACCCTGCTCCCATTTACCTGTATACTTCAATGAATGGAAACTATACCATAACCTACACCTTAATGGCAAGCAGTTTTACATCATCCTAGGAAGACTTACTTGCCTAATGGAAGTTCCTTTATAAAATTCCTTTTGCCCATGGCTAAATGCTGCCAGAGTATTAGAAGACAAATACTACTGTATGCATGCTATTAATGGGAAGTTACCTTATCATTTGGAAAACATTTCTAATAAATGTGACAGAAAAGGCACCAATGAGGAGGGTAAGAGCACAAAACTCTAACCCATCTCTCAGGTATGTTGGTTTGAAAGTAGTCCAAAACATGATGTGGAATAGATTTGGCAAATAGACACCGATTAAACACATCACGTTCTCACCATGCAGACTGACACACTATTTGGCAGCATCTGTGTAGCAGTGGACAAGAAATAAGTTACAGCAGAGGCTAAATGACATCTAAGTCGTTCAGCAAATTTACTCCCTTCATATATGGGTTGAAGTTACTGGCAGAAAAGTCTGCACCTGAAATCTGCATCTAACCAACTGCGTGTGTTATTAGTGTCTTTTTTAAATATTGCAAAAGGAAATGTCCTCTCCCACAGAAGTTCATCTGTTACCAATTCCTAAATATTCTGCATTTGCAACAATATACACTTATAGCACTTTCTTTACTAACTAGCTCCCAGCCCAAGTAGAACTCTCATTTTGTTTGCTGCTTATCATGTTAAGATGCCATACTCTTAAGATTTAGGTTTCTCAGGATGCTATGAGTTATTCCAAGCACAGCTTTCAGTGAGTTCCATTTAAGCACGCAGGTACTTTGAAAACAAAGGAGGTGACCAAGTTTAAATGTGTCATAAAATAACTTATCTGGTAAAATGGAAATCTTCTCTACTTGCAGTTCTGAAACTGCTGGGTTCCATAAATAGCATGAATTATGTTGGGATGGTAGCTGAGACCTCCCAACTACTGAAGGGGATGTGAAGTAGCAAAATAATACATTTCAACTGTCAATGGTCTAAGTCCTAGAGTATATTTTCCTAAGTATCTTAAAGGCAAAATGTTTATCAGAACTGCCCTGAAAATCACCGGGACTCTGAGAGAGCACTTTCAGAAAGATCGCTGTCTAAAGGTTTGCTTTTAGGGAAGATGAAGTGCTAAAGCTTAGCAGACTGCATCTGTCTCACCAGATCTTGCTATTGCATCTGTTCTCCAGAAGTCCCTTCAGTTAACTAACTTATCCCTGGTCTGTAAAACCTTCAGTGGTCGCAAGTAGGCCACAGCACACATACAGTGCTAGAGCAGGTGATTTTGTTCCTCTCCTTCCATAAATCCCATACTATTTCTTACCTCTTAACTTTACACTAAACTGAAAATAGCACGCTTCTCATTAATCTGCATCTTTCACCTGGTTAAGGGTACTGAGATGAGAGCACAATAGCAAGAGAGAAGAACCAAGCACAACACCTTCTATTTACCTCATCTGCGACTCATCCAGCAAATCCTGTGAAAATTTGAGTCTCCTGTTGATCATCAGGTTTTTGCTAAATCTAGGAAGGTCAACTCCATACCTCCAAATATTCAGATGAGAAAGTTATCCTAAGTCTTCATCTCCCAACTGGTTAGTTCAAGATGATAGGTATGCTCAACTTCCCCTGTATTGTTTTAATTACTCCCTGTTGCTTTACACTGTTATTTCCAACTTCTCTGTTGTGTGGGCTGATACTGTGCTCTGCACCTGGGGAGTTGAGTACTGATAGGACTCATCACTCTGAAACCCAACCTGCACATGGCAAGTCCAACACCTGAAAACTTTGTTCCAGGTGGGACATGGGCCGTTCCAGTGCTGTTGTGGATTTAACACATCCTAGTGTGCTGGACTACTGCTTACAGAGTCGTAAACATTGAGAATAATGATTTTTGTGTCATTTCACCATTAGCACCATTGCACCAATATTTACTAGCTTTCCTTTAAAGGGAAAGACAAGCAGAAAATGAACCACACAGATCTGCCAGCTATTGATGCCTAGCTAGTTACTGACGTGTCTAGCATATGCTCTGAGAGCTAATTCCACACAGCTCAAAAATGTACTTTGAAAAGGCGAGAAGTACTGTCAGGGGTAAGAGGGAAAAAGCTTATCTTCCTTGCCTCTGCCAGTCCTTTTGTTCTGAGGATTTTGACATAGATAAGGACTTTACTAGCTCTACTGGGAATTAAACAAATTGACTCTAATAGGGTTTAATGTATAATGATTAGCTCATATATGAAAGAGTCTACCCAATCCTCAATTATTCAGATATGGGTCAAGATCAAGGGAGTACATCAAAACAAATCCTACACCTGTAGAAGAATTCAGATGTTAATTAAAAGAGAAACAGATCGATGGACTCTAACCTCACACAGAGATAAAGGAAGAAACATCAGAATTAAGGACAGTCAATACAACACACCCTCCACGTAACTCTATTTCAAGTAGTATCAGCTGCTTCTATTGTCCTAAAGCTTTTTTTTCCTTTATCAAGCCACATTAAATGGAAACGTGGATCATGATCCATGATTCATAACTTGACACAGGTGGATGACATTTGGCCCACAAGAAAACATTAATAATACACAGCTGAGCTACAGATTGATAAATGCATCTTACGCAGAAGCACTGAAAGAAAATTAATCATAGCACATGTTGCATGACATGTCATTAGGCCGAGACCCGCTTGCTATGCTAAGATTGAGATTCAATCCACATGAAATCATTCTGAAAGTCACAACTGATCAGCTTTGTATTACTCTTTAGCGCTCATCATTAGTTAAGGTGGAGTTAAAAAAAAAAATTGAAGGGTAGGAACATAAATGTCAAACTGAAGAAATTTAAACTGAAAGCAGATAAACAATAACAATAGTAAAGCTCTGATCACGTTTTGTTACGGGATGACTAAAAGAATGAGCAGTTTTCCCTTCTATATAGACTGCATTTCCTTCCCTTCAGATACCTGTTTAGATTTGGGAAGGGCCAGACTTTCTTCAGACCTGAAGTCTGAATAGTCTTTCTTAAAGGTAGATGAATACATCTGATTCTGTTGCTTGATACTCTTCAGAAATGAAATAAACTGATCAAATGTATAAAGTCACACGTATGGTAATATCCCGACTCTTACTGAGAACCCAGTTTATCTTCCGGGTGAAGGCTGGGGCAGAAAAGCGATAAAAGCCAGGAGCACAGCAGCTGTTTCATCCAGCCACTGCCAGGCCTTAGCTTGCCAAACAGCTGCATTGCCCATCACACAGACACCACAGCCCAGTGTGCAGCAGGAGTTTCTTAACTAGAAAGCACATCAAGTCTTGAACCTTTCAGTGATACTAATCTGTTACATAGGAAAAAGAAAACAAAAAGGAAAAAAGAATAAACATTTATTTATTTATTTATTTTTATTTTAAAAAGAGGGCCTGAAGCCTCTCCTGTATTTAATTCCTTTGTAAACAGCATTCATTTCACACTGAGGGTTCATCTTATACAATAATAATAGCAAAGAATTTTTCCCCTGCAAGACTCAGATCCACTTGGAAATGCTGCAGTGTGGTACAGCATGGCCATAGCAAATCTCTTCAACTCACTGCCCAACCCTGGATTGCTGTCTAATTCCACTTAGATTTAGAGTTACTAATTAGCACTACATAATAAAACATGGTCAAATAAATAATTACACGTTTGCCATAAATACAAAAGAATATCTGAGGGTGTAAAATTCGTGCTTTTAAAAATATTAGTATTAAAGTTGCCTGCAACCAGCAAATGCCCTCTCCATTTTCTGATGGATTCCTCATGTTCCCTGAAAACAGAAATGCATTTTCATCTTCCCTACATTTGTACAAGGGATTTCGTCTAATTATGCTGGAATATGAGCTAGCTGTAGGGAAATAAATATATTGATGAACTAAGATAGGCTTAGAAGTCAGAAAACTACCCCAAAAAATGTAAATGCAGGTTTTTCCTGTTGGCAGCATACGCTGCATCTCCCAAATAATGGGAACATTAAGACGCCTTTGTGTCATGTCCTCGGTTATACAAAGGCCATTTGTTGCAGTTCAGCAACAAAAGAGGGGTGCTGGGCAGAACAGAGCAGAACAAAAGTCAGAAACACCCCTCTGTATTTCTAATTTCTGAGCCTTGTTTCATAACAAAACAAAGGTTCACAGTGAACTCCCATTCCAAAACTGAAGGAAAAATAAGGACAGTGGTTTCTTGGTGGTTTGCAACTTTTGTTTTATATTTGACATATATATATATAATTATACACATATATATAATATTAAATGTACATAATTACACAGATAATACTTAACTTGCACAGAAACACAGTTGTGATTATTCTTAGTATTTTGCTCATTACAGCTTAGGAAGGTGGGTAACCTAAGCTGAATTCATTAAGGTGATGTAGAAGGTTGATGGTATCAGAAGGCACAGCTCCTGGCTCAGGTAGGTAACTGAGGTCTGCCATCCCACACTTGTGCACACCCTGAGGCCAGCTGCCCGTCTCACCACACATAAAACCCAAGTGGGATTTCTGAGAACCACAGAAACGTGAAGCTAAACAGAATTTCAGGAAATTATCTTTTCTTTTTTTCTAGCCATACATCAAAGAAATGCACAGCTTTTCAAGCACTGCTTTCCACAGGGCAGTTTCTCGCTTGAGTAAACATTTGCCCGGATACTGGGGTGCTACTTTAACTGTGATCTATCTCAGATGCAATACTTCAGTAATGACAAGCCCTATGCATCCTGAAGTGAAACAGAATGCTACACACATCTCTGAAAATCCAATTAAGTCTCAGTGAGGCACTAGACTTTCCTAAATCACGTTTTTCTCCTTCATATTTTACAATAGAAGATCATTGTTCCTGTCGAAAGCAGACTTGTATCTCCATCGACCCAGCAGGCCTGCAGAAGAAACCTAAATTGCCTCGTAACCAGCTCATGACCTCAGTGCCTTTTAATTATGTGGGTTTCCCTGTAGCCTTTAGTTAACGTAGACATGTGGGGTGAGAAAGAGGGAGTCTACAACCCACACAGAAGAAATACAGTCAGACTGTTTATTTGAACGCACAGACCTTGCATCTCACTTCTGAAATATGTGAGCCCTGCATAAATTTAATAGCACTTGTTTTCAATCCACATCACTGCTGTTGCTAGACAGGAACAGCTTAATTACACCGCCAGCGTTGTGAGTGCAGTACCCTGCACATGCACCTAAGCACATTTGAGCCTAAGGTAGATTGTGCATGAGCAGCAGGGGAAGAAACATCTGCAAGGAAAATATTTGGGCAACAAACTCACGCTGAGCACTACGGTGCTACAGCAAAACCAGGATGCTCTCAGCAGGATCAAATAACACCCGGGGCTTCCGGAGAGCAGTTAAAAGCTCTCTCTGACTACAACAGAATCAACTACAGTGAGAGGTGTTGGTATTTCTTTCAGGCTTAGATTCAGACTGAACTACTTTCAGAGCAGTCCACAAAGGGATAACTAAGTGGAAACGAGTGCTGTACTTAAATTAGGATACTTAACAGCTTAAAGTTCACAAAAGTCCAATTTTATTTTTGGGTAGGTATATAGCAATTTTCACCCCTATTTTCCCATTATCTAGACATCTTGTTGTGTATTTATTTATTTTGTTCAAAAGCTGTTGCTTATTTTTTCCTCTTCATTTTAATAGTATCAGAGGTGCACATCAAATAAATATGTTCTCTTTCCGCAGCATGATTCCTTTATATCATCTATTCAGACCAATTTCTCATTGTTTAATTACTACCCCATTTTAATGTCACTGATTCATTCCTCTGGTAATCTTAAAGCAGAAAGTTGACAACATGAACTTTCCTTTCAAACTGCCCTTCTCAGCATTCTTCAAAAACATGCCTAAAAGAAACCAAATTAGTCTACCAACATAACTGCCTTGAAACCAAGATTCAGATCAAAGAGCTAAACTTCCCCCAAGTACCTCCTGCCTGTCCTCTTGCAGTGAATTAATTCTTACACTACTGCAAAGCTGTCCTCTTGCATCTTATTTTAACAAATACTATGCATGTAGTATTAGTAAGCAGCAATCCAAGATCCATTTCTTCCACCTTATGCCCTAGCAAAAGGCATCCATGATTCCCACCAAAAACACTTCTAGGTCGTATGTTTCTCACCTCCTCACTGGTGGGAGTGACTTACAGTTCCCCTGCTGGGTTTCCCTGGATGGAAGATGCTCTGCTAACCACGGACACACAGCCCCCTCTGGCAGCAACTGCTAGAAACTCTCCCTACATTTCAAAACGTTTCTTTTAATTGTTAAATTCAAAGCAACCTATTTTTAATAACAATTTTTGAAGTCGCTTCTCTCAATCTGTCACGGATATCCCTTTATCCCCTAAAGTTCTAAAGCATTTTAATTACATCTGTCCCAAAAGCTGTGGCAGTGGCTGTACTAAAAATATACTCAAGGGATTTCAGTACTTTGTACAACTCAAGATGGCTATCAGAGTGGTGAAAGGATTCCAAACGCAGGCAAAATACTTAAACAAAACTGCAGACACACCAATAATGAAAATCTGGTGAATCACTTACTCCTGACTAACAGGAATGCTGAACCCATTATATCTATTAGATTCCTGACAACACTGATTGCTTATGGGCAAAACTGACAGTACCACCTATTATTAAGGTTGCCCAAGACTTCCTATTTTGTAACCCCTGGTTTCAGTCTTTTTATACCTTGACCATCTGGGATGTATATAGCATATTTCTAGGACCGAGGCTGGTTAGTTAGGTATGGACACAAAGTGGGAATACAAAGCCTGTTGCTTTGAGGCACGTGAGCACAGCCAGAAGTCTCACAGCACTCAGGGCTGCAGCTCGAGATGGGTGAGCACAGACTTTCACAGCTTCATAAAATCAGTTTGGTCCATGTGCCACTGCACAGGCAAAGACAGAAGCAAAAAAACCTTCAATCTTTTTTTCATTGTGTTGTCAAAAAACACAGGATGGCAAAGAGCACAGACAGACTTCTGTGTTACAATGCAGTGCTGGCCAATTGGAAGGCTACTGTAAAAGCAGCTATGGAGGTTTTTTTCAAGGCAGTTATAAAGGTCAGTCTTCTTAAAACAGCCTCTATTACACCTCTTGTGGAATCCACATACCCAGACAGTAGAATAAACAGGCTTCCTTTGCTACATTTCATCTGTAATTGCTAACTGTGACCAGCAGGACTTCCCAGTTGCATCGGTCATTACAAGTAACATTTGCACCTGATGTTTGCAGGGAGATGAGCAAACACTGTGTGTGCTGATGTCGCTTTAAGTGCTGACCGAGAAAAGCTATTATTTGCTTCTCAAACCCTGAGCACTCTCATTCAGTTATGCAGCATTTCTTTCCAGCTTCTGGCTTACCTTTCTCACAATGGTAAAAGCATTCAAGAAGCAGAAGCATCTAACTCTTAGCTGAAAACTTTAGGTCACTTAGTTCTTCCAGCCTAAGATTTTTACATTTGTTAGTTTCAACTCCGACAAGGAATCAAAGTGCCAAGAGAGCAGCCTGAGCAATGTTCTAATCCAACACTGAAAATGCTCTAGACTGTCTAGGATTGTCCATCTCAAAACCAGGCAGCAGGCTGCTGTTATCCTCAGTTGAAATTACTTTTAAAACATGTGCATTCATAGAATCTACTGCTAGCATGCCAATCTCATTGAGCCACATTTGCAACTCAGGTATGCATATGAACTAAGAAATAGTTCTTGACAGAAACACTGGAGAACACCAAAGATTTGAGGCCTAACACACCCACAGAATCAAAATAAAACAAGAGGGTAACTGCTAGAAAAGACAGGTGAACACCATAGCACCATGCTTCATCAGTGACAGTCATCTCCAAAGAAAGCTACAGCACAGAAAAAGGGTTGAAGGGTTCAGTTTTCTTTTCAACTGCTGTTCTCTGCTTCTAAGAGTCATGAAAATAGACCAAAGTAAAATAATTAGATGGGAAGTCAGCATAGCCTCAAAAGACAACAGACTTCAGGGTGGATAAGACATGGCTTCACAGGCAGCATGCAAGAAAAACCGGGATGCAAAGGCGTGCGGAGCACTTTGAACATCACACCAGGGTGATTGTAATCTACAGTGGAAAGATCAGCCTGCTGCTCACATTCAGGACAGTCATCAGATCATTTCTGCAGTGCAGTTGGCCTTCACTGGCCTGTTGCCTATGCTGGAGTCATTCAGCTGTCAGAGCACCATGCTGCTTCTGCTGCAGCCTTTCTCTGCTGCCAGCTCCTGAATTACTGGAAAATTACTCAGCCAAACAGCATGTGGGTAAAAAAAGAGAATCCCAGAACTTCGTCCCATTACAGATGAAAAGGAATACTTCGTTGCTATCTGCAGAGGCAGAAATTAAACTCACATTGCCTCATTTACCTACCATAGCTTTTAAATAGCTCTTGTGTTACGAAAAGATGTTGAAAGAATAGAATGAAGTGGCTGGAGATGGTCACACGTGAACTGAAGAAATATGGAAGTTTGCACTAAATAATTTCATTAAGACAGACTTCATTGCTTGCAGTATTTTTTCCTCTATCTTGTTCCATTCAATGTAGAAACTCAGTTTTCAATATTTCCCAACGATTTTGGAAACTAGCTGTGAAAAGTGAAGTTAGGGAATGGAATATATGCTTCATTATAGCCTGAGCTTAGTTTTGGTAGTTAATGCCCACAGCGGAGTTTGAATCTCAGACTGAAGCGGGCCAAACATTGAACTTTCTAAGTCAGCTTGAGTTTGTTTCTAACCATTTGTACTGACACCCAGCCTCAGGGCAGGAACGCACAACCCTATGCATGTTCTACCAGCCTGAGACTTCAGCCACTGAGGAAAACAAAGCTGGATGAAAAGCAAGGTAGAACAAAACATTAAACATCTGAAGTCAGATGAAGATATCTTTGGTCAACAGATTTTTTCGTGAGCCATTTTTGGCAAGTTACTAAGTGCCTCTATCACATTAGCAGTACCCATAGCATCTCAAGTAAACATACAGCATTAAAGCATTTTCAGTTGTACCAGCCCTGCTAAGAAGTATTTTAAGTGACAGGTAGAAAACAACTGTCTGTAAAAAAGAAGAGAACACAGTAGAAAACTTATGCTGAGTTGGAGAATTCTGAGTACTTCCTTTTACACACATTCTTTTACATCTTTATCATATCATTTGTATATGTATGTTGTCACTGTACTTTCAGAGAATATTATCATCTGAACATGCAAAAATAAAGAAAAAAAAGAAAAAAAAACAGCAGGAGGTCTGGATAGTCTTATCACAGGTCACATTCAGGATAGGACAGCAAACATAAAGTGGGTTCCAAAAAAAGCTATACAGAAATGCACAGAATGGGCCGAGTCAGAAGGGACCTCAAGGATCACAAATCTCCAACCCCCCACCACAGTCAGGGCCACCAACCTCCACGTTTGATAGCAGACCAGGCTGCCAGGACCCCATCCAACCTGGCCTTGAACACCTCCAGCCTCTCTGGGCAGCTGTTCCAGCACTTCACTACTCTCACAGTGAAGAACTTCCCCCTGACATCCAATCTAAATCTTCCTTCCTTAAACTTCAAACCATTTCCCCTTGTCCTGCTGTTACTTATGACAAAAGTCACTGAAGTTGTAAGGAAACTTCCCAAAACTTTCACGCAATGTGCATCTCAGGGAAACTTTCCACAAACTCTCATGAAACTTGACAAATCATCCTAGGGACAGGGCTGAAATTCATTTAGGACCCCTGGGGTGGCATCAGAAGGGTAACAAAGGTTGCTGTAGAAGTCTACGAAGAGCATAAAGTAGAGCTACAAAGTCAGCATGCCTTGATGTATAACTCCTGTCAATACAATGTGCCTCTATACCTTTTATATACATAGGAAGTTTACATATTAATGTTCACATGATAGTAAATCGGAGGACTGCTTCATTAGATTTGAAGGAGCACTTCTCCTCAGGCAAGGCCTCTGGTTTGACTCAGATTGAATTACAAAGCTAAACAGAACAGGAAGGATCTGTGCTCCTAATTCTGTTTGATAGATCTCTTTGTCATTTTCAGATGCCAGATTGAAGATAGCCGCCTCTTCCTTGGCAAAGAACAGCACTTTCAAGCTCCAGGCTATCAGAGGGAGCAAGCACCTACAGTACACGCATAGACTGACAGTTGCATTAAGATGTTTCCTGCCACTTTTTAAAAACTTATGGCAACATGCTCATTATTAGCCTTCTGTAGCTGCCAGTAGTTCAATTGAGGGAGATGAAGTAGAAATCACAGCTGGGGATGCTCTGGGCTGTAGCACAGCACGGTAACCACGTACCTCTGCAGATGTGCTGACTGGGGAAGTCGTCCTATGGGAATGGGAGTGCAGTTGAGCAGCAATTACACTGATTGATTGGAAAAAGCCTTCAGGAAATTAGTTTGTTTTCTCCCAGTCTTTCTGAATCTGTGGGGATATAAAAGCACCTCATCTTCATAAGAGTTTCACATCTAGTTATGGTTATTGAAATCCTTTATCCTAATGTGATGTACAATTCTCAAATTACTGATTAGGAAGAAATAGACAACACGTGAAGGCAGATCTGAGAACATTTGGAAACTGTTAACAGAACAAATTCGGGGCTTATGTTCTCTTATCCATATTTAGTGTTTGCAGGGAGCTTTTGCTTTCTGCAGTTTAGCAGGTGCAGGCTGAATGGACCTAAAACATACTTAAGTCTATATGCCAGCGTCCACACATGAAACTAAATCAGCTGAAATAAATGTAACACCATTCTCACTATGGAACTACTGTACCTTGGGCCTGCAGCTAAAAGCCCATAAATCCTTTCCCCTGCACCACGCTTTCCAATACGCTAAGCGACATAACAGTTGGAATGCAAACAACTAAGGCAGAAGGTTTCAAGAGTTCTCAGGGACTCAGCAACCAACTGCTGCTTAGCTCTGGCAATAAGAGATGCTCAGAAACCCCAGTGCTCAGACACATCTGATCCACCATGACTGTAACGTGCTGCTCTCAAAAAGAACCTTTCCCAAAAGAGCTTGTATGCATTGGAAAGAGAAACAGTTCACAGGCACTCTAGAGAAAAGGCCAGTATTATTTCAATTGTACAGCACACGTACAGAACGTAAAAGATAACTAAAATAATGACTCCTAGTACTCACTGAGCATTTTTTCTACAGAGTTCACAACACTTAGAGTCCACAACACAAACTCCAATAGATGGAAGAACAGAAGCAGTCTGCCCAGAACAAAGATGAGTCAAGTTAGAGTCCCCTTGTTCCATTTTCTATCTTTTACTCTTGACAAAACTTAGTAATGTATTCACTACATCTTAACAAGGCCCTAATTTTTCCATAGATGTTAATTCCTTAAAACAATTATCCTATAAAACAGATGACCCAAGAAAACAACTGCAAAAAATTAACTTCAAATAAATAGCTCCTTTTCACGATGGTACAAGTTAAAGAACTAACACCAAAACATCTGCAGCTGCTGCTGAAAGCTCCTTCTCTTGTTTGTTTCAAGCTGGCCAGACTGTTAACTGGCAATCAGGCTGGGAATTTGCAGCTGGGGGGCAAAACAAAGAAGGGATCAAAATCACGTTGATTTGAAATAAATTGTTGTCACCTGGAGTTATTTCAGTACAGCTGGAGCACACAAATACTCCAAATTCTTGCTGGAGATGAGATTCTATTCCTGAAAGCACATATACTTTAGGGAGCAGGTATGAAGTGGGGAACACAAGCTAGAAACAGGTCGTTAATTTCCACACTCCTCCCACTTTACCCAAATCCTCACTATTACAATAGTGCTTCAGAAGGCTGTTCTAAATTATTCATTGTCAGTATCTCCCCTTGCCCCATGACTGCTTGGCTGAACATATTCATTATCCAAGCTGACACCACAACTCAACCTGAGGCTTTGACAAAGAAACATATGTATTATATATGTCTCCTGAGGTTTCTCTTACTGAAAAGTAATCAGTTCTAATGAGCAGTCTGAGAAGACTCAATAAACAGAATCTCTCCAGCTGAACCAATCAGAAGTTTAAATCTTATCTTGGTAAACAAAAACATTAAAATAAACATAATTAAAAGGCTTATTTGTTCCAAAGGGACACTTAGCCAACAAAACAAAGAACATCCACAAAGCGGTATAAACAATCACAGACCAGTAATGCAAATTGGGAATTACCATGTTCATATCAGCACAGGGCTCGAACAGAAGCAGGGTATCATGCCGGTCATGGTCATGGTAGCCAGACTGCAAGGTGCATGGACAGCAGCTGGGCTCCAAGACAACACACTGAAACATGGGAGAGCAAGGCTGGCTCAATGACCTCCAAATGAATAAAGAGATGAGTTTGTGCTCAGCAGAGTGGTTTGGTTAAATGACTTCTTAATAAGTTTTTTGGCCTGAATCACTCACATTTGAGGAGGAGGTTGTTTGGGTTGTTTTTTGTTGTTTGGTACAATGAATGTGTTTGTTGCAAAGCAAAAGAGTATTTGGAATTTGACCTTCGCCTTCTCTAAATCTTTCGGTCATTTCAAATGAAGTTAAATGTATTATCTGGGAAAAAACCTGATTTGAACGAACCAATCTGTTCTGCCCTCATCTGTTTGTGGTGATTTCAACTCTTTCAAAAGGGAAAAAAACAAGCCCCAAACCTCTAAGCTAAATCACCTACAAGACCTTGAGGCTGTGATAGAGGACAGTACATCAAAGGTCCCAAGTTCCAGCCTTGCAGATAGCAAAATCAGTCTAAGAGCCAAAGCACTGCTTATTTTTTTCTTAGAGGTATTTTTTCCTTTTAGTTTATCCAGATCTTTACTGGCATCCAGCTGACCATGTGGCCACTCATGTTGTTTCTAGCACAGGAGTAGGAAAACACAGGTAGCTGTGGAGGTAAAGCTAAAGGTAAAACATTCTTAGTTTCCAGGGAACAAAACTATTTAGACATTTTTAAGCATTGCTTTGACTCAAAATTTGTATGGGAAAGTTTTTATTCATTTATTTTCCTGAGAGATCCTGACAATCAGCACAAACAGAAAGCAAAAGGCAGTTAACGTTTCAGAGATCACAGCTAAGCTCAGTGTCTGCTGGTGAAGCACAGGACATGGGTCACTTGAGAAGAGCAGGAATGTGCACGAGGGGAAAGAAAGCCATTGCGTTTTTTCTTCTCTTTGCTCATCATTTATTCAGATCACACTGTCTAAAGAAAGAGAAATAATTCCTAAATCTACTGGTAGAAATACAGTTCATTCGTACTCAAGTGAATCCAGTTTTGAACAGCAGAACATGGAGAGTATTTTTGTGCTGTAGAAGGTCTCCAGCTGCAGAGACCATGGTTCTAAACAAGATTAACTTCTAAAGCAATAAATATAGAGACCAAACTCTTGTGCTAATGCATGCAGTGCCTGGGAAAGGCATAATTAAGTCCATTGCATTGCTGTTATCACTGGAGTACTGCTAGAAGTTCATAGTGTTCCTACAAAATCCAATGCATAGTGAAAATAGCTTGTACCTTACAAAGTCTACCACCTCATCCCTTAACCTGCAGGAAATTTTCTTGCCACAATAGTGATATCTCAGTTAATAATTCCCCTTACTGGCAATTCATTCAGGAACACAAACAAAACTCTGCTTTTATGTTATGTTTTTTCCATTCAGTGTCATTGCTAAATTTAAAACTGACCTCTTCTGTATTAGGTAAGCCCATTTATTCACAGCTGAAAAGAAGATAGAAATCCATGTAGCGACTTGCGGTCGTTTATTCAGACATCAGTGCAGACAAACCAGACAAGATGTACTCCCTGGAAAATAAAAGCTACAAAGTAGCAGAGAAAATCTATTTGTCTGTAATTAGTAGCCATTTCCTTTAATGAACGGCTCCTGTTTAAACTTGGCTCCACCTTTTATGACTGGAGTTTCTGGGAGCCTTGTTATGTAGAGAAGGGTGGATTCTTCTACATCAAATCTACTATTCTTAGGATTTTTATCTGATATACAGAGCACACCACTCTGTTCCTTTGGTCACATTCTCCATCATTGCTTTTCCAAACAAAATAGTAAAAGATTTTAAACTCTGTTTTGCAGAAGACTGGGGAACTGCTCTGAATGGACTTGCAGGAGTTTAATCACTTTCATACTAAGTGGGAATTCACAAGCCTATAATATTTTCAATAACTTGTTTATCTGCTCTGCAAAGAAATTCACTGAGTATTACAGTGGGAAAGTAAAAACCTTACCACAAGTTTTTTGTAACATAGTACTGTGCTGGGACATGACATGTCTGCCTTTCTCATCTAATATGAAAAGGGACGTTTAGAGTATTGATAACTGAAATGGATGAAGTAAATTGCAGCTTCTGCTGTGCTTTCATATTTGCAAGCCGTAACTGGAAACTGTTGTGTTCTTGCCGTGAAAGGTAATTATTATGTTTTACCTCAAATGTGTCTGCACAACACATCAGTGATAGCAATGGCCTTCAAGTTGCACACACAAGCAAACATTTCACTCAAACAAATTACTGCTCTCTGAACAGCTGGCCATCCGATCCCACTAGTGGTACACAAACAACAAATTGCAACGTCCTATGAGAAGGATGCTACCACTGGAGTACAGAAGTTAAATCTAACTGGTCAAAGAATTATCTTTGTCTCTGTTTTTATTTTTCAACTCAGTCCTTGGGTCGCATTTTGTCTGTTGTTTATGTTACTAGTATTGAAGAGTTCAGAAGAGAAATTAGAAAAACCAACTCCTATATTAAATGGAAGATATTAATTCAACTAAGTGTAAGTGAAGCTGTGCTTGCCAGCAGGAGGGAGACAACTTCTGTGCACTCAGATGCCACCAGACAATCTTCTGCCAAAACCCCCTAAAAAGATATTATGTTAAAAGCACTGCATCCTCATTCCCCCTTCAGTCACTTCCATCCCAAGGACACTTTCTTCTGCCTGTGCAAGCAGCAGCTTTATACCTGTTAACCCCTTCACAGATGCAACATGTTAAGCAAGATAAAGAAATATCTGACTGCAGGATTTGGTGTGCCCTTGATTTCTAAACAGTGCTTCTGCCAAATAAGTTTCACTGCAAAACAAACACAAATCTGGGTTTACAATAACCGCAACCTCAAAATCTCTGTAGTTTGCCCATTTCTTTGCACTGATCTTAGATCAAAATCAATACGCCAGACTTGCTGAGATAGTCAAAAACTGACCCAATACCAGCAATTTGCAAATGATACTTATTACATATTTTAAACAACAGAATGAATCAAAACTCTTCACTATTCTGCAATTGGATTTGAATTTCATGCATTTTGTGCAGTTCCCAAACAAAGCTAATGGATATTGCTGTGACTCACATTAGCAATCACACCACATTAAATAAAACGTCCTTCAAGATTAAGTGAGTGAGCTAGAGGGCATATTGCATTCTTGGTAAACTCAATTCCTTCTTCTCCTGATAAATGTTATCACCTCCTTTATTTCAGTTTTATATCATTATACTCACCTGATTGACTGAAGCCCATTTAAAACCAGATCATAGCTGTGATCCATTTTTCTCACAGGACAGTGAGAACGAATATGATGAATTAAATTCAGACCACATCACACTTCAGAAATTACCTAAGCGCTCACATCCTGTTGTTCTCATTAACGCTTTCTCCTTTTCTTTCCAAGCAGTACTTTTATGAAAAGTGATTTATCACAAACCAGAAGTATGGTAGACCCAAAGGTGTCCACAAAGCACAATACATTACATCTCATTCTTAATATAACTTAGTTTTGTATTACCAGGCATGCCCACTGCTGAATAGTGTGGAAAGTACTTGAAACCTACCTAAAACTAAGAACTAACCATTAAGTCCTTCACCTGTGTCAGGGCAATCACAAGCACAGACACAATCAGGACAGAGCACAGACTGAGACAACCCTGAGGAGAAGGACTGGGAGGTGTCAATTGATGAGAAGCTCTACACGAGCCAGCAATGCGCATCTGCAATGGAAAACACCAACTGCATCCTGGGTTGCATCAAAAGAGAGGTAGCAGCAAAGCAAGGGAGATAATCTCCCCTTCTGCTCCGCTCTCTTGAGGTCCCACCTGGAGATACCGTGTTCAGGCCTGGGGCCAACTACACAAATAAGATGTGGAGTTGTTGGAGCAAGGAGGGCCATAAGGATGCTCAGAGGGCTGAAGTACTTCTACAAGAAAAGATTGAGGGAGCTGGGCTTACTCAGCCTACAGAAGAAGAGGCTCCAGGGAGAACACACTGTGGCTTCCCAGTACCTAAAGGGGGCCTATGAGAAAGCTCCAGAGAGACGTTTTGCAGGGATACACAGTGATAGGACAAGGGAAAATGCTTCTGAACCGAAAGATTTATATTAGAAATACTGAAGAAATTCTTCACTATGAGGGTGGTGAGGCACAGGCTGCCCACACAAGCCCCATTCCTGGAGCTGTTCAAGACCAGGTTGGTCAGGGTCCTGGGCAGCCTGATCTACTAGGAGACATCCTTGCCCATGGCAGGGGATGGAACTAGAAGATCTCTAAGGCCTGCTCTAAATCAAACCATTCTGTGAATTCATGCTTCTGTTCTGGATCAAACTGAGCAGATTGGATTTTTCATCTTATCTTTAGCACTGAGTTAGTGAAAATAGGCTCGTGTGTTAAAGACTCTGTATATAAAGAATTGTGTGAATAACACCTTGAAAACAATCAATTTGAAATACAGAATCAGGAGGAATTTAGATTAGAAAAGGCCCCAGTCGAGATCTGAGTACTTCCATTAGTAGAGAACCATGGAGACCCATTCCAGCATTTGACTACTTTTGAGGCATTTATTATTATTATTTTCTGCTTAGCAGACCAGGATTTTCCCTACTTGAGGCCTACATCCATTCCCCCTTCCCTGGCTCCATCCTGACCCCTGGGACCCACTGTGTGTCTCCGACCCTGCTGGCCCCCAGCTCTGCAGCACAGCCCATCCTCAATGCCTGCAGGGCTCAATCCAGCTTCCTGTACTGCAGGGATGAGTGTGCTTTTCTTTGTAGACAGTCTGCACTGTCAGCACCTGATTCAGTTATAGACATTTGTATGTATTAATCTTAGAGGGGAAACAAGAGGAATATATCTGGAACTGGACCAAAAGTTTGAGCTTATATCAGCTTCTGGATCTAAACTATCTAAACAAGGCCAGGCTGGATGTGGCTCTGGGCAGCCTGGTCTGGTGGTTGGTGACCCTGCACACGGCAAGGGGTTGAAATGAGATGATCACTGTGGTCCTTCTCAACCCAGGCCATTCTGTGATTTATGATTCTATGATAAAACTCGTGTCTGTAATGACAACTTTTAAATCACAATCTAAATTATAAAACTGGAGTCCCAAAGTTATCTCATAAGAATATATTTTTCTTAAATCAAGCTTAAAATAAACAATGGGGCCACAACCAGAAGCATACAAAAATTAGACCAGAAAATGTTTTTAAGCCTCTGAGAAAACATTTTAATAAGAGCTGTATTACTGACATAGTATATTCAAATAAAGGCCTTGTTTATCACTGTCGTTCCTTTAGATTTCAGACACTATGTTCTCTCTGAGCCACCTCTCCTATTTCTACTTCAAGACTCACAGTGCCACTAGAGGCTGGATTCACATCAGAAGCTATCAGTCAAAAACCAATCAACTCCTGCAGAGAATTTCTGCCTGCTAACGGTGGCACTTCATTTAGCTCCACGAGCTCTCAAATAGAAAAAAATTAACAAGAAAAATGCACCAGTGCTGTCTGCCCACTGCAGCCATCCCAAACCTTGCCGTGCTGCCGCTGTAGAAGGCAGAGAACATAGGCTGTCCCACCACAGGAGCCATCTCCCCATGCCATTAGAGCCACTTAGCATAACAAGCCCTGCACAAACAAATTATCTAACAGAAGAGCTCAGCTAAGAAAAGGTTTAATCTTCTTGAAGCCACAGTTCCAATGTTTCAGTAATGTGGAAAGTGAAAAAACAAAATTAGCTGAAGCAGATCTAAAACCTTTAAATAAATAGCACTTATTATGACAGATAATGTCACAATACAGAACTCAACCCTTGCAGCCATGTCAAGTCTTTCCTAGTTCCAGTGTGTGATAACAAGAGAAGTGCTGAGCACCTGACAGCATCAGCAGAATGTGAACATGGATTTTGTACAACAGCAATTCCTGTCAACTTCTCCAGCAGAAAAGAAGGAAGTTACAGCTTTCTGTATGGGCCACTTAATCTGAACCAACAGCACTCACTGCTGAAACTCAACCCGATAGCTAAAACTGGTAACTGTTAATAAAAGCTGGAGAGCAGCTAAGTCAGTCATACTGTGCAATTGGTCAGCACCCACACAGCAGTACAGTGGAGAGCACAGCCCTCTCCCCAGTCTATGTCACCAGCCCTAAGGGCTTGCAGAGGGCAGCAAAGCAAATGGAATAACCCGTGTTCGTAATGAACAGCTCACAAGAGCAGTGAGCAATAGAGCAAGAACACTGGATAAGCTGCAGGAGAAAGGGATTTTTGCTTTTGTGCCTGAAAAAAAAAATAAAAAAATGTTAGGGAATTGATGTCCTTGTGATGTCAGCCAAGACCATCTCAGCAGAAATGAGTTAGAGAACACTCAGGGTATTGACAGCCCTAGAAAAGAAATCTATCTGCAGCTCTTCTCTAAAGCACATGAACTGAGAGCACTCCCTGCTTAAAAATTATTTGGGTTTAAAAACAGGGGATGTGTAGATGTGCTGTACTACTTCCTAAATGAAATGCTGAAGCATTGTTTAGAGGACCAATTTAAATGCTTGAAAATTAAAATAGTATAAAATATTTAGGGTGTAACGACTTAACTTGAAACAGATATTCTACCAGTTTACATTACACTGCGCTTTTTAAATTCTTTCCTGTCAACATAACATTATTTTATTGAATTTACTGTCCAGAAAGTAAATTGAAAGTGATTGTTTTCTTGGGTGGTGACGCACTAGAGCAGGTCGTCCAAGGAGGCTGTGGATGCCCCATCCAAGGAGGCGTTCAGATCCAGGCTGGATGTGGCTCTGGGCAGCCTGGTCTGGTGGTTGGCAGCCCTGCACACAGCAGTGCGTTGGAACCAGATGATTATTGTGGTCCTTCTCAACCCAGGCCATTCTATGAGTCTATGATTCTATAATTCTGCATATCCTTATATGAGTAAGCAACTTGAAGTAACCACAGCTAAAAACACTGGTTGGATAAAAATCAGTGTCCTCTTTCTGTCCCTACCATTCAACAGCAATTTTCAACTTCCTGCATCCTCAGACCATTTCTCATAAACTTTTCACCAAAACTATAGAAAACACCTTAATTTTAGGTGCTGTTTGAAATATATCAACATATAACAACAGAACAACAGAAGAGGAAGCAGCATTTACTGGGTACTTCATTTTTGCTCTACAAAATGAAAGTAAGGTCGAGGTCTATAAACTATCTTCCAGATGATCCTCTCAGTCAAGGGCAATTTTTCTTTAATTTCAACAAGAAATAGCCTAGAGCGGAACAGAATTAGAAATTACAGACCTGATGGAGATAAAATTACCTGGCAAATGTTAGATGTAAAATTATAACAGATTATCATAGATGTACCCAGTGGCCTTCGAATCCTTGGATATATTAAAACATTATGAAGAGATAAGAACTGCAGCCAAAGCTTCGGGGATTTGGTTTACAGACAGCAAATATTCAGTCATTTCGGTCTCTACCACATGCTTCCCACTCCTATTTTAAATGAGAGGAAAAAACATGTGAAAATGTAGGGTCTGCTTCTCAGATGGACAAAGCTCTGCCACAGCCAGATAAACCACACTGACGTACGTGGCCAGTACATGCACTTCTCACGTGGAAAGCAGGTTTTTTTCTGTATGGTTTCATTATTAGGAAGAGGCTATGTGTTCTGAGCTATCCTAACAGAATGAAATTCAGCCCTGCCTTACTTGGCCAGAATGAAGATGGGATGCGCTATGGAGAAAAAAAATCAACCAGAAGAAAAAAAATCAGGGTGTAATTCACTAATGTTCAGCTAATAAAAACACAGGGCAGACACACCTCTTTTACAGCTCCCTTCACCACACATGCAGCCAGTAAGGACACCTCTAGTGAAAATTTGTGTGCTCCATCACTCAAAGCAGAAAATCCTGATTTGCCACTGAGGCTGCTGGGTGGTGTTCAGCCATATGGCAGGCAGCTGGGGAGGAGAACAGCTTAAGCCACTGCTGCTGAATTCACTAAACCCATCTGACAGTCCTGCGGTCATGAAACGTAAAACATGGGAGATAATTCTCTCTTTCCTTTGACTGCCTTTGTGGAGTATAAATACTTCACGGCAGCTTTTATCTCAAGTGTCTGTCTCTGAGAAATCTTCCCACATAGTAGAATAAGGCCTGCTCAGGGCTTCAGGGTATGAAACTACTGCTACTGGGATAAGATACCATAAATCTTTCCCATTCCAGGTGAAAAACATGGTCTCCAGCAAGAGTGATCATAGGTGGGGTTTCACAGGCATACACTGAACTTAGATCTCAATTCAGGAAATAAAACCAAGCATGTACAAGGTAACAACTAATGGAAAAGAAACTGGTAGAAACACCAGACAGAAGAAAATCCAGAGTCTCCAAGATAGGACCAGACCAGGCCCTTATTATTGTACACGGTTCCCTTACTACCTGTCCTGCTTCTGTTCATTTGTCACCATCCATAGCAGAAGCCACATGGTGCCATTTATTGCTATGTCCATCTGCTGCAGCAGCTAGAAAACTATAAGCCCTGCTTTCTTCTAACACCTCTACAGAGGGAAGCCAAAAACCACAGAAGAGCCCTTGAGCAATTCAGTCACTAAAAGCTATGAGATACTGTGCTGGAAACATTGCTGGGGGCTGGGAGCTGCCTGTATTTGTTTTTGCAAGTTTCTCCTCCAAGAACAAAATACCAGCTAGCCCAATGTCTCCCTGTCGAGTTGATTTTATTAGATCATTTTATCTCTGTGGCGGAGGTGGGGGGGGGGAGGGAAGACAGGCTGGGTGTGATGAATGGCTGCAGCCATACCCTACCTGGCCACCCTGGCGCCCACCCAGGCATGCATCCTGATGGCAATCAGCTACCAGACTCACATGATATTTGACAAAGGATGGGTCAAGATCCTCCCCATCTGTTAGCAGGGAAAGCCTTCTGTCTGCTTGCAGCAGTACCACAGAGTTAAATTCACTGCTGAAGAAACACATTAAAATATAATGCGTGGTTTACAGGTTTCATTGTTATTGTATTTATATGATTAAGGAAGAAAAAGAAGCGCTTTCATTAGAATAAATGGCAGTTCTTTTCAGTACAGCACAAATCAGACAGCACATATACTTGAAAAAGACAGTATCCTTTATCGCCACCAACACATTCAAACTCCTATAAGCTAGCCACCCAAACCTGTCCTTAGCTGCTTAAATACTGAGCTTCACATTAATTTATTTAGAACTGATGGGGAATATTTCAGGCAATACCTTCGACCTTAACACCAAGCCTACAATTTGACTCCTTTTGGCATACACAGCTGCTGCTGCTAGACTCGGACATGGAGGCATTTCTGTTCGGAATTAGAAAATTACAGGAACTCAGTGGGAACACAGGGGGTTACTAACACATTCAGCAAAAACCTCTGCAGCCTCTGAAGACATGGGAAAAAAAAAATAATAGAGGAATGATAAGTGGTTTCTGTAAGATCAAATAATATGAAGCTTTGGATCTGCTAACCTGAATATCCAGGGAAATGCAAGTTCATCAGCTGCAGCAATGACCCTCCTCCCTAATGGAAAACACACTGAAGCACTAGACTAGATCTTCAAGACGCATAGATGGCATATTTCCATCTATCCACACAACTTTTCATTTCAATAAATTATACAAGAACATAACCTACACTCAGGGCCGGAGTCACACCTAGCTCAGTTGTGTTACAGGAGTGTATTAATCCTGTTCAGAATGGTAACTGCATGCTACCAGGCCTCTTTGCTTCCCCTCACTAGAAAATTCCAAACTTCTTGCTGCTCTCCCTTTACAGGCTTCACCACTTTTCAATTTTAACACAAAGTCATTCATTACATTAATGAATCATTTACTGGTAAGAATTTCTGTTTCTCTAGCATTACTCAGTAGATGAGGCCTGCTCATGCTTTTCGTCCCTCTGACCGTGTTGTGAGGCAGCAAACACCAACACTGCTCACTCGGAAAGACCTCACTAAATAAATTATCATCTCATTTTTTTCTTGACCTGAGCCCAACACTGCTATTTCACTTTCACTTCTATAGTTTTATGAGTGCTTTGGAGATGGTTTATTATCTATATCATGAGGGTCTCATTTTCTTCTTTCTCCAGGGAGCCACATACAACAAATTTCTATCTTCACAATCTAAGGGCAAAGCTGATTAGCTGCAGTTTTACTGCTGGCAAGATCATCCAGCATGCAATATCTGTTCACCAAGCACAACATGCACAGCACAACCATAGCCACATGTAAAGGCAAAGCTAAAAATCTCCTTGGATGCCTCAACATGCAACAAGGCAGATAGATGGTGCAGAACCAGGGCACCAAGCTGGCTCCACACTGCTGCGTGGGCAACAGCCTCAGCATCAACTCTTGCAGCTCCAGCTGCAACAACAACAACTCCAGCTGCAACAACAAACCTAATAAAAGCTGGGGGTAACATTCAGCAACTAATTGTAGAGATGCTTCCTGAAGTTACACACTGAAATGCAACCATGCTATGAGATGTGCGTGCTTATATTTGGCTGAGCAGCAAAGGTGGTGTTCCACCGTGAGACCCCTAGTCCAGCAAGCAGAACAACTCATTTCCAGCATAGAACTGCAATGCAGGATACCTGCAGAGCTCCCCAGCAAAGCTTTTTTTTTTGCCTTTTACAAATTACTAGACAGTTAAGAGACACAAATACCTTCTGGCAAAATCCACAGTGAGAGACAGCATGGCAATGAATTTCCTTGTTGTTTGCTACCAACTGTCATGCTGTTCAGCCCAGTGAGAAGTGGCAGATTTTAAACGAGGATCCTGAACACAGTGTTCCTCAAACTGGGCTTTTCTTTCTTCCATTTTTGTTGTTCAAGCTGATGCTAATCCCTCCTGGGTTACACCAACAGAAACAGGGATTTGCCACCAGATAGCTGTATTATTGAATGAAAAGCCAGAGAGCTCTCGTTGGCTTCTGCCCTTTTCCATGCAGCACAACATAGACAACAGTAGGTTTTGAGCACTAGCACAATCCCTCCCATCTGTGCTCAGGAGCTAAGTAGGAATGCTCCATGCCCATTCTGTGCTTTGTAGGTGAATGCAGTGCCCAAGGCAAGAGAGGAGTGCAAGCAGAAAGCCAGTAAAACAGGTAAGACCAGACTCTAGGAAACTTCAATAGGCAGGAAGGAACCACAAGAAAATAAGCTGATCGGGTCTTGTCAACTCAAATCACTTAACACCAGAAATTAGTTCTGTTATGCATTTAGTTTATATGCAGTCCATAAATCTTCCCCTAATTACCACAGTCCTACTAAAAGATAAAGTCTTAGTATACAAATATTCCTCCTAATACTTTCAGATATAATAAAAACCTAAGGCCCGTTTCGTGCATCATAAATCATACATGCCACTATACAAGCATCCTCACGATTTTACTGTATTCAGCATAACAATTTCTGTGTTTAGGGAAAGCAAATAACCATTTATCAAATTACGAACTGAAATAACACAATTTCATATCCTGTATACAGAAAATAAAGGAACCAAGCATTAGTCCCCTGACTTCTAATTGTCAAAGCAGAATGCAATAATATGGCAAAAGAAGAAAAAAATCATTTGCACCCTTTTGATCTTCTGGCAAAGTAATACTCCCCCAAGCACAATTAGGTTTCATTCCACACCAGCCAGAGTCATGAGTATCTCACAGAGTATTGCTGCAAAATACTGTGTGCTCCTCCACCATTTCTTCATTTCAGAGAGAAGGCGAAAGCAGATCAATTTCAATTAAGTGTGATTTATGAGAAGTGCAGATTCTTATAAGTGAAAAATCCAAAAAGATCATTTTCTAAGGTTTGGAAAGTCGCCAGGGCTGTCATCATCATCTATTCTAGTTCTAGAAACAGCAATGATCTCATAAAAAAACTCTACTAAGGAATTCCAATACCTAAATAAAGTGAGTTCACTAGAGCATCCTTCAGGAATGCAATCAGTATTTTTGTCGTCCTGTTAGGCTCCTCCTGGTAGATTTGCACAATAAAACAGGACCACTTTTTCAGACTACCCACTTCTGCTGCTTCCCTTGCATGGGATTTTACTGTCAGGTTCAACAGAAAGCTGGTAACTGCTAGGCCACCAAAAAGGAGGAAAAGCTGCTCCAAAAGCAGAGCTGGAGAAACAGACTGCAGGAATACGCCCAACTTCAGAAGAAGTCATTTCAGCACAGCAGTCCAACTGATCTCCACTCTCAGTGCAAAACTTACATTACACCATGGGTGCACAGTTGTCAAATTTGACATGAAAAGAACAGGAAAATTTAACAGAAAAAATAAAATAAAATAAAATAAAATAAAATACTACTCATAAGGCCATAATTATACCAGATAATTCTAAGACTGTCTTCTGAGGTTTACATTTGCCCTGCACTACAGAGGATCCATAAACACAGCCTTGATTAGTTCTTTGGTGGCAGCAACAAGAAATTTCTGAAACAGTGCTTATGAATGTGAGTTTACTGAAGGGCAAAACTGTAGCCTTCTGTTCTACTAAACCATTCCTTTATTTTGTTTTCATTAGATGAATAATAGGACTGCCTTCTTGAACTCGGCGCTTATAGCTATTGCCAGCTGTATTGAAAAGCTGTAATTCTCCTTCCTTATGCTCTGCACAAGATGTGAGATTTTATGACCACCAACGTGGCCAATCATGCCCAGCTAGTTGGACAGTAACGCATCTTTCAAGTCACTTTAAACTCCCTTTTGCTGAACTCAGATGGGAACACATCCACGACTTGAGATAAGGCAGCAAGAGCCTGGCTAATACTTGGGATGGATCCCAGACTTAGCTGCTACTGTGAAAATATGCAGCAAAACACTTTCAGATCCATATCTTCGGATCTACTAAAATATGGAAAGGAAACACTGACAGCTTCTACACTTTGGATTTAAATAGAAAGAACTGGATGACTTTTCTTTTTTGCCCCGGATAGTTTCTGATGGCTTATTTCTAGAATTGAGTTACATTCAAATAAAAGTGAATTGAGGAAATGAGGTGCTCATATGCATCTTCATTCAGAATCACATTTTTTACAATGCTTGTCTTGATCCAGCAGAGGTCTTCAGATTAGGGACTCAGAAAGAGGATGAAACCAAATCCAATCAGATTTAAATTGCAAGCTTGCCACTCCTTCTCAGGGAGGATGAAAAGAGGTTCCTAATTACCCTTTCAACTGAGGCTCACACTCCCCTGCTTCTGGAGCGCTTTGAGTTTGCATTGATGGTCTGGGGTCTCAAGGGAGAACCACAGGTTCGAATGTCATCACAGGTAGCCAAGCATTTAGCAAACAGCAAATTATGCTGCATCCCAGCCAAAACAAGGAACACGAGGCAGCTCATGTGACATGGTGATATACGGAACCATTGGCAACAACAACGCTGCCCAAGAGTTATATTCACTTCTTAACTGATAAAAGAACGTCCAAAAAAAATACTCATCACAGGTTTGTATTTATACTATGCTACTGAGAACCCATAGAAAAGCCTTGCTCCTTTTTAAGCAGTCATTTAGACATACTCTATTCATACAGGGCAGATCACAACTTGCACAGTTACTATGAAACAGGATGTTTGTCTCCAAATAGGATGTTCAAAGAGTCTATTACTTACTGCAGTTGAAAAGTTTAAGTAAGAAAAGCCTCAAGAAGCTCAGAAGGTCTAACGTGAGGTAGTTTGGCAAATAGCAGAGAAAAAAGGCTGGCATACATCCAGCTACCCGAACCAAGCAGAGAACACCAGCTCTCTTGCCCTTCCAAGTACCTTGCTGGTTGCTGCATTAATTTAACACCAAGGGGAAATAATTAACATCAGACTGGTAGTTCAGTGAAAAGCTTTTTTTTTTCTCCATCTAAAGAAAAAACTAGAACCACATTAAGCAATGCTATAAATATTCATAGAATGGAAAATGCCATGACCTTATGCTGCTCTAACGTCTTTCTGGCTAGCTTTAGTCCAGGTAACTGCAGATACCAGCCTATGCATTTAACAGTATCCATTCAGGAATGCTCATGTCCAAGAGATGTTCGATAAAACTGGAACTAACAGGAAGTATTTACCTCAAAAATCTAAATACCTTCAGAGCCATCACTAACAATAAATGTCAGCTGTCAAAATAGAATTAGCAGCTTTCTTGATTTCTCCTTTAATCATTCTAAGCAAGCTTTTTGCATTTTTAGCTCTCAGTTCCCCATAATGCTAGCTTCTGTACCATCTAGAGAAGAAAGCTGTCCCAAAGTCTTCATTAATTCAGACTAACACATCCCATATTAAGTTCTGAATACACATCTGCAGAATACAGAGACCTTAAAAAGATCAAAACGCATCCAAGTTAATCCTTCTTCTCCTCTGGACCATTAATATCGCCAAAATATTTAACGCTCCCCTCTTGTGTATTTCTATGATCTATCTTGTCCCAGTGGAGCACAGATGTTTTTTAAGATCAACTGCAAACAGATCTTAGCAAACACTAGAAAAAAAAAACTGTCAGTCTGGAAGTCAGCTTCAGAAGAGCATGCAAACCAAACATCATAAAACCCATTGCAGTTAACATCTAATAATGGTTTTAACCTTCTTTAAGCAGGTAACACAGCCACTGTGCTTCCATGGTGAGTATGCATTAACAGCATGAAAACATCCAGAACTTTTCCACTTGCTCTTCTTTGCCTCACTCTCTGCAAATAGGAGTTCTGAATAACAGTGAATGTGTGCTTTTGCTACATGACTTCAAGAAGTGTCTCTAGATCAATTAGCATTCACATCATCATTTCAAGAAATGATTTACAGCCCTGCCTACATTTTATGCTATCTCTTGGAGAGCTGACATTCAGACCTTATATCCCTCTGTCAACTCAAATTTGTCTGCTGGTGAAGTTACCGGAAAGGATGACTCAACATTAATTTCAATTACAGCAGAGTGAAAGTCCATTCATAAATATTGCCTCTGACAGATTTCACTTCTGCCTCTTGAAACTGACCTTGCTTAACCGGTACATACACACAGTAATCCAAAGAAAAAGCACAATGACTTTGCAATGTGGAAGAACTCAGGAAAGCATGGTACACATACATCAAACAAAATGAACAAAATAAAGCTCTGCCACTCTCCCTACTGGTGAAGAGACAGCAGATGGTAAGCAAGGTGAGCTTTCTTCTCCCACTAGCATCTTTTCCCTCAGCATGGTGATGCCTCAGGGTGCGCTCAACAACAGTCCACAAAGATAAGGTAAGGACAAAACCAAGGAGACTGAAGACTAAACCTGAATATACTTAGAATTGTAAGGAGATGAAAGTTTACGCTTTTAGTCCTTTCCAGGATCAGTCCTAATGATTTTCTGAAGTGGCAAAGTTTGAAGGAATAAACTACAGCTTCCACATTCTTCCAGACAGAAATTACTTGGAGGGAAGTAGTTTTTGACAACTACAAAATTCCCTCTACTCCACCCTAGCAAATAGGGGAGAAGGTGAAAGAAACAGGATAAATACTGTTCAGATGATATCAGGAGACATATTTCAATCCAAGTCCATCAACGCAGAAAAGGCATCCACTTCTTAAAAAGCAGATATGACCTGAGATACGGTTTTTATCACTGTGATTTGGTTTTCAGCTTCACCCAGAGTACCCAGACTGTAAGAAAGGGTTTTGATACCAGCTCAGTTATCTCTAGAGTCACAGTGCTGCTGCCCTTACTTTATGTCCAGATTTTTCACTGATAGCTTACTGCTGTCCAGCATGTTTCAAAAATAAATATCATTTATTTGCTAATTTAATTAAAAACTGAACACAAAATGTTCTCATAAGGCCATATGAAATCAAAACTAAGAAAGCACAAAGATGATATGCTGCTGAACTAATTGCAAAGTGATCTAAAAAACCTTAGTATTCTGTTTTGTTTATAAAAATCTATTTCCCAAGCCTCAACGTTTCAATCTGGTGATATTTTCTGTTGAAATATTTCCTCATTGTTAAGTCAATAGTCACTAGAGCAACTGCCCATATTGCCAAAGCACACGTCAGTAACGAGAGGTAAAGTCTGCTGTGGTTCAGGCTCCCTCTTGCCTCACAATAGGAGTTTTCTATGGAGGGGGTTAAGCCCCACTTCTGCAAATGGGCTGGAACACAACATATATTTTGTCTCCAAAGGTGCAGAACAGCTGCTCACTGAAAATACTCAAAAAACCTGATAATTTCAACACTTGCAAAGCAGTTTAAGCCACAAAGATTTAAGGTAACTTCTTTTTTCTGTAAACACTGATTATTTTTTACTTTTTGATTTAATTCCTCTCTGATTTCCCACGTATTTTATCCTTTATTTTCTTCCTGTTTTAGATCCATTATATACCCTGTTCTAAATCCATTATGTATTCCAGTTTTTGTAGGAAGCAGAGCTACCAACATCCTTGACAGATATCTCTATCCAATTTTCACGCTCTTTGACTTTAATAGGCTTTCTGCCAGCCAGCAGCCATACCACAAGAACTGACTTCTTACCATGAAATATCTTGATTGGCTTCAGATAATTCAATGAGAGAATATAAAAGTCTCTTTGAACAAGGCAGCCACTGCAGTGTAGATATCTCAATAAATGAATCTATGGAAGATTTTCCTTTGGTGTGTTTGAGGGCAAAGTGAATCTCCTCAGCAGTGTATCTTCCCAAGTGACACCTAATGGTGCAACTGACATTTTTGTTTGGCTGTACCTTAGATAAAGAGGAAAAAAAAAAAAAAAATTAAAAACTGAAGTGTACAGGATGATTCCATCTCCTCTTTCGTGTTTTGCATGTGGCTCCCAAGGACAAATCTAGACCCCTCCAATAGAACACGGGTCTTGAAAATACTGCACAATTGTTGGACTTAAATTTCCAGCCAGTGAGAACAGAAAATAGAGCAGTACTTTTCAAAGCCTTGCTGAAGTTTACCAGCATTCAGTCCTACACAGGAATTCATCCAACAAAGAAAACCTCGCATCTGACAGAAGAGACATCTCACAGATGTTAGTAAATTGATTAACTATACAGTTGCAGTGTAATAGCCCCATACATGTGATTGGGGAATTGTAACTTGCAGCTCCTTCAGCTGTTTATTGATTAGAAAAACAGATTGCCATTCTCCATATTGTAACATAATATTTTAATTACTGCCATATACAGTATCTGACCTTCAACCCATTAGAATTATATTAATCCACGATGTCCGAGCCCTCCTCCTCAGTTCCCAAAAGCCAATTTATTAAAGATGCTTAGTCAGCCATGCTTCCGCAGCCCCTTTCCCTCAAGTCTTATCAGTGTCCTCTCATATTAAAACGAGATAAAAACAAAAGGACGCAGCAAGGTAGTTGAGTGCTTTTTGTTTCATAGTTCTTACAGAAAGTTACAGAAAAGAGAATAGAAGGTCTATAATACAAATATTTTGAAGCCATTTACACCCAAATCTCTAGGTCATGTCTATCTTGCTATCTACAAACACCTACAGAGAACCTGGAAACGCTGTTTATTCCACAGTATCTCATATCCATTGCTGCCAAAATTAAAAGTGACTGATCTTCTGGTAGATTTCAACAGTCACTACCAATTCTACCCTCTAAAACTCTGCAGGAGGAAGGGGGTGGAATTGGCTTGTTTCAACATTTTCTCTCAGGATCGTTTTCCCAAGACAGTTTTTGTCACAATTGGTGCGGTCAGACAAGCTAAGAGACATTTTTACATGGAAAGCAACAGACCTAGTACCTCTCTAGTGAAACTTTCCATATACTGAAGCGTTACTTGTGCAGATACAAATTATCCAGAACAATCTCAGCCATAGGATTAGGAATCAGATTGCATTGTAAAAGCATCATGATAACCGACCCTATACAATATATATTTCTCTAATGAATAAGAAGGTAACGAAAAATGGAAGCAGAATGGATACTACTCAGACTCCAAAGAAACAAATGCAAGAAATGCACATTTACTGTGAATAAACCTTCTGTTTAAGTAAAGAATTCAAATACAGACATACATCATAAGAAAGCACATCCTCTTTTCAGCACTGAGACACATGGCTAGCTGAGCTCCCAGTAGTTATCCTAGAAACAAAAACCTAAATAAATGAACTATTTCATATCACTCAGAAAGAGGAAATGGTAAGGCTGAAGAAGAAGGTATCAATGTGTGGCAGTGGTTTGCAGCGTTACAGCCTATCTATAATGCAATGTGTAATATGAAAAAGCATCTATCAGAACTGCAGAACAGTACAGAAGAACTTGAAAATAACCAAATTTAAATGAGAAAGTTCCATATCATTGTGCTGTGCCAGCAGTTAAGCAAGTACCTATCTGAAATTCTGTACAGTTGCTTATATCCTAATAGCCAAAACAAAGGGCAGATTTATTTTACAGTTCTGTGTATGATATGTATGTATGATATATATATCATATGGGATATGATATAGGACACATAACCTTGAAGCTGATTTAAGAGGAGAAATCTGAAAAGTGTCTCAACCATACACAAGCATTTACTCCCAAATTCTCTTCCTCCAATTTGAGTGAACTGTAAAAGTCTGTTTTCCTACCAACCAAGTACTGTTTAAGCAGAGACAGAACAGAAAAAGGTCTCAAGGGGCACATTTGTCTCAATGTGCTCTGTCCCCCATCCACCATTATTCCTTAAAACATTCCCCATGTTGGTGGATACAACAGCATTTTGCCCAACACTGTAATTTTCAATGTGATATTTAACTTGCAAGTCATAGTAATATCAGACAAAATAGCAAATTTATCCCCCAACACAATAAGCACATATCACTTACCTAATGCAACAGCATTCCCTAACACAGTCAGAAGACACTGAACTTCACACCATTCTCCATTAACAACTAGTCACATCCACCATGCTGCTAGGACTGTTAATGGAGAAGCAGGTACTTAAATAGTGAGATTTCAACTAAGAAAAAGCAGCCAAGCAAGGCCTCTCATTAAACGAAGTTTGTGTTCAGTTAAAACTAATAACACATTCTCAAAGTCACCAACAGTGACTGTTGATCAACAGTGCCAGAGCATCACAGCAATGTTTAAAATAGCCAATAAAGACACACTACAACAAAGGGCAAAGTACCACTCGAGATGCATCAGATATATCAGATGTTAGACATTCCTTACAAGCTGGTTTACTCCTTGGATACTGAAATTGCCTGTGTGATAACTGATTCGATAAACAAGGTGTCCCCAGCTTTTGATAATACTAAGCACAGAATGTCCCTGTTTGAAGAGAAAGGTTAAAATATTTTTTCCATTATTCTAAAGGTCCTTCTTTGTGGAATTTTGTTGAATTTCATGCCTATCTACCTCCTCAAATGTGCCAAAACACGCTATTTCTCACAGACTTATCTGACAACATCAGCTTATATTGATAACGATGCTTGGCTACAGGTCTTCACATTAGTTACACTGCACTATTTCCATAGCTCTACAGTGCAATAAGAAAACAGCTGAAAAGTGGAAAAACCTTCTCTGGTAGGTGGGCTTATAGCCTGGGGAACTGACTGACCTACAGTTCAGCTCCAGCTGTCATTTTGTCTTCCAGCTCAGAGTCAAAGACATCTTCTGTTCCTATCTTACAACACTGGTCATAGATTTGCTGCTTCAAAAATCTACTGCTCACTTAATGCCACTGTGCATAATCTCATTTGCCCTTATCTCCTCACTAAATACTTATTATAATACAGATGCTTGTAGTTTGGGACTGAGAAAAAAAAAAGCCCTCAAAAAATCAGAATTATCCCTCAAGATCATCTTTAATCATACCAGTTAAGGGTTCCATGTTAAAAGATCTTGAAATCAAGCCATGTAACCATGGGTACAGAAGTCAAAAAGTGGGCAATGCTCAATGACCATGGATGAGAACAGCTTAAGAGGCACAGCAAGGCTGTTATATAACCTATTAATTCAATGGCTTTACAGCATTTTCTGCTCTACTGAGTGCAAATGGAAGGAAAAATTACCTATTCAAAGCCTATAAAACTTACAATTCCTAAAAAGGACCAGCAGAATCTATTCTGGGAGTTATTGTTCAGGTAAGTGAGACAGACAGTTACTTTTCTGCTGAAAACACTAGCTGGAATGAGAACTGAGGAACAATTCTGTTCCTGCTCTGCAATGACAAATTTCCATCCACCTTCTTTGTAAATTCTGCTCACTACAAAATGAAACTCACAGGCAGACACTCAGCTTTTGTCACTTTGATTGTTTGCAGGCTGGACTTCGGCAAAGGAGATGCATTACAAGTACTTGGACTCAGCGTCTGTCTCCATTGAAGATTGACAACTAATGTCAGTGACAATTGCACTCCAAACAAAGGAAAAGAGCACGAAATAAATACAGATGGGAACAAAACTAAGGATTCCAAACTCCAAATGTTGTACTCAGATATCACTAAATCTTTCATGTTTGTGATCCCTTATGTTAACCATCACCCTGAGAGTGTGGGCTGAAAACTGTGCACAGCAACAACAAAACACAGCACCTAGCATCAGAGACAACCATACAATGGGAGAGCTGTAGAAAGAACAGGATATACCTATTATATAATACCTACTATATATAATATAACGATATTTTACTATTTAACATAATACTAAATTTCTCAGTGATTCCATACAAGAGTGAAGTTCAAGTAAACCGGAGAAAATATTTCAGGAATGTTTGTATTACCAGGCTTATTCTTATTTAACAATTACAGCTATAAGTAATGTATTTAATTGTATATGATTTACTGGAACACATTCTTCTCCAGGTGTATGTGTAAAGCGTCTACAGAAAGAAGCCCTAAACAAAAGGTTAAGGGTAAAATTTCACTTCTGGTCGTGAAGTACAGAGTTCACAACAGAGTAATTACTTAAACAAATACAGCTCAAAGGAGATAGTGTCCGTGGCTTTATCTGAAGTCAGGCTCACAAGGAACAAAGGATGACCTCAACAACAAGGTGATAATTAGCTAATAAACTTGAGGGAGAAGGGAGTGTTTAAGAAGATAACAGTCATTCTGCCCCTGAACACTCATCTATGTTATATACGTAAAATAAACCCATATTTTGCGCTTGAATAGAACAAAACTCAATGAAAGTGCTTTGTAGCCCCAGGTGCAAGAATACAAATTTACATCATGGTTAGGAAGCTCATGCTATAAAATGGTAGTAAACTCATCATTAGATAACATTACTTAAAGAAAAGTTAATATTAAAAAGGCGTCTTGGCATTAGAGGCAATCTCCACACCCTAGCAAGTCAGAGGTAACTGCCAGAAGAATATTTTCTTTCCCCCTCTCTATACAGCTTGTGACATTTGAGCTACCAGCAGGCTGTTCCTGCGCTGTTGAACACTGAAGTTTCAGGACTACAGCCCAGCATCCTGGGCCATGATGACTTCCTTGGTCCAACAGGACTGAATTCCCCTGTCTAACAGATGCTACATCCTACATGGATGGTGTGGTGTCATAAACAGCTAAGGGAAAAGCACTCAGGGCTCTACTCCCATCCCAGCACCATCAGAGTGCATTAGCACATCTCACATATTCAGTGTTCTCAGAAGTTTTTTCTTCTATTTCTGCATAGTTGTTTAAAGAGATGGCCCAGAGAATCGATTGTCACGCACATATTTTTTCCCAAGACAGCTGTATTCAGCATCAAAGTAAACATACACAGAATGCTGACAGTCCCATATTGACTTAGGTTGGAAAAGCACTTGCCATGGTAGATAAAAAGTATTGACTGCAAAACTGTATCTATCTGTTGCATGCTCTACAGGTCACCAATTCATCCAAGAGACATCATTCAAACTGGAGCCAAATGCTGTCTCGCAGTGCCAGCAAGACCCCAGCACATGTGTGCAGTTGGGCAGGCTGACTGCACATGTTCCGCACGTGTTCTGTTGTATTTATCCACATATGCAGAGGGAAAGAACACAGTAATGCAAGACAATTGCAACAAGTTCCTATTTACCAACTTGTTGGTCCTCATAATACTTAATATAGAGATGCTGGTTTTCCAGGTGTGTAATGCAGGGTGACAGCTGTCCCCTCCTGCATTGTGTATATTTAAATAACTTAAGAGCAGTACTGCAGTACAGAAGCAAGACTGCCACGTTTCATGGCAAATGTTTACATTTGCACATGCTAAACTAAGCTAGTAAAATGTTTCATATTTCACAGAGCAGAGTCGGCAGGTCCCATCACATGAGCAGAGAGCTCCCCTCAGTGACTGAGCACATCTGATGTGATAGGAATCTCTCCTAAGGTTACCCTGAAAGTCTTCTCAACACTCAGGAAGATACAGCACACACCTACAAACACACATATGCACAGATTAAACATTCCCAGGATTAAGAAATCAAACAACAATCACCACAAGATATAAACATCACAGTAACAGGCTGCTGAGCTCACGTTTATATATGCATTCTGCTGTCAGAGCTTTAGTTAGCTCACAAAGCGTTCTTGCACCCATTGCCAATAATGCTAGGAACTGATTTATCTCTTTCAAACAAGAGCAAATTCTGTTAATTGATTCCTGCAGTCAGAATATGAAAAGAGATAAACCAACAGCTGGAAATTCAAAGCAACATGCCTTTCCGAAGCTTTTTACATTGAACATATCTTCATATTTAAAGAGTTTAATGGCATAGCTGAACGAGCAAGAAAACTTGTTTAGTTGCTTTTAATTCAACTACCACAATTAGTCTGATCAGGTAACACGTGAGCACACTTGTTAGAGAAGCAAACTGGATTTCAAGAAGAAATTGCCAACACGTTCCCTTACACCACCAACTGAAGCTCTCTTATTTTTTCAGACTAAATCCCTGCAGTGAAATGGCACACAGATGACAGCATTCAATTAAGTTCAGAATTAATGTAGCATGAAAGCACAGTCTTACTGAGAAGGCTGAATGAAACTGAACAGCTGGATTGCAGGTATTTTCACCATATTTTACAGCAAATGATCACTCATTTTTTCCTGCCATGGAACAGGTCAGCAGGGTGAGAGTCTACACAGAAGACGCTTGGAAAACAAGCAGTTGCCCTGAAATGTTTAACCTATTAATTCATCTCTAATTCTTTCTATTCGCCAATAACAGACTTCATCTGTTTGCCTCAATTGCTGTCAAATTTCTTTTCCCCAGGAGTAGTTTTTCATTTTACCACCCAACTCTGTGGGTTCCTGAAGAACACCACAATTTGTTACTGGATAACAGTTCACATAAACTCAGCTCTTTTGATTAATCCCTTATATTGCATGATGAGCTTTACCTGTAACTTGCCGGCCATCCGTACCCACTTACAACCAAGATTCTCAGATGTACAGCCTCACACAGCCATCTTCTCCAAAAACCAGTGGACTGGATTGTGAAGTCTTACCTTATGACATCAGTGCTTTGAAAAACCTGAACTTTTTAAAGAAGTTATTTTCTTGTGAGAAGTTTCAGGTCTAACGACTATTGCATTTCCTGAAGAAGCTGCACTCTACTTTGTCCAGTCACCGAATTAGGCTTCGCTAGTAATCTGGCATTTCTACAATGATAGGTGTAGAATTCATAGATGCTATTCTCCTACTGACATCTAAGGAATAAATAGAATAACTACAACATCAAGAAGAACATCAACATGAACAGTACTTAATTATCCTCGTTTCAAATGCTTATACAAGAACACTGCAGGCTTTGTTGTTTAACGCACTACAGTCTACAAGAAAAAGGACCAACCTGCAGTCTCACCCAACAGTGTGCCCTGCATAGTCAATGGAGCACTCTCATGACTGAAAAGCACAGACACTTTGTCTTCTCATCTCCATAAGAAATAAAGTCAAACCTTCTGAAGGCCCTTTTGAAGCAGAGTGCTCACACAGCCTTCTTTTGCTTAGCACTCTCTGCTTCTAAAAATTACTGGGCTGTAAGGCATCTGAGATCAGCTCTCCCAGAGCACATGTACAGCAGCTTTGAACTTCAGGTGGGAACGGGTAGGGGAACCTATTGCACTGAGGCCTGCATCATCACATTCTTTTGTCCCTTTGCGTAAAAGCTATATCAGTCACGCAAAAGGGAAGTATTAAAGTGTAAGATCTCATTTGAAATATGAAAATAGAAACTTGTTATATTCACTAAAGTTTCCAAGAGGCAATGTAATTCAAAGTTTGTGTGGTGAATTAGAGGCTGACAGGTTAAAATAATTGAAAAGAAGCTTGAGTTCTCTTGTCAATAGTGTGCTGCAGGGAAAAAACCCACGCTGCAGCCTCATGTCGAACCACATATCAGAGACCCGATATTTACTATCAATCAGCATAACAAGCATTTAATTAAAAAGTTTTCATAATAGAAAGGTTGATAGAGCCGAGATGGATCGTTTCCATCAACCATCTCCACCCCACAACCTACAAAACTACTACCAGAAGCAGCAACTTTATCTTCTTGTAACTTTTAGCTTGCTTCTGGGAAAAGCATCTCAGCACAAACAGCCTCATTTTCTTGCTACTCCACTGAGGTATAAGAAGCACGTTTGGAACAGAAGACTGTTGTATTTCCTGTTCAACATAAGAATCCTGTAGGAGAGGTGCGAGAGGTGGGCAAAAGAGCTTAGGGTAAAAGCTAGCACCTTCTGATGAGACTAAGTGTGCATCGGTTAGCCTGTCTGCATCACAAATGTAACGCTTGTCTAAGATACCTACAGCATAGTAGTTTCTGAATTATCGTCATCATATATTTTCCTCAGTTTCTGGCAAGAGAAAAGAAACCTTTGAAGGACTTTCACAGACATCAGTCAAGTGGCTGATACTGTCCGTTCTTGGCTGTAGTTCAAGCCATGACATTAGAAAGGATTTTGAAAAATGTCTGGCATTAAGATGAATAATTAAATGGTTAAAAAAACACCTTTCTGAACTGTTAGTCTGTAAGTGCAATATAACTTAATTAATACAGATCTCTGAAACAAAACTAATGTAAGATTATATACAAAGCTAAATTTCTATAACTTACTATTTTCTGTTATCATCCCTGAAGTATTCTTAGTGAAATGAGTAAACTACACATTACTATTGGAAATGAACACATTTGATACTTGCATTAAATACCTAATAAAAGTCAATATGCTTAAAGAAGGAAAAGAAAAGCAAATGATACTAGACCCAAGTATCAGTACTTGCTTGCAACTCCAGCAATTAGATTAGTTTTGCTTGTATCACAGCCATTATGTGGTGCTCTGGGACATGCTGATGGGGCTTACCACCTGACCTTCAGTCTAATTTAGTTGATGTCCTAAGGCCTATTCTGATACTGCAGCATTTTTAGAATTCAAATAATTATTTCTATACTTCAAAGCTATTAAGAATGGTAGAAAATCCAAAGCTGAGGTATCATTTGCATTGCATATCCTTAAAGGTCAAGACCACAAAGAAGCAACAACCTATGCAGAGGTTTCCCCTCCAACAGCCTCTACAGCACATTTTCTACAGCTGCTTAATGAGCGTAGTAGATGAACTCAGTCTCAGGACAGTCATGCATGCTTTCTGTAACGGGGTGTTTGCAAAGCTAACAGCCAGCAAGAAGCTGATGGAAAAAAAGCAAGGCTGTAAGAAGCTGCTCCTAGCTCTCTGGTGACAGATGGGAAATACTCTTAGCTCCTCACTGTAGATTTCTGCTTATTATTTTTTACTAGGGCAGTTACAGCTGTGTCCTAAGAATTATGGTGCTCATTCTAAAGCAGGTAAAAGAAATACCCTTTCCTAGTAATCCATGGCTATTTATCTTGACATCAGTCAAAGCTTTCTACTGTACTGGTCCTGCTCCTTTAAGCAAAGCAAAGCAACGTTGGTGAACTCACATATACTTGTACACGACTTTCCAAAGGAAACAACTTGCATCAAAAGACAAATAGGAGTGGCAGGTGCAACACAGCTGAAAATAAGTGATCCAGAATGGCTGTCCCTTTAAAATATTATTGTTTGACATAATTACACGTGTGCAGGAACAGCGGGGTGAATCTATCATGGTCCTCCCCAGAGTGGTTCCAAGTCATGTATTATTAAGTGCAGCCAGTTACAGCATCTCTTAGAAACAAAACAAAAACAAAGGTTTCTACCATTTCCTCAGCTTTGCTTTGTTACGCAGCACATCTATTTCAGGTCAAGAATAGGCCAACATGTTCCCAAGTACTGCATGTCCTCAGTTTGAAAATATGATACTTTCTTAGGATTCTAATCAAAAAGATCTTTTGGCAGCCAAGAATCCCTAAAGAAGAAAAAAAAATTAAAAACCACCACTAGTTTTTTCTATACTAAGCAAGAAGGTTTTTAACACAAATTTCCCAACTTCTATCACCATATGGTCAACTTTCCCAACACATCCTAATTAAGACTATATCCTAATTAGATCTACGTCGTTGTCAGTGACCAGAAGTCACAACTAACGTGCTGTTCACCAAGACAGCCCATTCTAGTTCACTTCCAGAAGAAACTCAGAATACACATCTTCTATTCTCAGCACACCATCATCTCTAGATTTTCTTCTTTTTCCTTGTTCAGAAGCCTAGAATTGAAGCCAGACAACTCAGAGTAAAATTTAGCTTTCTGAGAGCTTAACACTCAGGGCAGGATTGGACAGAGTGCAGTAGTGCACAAATAATGCCTAGAGATTGCTTCTGAAGGTGCTCTCCATTTGTCCCAAGCATATGAAAGATTCCCATCTTCAGAAAACTAAAACAACCAGGCCTACTCATAAAGCAGCTGCTTCCTGCTCGCTCATTGCTCTGACTTTTGATCTCACCAATTAGACAGATGACTGGAAAGAGACAGAAAATGAGTGCAAATAAAACGAGCAAGGAGGAACAGACATGCAAGAGTATTACTGCACTTGAGTCTACTGATCATTTAAATCCAGCAGCATCTACAAAGCTAATGCAATTGGAGTTGAATCCAAGCAGGAGTAGCTCTATGCTCCCTAAAGCAGAAAAAAAAAAAAAAAAAAGGAAGTCAGATGACAGTTTCTGGGCATGTGCTCAACCATTCAGACCTGGCTGTCTAGTTTGAATCCACCTTACGAGGGTCATGAACCAGTTAGCAGAACATCTCCCTTGCCAGTACCTTGATTTTCTTATGGAAGAGATGTGGCTCACATGTAAAAATGCAATTTTTTTTTTGTCAAAACAACATATAGAAGTACAGTTTTGCACTGTTACTAAAGTTAAGAACATTAATATTGTCACTACTCTTAGAATTTATTAGCAAAGGTTTCTGTTTAAAACTGTTACAAATCATAGAGCACAGCACAGTCTTACTATGGACACAAATTTGTTTACTGGAGCGTTCCATTTTATGCTTGTCTTGGAAATAATCTTTTTTTCCCTTTATCTTATAAGGTTTTCATTATGCTCACTGACCCTTGTCTAATTTCTTAAGTACTATAGAACAGTATTTGTATACTTGAAATGAACTACACATTTTCAACTGCAATATTTAATCTCCCATGATATCGTGGTGATACACTACTGTTTGAATGTAGCAGTATGTCTTAGACACAGAAAAGGGCACGAAATGATCAATACATGCCTTGTCCTTTAGGAGTAATAGAAAAAAAAATCCCTTAGAAGAAAGCAGAAACATGAGGAATAAAAGTGGTAATTAATAGAAGGCAGATGGAACGCCTTGAACTTTCAAGGTTGGATCCTCTGCAGCTTAGGAAGAGATAATATGCATAACAGACTCTTAATAACACCAAGTGCAGATGTAAGTGGAGCTGGCTAGCTAGGAGAAGCAAAAGGGGAGGTGCAAGCTGCACATTTTCTTGCAGAGAGTTGAGCAAGAATGCAATCAGTAGATTAAGCAAAACTGCTTCCTCCCAGTGCCCCAGCCCATGCTCTTTTTGCAGTACTGTTGCCATTCCTGTCTCCTTTCTAATCACTGACCGCATCTCCCGATCAGTGAAGATTTTACTCAATAGTTAATTGAAAGGATCCAGGTCAGAAATGTAATTTTAAGTTGCGCAGCAAGTCACCACTTGGCCCAAAGCCTATTTTAATGACACACTGCTGTTCTACAACCTCAGTTTTAATTTAACCTAGATAGGCACGACACCTTTCCCTACTGCACTGAAGACTGTGCTAAGACTCGCCTTTATTAGACAATGTTTTAAACCTATTTCCTTCCTTCAGGCATGAATATTGTGCCCGAATATGTTTATCACAACTTCCTTCTTGCTTAGACCTGACCATCAGAAAATTTGAACCATGCTTTTCTTTCTGCATGTACAAAACTGAGGCACAAAATAAATCATGTCCAAGATCCATGAGGGATTTACATATTGAAAGCTGGAGTTAAGTGATTTTAAGAACCTAAGCCAAATTTATAATCTTCAAAACCCATGTCCACGGCTTAAATTCCTCTTATGTGCTAGTTCTCAGCATCTGAAATTCCCTACTTGCCTCAAGATCAGCTTCTGCGTGCCCATATTGGGCAGTTGAGGAAGGGTGAGAAATTCACAGCTTGGCTTCTGTGTGTTGTTAATGCACATAAAACAAAGTACTTCTGCACATATCAGCACTGAGGAGGTAGTCTACCAAATATTCCCACATTACACTGAATAAATTCAGTTCCATAATCAAACCAAGCTTCAGCTACCATTGTCATCCCCACTGACACACCTAATTCATTCTTTGACAAGATATTCCAACAACCAGACTGCTCACCCACAATCGAAAAAGCTTTCACCCAAATGTTGCACATTTAAAACTGATTTTATAACAATTCTCACAATAATGACAGATTTCTTCCTATAGCACATGACTTTTCCCACATTTACTTGCCATTCACTCCATTTACATGCTCAAACCCCCATCCGAATCCTTTACAAAACAGACCAGCTTTAGCAGGAGAGATGGATAACACCTCCACTCAAAACAGCCCCACAGAATGCAGTTGCCGAGGCTTCAACAAGGGAAGGGCAATACAAGTCACCTGCGTACTGTCAAGGTATCTATTCACTGCTATTTCACAAAATGAAACCATCATGTAGTTTAGTGCTTCATTTAAAAAAAAAAAAAAAAAAAAAAAAAAACAACAAAAAAAAAAACAACAACCCTATGTGTTGCAACAGGATTCCCAGTTACAAAATCTGTATGGGTTAGGCAGCTTCTGGAATGGAAATGAATCTTAGCAGGTGCGGTGCTTACTGCATATTTGTGCATCCTACCTGCCTTACTAACACCCTTTAAAGATGAGGTCAAAAGATGCCCCTTTCCATCTGCTGGATTTTGTGCATCTTGCTGAGAGACCAAGGTTTCTTTCCTGAGTTCACATGGAAAGGTTAGGACTATAAATATGCCTGCTAGGAAAAGAATGGTCAGAGCATTGTGGTGTTGAAGCTCCTCCTTTTACTTGCTCTTGATCATTTGTGTACACTCTCACACTCGAGGCGCTGGGACTGTGACACATATACCTGTACCTAATGCAAGTACAGTCAAAACCCCTTCCTTGTTTTCTCACTCTTATTCTAGGCATGAACTCTAGTTGACTCCCCCCCCCAACTTTCAGATCTGGATATTCAAGTTTATACATCAGCTTTTTTATCTCTAGGTGGGGATCAAAATCACTCCCAGTGTAAGAGCAGAGCAAGCCGCTCTGGATGGATGATCTCAGGGTCCTGAAGGAATTGGCTGATGTGTTTGCTTCTCCATCATATCTGAAAACTTATGCCTGTCAGGTAAAGTTCCTGGTGACTGGAAAAAAGAAAGGGAAAAAGGAGTACCCATAGAACTATAGGCTGATGTACCTCATGTCCGTGCTTGGGAAAATGATGGAGCAGTTCCTCCTGGAAGATATGCTAAAGCACATGCGAGACAAAGAGGTGATTTGAGAGAGCCAGCATGGCTTCACCAAGGGTAGATGGTGCCTGACAAATCTTGTGACCTTCTATGATGCAATGATAGCACTGGTGGACGAAGGAAGGGCAAATGTCATCTACCTGAACTTGCACAAGGCCTTAACTCTAAACTGGAAAAATATGCATTTGAAGGCTGAAGTATTCAGTAGATAAAGCATTGGCCGGGTGGTTGCAGCCAGAAGGCTGTCAACAGCTCAAGGTCCAGTTGGAGGCTGGTCATAAGCGGTGCCCCACAGGGACTGTTGCTCTTCAGCATCATTATCAGTAACACAGACAGTGGGATTGAGTGCATCCTCAGTATGTTTTGTGATAACAGTAAGCTGAGTGGTGCAGTTGATACAACATAAAGAAGGGATGCCATCAAAAAGGGTCCTGGACAGGCTTGAAAATGGGTTCACATGAGTCTAATAAAGTACACTTGAACAAAGCAAAGTGGAGCCCAAAGCCAGGCTTGTTAAGGTGGCAAACACACCTGACCCTAGTTCATCACCTTTCAGGTGTACCAAGGACCTTTAATTGTCTCCAGAAAAACAACTGAAATAGATCTCTCTTTCCAAGACCTTTTTGGAAAGCACTATATAACTACTTTTACCCTTTCTCTCAGAATTCACGGTCCTGAATACTGGTTTTCATTTTTCATTACTACAGGCTTAAAATTTTGTTGTTCAAGTTTAAAGCCAGAGACGCTTGAAATAAATTTTGATGAGACTTATGTTTTTTTGGTGGCTATACCATACTCTAGGGAGAAGGGAAAATGAGACCATTCACATTTGTGTTGTACTTCTGCTCCAAGAGTGCAATCCTCCCACATACAGGTTGGCTTTAAGCCTTTTCCTATTATTTATTACATCAAAACACAAATTAACAGTTACAACAACACTAAGAGTATTTTAACAGCTGATTTAACTACACAGTTACATTATTCAAGCACCCAACAAAGACCGACAATAAAAGTTCAAGTGAGAAGCAACTTCTAGTCAGCAAACAGCACCTTCATTCATGTGTAGCCATTCAAAGGAAACAGGTGGAATTTAAATTAAGCAAAACATTGATTTTTAATTTCCATTCTTTCCTAGTCTTGATCACAATTCAGTGTGCCTTAAACACAGATTCTCTGAGGCAATGAACAGGCACAAACAACTGCCCTTTTCCTGTTCCTCTGCACAGCACATCGGACACAAGAAGAAAAGGAAAAGATCAATAACCACCACACACATCTTTTCCGAGCACTCTGCAGAGTGTGGGCAAGCTCATGCACATGCTCAACTGGGCTGGGGGTCTCCTCCAGAGCCAGGCTTGGGGCTGACTTCCATCTGCACAGAAGAGCACAGCTACCATTACTCTGGCAGGTGATCTTACTAAGACAGACCAACAATAGGTTGGTCCCAACATGTACATCCAAGTCTCAGTTTCTTTACATTAGACAGGTAACCATCACTTCAGTATAAATAAAGCAGGTAAAACTGGGCAATTAAATTCATTCCTAAGCCTGTTTAAATACCTTCTACTACAGTTCCTTCATCTTTTAAAGCCCAGGCTGTGGTGTTTGGAAACCATAAAAACCATTCCAGAGAGTAAAGACATGAGATTCAGCAGTTTCCATGGAGGTGGAATATCCACCAATATCTGCATTTTAGCCTCCCCAGTCACTCAGCAGTTTTTCTATTTGCCTTGCTTATGTAAGTGCACTGGAAAAGAAAAAAAAAAAAAAAAAAAAAGCATGGATGTACTATAGAAATTCAACCCCTCACAATGACTGATTGAAAGCAAGCACACTCTGACCGTGAAATATTTCAGCAACTTAGGTTTTCCTAAGTCTCTAAAAGATGAAAAGAAACATTCGATCAAAACACAGTTACTAGTGCAGCCCGTTTACATAAAGCTAAGTCTCTGCTGAAAACTACCTTGCACATCAATCTTCTTAGAGTGTACACGCAAAGCCTGAGCCTAAAAAACTCACGTTACTGCACTTTACAGAGGAACATTCACCTATGTAAGAGTGATCTGAAGTGTACAAATGAGCTTGGCTTGTACTCAGAGCAAGTATATGCTGTTAAGCTATCACATCTGGTCAATATTTAATTTAGAGCAGCAGACAGCGTGGAGCAGGCTGATTGTTTGCTCAATGGTTGGAGGCAAATTATGCACAAAAGAGCACAGTGCAACAACAGTGAGAAGAAAAAAAACCCACAAATATCAGCTCTTTAAAAACAGATAGTTTCATTTCTTGCTTGTCTGGCTGAATAAATAGGAAAATAAATAAATCAATACAGACAAAGACAAGTGACCAAACTGTGGTGTGCCATCTTGTTTTGAAAATATGTGTGTATATATATATACATGTATATATATATATACACACACACATATCACCTCTAGTCATGCTAGTCTTATTTTCCATCAAATGTAAACTGTTGATCTCAAGGAAAATACTCTCTATAAAATCTCAACTAAATAACTGTAGACAAGATACAGAGAAGCTGAAGAGTAATTCCAGGCTATGTTGTTTATTGGCAGTTTTCAAAAATAAAACTCCATTGTCTATGCAGTCAGGAAATTAATAAGTCATTAAATCAGAAGGGATGACCCTGGTGTTCCATACGAAGTAATGAGCAAAGCTAAGAGTACGACCAGTAGTCACATGGCCAGGGCCCTTTGCAAAGGGCAACAAATACCTCAGCCGTTATTTTAGACTTAATTTAACTAATGGGCAGAAATAGATAGCAAAATAGGTTTTGAGATGTTCTATTAATATCTCTTGAAAATACTGTTGCAACCATATTTTGCTGTTGTTCGGGGTTGTTTTTGTTCATTTGTCATTCACTGCTTATTTACACGGCTGCCTACCAATTCACCTTTTCCCTCAGGATCGCATCCTTAATCTCTATTGACAAACATTTTTCCTAGGCTCTCTCTCCCTTTCCTCATTTCTTCTGAGACCCAAAAGTAGCCTGCATATTGCCTACAGATTATTAGCTTACAGTTAATTAGTTCTGACTGCTATAAAAGACTCCAAGGGAAGCAGCCAAGTGGGAGAGCGCATGCAGGCTAATTCCAACACTTAGATTAAGACACTTTAAATTGGCCCACCAAAGAGACATAGAACAACAACAAAAAACCCAGATATTTCAACTTCTAAGGAATCTTCCATCTCCCATTTTCTTCTATTACATATTCTACAACTCAAATTTGTAGGGTTTCATGTGTCCCCCCAACCCACCCCCAAGCACAAGACGACTTTACTTAAGCATCCAATTTGCCTGCCATTCATCACTGCCCTCCATGTGAACCTCGTGGCATCACAGAGACATTTCTCTCCCCTGCATTCACAGTGCTGGAGTCTCCTGAGCCAACAAACTGTCAAATTAGTGCCAACTCATGACAGCTTTATGATATGTAATCTTGTTCACCAGCAAATGGTCTGAGACCCCCTGCTTGCTACTGCTGTCAAACAAGAAATGCTTTTTCCTATCTCTCTGATAAATTTATATATTGAAAGCAAATTCCAGCTGGGAAAGTAGTGGTTTTGCCTCACAAATATCTTGCATAAGTAAATTCAACAGTTTTCTCTTTGTGCTACTTAAAAAAAAAACAACTTTCAGGATATTAACTTGAAAAAGATAAATTATGGGATGGTAAAATGGATTAGATCAATTCCAAGTTTAAGTTGTTCTGCTGCCCCAAAATATATGCGTAACAAATAGCAAATCCTAACACTTCAACGTTCTATCCTGATTGACACAGCACTGAAGATAATTTTGCCTGATGTTCATGGACCATAAAGGCCACGTATCAAAAGTGGAAGTGCAGATAAAACCAGTTTCTCCAAATGTAATCAGAAACAGGAGAACTTGAACTGATGGAGAAACAGTTCTAAAGCTTTCAAGACTAAAACTGGGTGACATAATGCCAGAAATTAGAAGAGTACCCTTCTATTCTCACTTCCCCTACACAGTATAATCTGAGCTGAGGCAACCGTCTTTCCTTTAAATAGATTTAAATAGTTTTATTCTAGTTGTTGTAACATAAAGCAATACATATAGCAACTCGGCTAGTAGACTTGTATCCTGACCATTTCAGCTTTTACATCCCTCTTTGTACAAGTCATCTGATATTAGCTGCCTGCATTTATTCCCTAATCAGCAGCAGAATTAACCACAAGAAAAAAGGAGTGTGTGACAAGAGCTTAAAAGCAAGACTGCTATTTTCAGTCAGTGTCATTTATTATTCAGCAAACACAAAGGCTTGCAAAGTTCCCACACAGAGTACCCCAGCACAGTCAGTGAAAACAGTAAGAATTACAGGAACAGGCCCTGTAAACAGGAACTGAAAAATAAAAACAAAACCCAAACGAGAATGCGAGAGGGACAAAAATGCAACATTATGAGCACATTGGTGAGCTTTTCATTTAAAAACTCTACCAACATAGGCTACCCTTTATATAGGTCCAGGTATTGCAACTGTGATAAAAAGAACAGACTCTGATGCTCTTCGGAATGTTTCTCTGCCCTACAAAAACACCAGAAAACATTCATGCTTTTTGTTAAGAAAACATTTTAATAGGTGCAATAGCACGTACCCAGAATCAGCCAACAGGTTTTAACAAACGTAGCACTTGTAAGTCTGATACCTCCCAATTACTCACATGAGAGGCTGCCTGGACAATTAACAGAGGAGCTTTCTCAGTCATCCCATTAATCTCTATTAGTACTTGCAGACATGATGAGGCCACATGAACCTGGGTGTACAAATACACCTGATCCCTGCCTGCACAGCTGTTTGAAGCACCACTTGTTTCCATACTACAGCCATTTATGGTTACATCACCCCCACTCTTTCTGCAATTGCAAATACCAATACAACAATAATAGATTATACAGAATTTTAGTTTGTCCACTGGAGCTTCAGATCCCAGCTAAGGGAGGTACTGTGAAGATACCCCATCATGAACTGCTGACAAATCTTAAATGTAGTCCTTTATGTTATCATTTCCCATACTCAGATATAAATGAATCACAGTCATAGAATGGCCTGCGTGGAAAAGGACCAGAGTCGCCAACCACCAGACCAGGCTGCCCAGAGCCACATCCAGCCTGGCCTTGAATGCCTGCAGGGATGGGGCATCCACAGCCTCCTTGGGCAAAAGCTTGAATTATGAAAAAGCACACCGTTTCCCATGTAGTTAATCATACTAATATAACTTCAAATGATTTGATTTCACTTTCATAAGTAAAACCTAAAATTAATTTGAGTTCCTATCACCAGGGACTTCAACACAACAGTCAGTTTGCCACCTTACAAGAGCCATAATTAAGATGCCTACATCTGGGAGCTCTGCAGAAACAGCCACCTGCCCACCCAGCACCTAAGACCCGCACACTACTTGGCCTTTCCTGTCACAACTCAGCTTTCCTATTACCTGCCATCTAATGAAAAACAGAGATGAAATGACCTTTCCACTCACAAGTTAACAAGTTGGAATTGCTACTCACTTCACACACAGGCAGCTGGAGACGAGCAACACATGATCTACCAGCTGCGTTTCAGTAACACAAAGCATAACATTAAGCAGGAAGTTTTTTGGGGTCTTTTGTTTGTCTTCTCTGTAGAAGAGAAGTCTTAAGTTGTAAGCCAGTTAATTCCCTGTTGTTCCTTCCACTGTATCAGCGCACAAGAAGGCATCTCTAAAAGACAAGGGAGTGGAAGGGGGGAACGTGAGTTTCTTGACACAGTAAGTGGAACTCAGTCTTGGGTTTCCTATGGAGATGCACCCATTCAGCTGCACCACCTCCCCCAAAACAGATATCAAGGCTCAGGGTGTTGCACTATATTTGATATGCAGTACAAAATACATTTATAAATACTCACGTATACTTAAAATGTTCTTAATTATTGTGGTCCAAGACCCTTCAGTGAAAGCTATAAACATACATCAAACATCAACATTTGACCGCAGACTGCAGCAGCAAACATCATTATAGAGTGTAGCTAAGCTTGAACTCTTCCGGGTTTGATCTTTGTTGAGAAACTTGCATTCATAGTCCGGGAAAAACTCAACCTTTAACATTACCTACAATTATAAACAGCAACATTAACAACAGGCACTGTCAACCGCTGCATAAGCCCTAACATAAAATAATTGATTGTTATTGCAGATCTGTAGAAAATTAGTCTGTAAATCCTTCAGATCTCAAGGTCTGCCACAGAAAAGTAGTAATGAAAAGAAGGAAAGGGAGAGAACTGTGAGCTGGAGATTAAGGAGCATTTGTTCTTTGGTGCCACCTGAGAAAGGCTCCTGAGAACAACATGTATTAATCGCAATTGCCAGACTCAGTTAAACTTCACTGTACGTTCTCCAGCTCCTGAGAGCAGGTAGACTGCTTTCATGCAGAAATCAGTTCTGCAGGGAAATCAGATCAATAAAGCCCTCAAAACGTGCCACAGTTTCTTGCTCATTTTCCATTGCTTACCACTCAATAAACGAGCATTAGCCAGCCTGCCTTCCCTTGATCAAGCGCGTTGTTAACGTTCTCTAGAAGAAGTAATCTGCTGTGCTACACTAGGCATGCTTTTCTCAAGGGGATCAGAAAGTGCCAGTGTTCCAGGCATCACTTCTCCACTCAGAATTCCATTTGCATTTGGACCTCAGATAAAGCAAGACATTAAAACAATACTTCTAAATAAAGAAATGCATGATTCCCATTCATTCTCCCTTTCATGGAAAAACATTAATTCTCACCGCCATGCTAATGCTTAACATCGGGTTTCAAAAAGCAGTGCTCACTATTAATAACAGATGCTCCATTCAACTAATCCTTCACATATCCTGTCATTTGTTTTGGCTTCCAGGCTCACTGCTCTTAATGGATTCTTTTTTCCCCAAATAATGCACATTATCACTGATGCCATCTCACTGCAATAGACAGAGGTGCCTCTTATCTTCTTACGCTCACATTGTTCTAATGCACAGACCTCAAACTATTTACCATGACACATTAAAAATAATACACACCAAAAAAAAGCCCCTTACTTGAACAAGATATTGTACCTACAAGTGAACAGAGAATCAGTTAAAGAACATAAGCACGGTTATCAGTTAAAGAACATAAGCTGGGACACTGAAGGAATTTTCTTGAGCCAGTATAGTTTGGCACCCAGGCAGGTTTCTCTTGCAACCTAATTTAAGTTCACAGGACTTCAGCTACTGCTTCTCATCTATAAAACAAGAGTAATGACACTGTCTGTATGTTTATTTTATTTTGAGCAATTCTAAGGCTTAGATTGTTCTGCAATTTCTGATGATCAATACTTAATCTCAGAGGACAGACTGATAAGGGTCTCCAAAATATTTCAAGGAAGAAAAGCAGAAAAGGACTCCTGCAAGTGTTCTTTGTTTTGTTCGTAGCACAATGCTAGCTCCTTGGCACAATTAGTCAGCAAGAAGTCAAAAATGACTGATAGACAGTTCCCACCCCTCCAAAAAATTGCAGCCACTGTTGCAGCCAGGATAAGTTTTCTCCTTTTCACTGACAAATCTGTGATATATTTATATACAGATCATTAAAGATATGTAGATATACATTAAAAAAAATAAAATGCATGCAAAACCAAGCAGTAACTTGTCTTGGCAGCCTACATAAAGCTGTCCATTTAAAGGAGTACCCTCAGTAAGGTCAATATACCATTCTGTTCTACTAAAAAAAGCAAACAGTCTACATTGAGTTGTTAAAATATAGATCTGTAGAATGTCCTGATAAATTCCTATCCTCATACATATGTAGGATATATAGGAATAGAGACAAATAAGCTCCACTTTCACTATGCAAAATCCCAGCTGAAATTGGTCATTTCTGTCTTTAAAAAGATTATTAGAGCACAAATAGGACGCGCAGGAAATCTACCTGTGATCAGGAATTACAGTCCCTGTGACAGTATAACATTTCCAACACACATATTCTTTAATGTGTTTCTTTGATTAACACTGTCCAAGAAGACAGCACATGATCCTCATGTTTCACTGCAATCAGCAATAGACGCATCACACACATACAAGCAGGCATACAAAGGCTCAACAGAAACTACTGTGGCATCATTCCTGCGTAACTTTAGCTTGACATGTGCACTAAGAAGATGCTACTTGAACCTCATGCTTGAAATTAAGCACAAGTCTTGGTCTTTTGGTCTTTCATCTAGGCCATCTAAATAACTATAAAATGGAAATAGAAACTGGCCACAATCATGAATCAGTTTTGTTTACACAAGTCCTGTATAGAATCTGTCATGTCCTGTGACCTCTGTCACACCCTTAAAATTTGGGTATGAGACTCAAAATTGGGATTTGAAAAATAGCTGTTAATAGCAACAGGAGGAAACAAAATTAGTATCACTTGCAGTCAAATACCACTCTCTATGGGTCTTACCGTCTCCATTAGAGGCTCCTGGAAAAGGAAGGCTTTCTGGTTTTGATAGTTACCTTTCACATCACTAACTATTGACAACTAACATGATATAATTTTGAAAGCCTTAAGAAAGAGGAGCAGTAAAGCACACAAACACCCATGGCTCCAGCTCAGTCTGAATTCTAGGATACCCACAGTTCTTCTCTTCCAGTAATATCGCCCATTCTGCAGATCTCTGAGGTAGGTGAGACAAAGTTTGAGACACAGCACGCTAATAAAGAGAGACGGCTGTGACTGCCAAGTTTCCTGTTCCTGTGAGCACTGGCATTGCTCCTGGAACAGTGAAGAACAGTCTGTTACAGTGCTATTGTCTCCAATAGCTCAAACATCTGCAGGAATAATGAAGGGATTTATTCTCTTTTCCCTTTCCTTTCTCCCACTTCTTGGCCACTTTTAGCTACAAGCACTTGTGATGTTTGTGTACATGCTATAACAGCAATATTGACTTAAATCCGGTAACAGAGAGCCTTATTTATTTAGCTTTAACTCATAACGCTAAGCTTCTTTAGCAGCTTTAGACTAAGAAATCATACAATAGAACATGTAAACAACTCCAAAAGATACGACTATATGATCCTAGGGAGTAAAAGGGCATCAACACAGATTTTATCAGAAGCAACTGGCCATTCCTCCTTGTTCAAAGTAAAGCTTTGGAGCAGTTCACAGAATGCAAGGCCTATGTCTCCTCTCTGAAATGGTTCGACAGGATCTGGGATCAAGTATATGAACTCACCTAACAGTAATTTTCATTACAAAGTCTGAAAATGGTTGCATTTCTCACAGTGTATAGACAATATTACACTACAAGGAAGTCTTAAGTATTTTTATAACACATATGTAGAATCTCATCCAGAAACATGCAAGATTCAGCTTCTGTTAGTAACAACATATCCTGAAACAACTTCAGTAGTCTCAACTCTCCTCAAAAATTACTTTTCAAAGCACTTAAAGCCTGGACATGTATGAAAATACTGGGACTGATATTATCTGAAACGAGCTGCCAATATAACCCCGTTTATCACCAAATCCTGTGTCAGCTCATGTTCTGAACATCCTGGGCCATAATGAAGTATTTTTGGTCTCTTCTGAAGGGTACACACATTTCTATTTTTTAGTCATAAGCTTTAAAGCCAGTATGTACAAGTTGGAACAACTCATCAAGAGAGAAGATAATTTCTCCCTCACACTGGACTACTTCAAACTGATCAAGAACTGGTACTACCCACACCTTTAAAAAGCTTGATCTCACACTATAAGCACAATGAAGAAACCAGAGGGTCACCAAGCTCTATAACATTTCAGGCCACAGCTACCCAGACTGGCCTCAACATCTGTTCTGAAACAACTGAATGACTGCCATTTTTCCATTCTTTAGTTCTATTTTAAAGGTCATTTGGCTTAGGAGAGGAAGTGGGCATCCTCTCTGTTACAGCAAATCAAGTTTTCATCTCAGAAAACTTTTAACACACATTAGCTGCAGCATTCTGACATTGGAAGAGAAGTGTATATAGCACACACATCCTGGCTATATTAGACACACCTTCCAAGCCGAGATGTAAGAGTTCGCTTCCCTTCTCATTTCTCAGGTCAAAAAGTGCTAACGGCACTTCAAAAGACAGTGCATGCTCTCAGCTGGATAAGTTCTTTCGGCAAGGGGGGAATTGCAGTCCCAAAGGAGGCTCCTTTCTTCTACTAAAAGAAGAATTTTTGGCTGCTGAAGGAGGCAGGGCTGTGGGAGATTTTTAATGAACTGCAGTAGAAGCTGTGTGAATTAACAGCTGTGTCACCAAATCTGGAGTCAGGAGAGATATACTCTATTTCTGGCTTCCTGACCTCAGGCAGATAGGCTTTACTTAATAATTACTGCGCCACAAGTAATTGGTAGCTGCAAGATCTTGGAATGCAATACTTGCATAGTACTGTTAGCCATTTTATGTCTCTTTCACTTTAGGAGTGATACAGAAAATTTCTCAGCTCCTCTGCAAAGGTAAAGTAGAAAGGAAGGACAAAACCAGGAGCTGGATTCACAAGGTGCACCATGCTTGCACAGTGAGGAACATGCAGACACTAAATCCAAAAAGCACTATTCCCCTGGTCATAGTGACCAAGCAAAGCATAGCATGCAGATCAACCTGTCTCCAGATATTTCACTTCTCACTGTGTTATTCAACTGTTTTCCCCTGGTGGCATCATTGCTGATGACTGTCCACTTTGTTTATGGCTGCTCACTTGGTTTAATCCCGCAGGAAGTTAGATGACAGGAATTAACTCCTATCCTCCTTCACTTCAGTCTTCAGGATGGCCTGAGGTGTCTTCTACATCCTTCTCAAGATAACATAAAACATCCAAAGGCCAGAACAGCAGAACATCACTATTTGAAGATGGGGGGAAGGAAGAGGGAGAAACACTAGAAATCATCAAGTGATTTAAAGCTAAGCCCAATATATGAAGCTACAGAATTCTCTGGAACTTTGCTTATCACAGTGAAAAGCACACTTAAGGAAACTAGTTAGGTGTAACAAATTGTACATGCAATGGGCCATACCTTGCCTCCTGAAAGCAATGCAGATGACTTTGAATTTTGGAAGTGGAATAACAGGACACTGTCAATCACTTTGCAACAGTTTATAAGAAAGAAGCTAAATCCCTAAATCCTAATAAAATACAGAAAGACATTCCACAGTCTTCCCTTCTGGTGGTGTTTTGCAGAGTCTTCCCCCAGCTGGTATTAACCCCAACAGTCAGTCTCCGCATCAGCTTCAAGCTGCATAAGATCTCAGTGCACCCTGGGTAAGTATGCTCTCATCCTACGCTCTAACCAGTAATGTTTTTGGTTCCAGAGTCAATATTTTCTCTAGCTCAGGTCAATATTTGATAACTTGTCTTTCCTCATAAATGAAATTAATGCTGCAGGTAGAACAAACCATCCTCTTTCCATCAGTTTTGAAACATAAGCTCACAAAAAAAAACCCCTCAGCTGTCTCAGAAAGCAAAACATCCCAACTATGAGCTTGAGTAAATGAGCGTCACTTTTATAACCTGCCTATAAATTAAGAATTACACTACCTGACACTTTTTTATTAAGAAACTTGCTCCTTGCTATTAGGATGCTTTACCCTCACGCGTTGCAAACATAAGAAAAGGCTGGAGAAGCCAATAAGCAAGTTCCTACTGCTACCACGAGAACAGACTGTGTAGAGTAAGATAGTTATAAAAACTTCAGTCATGGAAAATTTAATGAAACTCTTTCTGTCTTGTTTCCTATCAATCTCCAAGATGGCAGGCTGGGTCCTCGCTGCTGTCAGCAATGGGCTGGCAGAGGATTGGAGGTGCAGCTACAAGCAGAGCAGTGTTGCCTGTTCACTGTGCATGCGTTTAGCGATGAGCCAGCCTCACACTCCCACTCGCAGGGCAGCAGGGGAACAGGCTTTCATGACTTCAGCTCTTTATGACAGATGAAAAAGGGAAGCAAATCAACAAGACTCCCCCTTTTCTCAATACAGAAAGGAGAAAAGATCTTATCTGAAGCAGCGTGCTTGCCTTGTCATACAGGTCACCTTCCCTCCCCTCAGAGAACAGTTTAAGAAAGTAGCCTGGGATTACTTGGAAACGGTAACAATGACTTAACCGCTGAAAAACACTGACTTTTTGACCCTTGCAGCCCTTCTCCTGCACTCCAGGAACTCTCTGAGGGCAGTGGAGGAAGAACCAGGCAAGCTATCACAGGGCCCCATCACCCCCTGCTCGAGGCTGTGCTCCGTAGTGACAGCCCTGGACTGCAGGAGCCCTTTATCCTGACGGCCGAGCAGCACTGCTAACAGCCACAGCAGAACGTGGTGGCAGCTGCTGTCTCCAAATCTCATGTGACTGATGAACCAGAAGACCTGGCAAAGCCTTAGGGACACAGACCCGTAGGCATAGACAATATTTCCTGCACTGCTCTTTCCTTTTGGTTCTTGTTTGATGTTTGAGACGTAACATTTCATACAGGGCACAGAAATAAAGAGTTCAGAAAATAACATAACAAAAAAATATATCAGGAAAAAAAGTGCAAGCAGTTGAAAACCCGCATATCCTGAACAGAATAAATGGAAGTATTTCTGTTTTGTATTACACTGTGTGGTTTTAAAGAAAGAAAACAGCTTCATTCTTGACCTTTGGCAGTAACTGTCCACAAGAGCATTGCATATGTGAATGGCACAAAAAGACACCCAGAACAAGACCAAATGGGTAAAATCATGGATCAAATAATTTGCAGAGAGCAGTCATATGAATGAATACATGGAGCAGCACAGTTAAGAGTGCTCAGTGGGACCAGTATCCTGCATGCCCTGTAACAAGGGCAGATGCTGTACAAACTGGCTGCTTTCTGCACACCAACCCTCTCCTACTCCCTCAGCATCCAGGTTCGCTTTACAGGGGCATGAGTCCCCACGTGCCCCCTCTGCCTGTCAGCATTCCTTTCCAGTCTTGACACCAATTCATTTCTGTGAGCTTACTCCTAAGCATAACATTGTCTTTGCATTTCAACCCAACATCTCAATTTCAGAAAGGCATCAGCAATCTAAGGCTTCCTGACGCGTTTTTATTTCTTTCCATTGACAAATAACTGCTAGAAATCAACACCTTTAAGAGAAATAAGATATACAGCATGACTGAATATCACACATAATCCCTAATATCAAGTCCCATAACAAGCCATTCATTTTTGCTTTACCACATCCTTTGCTGACAAATTTAGAAATGGAACTAGTTTTGGGTGCATGAGAGGGTTCAGCACAAACTACACAGAGACAAAAACAAGTTAATAAGAGAAAAGATGCAATCTCTCAAGCTTTCCTCAAGGACTGTGTGAAGTTGCCCAACTCTTTTAGCCTGTTGCACAGAAGCAGCACTCCTAGGCAGGTTCCATGGGCTTGCACGTTTTCACAGAATCGTGAAGTGGCCTGAATTGAAAAGGCCCACAGTGCTCATCCAGTTCCAACCCCCTGCTATGTGCAGGGTCGCCAACCAGCAGCCCAGGCTGCCCAGAGCCACATCCAGCCTGGCCTTGAATGCCTGCAGGGATGGGGCATCCACAGCCTCCTTGGGCAACCTGTTCCAGTGCATCACCACCCTCTGGGTGAAAAACTTCCTCTTAAGATCCAACTTAAACCTCCTCTGTCTCAGTTTAACACCATTCCCCCTTGATATTCTGCACTATTCCCAGACCCATAGAGCAGAGCAGGAATTCACTGAAGCCCGAAACAATGCAGAAACAAATCTCACCAACACCCAAATTAAAAACCTGCATCGAGAACAGAGGGTTGAAGTTAAAACAGATGCTTTTAAACAGGTATCACTTGAGAAAAAATATGTTAGCACACCTCTTTTGCTCAGGCAAATACAGGAGATCCTCTTTCAAACATAGCGTGACCAGGCTCTGCAATACGGATCAGTTCAGCAAAGCCCACATCTGAAGTAACAGGCATTTCACAAACTATGTGACAAAAACACCTCTCTCCCTCTGCACTACACGGGTGGCTTGCTCTGAAGTCCCTGACCCCTCTTCTTTCATGGCTCTGCTCTCACACCTCTCACAGCAAGACACGCATACATTCATCAGTAAACGTGGCTGCAAGTCACGATGTGCTGCTTCACAAGTAGCATACTGTCTCTCACCATATAGGGCTGAAACTCAAGAAGCTGCCTGATGAGTTTTGTGGTCTAAATACTGAAAACATAGCTGTTACATTTAAACCTTAGAACTTTCTCTGAAGGAAGGCTTCACGCTGACAGCGAGCCTCCAGGCCAGCTCTCCCAAGAGGCAGCTGATGAAGGGACGCTGGTCTATTTCTCAACTCAGATTTATTGTATTTCTGAGAGAATAAATCCTAATATCTATGCAAAAAATCCATGTGAACCTATTACAAATGCATAGTTTATGAACTTATTTTTAGAAGTTAATTGAAGCATCCCATCTCCACATATTTACCTTAAACATGAAATCAGGCTTCATTTCTGCCCCCAACAGACAAGCAAGAGGCACCACCACCGTGTGCCCCTGCTCAGGGATCAAAGCTCCAGCAAGGGGAAAGATCCATCAGAGAATAAGGAAAACCACCCAGTCCTCTGTCTGCCCTAATAGCCTCAGGTCTGTCAAGCCACCTCCTCATGTTTCCTATCTCTGAGCACTGTTACCAGCCAGACTTGCAAACTTTCATCAAACAAACGCCCCGTTGCCATCTGAATGCAGAGACTCCATTCAGCTAAGCCAAAAGGAATTACTTCCACACCACAAGTTAGTCTGGAGCTGCATCATATGTGTAGAGCAAACCTCCAGTAGGAAAACATGGGGAGGGTGGGAAAGGAAGAAACCACAAACTTGCCTCTTCAGAAATACTTGTCATTGACTTTTGCAACGCACTCACCAAATCAAAAGGCTGGGGGGAAACCAAACTAAAGAAAAAAGGGAACGCTGTTGCCATTTTGGATGATATAAATCACACAAACAGTGCAGACCATTTCCTGAAGCTGCAATAGCACATTCTTCAGGAAGAAATTCTGTAGGGTGCACTGTTTGTATGCTCAGCCTCTAAGGAAGCTTAGGTTAAAGAGCCCTCTACTGAAACCTATCCTCTCTCACAGAGTTGCTGCACTTCCCAACTCCTTTCTCCTTCACATCTCAGAACAGCTGTATTGATTATTCAAGCCACAGCACTATGACCTCCCTCTATAGCAAATAGAGTCAAATCCCAGAGATATTCACAAGTTTTATTTGCAACACATTTTCTTTTGGCAGTAATGGTGCTTATTACGCCTCAACTCCTTAACACCCAAAATAATGAGAGAAGAGTCTTCAAGAACGACCTTTAACTGATCTGAGCTTAGAAATTTACATGCGCCAAGATAGGCTTCAAGCAGAAAAGCGCAGATTTTGTTTCTCCCCAAGATCTGACAATACACCTAACTGCAAGCACAAAACGCTGGCTGCTTCTTTCAGATAGTACTTTCCTGGTTTGCCTCTGAGTATTTACAAACATTACATCTTAGAAATCAATCTTTCTCCTACTAACAAACACAGAGGTGTGCATTGCCCATCGGTTTTAGTTATAATATGAGGAAAACAGACCAGAACTGACAAAGGAAATTATACACAAACTTTCCACCGACGGCAACCAAAGAACAAAATCTTTGGTTCAAAATCTACTGCTTACATGACACAGTGAAGGTTAAGAGGACAAAAGAATGAATTGGGTGGACATGAAAAATTGAAGGAAAGACAAATTCGGAACTGATGTCAGGGCACACATTTTAATTGCGGAACTGCATGCCAGACATTAACACAGAGCCGGGGTTATTCAGAGACCAATCAAAGGGCATTTGGGGGACATGAGCACTGACTGGGACACAGAAACTTCATGCAGACAAGTCTTACCAGCCTTTTCTTACTCGTGCTATTGCTGCGTCATTCAAAACAGCTAGCACAGATAGCACGGGCTGAGCTGCTCCTTCAGGGAACAAAAATTAAACACAAAGGAAGTTAATAGCCCCACCATCCACGCTGTCAATCACAGACAAGAAAAACTACAGGCATTCAAAATAAACTGCCCCTTCGGAGCAGAGGTCACCTTGTCAATATCAATCGTCTCATTTTGATGCACATTAAGAGCTATTGCAGTATCCCTTTTTATCCTATGACTGCAAGTTGACCTTAGTGACATTTGTGAATACAATATGGTCATTTAAGGATGTGGTAATTATTGGTAACCGCACTAACTAAGTTAGCAGCGCACAAGACACCATTGCTTTGGCTTGTATGGCCACCTGGTCTTACGGATATTTGCTTTTATTTCATATCCCCCTATTCAAACTACACTCGTGCCAATTATTTTCCCATTGGACCCTCGTGACTAAGGAAAAGATAACCCTTTAGAGGAGAAATATTTGCATTCACAGATTTCAGTTACAGGACATCACATAACATAAACACAGGCACTTTTAGTTTGCCAGCCAGCAAACTTATTTTTCAGAATGATGCTTAAAAAACAAACAAGGAAAATATTTGCACTGAGAAACTCACTGCGTCTGTGTGTTGCTTTACCTGATATTCTCAATCATGAAGTCGTTCATGAAAGGGAATACCTTGTGGGTACTTGTACCTTCACCACAGAATCACAATAATCTTTGCCATCTCACATTTGCTCCTCGTATCACTTAGAAATGAACCAGAAGACTTGCGTTAAAACACTAATGTGTGAAGGAGCAACCGGAAAAGGGCCAATAAACAGAGTTCCTATCCAAGTGCCACATTTGACAACGTGCACCCCAGCACCTCTGGCACGCACCAGCTCAAAAGAAGCCAACCCTCTAAATTACAGCAGCCCTTCCACCAGGCTGCAGTCTGCGTCCAGAGTAAATCAAAGCTAAAGTGGCCTGTCTCCAAGACCTGAAATTCAGAAGGACAGGTGCTTTAGGGGTGTGTCTGTTTGTGCATGTATACGCGTGCTCTCTTCCCACACGACTCCTAGACTAGCCAGTCCAAAAAATGGCCTCGCTGGGAGGATATCCATCAACTCGGACATGCATTCCAGCCACTGTGCAGCTGCTAAATGTGAGTAGCAGCACTTCCTTATACATCAGCTCCCCTTAGTTAGAAATCAGTTTTGCTGATTTACTGGCCAGGACACGTAATGTGATCACCATAGAGATGAATTTTTGTTAAAAGAAAAAAAAGAAAAATCAATAGCAACTTGGGCTGGCAAGGGACCTTGGAATTGATTTGGAGACAACGTGCTGGACTTAGGCCCAAGGAAAAGATCCTGGCCAAACAGAGTCTAATGCTTTTAGAGTTCATTTAAAGATGACCCCAAATTACATTTCCAATTGTAGGAGCCTAATTCACTCTAGATTGTTTAGCAATACCGCTAAGAAAAAAAGAAGTCCCGACATGAATATCCTTCAGAGGTTTTGCAGTTCAGCTTAATAAATTTTTAATCAGACCTTGTGTATTCTTCCATGCTTGTTCATTTTGGTTGCTGTAAGTTGTCACATTCTGTTAAGCCCAACGATCAATAAAGAGGCAAGCTTCTCTGACAGCTTGCAAACATTCCTGTTTTCTTCACGCTGTTTCTATTCAGTGCTTCTTTCCCCATAGATACACCCATATTTTTAAAGCCATTTAATTACTCCCTAAACAGCTACAAAAAGAGCATCGCCACCTTTTTAAGCTAAGCACCTAAAAACATGTCCTCTTATTTTGCTATGTCTTGAGGAAAACCTGATGTGGTTTTAAAGGCTGCCACACACTCCAGACTGCAGCAGCTCCATCACATCTGATTCATCTGCAGCATGGACTTAACCTGCAGACTCTGCCAGCGGCATTTGCTTCAGCAACAGTGTGAGAAGTGAGTATTAACCACACACTGACAACCCACGGAAAGGTCACTGAGTCAGGCCTGACTGTGAAATGCCATTATATACATTCAAGAAAAGATCTGGAGCACTAGAAATGCAGAGAAGTGGAACACCAGCATTTCTGATGCTACTGATAATATTCCAGCAGTCCCATCCAGGCCTGACTAGCTGCCTTTGCACACTTCCCAGGGCCAAAGCCCTTGTGTTTAAATGAAGTGTCACACTGTAAATACAATGGTGACAGAGCGAGGGAACTAAAAGGAGAAATAAAGATGAAAAGCACTTATTTTAAGAGCTATACACAGTTTGACTGTGACTTCAGCTGTGTCTTGACACATAATTGATGCCAAATATTCACACTATCATTCATTTGGCAGATTATATTTAAGTCAATAAAATAAAACAGATCTGATTTCAAATTAGTGAGATCACCAATGAATTATACAATGAGAATGATAGCAAGTCTCCGCTGGCACCAGGCTTCAGCGTGCCACCTGGCATTCCAGATTGCACTCATCCCAGCCTGTGCAGATCCTCACCACCTGGTGCATTGCAAAACGCCTTTCCTGCAATGCTGCAAGCCTTTCTGAGCAGCCCTCTTGGAAGGAGAGCCTTTCTGTTCCCAAGGTCACCCACATTTCCACATAACAGTCTTGCAGAAAGACTGGTTGGCCAGATCAGATCTTTTCTTGCACCTCAGCACCGCAAGATATGCACAGTGTTTTAGCCTGTCAAACACTGACCCCTCTAACACACTCATTCTTGCAACTAGTAATGATTTTTCCTACTCATTCTGCTTGTTGACAACAGATACAGTCCTCCTGGACGTGATCCACGGTGAACACGCTCATAATCAGCATACACATCCCTGCGTGAATCCCCCTACTAATAATCCTACGCTACTGTAACTTCACTTCCTACAGCACTGAGCATCATTTCTCCACAATAAAAATAATGAAATAGGTCCTTTTTCAGCAGACAAATAACACTTAAGGACCCATCTCATTTCCTTCTTCTTCAGTCAGTTGGCACAACAGCTTTCACCCATTCCCAGGTCGCAGCTCAGGGGGACACAAAGACTTAACTCAGACTACAACCATTACACACCTTAGGAAATTCTGCTGTTCACAGAGTTTAAACAAGCTAAACGACCCTCAGTAACAAACTCAAGTTCTTCAGCATGTGTAAAAGCTACCCAGGGGAAATCACATTGCTGCGTTAAGCTATAGACCATTTTGTAACTCCAAACAACAACAGAACCAACTGCCTAGCAAAAGAGGTCAGATGCCTGACCTGTGTCGATGCCTGACCAACACTGAGGTCCAGACCAGCTTCTCTTCAGAAATCCCCTTTTAGCAAGAACAAGTTACTGCTATTGCTGCAGGCGGGCAGCTGTGCACTGCCATTTATCTTCTTAAAAGCCAACAACACAAGGCTCCAGGGCTAAGGGATAGAGAAAAACAGAACCTACCAGCCCCAACCAGGGCCCCTCAGGGAGGCTCATGGGGCACAGCACACAGTATCCAACGCTCCAGCCTTCACCAGCAGCCCAGGGCACTCAGCAGCTGGGCCCCAGGCTGGCACGCAAGGTTCAGAGAGCAAAAAAGGCACAACCCATCCACCCCCTAACTCTGTACCTCCAAGAAACAGCTTAAAACCTGCCAAGATTAAGTCATTCTGATTAAACAAACAGCAACAACCCACATAATTTAACCAACAGGTTAAAAATATAAGTAATTAGTGCTTTGTGTTACAGAGCTATAGCATTCTATATCCCGTACCAGGAATGATAGAGAGTGCTGTCGTGCCATTGCTTTATTTCCCACCTTGACAAACAGATTATTTATGATTTCTCTGTTATCAGAATCACTTAGTGAATTCTTAAGTGAAATACGTTGAGACTCTCAGTGTGCAGGTAGAATAAAGAAGCAACATATATTAACTTCCTACATCAACTATGTCTGGAAGGAAAGTAGGACGCTAAGCACACCGATTGCTTCACTGGTTCTGGCAAATGATCCATTCCAAAAGCCAACCAGTAGCATGGGGAAAGCAAGTGAATGTTAGAGGGCAACACAGAGGAGCAAGAACTCTCTACCTATAGTAGTGCTTGTTTATGCTTGTAGGTTTGCAGGAAATTAGCCATACTTTTAACTCACTTATGAGAAATTAAACCTCGAACTCCCAAATATTGACACCTCTGCCATTTCATAATAACAAACTTTAATTGAGATAAACTCATACTTTTCTATATTATTTAGGAAAAAGAAAAAAAAAAAAAAAACACAAAAAAAACCAGCCTGCTTCCAATCCACTGGAACAGTAGTTTCAGAGGCAAAAGTCCACTTATCCTTGCCTCTCGCAGTATATGCTCATTTGCTTCAATGAGGACATTAAAGTTCAGGAGCAGGCAGATCTGCTTCACCTCTCCAGTTTACCAGAGAGGCCTCTTTGGAGCTGTAGTTGAAACCCCAGTGGCAGAGAGCATCCTCAGCAGAGCACACTGCAGATGTGCACCCAGCATACAAGGCAGCCTGAAGCTGGTTCAATGTCAGTAAGGTGAAGGAGCAAGGAAGGCTTTCAGAGAGTGTATTACAGGTGTGAATGCAGCAAGATGCATGCTTTTGCAACACAGACCCATTGAAGGCACTTCTAGGCTAGGGGAGTAAGACAACGGGGCAAGTTCTGCTTTACTCAATTAGCCAAAGTTAAACTAAGAGCACATTTGCCTAAGACCTTCTCCCATCTATAACAATATGATGAATGAGGTTTAATATCTACTTCAGTTCACTACTTGAGATGATTAAAGTGGTGTCTTTCAGTTTTCCAGGAGCGAAAGACTGGATAGCAATTGTTCTTACTTGCAAAGGCGTTGGAGCTTAATGGGCATCGCTCCATCTGAGAGACAAAAATCTGCCCTTCCAGCTGAGACCATAACCCCCAAGTATTGATCAACCATCCACCTCCCTTCCACATAATAGAATTTCCTGGTGAGCTAATTGTTTTCACTTCTTTCATCTCTGTAAATGAGGTCAACGGCAAGGGCAAAGAAGAGGGAATTAGCTTTGAGCGTTGTTGGCTTCAAAGCAAGAGAAGATACAGCTTCCAGATTTCAGAGCGTGCCGTACAGGGTATACAAACCACTATGGGACTTTCCAAACATTCTACCCATAGAAATGCATCTGATTAGGACAAGGCTTGCCCTCACAGCCCAAGGATTTATGCTTTCTCCATCTCTTGTTATGACGTGACGATGCCACTTGTGGGTCAGTGATGGCCTTAATTCATGCTGTCCTTCTAGCTATCACCCAAAGCATATCAGTGCCTCAGCTTTCTTATTATCTATTTGCCTGCAGAGATGGAGCCAAACAGCACCACCTGCCCTGCAGTCCTGTGTTGTGCAGGCATAAGCAAGGAGAGGGGGAGCTGCAGTGATGCAAACAGCTCTGTATACATTGATAAATATCAGCATGAAACATAAGGAAAGAAAAACTGAAGTACCCGGAAAGATGCAAACGACAAGATTAGAACACATTTCTCATGAAAAGAAATGGGTCCTTTGACATTCTCTCCCAAAGCAGCTATAATTCTCTGAGGTCTGGCCCTCAGCCCTCCTTACATTTCACCTCCCAATGTGGCCACACATCTTAAATCAAGCCTTTCTTCCCCCTGTGTAATACTGCAGTTTCCCCTGCTGAACTTGAGTGAGGAGTTCTGCAGCTAATTTTTTTCCCACCCATGCAATGAGAAGCCTGCAGGTGCCTGTTGCAAGCCATCATTCCCTATTCTTGTTGTTTTGCCTCATTTTAATAACCATACTGTAAAATTCTGACTAGTTTTTTTTTTATATATAAAACACTAATGGGGGTCTTTTTAAGGGGAAAGGCCTATTAAGAGCACAGGTCATCTATAAGAAGATAAGAGCTTCTTCTGTTATCTCTTCTCTTTCCTTTTACAAAAGGAACCAGTGTAACCAATTGCACTGATTTAAACTGTGCAGCCACATTTTAATATTACAGTGTCTTCAGTCTCCTGAGTGCCCTTGTTGGCTTTTCTCCTTCTTGTCCTATACAAAATGTGCCCTGTTTGTCAAAACCCAGCGGCAGAAATCCCTTTGCACAGGACGTGCACTGCGTGCAGGTGATCTCCAGCACACAGGAGAGCTGAAGGCACCAATATGACTGTCAGGCACACAATGGCACCCAGACCCAAGCTGCTTTCATCAGCATTAGAAGGATTCAAGAATATGTTCACTGAAAGCCAATATCTCACAATAACTCCCTTCTAAAATATACCTGGTTGCTTTGCACCTCCATGTTTTCTTCCAGCTGCTAGCATTCATGCAACACTGCACTACTGCCTACTTTTACATCATACTGTAAGTATAATGCTGTATCTGTATGATACTGCACTGCTATGCACAGAGTCAGAATATTCTATATGTGCTTTTACATGAGTTTTGGCCCTGCCAGACTTGTAACCTGAACACCCGCTGCATATAGCAAAGCCTCTGCCAAACCCATGGGGGCTGCAGCACTCTCCCTTTGAGACCCTCAGGTTTGCGTTGATTCGTAACACGCCAAATAGGGTCAGGATGAAGCTCTGCAATGTGCCTCTCAGGTCAGCTCTGGCCTGGCCTGGCCCTGCTTCCCTTAGCCTGCCAGGACAGCAGCACCAGCCCCACATCTAAAGGGCAGCTGGGCTCCCAGCTGCAGTCACTAGCAAATGGCCAGGAGGTGGAAACACTTACACACTCCCAACCAGGGCAAGACAAGCCTCGGTGCTGAAAGTCTCAGCAGTTTGCTTTTCCTCCCTAAACACTAAGGCTCAAGCTGTGGAAATCGCTGTTGCTTTCTGAAAAGCTGCACTTTAAGCCAAGCTCTGATTTTGTGGCCTTTGCAAAGACCACCTCTCAAGAGGCAGAGGAGACTTGCAGGCTTTGCTGCTCTCCAAACAAACTCCATACCCCATCCTCTGGGACTGCTCCCTCTCCTTTAACTAAAGGCAATAAACAAGCAAGGCCAACAGCAGCACAGCATCCAATATTTGTAAGTGGATTACGCAAAGCAAAATTGTTATGGGAATCTTCCTAACACGTTCACATATGTTTTTGCCACTTTGTTGCCAGCAAGGACACCTTATAGAATATAAAACTACCCCGAAAGCATATGCAGCTCAGCTCTGGGAGTCATTTTTGAAGGGCTGTTGCTTCCTGGATATGAGCAAAGGTTATTTCTTATTTTGAACAGATATAATCTAGACAGATGGAGCATCAAAGGGGGAGGACTGAACTCATGATCTGCTTGTTTCCTGAAGAGCTTTTTGTGACAAACATTGTTAAAGAAAAAGTCTTTTTTTTTTTTTTTTTTTTTTTTTTTTGGTAAATCTCAATGAATTAAAATACAGCACCTGAATTAACAACTTATTGACAGGAAGGTTTTATATTAATTACTTAAACTTCAAGTGCTGGAAACAGATGAATCAAGCAGAAAACAAAATAGGTCAAAATACTTTGTAAGCGCACGCATTCCAGTAAGCTGAAAATTAATTCTCTTCCCCCTTTTGTGTTCACAAAAGCAACCCCATCAAAGTCAAGGTTTTCATATTTACAGGAACAAGGATCTCAATCTTTCTTTTCAAGCTGTGACCAGTGTCAGATCACAGAATCATCCATCAAGATCCTCAATAATTCATCTCTTTCCCTGCCTTGATTACTGTCTGAGATGAACAATGTGTCCTAGAAGCTATTGCGCTATTTGAAGACCTCTGAACCTGTATGTAGCAGACTGCAATCTAGTAAGAATTTCAGCCTCTCTTGCTAATTTACTATGAGGACATGCTAAATCCTTGCAGGATTCCAATAATGCAGAAATTCAAACTGAAAACCCAGCGCAAGCATACACTGTACTTGTACCTGAGTTCAGTTTTGCGTTAGCCAGTATTTACCTTGCTTTGCCTACAACCAGGCTATAGTTTTCCCAACATATTGGGAAATCTTCTCAGGTCCTCCCTTCTCTCTAACTTCAAACTCCACCGATAAAGGGGGAAAAAAGCAACATTAACTTGGGATTGCTTTCCAAATGTCCATGTCCTTAAGTGACAGTCCAAAACCTGCCATTTGGCAACTGAAATTCAAAGCTAAAGAACCAGTCTGTCCAGACTGAATCTTCATAGATGACCTGTCTTGGGTTCACTAAGTTATCTTACTGCCAAGTAAGTCTACTGTGCAAATCTTCTAGCAAAGAAATTCAAGAACCTCCAAAACAGACACACACACACACACACATATATATAAATATTTGGTATATATATCCAAATATACTCAGAAGTGAAGGAAAAGATTGCAGGTGTCTCATTACCTGAGTTTGATGCAACCAGCAGAGAAATGCTTTATCCATAAGCAACCCAGCATTTTTACAACTAAAAGCAAATGTAGAAGGAAAGAACGTTGAACTAAAGAGAATTAAATCTATTTCCCCTGTTTCCTTCATTCAGGCAACTGCTTAATACATCGATCTTCCACACACTTCCATTTTCCCCACCAATACATTTCTTATAATTGGAATGAGCTGCTCTATTAAGCTTCTTAATAGATTCTATGTTCTCAAAACCCAGTGACTTCAGGACAATACATTAAAATAGACAACAAATTAAGCTCGGTGTTTGTGAATGTGAGGCTCCATCAACAGCGACCTTTAAAGCTACAGCAAGGATGCTGTGTCTAATAGGTCTAATTGCATTATAGTTTGTGTCAGTGCTACTACAGAGCTCTGAAGTTCTTTGAAAGAAGCTCGTTGTTGGTAAATAACAAATTACAGACCTGATATGAAGAAGCAATGGACACGTGGGGATGTTCGCAAATAGACTCAGAGCTATGGGTCTTAGATGTGTGAAAATCAGGACCTCCATTAAGAGCTACATCCTCTAGTGTGGACACAGCCTGGTTGGAGCAGTGAAGTCACAACTGGCCATGGCTTGGTACACGCAAGTAACATCAAGCCTTTATAAGCAGAACAGAAGTATTTTGACAGCCTAATTCAGTTATTTTAATTATTTCAATCGGATCTAATAACTGTGCCACCATACCACATTAATTAACTTAGTTTGAAATACAACGTGAACAGGGCTTTTATTTTTAAGTCATTACAAACCCGTAATTCCATTTTAAAATAGTAAATGATATAAAACGATTCTCTCAAAGCTAGTCAGCTCTGGAATGATTCCTACCTCCTTCCATAAAGCCAAGTACATTACTGACGTAGAACCTCGTGTACTCCAGTACAAGTCACCTACTTCAGCTTGAAAACAGACTGATGAGACAAAAAGAGTGAGGCATAATTAGCTAATTAGCTGTACCTCCCACAGCACTGACTGGGTTCATCTGAGATAAGCATAGTTCAGTTCCTCGTTTTACCACCTGTGAGCACCGATGCTCTCTGATAACGTGGGCTTTCTTGCTGTACTCCACCAGCTGTCCAGTAGTTGTAAATATGGGCTTTTTTCATCTTTTTTTCTAACAGTTAGACAGTCAGACAAATACAGTGACAACCATAATCTATAGGTTGTATCCCCACAGCAGAGGATTTATAGTGACCTTCTCCAGAGCACTGTAAATCATGGCCCAGGTACAATTAGCAAATGTACTGGACCCTGGCCAAGCTCTCTATCACCATAAAACCTAGACAGTTCTGGGTCTCCTCCAGTCCAACGCAGCGACAGAATGCTGAGATGCTTACTAAACCTGTTTTCTCCTATAAATTCCCCCAAAAACTGGCTCTGTAGGAAATGCAAATGTTTTGCAATCTCTCTTATAGCAGAGCCACTGTCACTGCAGTGGAACTTTGCAGATGGAAGAAGCGCCCTTGCTCAGTGTGCAGCCTTGAGGACAGCTGCTCAAGCAATAAATACTTCTGGTAGGAAGGTGCCCTCTTTTCTGTTTGTTTTTAAACCTAAATACAGGAAGTTTGGATGGCTACAGCTGGCATTTTTCCACACAGACACCAACAAAAGCCTTGAAAACTGCTAACTACCAGCAGATCCCCAGCAAACCAAAGCTCAGCTAAGGTCCATTCATATCTATTTGCCACAATAGGGCTGGACTCTGTTGATTGTTGCAGGCCAGCAGTGGGTACACCAGCTATCTCACATCTGAGCTTGGCATCACAAAGACATGGAAAGAGGTGGGATCAAGGAGAAGCACAATAGAACTGGAAACAGCACTGCAGAACGAAAGACCAAAGTCACAGGGGATGACTCTGTTCAACAGCTACAACCAAAGAGCAGCAGCTGTTTCTTCATCAGGAGATAATCTTCAGTATTACAGAATAAATCATTCTCTCATATTCATGTGACCTCAGGTGAACCTTGAAGATAAAAACTGAAAAAAATCAGTTAATTCACATGAGGCTGGTTTCAGCCAAATACCACACAGGCAAAAATGGATGCATTAGAATGTGAATATTATGAGTACACAGAACATTATGAGATTGAGGTAATCCTAAATGCTAGATGTTAGCACAGAAATCTACATACTCACTCAACAGAAAGCTTTTGTAGGAGGGAACCCACAGGGAATCTGCCATCAGAGATGGGAAATTTTACCACAATGTAATAATAATTAATTTTGGCTTAATGATAAAGAATCAACTCATTTAGGAAAGAGACTGAGAAATAAGTCATTTTATCTGAGTTGCTTCCTGTTTGAAGTATTAAATAGACATTTTACAGTAATCATTTCATGTCATGTATGGCATAACCAAAAAATTCCTCTGCAAAGAACAGCTGTTCCAAGCTTCCCATCAGGCTGAGAATGACTTCAACCATCAGCTAACACAACCAGAATGACATCTCTTCTACCTCTTCCCTCCGCTCATCTTAATTCCAACAACAAACCATCACACCAAGACATGGGAAGACACTCCTCAAAGAAAGTACCGCTGTTTGCGCCTACATTTCAGTAGTTGCATTCAGGAAGTACCTATCACTGCTTAGCCAGAAATTGCACAACTCCTGCCCAGAAACAGCTGACCTTCATGTCTTTAACTAGAAGACCTGCTAAGGGCAAAATTTAGGCAATGGCCAACACAGAAACACATTCAGTGATGCTCATCCACAGGAGTTCATCCTTTCACTTCAATCCACTAGAACTATGATAAAATACAAAGAAACCTGGGAATAAAACACTTTATTGGCTGGGCAAATATGCAGTATGGGTAGAAAAGTATTGAAATACAAAGTCCTCCAGAACATCATCTAGAAAAAAATCACAATTCATAGTTCACCATCTTATATACATTTCCAAATGTATTCCATAGCTTGAGAAAGGTCACATTCACATTCTTCCTCTCTTGGAAGCACATTCAGCGCAGTCTAATGTTTTTTGTTTTTGTTGTTCCAAGACAAAACTGCACACAGCCATCATATTTTCTCATTTGTCTCAGAATACGATAGAATTTTACGCACTCTTTGCTCCCTCGCTGGATCCTTTCAAACTTGACTTCTGCCTCTTTTTCTCCCTTTGTCCCAGTATTCGATAAATTTTCTTCTTAGCCTCCTTCTGTCTCTTTAATTTCTGTTCCTCCTCCTTCTGTTTAACTTTAACATATTCTTTAACCTGCTGCCGATGTTTTACTTTGGCTTTCTTTATCTTGTAATTATTCACTGCGCTCAAAGCATCGAGTAGGGCCGATATCTACAACAGAAAGCAAAAATAAATAAATAAATAAATAAATAAATAAATATTCAAATATATACAATATAATATATAGAATATACAAACAGTTGAGTTTTGTAGCAAGAAACAGCTGAAGCTCAGCAGACCTCAGCTGTATTCTGAATCAGAATACAGGGCAAATTCAGGGCAAATTCCTAACATTTTTCATACCTGTTCCCCATTCTAAAATGGTTTCATTATCTCTATCTTGTTGGGAAGTTAATCAAATACTTAATTTTTGTGAACTCTAATTTTGATGCTATTTAGGAAGCTGTGCTTAGTTGATTAACTGTTTAGAGCACTTATGCTGGAGTTGTAAGCATGCTGCAATTCTCCATTCCCAAAATAGAGAATTCACTTTGAATCTCACCTTTAATATACAGCAATGACAAGACAAATAAAGGACTGCAGCTGTCAACTTAAACTGCCCTACCGTGAGAGGACTGTATCCGTTTAAAACACTTTGAAGGTACCCTGACAAGGACAAAAGTTGAATCAAGTGAGCTACTAGTTTAATAATTGGATGCTATCTACTCAGAGCCATTTCCATACGTGTGCTAAACAGGAACAAAACAAAATGACAATTTTTCACTACAAGCGTATACATATATATATCTTTAGCCCTAGTAGCACTTTCAAGTGATAAAAAAATAGTTAGAAATGGTCAAAGCAACACATTTTCCAGTAGGGAATCCTTGTTTCAGGTGATAATTACCTTCTTTTCGTGAGGCTCCCTGATAACAGCTGGTCTCCGCAGATCTTTTGGAGTCTTGCCCTTCTTCTCAAGATTCTTAGGCTTGTTCTTAAACGGCAGTGCTTTCTGCAGTGCTTTTGGAATGTGGAGCTTATTGAAATGCCTTTTCTCCCTCACAATAGGCTAAAAGAATGGATACAGAACATGTATATAAAAGTCATGACCTTATGAGAGCTTTCATCTGATTTCCTACCACTGGGGAAGATTCTCCACATTCTTGCACCTGTAAAATGAAAACTGCACACAAAAACTTAACCCCTGCTTTACTATTCAGACTACTTCATAAACTCTCATTGATACCAAACATTTGCTTTCCATTGATTCTCTCCTCTCTGTGGATAATATGATTAATATTAAAATATGAAATGAACACACGTTTGCTCTGTTTGCACAGGTCTAGGCCACAGGGTACATTAGAGTGTGATCACTGTTTAAAAAGGAAAGCATAAAAGAATTTATATATCAAATATACCTTATAGAGGGAATCTTTGTTCTGTTTCAGTTTGATGCCTCGCTCATGCCTCAGCTGGCCTGTTGTCCTCATCCCTCTCCAACTTTCTTTCTCACCTGCTGGCTTCAGCAACGATGTGACAGGGTTATAAAATCTGGGGATAGACACAGGATACCAAGTCCTCACAAAGACAATATCTGAAAGAAAAGCAAGATATCACTTGGCAGTTCATCACAACCACACTCTACACAAATACTGTCTGAATAGAAATAGACAACTAACGTGCAGAGCATGTGCTAGCATTGTGGTTTGATCTATCTACCAAATCTGCTCAACTTCAGGCAAAGGCAACATAACTATTTGTACCACTTGGTTCTGTACAATCTAAAGCAATCACAAAGACTATACAGTCCTGAAGAACAACCACATTAATACCACGCTATCCATTCTTCCTATTGAAGACTAGCACAGGGGTTCACATTTAAGTATTTGTGCCTATACTGTGACCAATAAAAGCCAATTTGCCTCCTGTCTGCGTATTTTTAGAGAAGATTTAGAGAAGTCATGTGATAACAGACCCTTGTCAGTCTTAGCAAAGTGCAACTCACCACTCATCAGCAACTTGTCTTCAAACGTTGCCCTGAAAGCACCTGCTGGAGCTCGGAGGGCTTTTTTAATCTGTCCCCGGATACCGCTCACAGTACGAATTGCTGCACCTTCAAATTTAGCCACTTCCAACTGAGAGTTAAACATGCCCTGAAAACGTAAATAACTCACCATTAGTCAATTTAACCATAAGTTAACAATTTAACCATAAGTTAAATTGTATGATATATGTCAGCCACAAAAATGTAAGTAATCCCCACCAATTGTCTGATTAAGAAACACAAAGGAAAGAATACTGCCTTTATACTACAAGTGCTGACCACATCAAAAACCTACTTAACTGACTTAAAGTTACTAGAAGTAATCATAGAATCACAGAATGGCCTGGGTTGAAAAGGACCACAATGACCACCTGGATTCAACCCCCTTGCTATGTGCAGGGTCGCCAACCAGCAGCTCAGGCTGCCCAGAGCCACATCCAGCCTGGTCTTGGATGCCTGCAGGGATGGGGCATCCACAGCCTCCTTGGGCAACCTGTTCCAGTGCGTCACCACCCTCTGAGTGAAAAACTTCCTCCTAACATCCAACCTAAACCTCCTCTGTATCCGTTTAAAACCATTCCCCCTTGTCCTATCACTGCCCACCCTCATAAACAGCCATTTCCCCTCCTGTATATACGCTCCTTTTAAGTACTGGAAGGCCACACTGAGGTCTCCCTGAAGCCTTTTTTTTCCAAGCTGAAGTTGCCCAGATCCCTCAACTCATCTACTTTTTGAGTCATATATCAGTTTATTTGCATTCAAAAAGACATACTTAAAACTCTAAAACTATTTGAGATAATTTGTCCAGTTCTATTTAAAAGTTACTTGCTGGAAAACTGCATACCTTAAAAGCAAGTAAGCTGCTCCATTCTTAAACCACAAGGAAATCCAGGCACATTGTGCATTTCAAACAAATACTTTGGTGTTTGGCTGTTAGAATCAGTGTTTAGCTACTTCCTGCCCCAAATGCAGAACAACCTAATCTCATCCTCAGAGTCCAACTAAGGACAGCTGGAGGATCTGTGAAAATTCACTTCTGCAACACTTTTTGTGGGAAACTGTTCTGTAACTGTAATTGTGAAGTCCTAAAGCACTGCTAGCAATCAACTTTGATCCCACAGCTGCAATTCAGAGGGGTCAAACAGACTGGATGACACCAGTCATTGTTCAGAACTGTCCTACACTATGAGATGCTAACTTATACTGAGCAAGGAGTCTATTCCAGAATTCTTGTCTGGTTAACAGGAAAAATCTATATATAGTACCTTAAGAGACACTAAGCAGCGATCATGGAGAACTGCCTCAGGAAGACACACATAGTCCCAAGTTGCATTCCTTCCTAACATTGCTGCGTACTTTTGTAGCACATACGTACATACCTACCTTAATAAAAGAAGTGTTCTTATATATTTTGAATGGAAAGCCAGTTAGCTTTAATTTCTTCACAACCATTATAGATTTATCTAAATCGAGCACAACTCCTGTGGCAGCTATCCGGAAATCAGGCTGAAACAGAGCAAAAATACACTGATGAACCACATCTACCAAAGAGTCATACATCATGTATTTACCAAAAAGAGAAGAAACCATTTCACTGCTACAACTACACAGTTTCTAAGAGCTTGAGCTCTGAATTTCTAACCTTTCCAGGAGTACTGCAGCATGAAAAATACAAACTGACTTTGTACAGACAAGTTAAGGTACTACTGATGGAACATTCCTACCACTCACTAATAAGATTTCCAGAGCTGCCATTCTAATTAACTCGAAAGCAATTTAGATGTCCTTGTTATCTACTTTACAGAATTCTCTTTATGAAACAGAACATTACGCAGAGTCTCAAAGGAGAAGAGTTGTGCACTGCGGGAAGTCACTATTAAGTTGTGGACGCGTGATGAGAACAACCTAATACTTGTAACAAGGATGAGACTGTGCAACAGGACAGGTTCTAACAACAAAGTCTTTCATTAGGAATATCAGAATCTATGGTATGACTGATCTACCAGTTAAAACCTTCCCCCTCAGATCTATAGGTTATATACACAGAAGACCTTTGGAAAACAGTCATTGAAGTTCTGTTGTAATGAACTTACTGTTGTGCCACTGACAGACTGGACTGCCAAAAATCCTGTTCCCTGAGGAGTGATGGGCCCTACAGGAAAATCAAAGGATTATGAAGGAACTCACATGTAACAGCTTCTACTTACAATTCAGAAAGCTGAGAAATTCTTGGTGTAGAATACCAATGACTGAAGCCAAAGAAAGGTTAAACACAGCCCAGGACTCACACTGCTAAAGTTACAGCAATTATTTGCATGTTCATTTACTACTCGTGCAGAGAATCATTTGCAGGGTCAGGCCTGTATGCAAGCAAATGCTTGCCTTCTCTCTGTATAAAAGCTAGACAAAGCTTCTCCTTGGTATGATACAACCACGCAGAACATTCATCACTTGATTAAAAGCCAAATAATTCACCCAGCCTTCTCTTTAGCAACTGCCCGTTTTACCATACTATTTGTTATTTCATATTCCACAGGGAACACAACTTCTAAAAAACATTTATCATCCTCAAAGCTTCCAGCTGTATTCCCTAATATATCCCATAAAACCTGAGTATTTTATAATGATAAAGTGATTCGGGAATTCCCTCACCCCAGAAAGTTGCTCCACAATGCATATGTTGTGGTGTGTACTTGAGAAGCCTATGACGCCCATTGTGATCTTCAATGTAGAACATGGGAATAGTCTGAAATCGCCTCCACCCTAATGAGAGGATTAAAGGATCACGTGTCTTAAGTATCTTCTTATACCATCGGTGCTTCTTCAGGCGCAACTAATTAGAAGAGAAGATTAACAATGCTCTAACAGGATAATCACATTCATTTTGAAATTCAAGCCTTAATTCTCCAGAATTATTGAAAGCAGCTTCCATCTACACTAGAAAGTTCTTACTCAGAAAGCTTTATTCAGAACCACTGAACACTGTAACACAGGCTGGACTACAGCTAATAAGCTTTTCACTGTTCAAAATCCCATTTGTATGCAAATAAATAGCGAAAAAAAATAAATCAAGTATATATATATAACTTAGTAACTATATATATATATATATATATATATATATATATATATATATATATATATAGTAACTATATATATAACTAGTAACTTCTCTCTAGCTACCTATCTGTAGAACATACACCTTGGCATACAACTCATGCTAGCAATCTAATGACCACAGTACCAGCATACGGCAGTCCTGAGTCATCTCTGCAGAACAACATTAGTGATTCCACTATTCAAGAGGTAAAGATGAATGCTCCTCTCTGGTTATCATATTCTTAATAAGGAGAAAATAAGGAGCAACTCTAGACACTGTGAAGCACAGCCATACTGAAATGAAGTGCACTCACAGCTCTGGCTACATACCTGTACATATCCGACGTTCCCTTCACTGTTGCCTAAGCCACCCAGGACAATGGGATAATGGGGGTCAAAATTCAGGACAAATTCACATGGGACATTCTCAATCTCTATTCGAACGTACATCCCAGGCCGAAAGCCCTCATACTGCACTCTGGTCTCATCATCTTGGTCTTCAAATTCAGTTTTATTAAGCTACGCAACAAGGAGAAAGTCAAGGAGAAAGTCATCACGTTGTACAAAATTCAAGCATTAACAACTTGTTCGTGAGGTGCCAGTTCTATTTAAAACATGCGAAGATTTATATAAATCTTTTCAGAAAGATCTAATAGGTTTTGGGACTCTTTATTCAGACTGAGATCTCTGCCACCATGAAATTCTTCCAATTTGAAATCCCAAGAGGGGCTGTTAGTCTGCTTGAAATACAGCGCCCAAGAGAACTAAATGACTGAGTCATTTCCGATATATCTTTCATAGGGGTGACTTTGGATTCTGAAGATGTAACTGTCAAAAGTTTTTTGATTTAGGAACCCAATTACTTTTTGAAGTTAACATCCTGATCTTCAGGTGTCACCATGAGGAGACTGGGCTCCTATCTTACCCAGCAGCTTAAAATTACTTCTGTGTCCTCAAATACTCTGTATCCTCAAAAAGGGTCTTTTAAAACTCTCTGTGGCATATAAATGCAGATATGTAAATATTTAACAAGATATCCTTATGATTAAGATAAGCTTCACCCTTTACACTCCTACTCTATCTCCTGATGTTCAGCTACCTGTGATGCACAACGTCACATTTAAGCAAAACATTTCAATTTTTCAAGATGTGTTTACACATCCCCAGTTTGAGACACTGGCCCTTTCATCCTGCTGTAGGGGCACAGCTGACAGCTGCATATGGCAATATTCTTCCAAGCCAGCCAAATAAGACATTTTTAAGTTTAGAAGCCTAGAACAAAATCAGCATCCAGAATTCATCAGGCATTTATGCCTAAGACTCCTACTAAACACACACAGCAATCATCATCAATTATTTTTCCATAAGTAACTTGACTGAATAGGGAAGAGATCACCACACACAGCTTAATCCTCTATTGTTAGCAATGCAAAAACCACCCTGAAAATAATATCAGGAAAATGCGATGCAAGTTAATATGAGAAGGATTTTCCCCTTCTTCCACAAAGAAGGATGTTTTCCAGAGAAAGGACCAGAACTCCTCTCTCAAGCTTTATTATTTTGCTTTTTGGAAACCTTCCATGCTAGTCTACCAGTAAATGATAAAAATCACCAAAAACTCCTGAATAGGTCAAGATAGATCACGTAAACTTCAGTGAATTTTAATGTCATTAACTGATGTCAATTTAAACCAAGCTCTTCATTGCTGGGTGTCTCATGTGTGTCTCCAGAAAAGACCTTTAGGCAAACACCGTTGGCTATCTCTGAAGACACACAGACAGATAAAACGATAAACTGACAGCTCGTACCTGGGCTTGTTTATGCATTTCCTCTTTAAGATCATCAAAGTACGTGGCGTCCCCTTCATCGTACTCTGCATCAAACATTTCTTTCAGTTTCCGTTTCTTGTCCAGGCGCTCCTTTTTCGCTTCCTCCTCCTCAGCTTCTGGTTTGGACTTTTTTCCATCACTCTTTTCTTCATTCTCAGACTGATGAATGATAATTTCACAAATACATATAATGGTGTCCACTGAAAACCAGCCATTCTGACTGACATTTTTAATATGCATTACTATGGAATATTCTGTCACGATCCAAGTGATCACACACTTACTGTCATCTCAAATGGGAATATTTCTTAAGTCATTCATAGAGAATGACTTCATTAATAACCATAACATTCCATAAACTAAACATGTTCCTTTACATTAAATACACTTCTTGACTTCATGCTAATTTTTAATGTCAGGGAACAGATCCTAAGACTGGCTTACTATTCTACGCCTAAAATAAGCACAAAGTTAAAAAGGAAATAAAGTAATTAACATTGAGTAATCCTGCCCTGCAAGGCTGTACTCTAGGGGCTAGAAAGGCCTAAATTAGTTCATAAACTGTTTGAACAGTTCCCAAATGACACCATTACTCAACTCTATAAAGTCAGGTTGTTCAGAGTAAAAAAACATTAATGACTACAGCTCCATTCATAGAAGATATCCAAGTCATGGGAGTGAAGTGCTTCCATCAACCTCTCCTACGTAGACATGAGGAATGTAAGTTTCCACTGCTCACTGTGTTAAAACAGAGCTCTGTAATCTTCCAAGAGGCATAACATGGTATGAACAGTTACAATCACACTTGGTTTTAAAATACTTTTCTCATAACTCCAGATCCTGACATCTTCAGTTCAATAGTGAGGACTGTTGTCTTGCCTAATTGATCTTAAACAACATCTGAGTTTGAGACTAAAAATATATGCTATTACAGATACTTATAGGCTCCTAAGTCATATATCTTATCTTCCTCACTCCTATTGGTTTCTTACCAAATGACAAATGAAATGTATTACATGGTCACCTATCACTTGATCAGAAACACACATGCTACTCCAGAACAAAGATAGAGGTCATACCTCATCTCCTTCAGCAGCAGGCCTTCCTTTGTGCACAACACCTGTTTCAAGATCTTCAAAATCTCCATACAACTCCTCTGCAACAAAACACCTGACAGTTACTACTCTTTTTAGCCAAGTGCAAATGACCAGTTTGTCATGCCATAAAAAAATAATTTCTGCTTATCTCTATCCACAATACTGAAAACAATAAAATACATACAGGTGTTTTTTTTAAAAAAAAAAAAAACAAAAAAAAAACCACAAAAAAACAAAAAAAAAAAAAAAAAAAAAAAAACCAACACATAAGAAGCAATTCTTTACTTTGAGGGTAGTGAAACAACAGAAAAGGTTGCCCAGAAAGGGATGTGGATGCCCCCTCCTGGAAGCATTCAAAGCCAGACTGGATGGGGCTGTGAGCAACCTGGTCTAGAAGAAGGTGTCCCTGCCTATAGCAGGGCATTGGAACTACATGTTCTTAAAGGTCCCTTCCAACCCAAACCATCATATGATTCTATGTGTAAGTAGATAAATTTATATACACAATGCAAAGTTGACACGATCAAGTGTTAACTCACAACTTCATTTCCTAATTTAAGTTACAAGCCCTATCTTTCAGAGAGTAAATCTACAAAATATTCTACTTGTATATTTCTTACAGCAACATTCAAATGTGTTAACAACAGTGTAATGCTGTCCTAATTTACAGTCTGAAAACAACTGTGCAAGTATTAGCAGGACATTCTAAATACATAACTGTGCAGTAATTCCTAAAACTCCTATATCTATTGATGCCTTCTTCTTAAAACACAGAATCACCAAGGTTGGAAAAGACCTAAAAGATCATCCAGTCCAACTGTTCACCTATTACCAATAGCTCCCACTAAACCACATCCCTCAACACAGCATCCAATCGTTCCTTGAACACCCCCATGGTTGGTGACTCCACCACCTCCCAGTCCAGTGCCTCACCACCCTTTCTGAGAAGTAATATTTCCTAATGTCCTAAAATACACATACCGTCTTCTTCCAACAACTTTGCTGCATCTTTATCTTCTTCCCACTTTCCCGTAACAAAGCAATCTCTAATACTGCTCATAACCTGCAAAATAAAGTGTTGTTGACTTGTACAATTGAAGTTTCTCATCAACACAAACATTCTATTATGCATTTCCCTCTCCTCAACCATCTTCCAAATCCAGAGATAATTTGATACTTGCACACACAGATCTGAATCAAGACACCATTACCAAAACTACAGAATTCCTCAGTCAAAAGGAGGAATGAGAAGACACCTCAAACCTTGCCCGAAAGTCTTTACGCTAACAGTCTCTACGTATTGTATTTTCACTCATGCTTTTTACTTCTGTATAAACAGAAAGCTACAATCCACCAGTTAAGAGGTGAGCATTCAACAGACTCATTCTAACTTACCATTGAATACCTCAGCTAGAAAATATTCCTCGTGACTGTAAGTAGCAGAAGATGTAACAATGACTGTAGCTCACATAGATCGGTTTCAGTGACACCTCTCCATAATCAGTAGTGCTTTTGGAAACGTTGTCAGGACATAACAAGTACAGGATTTGCAAAAGCAACTATCTGACTGAATTACCTCTTCTAAATCCCAGTCTTGAGGCTTCTCCACCAGAAATTTGGAGCAGTCAAGACCATTAGCCTTCTGTTTGGATTCGTCTGGACGGCTGACATGAAACAGACCTCCAAGTTCATCACCTGCATCCTCACTTTCATTGTCTTCATCCTCAACAACTAAACGAAACAAACTGTGATTATTTCCCCAAAGTACATGAATTACCTTGGTCAAAAAACCTTCTCCTGCTTTACATTTCACGGTATCTGGAGTAGGTGCAACCAGAAAGATACTATATGCTATCAGTTTCAGCTGTGCAGCTGTTCCACACTGTAACATGCAGCTTAATACTAAACTCTATACAGTTACCTGAACAACCTGCAGTCCAGTTCCAGAATATTACCCATTAAACAAACAGTGCTCATTAAATACTGTAAGTAGACACAACACTGGACTAGTTCATAAATGAAGAATACCAGATTTGAGAATCTACTACTAAATCTTTCCACTTCTGCACTGTGGAAGTTTTATAGAAGCCAAGTACCCATTGTATTCTATGTAGGCTCTGCATGATGAGGTTAATACATTCAGATAAATACTGGAAAAGCTGCAAATTAGACAGGACAAATTACAAAAAGAAAGAAATCTTATCTCCTTTCTAACCCAGAATTTCTTTTTCCTCAGTGAACACCTTGGACATAATAATGCACAGAAGTGATAACACTGAGACGCATCTAAGACAATATTCCACTCTCAGTCACTGTGAAAAAGAAATTATTGAAAACAGACCAAAAAAAAGTAGTACCTGATGAAACACAAAAATTACCAACATGGATTTTTCCAATTGCAGTTATACAAGTATAAAAGTGACCAAAATTCAGATATATGGGGGAAAATAGTTACACCATAGAACAACCACCCAGTAGTCCCCCAGACAAGCTCAGTTTAAAGGAAAACTAACAACTGCTTTTATTACAAAAGGAAGTGAGTATTGTCAATTAGGAAATTCAATTAACTCTCCTCAAGACTCTCACTAAAAGAGCTCCAAGTATCAGACTTAGAAACATGCTATCTGCTACAAACCTACCATATATTAAGATATAACAAATTCGTACCTGCTCCATATACAAGCTTACGAAGATTTGGGGTTGCCTGCTGCTGTCTTAGAAAGGCCTGAGCTGCCTTCTGTGTGAGGTCCTCTTTCCATTTAAGTGCACCTGAAAAGGGAACAAGTAGCATCCAAGTTCAAAAAAGGGCAAAACTTGGGAACTACATGAACTCTTCAAATAAGGACATAACCTCAACAGACATTTGATCTGTTTTTTGTTTTTTTTAAACTCCATATATGCACAGAAACAAATTGCAGACAACAAGCTGAAGCTCTGATTGTTTTTTTTCCCCTAATGAATCCTTATAGGATAAAAGCATAAGAGATAACTACCAACAATAATAGATTTTACTCTTTTCAAATGTGGAATTATACACTCAAAGAATCACAGAATGGCTGAAGCCAGACCTCCAGTAGTTAACTTCTTTAGCTCTGCTGCTCAAGCAAGGTCACCAACCCAGGTTGCACATGACAACATTCAGACAGTTCGAGTGTCTCCAAGGAGGGCAATACCAATGCTTCTTATGAGCAACTAAATCAAATGCTCAGTCTATAATTAAAACATTTTGGTCATGTTCCCCCAAGAATAGTTTAAATGAAATAAAGCATCTTAAATTCTTTTACACACAGACCCATAAAGATTACACTTAAATTTGGTGCAGAAATGTCAAAGTTTAGAAAATGAATCACCTCCAATTTGGAGCAAGGAAACCTGAAATCTGTATATATACAAACCAAAGGCTTGAAAGTAAATGGTATCAGGTTTCCAAAAGTGAAGTTTGCCACCCAACAATTATACAAGGTTACAACTCAAATGCACATCGTATTTACTCGTTTTAATATCCTTTAACAATTAGCAATGAAATCAATGAAAAATGTGCAATGAAAAAATTATAACATTTACAGTCTACCTGCAGTGTCAGCAGAAAAATCTGTTTTTTCCTCATACTCCTCTTCTTCTCTCAGCAGATTTTCAACATCATCATCTTCAGCTTCTATAGCTTCAGGTTCAGCTTGCCTAGTCCTGTCAGCTTTCTTCAGCTGAGGGTGCCGAAATCCCTTCCTACCCGATACTTCAGCTTCTAATTCACCATGTGATTTTTCTTCATCATCTCCCTCACTGAGGGATTCAGCCTCAGATTCTGACACCTCTTCTGCTGTGCAATTACCCGAATCTGTTGTGAGCAATGATTTTTTTTTCAGACTGCGACCTATCGACTGTGATCTGGTTTCTTTATCTTCATTCACCAGATCCTTTTGCTCAGATTCCTCAATTCCTTCACTGCCAGCTTCAAATTCGCTATCTGAGCTGTCATTTCCATGCATCCTTTCTTCATCGTCATCATCATCTTCCTCTGTCTCATCTTCTTCAGAGGAAGTTTTTCCTTCTTCTTCAGAACTCACCTCAAGATCATCCTCACTATCAGCAAATGCTGGCAGTTCTCTCATAGTTTCTTCTTTTGCCACCTCCGTTTTCAGACGCTTTGCACTCCCGGGAGCCATCTCTGCCTCCAAGAGCTCTTCATCACTTCCTTCCTCTGCATCGTCTTCATCGTCACCATCGCTTCCACCTTCAGACACGGCTTCTTCTTCTTGCTCATCTTCCTCATCACTAACTGCATCTCCATTTTCTTTCTTTTCTTCTTCATCAAATAATGCTTTCCGCCGTACTCTTCCAGTCTTCAAATCAATCTGCCTCTCTTCTTTGGGCATCACAAACCTATTGACGGTGAAGAGCAAAGAAATTTTAGCAAAACAATTTGGTTTCGTGTCAATAATTTAAAACATACTTGTGGAAAGAACATCAAAAATAGAGAGAAATTATGGAACACTCTAGAAAGAGAACAGATGTTGCGAAGTCAGAAAAGCCCTCTAGTTCAAGTTTGCTGCAAATTGGAGATGCAAATAGCCCCACGAAATCTCTTCACCTGCTGTAGTATGAAAATAGGTTCAATAATGCATTTCACTGAAGACTACAACTGCCATTCCCTCAAACTCCAAAAAGAACTGCACTACTTAAAGCTGAACCATCCAGGAAATTCTGGGTGGTAGAACTATACTGCTTATAAAACTTTCTTAATACCAATTATTCCTAATTCAGATTATGTATTTGGCATGAGTAGCCTAACAAAAAGAACTAAGAAGCCACTCTGTTCACCCCACAGCTGTACAGTAACAATAATAAAAAGATAGTAGTAAATATCCAAAAGGTTATTGTATGGTGACAATAACGTAAAGATGGTAGTAAATACCCAAAAGGTTATTTAAAGGAAAATCTCGCCTACATGGAAGCCTTTGGTCTGCTAGGAAACGCTGAGGCAATCTCCACCAAGAAGCGATCTCCAAGAGATGCTGCCTTAGTGGTGGTCAGCCCTTAAATGAGGTCTAGAGGAGGTGGAGTCAAGCTCGACTCCTTCCGGGAGCGCAGCTGAATTACCCTCACCTGTGTTCCCACAGCTGACCTGACACTTGCCTCAGCTGATTAATCAAAGGTTCAGGCTGTGATTACCAGTTTCCCATACAACAGCACTGAGAAATTTTCCTAAATGAGAACTTAAAATCAGACTCTTGTTATTACTCAAACATTGCTCCGAATTCAAAACTTACTCTTGTTCTACATCTTCTGAACCCAACGGCCCGGAGTCCATGAAGAGAGAAACCTTGCTTGATGCCATCTTAGTATCTATGGCTGAGTGAGTGGAGATGAGGCTCTGAACCAGCTCGTGATTTGGTCTCACTTCCTCCTGAAAAACCAAAGTTTGTTAGGTTTTAATTAAGATGAATAAACAGACATCCAATGAACTGTTAATGAAATTATTAATCCGACAAAAACAATAGAAACACACATTTGCAAGAATCATCATCATCATTCTTTCCTGCAACTGCCCTACTTTGTAAAGTAGGGATGACAATATCATTCTAGCACAAGAAGCTTCTATAAATCTCACGCCTTCACACACAAAGCTTCTGAAACTAACTTTAAATACTTACTAACTGATCCTCAAACGTTTTGCATAGAGATTTACACAGAGAAGTCACCGGAAAAGAAAAAAGGAATTCATATACAAGGATTATTTTTCAGCTTATTATTAAACACTTATTTTTACTCCAAAGATGAAAACTACAGATGCAAGAATTGAAATCACTAAAAGAGCAGTATCTTTTACCTCTTCGTTTTCATGAGCATGGCTTCCTCCAAGGTCAATATAAACAGCATCCTTGTCATATACAATACCCCCAACTCCCGAGAGAGGAGCGTAGATCAGCTTTTCTTTCTCACTTAAAGAACGTTTCTTCTGCTGCTCGGGTAGAGCACAGGGGTCTGGTAGGAAGCTCACGTCACTCACAGTGAAGTCCCCTACACCTAGGGAGACAGGCAAGGGGACAAATGAGGTTTTCATTGCATTTTGATTCTAAAATGTGTGCAGTTCATCATGAAGAGAGTAAAAAGAATGTGCAGTAGCATTCAACAGTTCATCACCTCTCTATCAAATATCTGCTTCTGCCATTAAACCAATGTCATTATTAGAGCTGGTATGTTTTACGCTATGTCAAGTGAAACATCACTGAAGATCATCAGATGCTGCCAATATTGTGTTAAACACTGCGAGAAAACTGCAGAATCAAAAAGTCAAACTCATTACAAGTATATACTTTTATAGAAATACGTAACAAAAAGTAAGTTCCAAAAGCTCAACATGCTTTAAAAAGGGTGAAAAAGTCACAGTTTAAAGATACAAATCAAACTGCTATTAAAATACCAACAGCAACACAGATGAGCACAAACACAGTTTCAGGAATACAATAACATACCTGGCATATGAATCTGGCTTTTGTTCTTCAGGTGTGCTCCTCTTAAGTAGCCATAAAGTGATATCTTCCTGTCACATTTGGGATTGATTCGTATATCTTCTGGGTTTGTCAAGTCTTCCATCCTACCAAATGTTAAATAAAAACAAAAAGGAAAATAAACAAGTCAAACCATTCAACAGCCCTAATGAAAAAACTAATTCATAGAAACACAACCACAGCAGCACCGAAGTCACGCTCTTGACTCTTGACTTGAACAATCAATAACAAGAAACAGCTGTATATTAAAACCTGTTGTTGAACACAGACGTACATATCTCCTGATTAACTGACATTACATGAAACACATAGCTCTTTCTTCACACTTTAATTCTTTATATGCTATCCACACTAAACACTCCCCAAACCAACTTTGTTACTAGAAGGAAAGCAAGTAAACACCATAAGACAACTGAAAGACACGTTCCTTTCAGACATGCAATACCTTCTTTTCTTTAACAATGTTAATAAGCAGCACAAGGGAAGGACTGGATGTTTGCTGGGCGATCAGATGCAAATCCCTTCCACAGCCACCTTCTGTAGTGCACAAAGAAGGCAGACACAAACATCCAACCATGGAGGTATATGGCCCATGTTCTGTAACAGTTATAGTAACCTAAAACAATGTTACTGAAAGACTTAACTTATTTTTTCTTCTTCTCTAAGTTCTGTGTCATGATGCTGAACTATTTCTAGCTTTCTGAACAGGGAAGATGCTTTCTGTATTGATATTGAGGAACAGAGAAAGGCACATACCTGTCTGCAAGGACATATGGGTGAGACGTTTGCCAAGTAAGAGGCCTGAACTTCATAACAGAGATGAAACGCCCCAAGTTATGAATTTCCTGCTTTTGATACTCTCCATGAACCATCCCAGACAGATAAAACAGCTTAGCACCCTAAATACATTCAAAAGACATTAAAATATTAAACACGAATACAATACTTGCTAAACTGGAAAAACCTAATGCAATTCTGTTTCAGAAATCATTATTAAAATCTACAGAAAATGACTGAGGGATGCCATACCGGATATACTTCAGTCCAGAATCTGTGCTTTAACCTCTTTTTCGTCTTCTTTAACTGTTTGTTGTTCTTGAATGTATCCAGGTGGGTAAGAATGCCCATAATTTTGGGAAAGCCGTGTACCTGACAAATGTTCAGGAATTCAAACGTCTCCATCTCAAACCCAAAGCTGGCATCAATGAGCATCAGAACCTGAGAACACAACATAGGCAGCTCGTGGTTTAACACCACTACAATGTCCACATGAGCTAAATTCAAAGACTAAGCCTTTAAAGTCATAAGCTGCTCAGAAATGAAAAACTAGCACAACTTATGCTACTGATTTTCAAATAGCCTGAAAATCAACTTGGGCTTTTTAATTACAGTATGCTTCAGAAGTTAGTACCAGTTAGGGAATCAAATCTAATTTTCCAGTCAAACAATCTCCTGTACAAAGATCTCATTCACTGAGTAGAATTGTAGAAAATATAATATAGAGTAACCTACTAAGGCCTGGACTACTTGGTGAATTTAAACAATGAAAAACTGAGCACCCTCCAATAACAGCAGGATCATTTTGCAGGATCATTCTTCTATGAAGAAGTACTTTCAACATAAATTACAGTAGAAATCACAAGCTATTTGTAACTTACCAGATCAGCAACTTTAGCCAGGTCAATCATTGTATTAACATCGCACCCACATTCAATAATAGTTAGCCTGCGTTTCTTACCTGAAAACAAAAGGAGCAGAAACTCAAAGAGAAAGCAAAGGAATTACTGCACTGATTTCTTTTTGGGTTATACTCCTGCAGTCTAGCAAGTGGACTGCCAACTACGTGCAATGGTAAAAGTATTTGTTCTCAAATGCTTGCAATTCTGTGCCACGTTAACCTTTGATGTAAAATTATCAGGCTGAGCACATGGTTTCCAACAAGTTGTTCTGCCTTTTCCAAAAACAAAGTAACAACAGAAGACAAGTCGCATTTTGAAGGAAACCTCTGCTTTGTTTTTTATCTTTGTATCCCAGACCAAAGAGAAAATCCAATTCAGCACATTTTTCCCATCCCATTTATTCCTTTTCTGTCTTTTTATTGTCTATCATTCCTGACAGAAAGCAGATTTATTAGTTTAAGCCTCTCAGGAGTCTACCAACACCAGACACAACTGCTGGGGTTCAAGCAAGAGTTCCCTTACAATCTTCTTGAAATGCTGTGGGTTGGGCTCCTCCTTGGACCTCAAGGATCCAAATGGCAATAAAGAAGAAAGGCCAAGAGGCAACGGCCAAGTACAAGCTGGGACTGAAAACATAACAAACAAAGGAACACGTTTAGATGAACAAAAGCCTAAATCTAACAATTATTTTACAGTTAATAAGTGTGTTTGATAACACAGCCAAATGACTTCTTCGATATGACCAAGAATCAAGAGAACGTGAACACGTCCTAGTTCTAAAAGCAAGAGAACAACGGAGCATAAAATAGGCATTTCCATTTCTTATATCTCTGTTCTCACCTGAAACAAGAGTAACAGGGCCCCGGATTTCAACCAATTTTTGTCTTGTAAAGTTCTTAATGAGACATTTTATTAAGGTGCTCTTCCCAACCTTGGGAGGGCCAACTACAACCACCACCACTGGAGGTGGCTCCAACGGAGTACGGTCAACCACCGGGATGTGATGTTTTTTAGTCTTCAAATCCTGAGTTCTGAGAAGAAATTTAAAACAAGTACAAGAAGTAATTAAAAAAGGCAATAAATATTCATTTAGAAAATCTTCAGTATCTGTAAATACAAAGGCTCACCAGTTGCCTGGCTATCAACATGACCAAAGAACTCTGACTAAGCCTAAGGATCTCTATGGACATTGCTTTTTCCTGGTAAGCTTAGCAGGTAATACAGATGCAGGATGCACCACACTACTGACAAACACATAGATTACAGCACAGCCTTGCCAACGGGGAAAGCTCTGTGAGCCTATCTGTGAAAATTACACTACGTACATTTATAGGTAAAACATTTATACATTTATACATTATATATATACATTTATAGGTAAGGAAGCAGCAGCTAACATTATTACCATGAAATCACATAAACACTGGGAGAGACCTTAAAGCTCACTGGTTCCAACCCCCTACTGTGGGCTGGCTGTAGGGCTCCATCCATCCTGGCCTTGCATGCTACCAAGGATGGGGCACCCACAGCTCCATGCAGCTGTAAAAGGCCTTTACCTAATGGACTGCGTGCTCTGTAACTAATCCCTGCTGCTCACCTATGGAACGTCCTGGCCATCCGCACAGCGGACTGCACTGTGAAGGCTTTGGGGTTTCTCTTCCGTGCATCATCCTCCTCTCCAATCCCCAGATCATTCAGATGCCGTTTCCTTTTTTTCTCCGCTTTCGGCCCGCTGTGCTTGGCACGGTGCTTCTTCTTCTCCTTCTCCTCCATCTTACTCCTTCAACAGCCGCCTACAACCAGCGTGGCATGGAAGGCTTCCGTCTGACCGAGCCCCGTGCTGCGAAGCGGGGCGTACAGAACGCTGAGCGCCCACCCCGCTCCCCGGGCCCAGCACCGCACCACCCGCCTGCACACCGCGTGGGCCCGCAGCGCTTTCCGGCCTCCTCCGGAAACAAGAGACCGCACCCGGCGTTCCGGAGGACACCGCGAACACTGAGGAGGTGCCGCCTGCCGGCTGGAACACTGCAGCGCCCTGTGTGTGCAGGGGTCCTTGTACCTCGTGTACATAGAGCTGACACTGTCCGTGTCACAGCGCCCGCAGCTGTTGCACTGGAACAGGCTGCCCATGGAGACTGTGGATGCCCCAACCCTGCAGGCATTCAAGGCCAGGATGGATGTGGCTCTGGGCAGCGACCCTGCACCTATGCTGGGCTTCTTTGTGCACACATCTCTCTAGGAAGCTTCCCCACAGAGATAACCATTTTCACTAATAAGATAATGCTCCGTGTTTAAGTTTCATTCTCTTATATTTATTTCATGCTATAGAAAAGCAGTTCACAGTGTACATATTAGAATCTAGGCACACGTAAAGCATTCCAGAGTCATATTTTAAGCATTAAAAGAGGATTTACGTGTATAAGTTTCAGCGTGATGTTGCTTTAACCCCCCCTAGAGCTACACACCCCCCAGACTGGTAAGATCACACCGGTCTTACAGATGGCTGTGGAGGTCTAGAAGGCTAAAAACAGGGCCCTGCGTGTCAAGTGCAATGAACACAATGACACTTCTACCCCCAGTGCAGATCTACAAGTTCAATATGACCCCAGTCAATACCCTTCCTTTGGGAAGTTGAGAATCGATTTGTTTGGTGTTGGTTTGTGTTTGTTTTTAATTAAATTAGATCAACGCAATATTAGCAAATGATTTGAAATATATATATGTATATGTACACACAACAGGAAATCACAAAAATAAAGCCTTCTAAAAGGCTATAAAATCTGGTCATTTTGAAGTGAAAATACTATACATTAAATACCCAAGAAGACACCAGGAGTGCCCTTTACCAGGAGCACACCTAAAACACAAATACACCCAGGCTGCATATCCCACACTCAGACAATCTTGCATTCATGCTATCTCCACTAGAGACTCTATATAAAATCAGTACAATCTTGTGCGGTGAGACTACAAAACCAACTCAGCAGTCCAAAGCCTCCTGGTGGAATCCAATGCAGTCTGGGCAGCAGAAGACAAAAGTCTTTGGTACCGAGGTATTGTACTGAGGTATGTCTGTACACACAGGTTAATGTGAAGCTACTGAAAGCCAAATGTCCACAGCAGTGCTGGTAGGTGACAGTCGCAGCAGGACAGGAGAGGAACTGGCAACGCACCTCCCACAGGTTGCTCTCTTGTGCACATTGCTGGCTTTCCTCACCTTCCTTTCCCTTCTATACAGCGTGTGAAGCTTACAGCAAGCACTCCATCCTTCCACCTGCAAAACCTCTAACCTCTTTTGGACAACACTGCCAATCAAAGTAAAAGATGATTTTCATCATAGATTCACGCGTAACCCAAATGACAGGCGGAATTCTGGCCACCCAAAGCAAAAAGGTAACTTTGAGGCCCACCCTGCTCCCTGTTTTGTTCCAACAGTGAGTCGAAACCATTTCCCAACATTTCATTTCTCATACCCAGCCAGTGAGGGTCATAGTCACTCACTGTCCCCAGCAGCTGCTGTCCGTACAACGGGTCCGGAGCAGCACATGTCCCCTGGTACCTCCCTTCGTGTTTTGCAGGTACTGAAGGAGTTGGAGGACTTGCCTCGCTAGCTGCAAAATGAGGAGAGCTGTGCCTCAGCTGCTTCGGCTCAAGCATATTCTCTCCCTCACCACAGCTTGGAATGGAACTGCTACTGAAGGGAGAGGTGTTAGGCTTGATATATGAGTAGGTCTCATCGACCAGACCTTGGTCAGCATTTAAGTAGCTTAAGACAGGCTTGCTATACGTGTTCTCCATAGCTGCTAGATATAGGTAATCTTCTGTACAAGGCTGGAAGACATCTGCATAGTAGTTTTCAGGACAAGGGTTCTTCAGATACGGGTAATCCTGCACTTGCTGTGCAGGGAGCGAGTGCTGAGGGGCACTGCCTACTGCTCCCACACCGAACTGCTCCCCTTTTCCCATATAGTCCAGGCCGAAGTGAGACGGGGTCTGACCGGGGACTCCAAAGCTCCTCCAGTGAGTATCGAGCCTGGCGTACTGCGGCCCGGGCCATGGCAGCGGCTGGCCGGGGCAGCTCCGGTTGTCCCCCGTCTGCAGGGCTCGCTCGGTGCCGAGGCCCCGGTTCTGGCCGTCCGCCCCGCAGTGCCCCCGCTCCTCCTTGGCGGCCGCCGGCTGTGCGGGGTGAGCGCCTTCGCTCTTCTTGCGGTTCAGCTGCCGTGCCCTCCTGTTCTGAAACCAGACCTGCGAGAGGAAGCAGAGTTAAACACGACGTCCCGATGCCCGTCGAGGCGCTTTGAGGCGCTGACATCCCAAAGGACGGCCCGTGGGGCTGCCGCCCTCCGCCGCTCTTACCTGGATCCTGGACTCGGGGATGTCGGTGAGGCCGGAGAGCTGCTCTCGCAGGGCGATGCCGGGGTACGGCTGCTTCTCGAAGGTGCGCACCAGCAGCTCCAGCTGCGCTTTGCTGAAGGACGTGCGCTTCCTCCGGCCGCCCTCCCGCGGGGCGGCGCGGCGCTGCGGGCCGTCGGCTGCCGGGATGCTGCGGGGCTCCATCAGGGCTGCGAGGGCCGCGGCCGCTCCTCGCCTTATGAGCCCTCCGCCCGGCTCTCGGCGACCCCCACCCGCCCGGGCCTGCCCCGCCGATAGGGCCGGGTGACTCACAGCTGTCTCCCACACCTCCATTGTCATCCCATCACCAAAATACACACGGGGAGGTCTCGCCCCGCTGGAGGAGCCACGGCGTCTCACGGCGAAGCGCCCGCCGCCGCCACCAACCCACCCAGCGTTTTTTTCATTCAAATGGAGGGTCAATAATTTAACGAGGGCGGTTCTTTAGTCCGCTTGGGCCTCGGACGGGCCGGCACCAACGCTGGAAACAGCGGGGCTCCCCTGGGCGCTGGGATCCCTCCAGGCTAAGGAATACAGGTGTCCCATGCCACCTATATGTCTGTACCAGCCCTTCTCCATAAGGGAAACCACCCTACACGTTACTGACCGGGTCCTATTCCCAGTAGAGGGAGGTTTCTCCTTGACTTTACCTGGGTGCCTTGCCCAGGTGCTGCATCGAAACCCACCACAAAACACTGAAGCCTCTCCCTGCTTCTCTCCCATTAGTTTTCTTCCCTTTCTCATCATAACCTCTCCTTCAAGTGCTTCTTTTTCTCCACACTCTACTCACTAAGTAGTGTACAGAACAAGAAAGCTCTGATTTCCAAGGTGAGATCATGACCGATTAATTCTGAAGTATTAATTCAAAAGGCAGGCCAGGAATATTCTTTTATGGAGCCAAGAGTGACATAAGAACTTACAGGGAGCGATGGCTGCAATGCCAAAAGGGTTTACATGTCAAAACAGGATTAGAACAGCAACAAATCAATTTGTTAATGTAATAATTTGTCAAATGAGGCCATTAGAAGCTATCACTGAAGGCGTTCAAGAACAACATCATCATTACTTCATGTGTCTTTTGTCTCAGCACATCTCCAGTCATTTTCAGCCTTGGAACCTGTTCCACCTTGATGTAAAACTTAAGGGTCCAAGAACAAAATCTGTTCAGAGTATCTGGGAGCAACAGCTTGAAACAGTTTCTCACTGCTCTTTCCCATTCTTCTACCACATCACTCTTAGGGCTATCACAGCTCAGATACATTCTTTTCTCCCTCAGTTTCTTTCAGGATGATTCAGAGATTTTCCTTTCAGTGTAAGAAATACAATTTGTATACAGCCAAGCATTTTCACGTAGGAGAACAGGGAAGAGCAGACAGGTAGCAAATGGTTTGTCAGTTCTAGGTACAGTCAAGGTGTGCTGCTAAGCTTGAGTTTGCTTATATTATTCAGATAGAAATGTAAGGAAGAGTCGATTAAGGTTCAGATACAATAAGCTAGTCAGCAGAGCTTAATGGCACAGTTTTGTCAATGACCTTCTCCACAGCAAATCCAGCTTTAGCTGCTTCTCATTCTCCAGGATGCAGTTCTGCTTGCATTTAGGCCAAAAATGGCTTCACACACAGACCTGCATGTGCCAGCTCCAACACACTAGAAAATGAGCCAATTCGCAGAGCTACTCCCTCCAAAAAGTGATTGCTGGCCAGGTTAGTTCTTGGCCACCAGCATGAGATGGGGGATGCACAGACACAGAGAGAAAGAAGAGCTGGCGAGCCCTGATTTAAATTGGCATGAAACTGCATATAGCCTTTCCATCACTGCATCGTCAATACATCTATCCATGGAGTGCACAACAAACTGGGTCCAGGAAACCCATCTACAGGTTACAAAGAGAGTTAATTCATTCAGTCTGGCTGCAGTGAAAGTGATACCACGAGGAAGGCTAGAAAAATAAAGACATAAAAAAGCTGTCATTTTCTTTTTTCCTGTGCATGCTTTCCAATTTTTTATGGCAGAAATATGTGTATGTATATATATATATGAAAACATCATGTCACGGGAATGACTACAACACAAAACCGACCCTGCGGGCAGCCTGCAATATTGATCCCAGAGGAACCCCCCCCCCCCCAGCACGCACATACACGCCTTAGAGTCACAGTCTGCTTAGAAGAGATAAGGACGGAGTCAGCAGAGGAGAACCTCTGGGGCTTGCAGCGACTTGCACTGCTTGCTAATAGCGAGTGTCCATCACTGCTGGCTAGGTCAAATAGACAGGCTTTTGTTAACATCCTCTGGCTATGGAGAGAGCAGTTCACACTTCCTGGAGTTATTGTTTAAGGCATTCTGCCAGGCAGCCTCTTTACACCCTTCATTTCGAGAGATTTTCTTTGCAATGCTAATTGATAGAGACTTAGATTGCGAGTTTGTTTTTAAGTGAGATTCCAGGAAACAAGATGGCAATCTTGTCCTCCCCCTCCTCTCTTCCCTCTTCTGCTGAGGCATTTGGACTTGGCCTAACCTAAGAGCTAACTTCTGCTACAGCAGCAGCTTGGTCACACCTAGGTCCAGGCACTCACCCTTGCTGACTGTGTTCCCTCAGCTTAAGCCATCCTATGATTCTCTGTGTGGTAGAAATGCGGAGAAGAAGAAGAAAAGAATCAGCAATAGTGAAAGCAGTTTGCTTAACGAAAAATATCTCTTCATATCACAGCCTGTCTTCAGGTTCCCACCAAAACCCATGGAATTTTGCTGCAGATATCAATAAGGTCCAAGGTTCAGAAAGGTAAAAAGTGTAAACTTACTGTATATTTTTTCTTCTGCCAGCGTCCCTTTAAGTCAGGGGTGTGTGATGCAAGTGCACCTACAGAAGAATCAAAATTACATATGGAATATGCTGGAAATGGAGGAAGAAAACACTCACACACACATATATATTTATGTAGTAGACATTTAGGAGAGGCAGCATTATTGTTAGAAAAGGACTAGCCACAGTGGTCTTTAAAAATGGCTCTGAAAAATGTTTGCATCTGTCTTAGTCCAGATGAGGGCATCGGGAGCTCCTCAATCCCTCCAGAGCAGCCCCAGCGTTAGAATATGCAAAGAATCACTTTAGCATGGATGGGGTGCCAAATCACCCAGTGCTGCGTGGCTCTGCCACCAGGCGCCTGCCTGGGGAGTCTGTGCTCAAGCACAGACCTCTAGAAATCCCTACATCAAACATCTTCTATGGCAGCACGGCGTTACTGATGTTTAACCAGATCTTTCATCCTGATGGAGGCAAGATCAATTTCACTAGTTGGTCTTCAGACATTAACACCTCATAAAAAGAATGTTCGTGCCCCCTTATCCAGAGTGCATCTTTAATTATCTTCTGGTACACTTTTTGCAGCCCATTACTTACAAGTCAACACCACTTTAATTATGGGCTTGGCAGTAAAAGACAGCCCTTACCTCACTGAAATAAAAACACTGCAAAACAACCCTGGAGAATAAGAGAGATGTCATGTCCAAACACTGTGGAATGCAGCAGAATAAACATGGATTCTCTTCTACAGAGATTTCCCCGTGTGCTGTACTGCCACAGAAAACATGCCTAGGAACATCCCAAGGAACACAAGCAGCCAGGAAATGCTCATGTCCTTGCCTGCTCTGCAGGCTACCATGTGCTCACAGTGGCATCTCTTGTTTTGGAAACCACAGTGGCCAGTTTTGCACTTCCGTAATGAGCCAAGGCAGATGGGGAGGAGACATTTTGCACCTTTAGCCAAAAAAGGGGGGGAAATCATACAAAGAATCTTAGAATCATTAAGGTTGGAAAAGACCTCTAAGATCATCTAGTGCAGCGGCCCACCTACAATACTGCCCACTAAACCAGGTTCCTTAGTACCACATCTACACGATTCTCCAACGCCTCCAGGAATGATGAATCCCCCACCTCCCTGGGCAGCCTGTTCCAGTGTGACAACTCTTTCACAGAAGTAGTTTTTCTTAATGTCCAACCTGAGCTTCCCCTGGCACAACTTGAAGCTATGGCCTCTTGTCCTATCACCGACCCCCACCTCACCACAATCCCATTTCAGGGAGTTTTGTGATAACATTTCCTTTGCAAGAGGCATTTGTTCCCCATCCAGTTGAGAACCAGCTGTCACCTGCAACGTGGAGCTCTTCCCTATAGCAAACATCTTACTCCAGAGTCTAAGATCATACAGTTCCAATCCCCCTGCTCTCAGCAGGGACACCTCCCTCTAGCCCAGGTTGCTCATAGCTTCATCCAGCCTGGCCCCAATGCTTCTACAGAGGGGGCATTCACAACCTCACTGGGCAACCTGTTCCAGTGATGTGCAGTTTGAATAGCCTGAGTCTGCATAGAGTTAGGATGGCTACAACCTAACGATGGCAAATCAGTAGAGAAGAGTGCTTGGAACTGCAGGATGGGCTGCTGGATTCCTACTTGCAAGAAGTCAAATGCTTAGATCATCACAGACTTTGTTCTTCTTTGAGTAAGAAAAACCTCACAGCAACCTCTGCAGTTGCAAAGGAATTCACTAAAATCCTGCCTAGAAAAAAGATCGTGCAAAATATCCTCCCAAATCCAAACCAGACCTCCACAGTATTGCCAGGCACAGGTCCATCTGGCAGGCCCTCACTTGCCCCAGCACCACCCAGTCAAGGACCATTTCATTTAAAAGCAGATGTATTTGCGCCCATCAGGGTCAGGTTCACAGTCTATATTACTTCACTGCAATCTCTTTTCTCATACTCCTGATCGTCTCCATCCCCATCTCCTTCCCCTTTGTAAGGGAGGCTCCAGCAGCCTCCCCACTGTCTGTGTAACCAGCAGATGCCTTGAGACTGATCCGCTCCAGAAACACCTGTGGACTCTTTGCATCTTAAGAGGGTCAGAGCTCTGAACTGCAGATGTTTTGGGACAGGGACTATATATTTTTCTGTGTATATGTGCTGACAGAATACAAGCACACCCACACGATGCTATAGGAATACTATCATAGTCTGCCAAGCTTGATTACGATAACTAGTCACCTAAAGATGAGTGAATGTGGCCTTAAGGCTAGTCTGCTGGGCCTGGAGACAAGCTGTCTGCAGTCTTCTCCTCCCTGCTCAAAGAACTATCATCTAAGTTCCCTTGTCAGCCCTATTCCTTCTCATCTCTCAAACACCATCCCCACCCATGTGGATGTCCGGGAGTGTGCTTCCCACCCACCTCACCCATATGCTGGTGATCCCAGATCTCTGCTAGATCTGTGTTGGATTCTTGCACTGCAGCCAGTTTTTCCCTCACAAGATTCCCATTTCAGGCAAAAAGGGGGGAAAAAACAGAGCTAGAAAACAGTCAATTGACATAATGTTTCTGTTGCCTGAGAAACACTTTAAAAATGCATTAGCTGGGCCCAGCGGACCATCAAGAGTAACACACACATTGGAAGACTTTCCTTTTCCCAACAATGCACGCCCTCATTTACCACCATGCACGTGAAGAACTTGGCAGCCAAAGGCTGTGGCTTTCAAAGTTGGAAACAGAAATAAAAAGAAAGGAATTCCTTGGGAAAGGAACGAGAAGCAATAGCAGATACCAAGTATTGTGCGTTAAAACACTCCATCGCTGTCATCAGGTGGTTGAGGGGCAGAGCAAGGCACCAGAATGCCGGTGGTTTGTTGGAGATTTACTGCTTTTGCCTGTTTTAACAGCTCAGTGAGTAATACTGCAGGATGCTGGAGTGCACCCACAGCCCATATTTTTGTTCATATACTTGTACAAATCCCTGTTAAATTCTTCAGCATAAACCTAACCTCAAGGAATCCCATCAAACACCTGTAAGATAAATTCTGGCTTCATAAACTGAGCTTTCACATGGATGTCACTTGTTCCTATGTCACATAATGAAAGAAATCCATCAGAACTGCTTGCTAAACGTTTCAGTAAGACTGAAGTTGTTGATTTCCAACGGACACCAGCAACTATAGATCTGTAGAGCGCACACCTGTGATCAACACTGCAGTTATTCTTGCAGGCTGCATTTCAGACTGGTGAGCTTTTGCTGGCTGTTTAGAAAGGCTTATTAATGCAATGTTGGCTGGAGCACGATAAAGAAGTCTGTTTCTTTTTAATAACAAAAAGCAGAGTAAAAGCATTAGGATGGGCATATGGAACTCAACATCAATCGACCCGTAAAACACACTGACCAAATCTGTAAGAAATACAACCCCCTACAGCTTAAAAGCAATACTTAGTTCTTAATCTCTGCAAAGACTAAAGCAGTAGGTTGGGGCCTTTACAGCCGGCAATTTCCAAGCCTTGCATTACGCTCCTGATTATATTCAAAATACAACAGAAGAGACCTAGTTTTATCAACACACACAGAATAGGGATGCATTAGGGAGACGTGTATTTACTTGCAAGACGCACAGTATCACAACCAGCAACATTACTACACCTCATTGTTTCTCCTTAGGTACTCCTCATTGCTCCTTAAAAAGGCTTTGTAAGTATGTGAATGCCGGCCATTATCTGTGAAACTGCCCGGCTGGTGGAACAGCAACAGGCAATATTTGAAAGACTGTAATTTCCCTTAGATCCTTTAGTACCAGAACTTACAGTGATATAATGATTAATACAACGCTACAAATTAAAACGGGCAGAGGAGCAAAGCTGATTGCTACTTTAACCAACTCGCATACACACATTGCTGCCAGTAGCTTCACTACAGCACTGTGTCTTGTATTGATAGTTTCATTTCCTCAGGTAACTTCCACTGACTGTATCCCGTCTCTCCCTCATTCAAGCTTCAAATCCACTTTAAAGTTGGCTGCATTTCATTTCCAAGTAACTTCCTAAAAGAAGCCCAATCCCGTAATCCTCACTAGTACAGAAAGCGGCTGTTTACACAGTCACATCCCTGCCTCCACTGGGATGACTCACACAATAAATGCTGGTCTGGATCAGAGTAACCACCCCCTCACCCCCCCCTTTATTTTCCCCTTTTGGAAAGAATTTTAAAGGACACAGAAGAGCCAACATGTCTCTATCTGCTCTCCTCCGGCAGCTACCAGGAACACAAAACAAAAGAGGCAGACTACCTGGCAAATACCCTTTGTACCTCCCGATGAAAGTGAGATAGTCAATATCTCTAAGTTAGAGATAGCAAATGTTTCTAAACGGGGTGGGGGTGGAGGGGGTGGGAGGGAGGAGGAGAAGAACAAGTTTTCCCCAGTATTAGATGCAACAAAAACGGCAGCATTTGAAAATCTAAGAAAGTGATATGCTGCTGTTCTGTTAGTAACCATCCCATGAAAGCTAAAGAGAAACGTTTGTATACAATTATAAGAGCACACTTTTTTTCCCCACTGACTTCTTTTTAAGACTCTGCTTCCCTTCTGTTTTCTATGGCCTTAACTACTACAAAACAGTGGTCTTTTCCAATCTTAATGATTCTATAATCATTCTGTGATCATTAGATGATCAGAGGGCTGCAGCACCTCCCCTATGAAGGCAGGCTGAGGGAGCTGGGCTTGTTCAGCCTTTCAGTACCTAAAGGGAGCCTATAAACAGGAGGGGGAGTCAACACTTTAAAAGAGGAGATAATAGCAGGATGGGGGGAAATGGTTTTATGTTGAAGGAGGGAAGGTTCAGGTTGGATGTTAGGGGGAAGTTCTTTATTACAAGAGCAGTGAGGTGCTGGAACAGCTGCCCAGAGAGGCTGTGGATGCCCCGTCCATCCCTGGAGGTGTTCAAGGCCAGGTTGGATGGGGCCCTGGGCAGCCTGGGCTGGTATTAGATATGGAGGTTGGTGGCCCTGCCTGTGGTGGTGGGGGGTGGGGGTTGAGATATGTGATCCTTGAGGTCCCTTTCAGCCCAGGCCATTCTGTGATTCTACGATCCTATGAAAATAGCCTTAGTGAGCAATATCCTGACACATAGTAAAGCTATATTGCTCACCTTTGAATGCCTATAGAGCCCCATCATAGCTGATTGTTAGTTACCAGCATCTGCATGTGCTCCAGCACAGGAAGCTGTTTTGATGCATCACACAGACACGTGTTACAAAGTGCACTAACGGTGTGATGTGAGCTCCCTGCACGCTGCTGGGAGCTGCCAGACCTCATTCCATCACTGTGTGACACGGGTTAGAAGAAGCAGAAGCAATCCCAAACGTCAGGGCTGTCTCGCATCTGAGACAACGACCCGCACCGCCCAGGTCCTGCCGCCAGGGGGCGCTGCGGCCTCGATACGAGGAGGCAGGAGGAGGCGAAGCGGCAGGAAATGACGCGGTCCGACACCCGCCGTCACGGGGCGGCCCACCGGCCCCCGGCTCCTCAGCCCGCTCCGCCCGCGCTCCGCCCCCCCGCTCCTCAGTTTACCTGCGGTGGCGGCTCCCGGCCCGGCGCTTGGCGGCAGGATGACGGGAGCGGAGCGGGTGCGCGATGGCAGCTGCCACTTCCAGCGTTCGCGGCTCCTCTGGATGATCGGCATCATCTTCGGCATGATCCTGCTGGGCGTAAGGGCGCCGGGTGCTCCGTGTGGGGCTGAGGGGTCGGTCTGACCGTTGTCAGACTGCGGCCTTGGCACGGTGCGGGGGTAAAGGGGTGACCAAAGCCGACCTTAATGCTTATAACACTGTTTTTCTCTTCGCAGTGGGTAACGCTGTCACCTTCAACCATCCCTTACAGCTATCTGGGACTGTTTGGTGATTTCCTTCGTTATTTAGTGAAGAATTACCACAAGTGGGTGTGCTACGGGTGAGTGCCATCCGGCTGCCTGCAGCTCTCTGGCTGTCCCTGATGCCCTGCTAACGAGCTGTCCTGTAACCGAGCTGTTAATTACACTTGGAGCTCTGCTGCCAGGCTGGCTCATCGCAGCTCAGGGTGTGGGGCAATAAGTACCAGGAGAGATGAGACAGGCTGAGGCCAGGCTGGAAGGATAAGAACTCAGCTTACAGGTTGGTGTCTGTGTTGGTATCCTGAGGAAGGAAAGCATACAGATAATGCTTTCAGAGGCAGTTATTGGACTGTATGTAAACTTACATTTGCTGTTATTTTGCCAGTGTGTTGCTCAAATAGTCTAATCCTCTAATCTTAAGAGCTGGAGAACACTTTCCTATAGCTCAGCCTCTCGCTTGCTGGATTCTTAAGGGAATCCTCAGCCTGCCTTGTTTAATTTACTATACATCATGTATAAGATGGCCTTTGTTTTTGCTCAAAGCATCCTATACTTGAACAAGGAACTGAATTGATCCTAATGGGATATCCTTTATATGAAAACTTAAAGATCAAGTTGAAATAATTCTCACATTCTGTACCCTCAATGCGTACGCACAGTTGAACTATACCTATACACATGCATCTGCACCCTTAAAAGCTTTCCTATCTGATCACTAAAATTAGTTCTGCAGGTAAAAGGATAGGTTTTGCACATCTGACTATAATTAACCCACTGCATTCAGTAAGCACTGGCCTTAAACAAGTACTGAAGCATATGGATACATGGAGTGGGTACTCAAAATGGCAAGTTGAGGTGTATTGGATGAGTTTCAGTTATACTTAATAGCTTTGTGGGCTCTAGATTCTCATAAGACAAAGCTAGAAAGCAAAGCATTGCACTAAACATAGTGACTTCGCTGTGTTTTCAGTTGGACGTTCTTTGCATGATAGATCTTGGATACAACGGTCTTCCCTCTAATGTAAAAAAACAACAACAACAATGAATTTATTTTCTTTTCTAGGTTCTATGTATCCTGGTTGATTCACATAGTAGAAGCCTTGTATGGTATAAAGCTATGCCAGTAAGTTGATCTCCCCCCTGTTTCTTACCTTAAATTCTCTGGAAGGGATTTCTGGTACAAGTGACTTAAGTTATAAACTGGTTTTGGTGGTTGCTTATTCCTCATTGTTGGTTCAGATGCTGGGTAACAGCACTCCAGATAGCAGGGGGAAAAGTAAGTGGGAGTTTAATCAGGTCTTACCTCATCAGAATTCTGGCTCCTAGTTACGTGTTGAAATAGATTGCAACCGTGTTGTGAAAATGCACTTGGATACATCCATTTGGGATTACTTAAGATCTATCTATACACGCAGGTCTGTGGAAGAAAGTACTTACTAAACAGATTCTAATGCCAACTTATCCTCAAAATAGGATAACAAATCTTTTGGGAGTTCTATTCCTTTTAATCTTGTCTCTAATTCAGAAGAATGCAGATAGGAGTTTTCACACTCATGTTATGCTGATTCTTGTCACTCTGCAGAGATGTCAAATTAATTTGCTGCTGCGAAAACTCCAACTTCTTCAACTTCCTTTAATTAAGGCCCTGTCTCTAGCTTCTCATATAACATCTCTTGGAAGCAAAGCCATTTTGTTCCACTGAGCTATTTGAAGTGGCTCTCAAGCATGTTTTCTGCCCTCAGAATGGTATCTGATGATTAACTGTTTACCAAACTCTGGTTTTAAGCTATAGCTTTAAAGCTTTACTTCTGGCTCTGCAGAAAGCTTTTACAGGTATTGGCTTAAGGTTATATTAAGAGGCAGTTTCATTACTGCTGAGCATACCAAGTGGATGTATTGCAAACAAGTTAAGTAGTGAAGTTTCTGCAAGTAAACACTGAAGACCATAAGAAGGAGAGCACGGATTGCCTGCCCATCATCTTCTGTTGAGGCACACTTCTGTAGATAACTAAGTAGTTGTACTCTCCTATAAGCACTAAAGACTGTTGTCTGATGAAAGAGATTGTAATACCTGCACATGAACATCACAGAGGAGACATGAGGAAGAACTGGAGAGAAAGGAGGTATAAACTCATTAATTAGCAGCGGTACTTGCATTGGGTTTTGGCCTCTGTTTCCTCGTACAGTCTCTTCAAGTAAACTTGCTGTACATACAAGCAGGTAAAGTTCTTGAGATGTAGTTTTCCACTGTCTGGACTCATTTGCAAACACTGCATTAGGGATTATAAAAGTTTTCCCACAGCTGGTAGGAAAAAAATTAGGAACAAAAATAGAGAAGAGTTGTGTCAGTCAGTACTTACTACACATTCATTTTCTCTGTGTGGATTCAACAGATGAACGCTTGCAGCTGAAGTCAGCAGAGGGAGCTCACTTCTAAAGTTACTAAGTTTAAGTGTGCTTATGCTTGACATAAGTCTCTGGAAATGTGAAATGAGTTGATTCAGCTTTCACATCTTCTTTCCTCTGAAAATATTTCCCCACAACACTGAAATGGAAGAGGAAACGTGACATTCCTGACTAAGACAATTATCTTTACTGAGGTGAATGTGAGTCAGTTTTTAAGAGGTAACCAGTGTGACCATCTTGGTACTGTGGGCTGAAGTTACCACTGCTTCACATCCCTAATGTACTTAGTGGAGCATAAGTCAGCTTGCACACAGGTTCTTTATAGCATGACTAGACCTCTTCCTGAAACAAACCAAACATTTGCATATGCTAATTTAAAACTAACTGACATAATTCAAGACAAGTATCTTGAGACCCATCTGCTTTCTTTCTCTAACCACTAATTCAGGCAACACCTGAGCAATTGTCAGGCCACTGGACCTTGCAAGTGCACAGACTACTTGCATGGTCTGTAGTCAGCAAGAAGGTACGCACATATTGCTGAGGAAGCTGCATGCACAAAACCTCTTTAAGTTTGCTCTCTCGACAGCTTATAATGCACCAGAATCATAAGAAGCAATACTGTCTTTTATGAAATCAGTTTCAGTTTGAAGTGAATGTGAGATTAAACGTTCTAACCAAGTCTGAAATATCGAGGTTAGGTAGAAATACCTTGTTAGTTATCACAGTGTAGTCTGCAAGACTCAGCTTTTTGAAACACTTTATGCTTTTGTTCACATTGCAGATCTAAAGGCATCACTGATCCAGCAGTTCAGTTCCACTGGTTCATTCAGACGCTTCTATTTGGGTATGCTTCCTTTGGTCTCCTGGTGTCGTACAAACCTCCAGCCAAGAAATACTACTAGAAGCCTGTGACAGAAGTCTCTTCTCACATTCTTCATCCTTATTCTTCAGGAAACAACCTCACATGTTTAGAAGCTGTAATTAGCGAAGTCACATTCCTACTACATGATGCAGTGCCCATCTACCAAATTAACTTTTTGTACTAAGGAAGAAACTCAGCTATAATTCACAGGGCCCTGTGGACGGTTTGGTAGAAATTCAGCCTGTCAATCTTGGCACTGCCTAAGTTTAATTCTCTTACGCAAGAGCTGAAGGTTGCAGCCTTGCACTGTTTGATATAGATTGTATACTCCGATTGTCATTGGTGAGGAAAGGCCCTGATAGTAGTTAGTAGCAGCTCATAGGTGACCCTTTCATGGGGAGAATTTACCTCCACAACAGATATTGTTATTTATGACCACAAAGCCAATCGCTGATGTTTTGTGGCAGGATATAAGTTTCTCCTACCATTTTTCTACAGGACCTTTTAAAAGCTTTTTCTGTATTTGTTAGAGCCTGGTCTGTGTCATTTGTTTTGTCAACTTACTCTCTTTAACAAAGGACAGACTGCTTTATTGCTGCGGGCACATTAAAAAGACCAAGTCTTCTAAAAGACCAAGTTTGGGTTGAGGTGAGTGAGCTGGGATACATGAAGTACTTGAACTTGGTTTAATTCTTGTGCCTTCAGTTCCATGCAGCATGACCTCATCTTTCAAATGTGGATTTCCATCTCTTGAGTTAGTGTAGTATATACTCTCTATAGAGTATAGAGAGAATCCTGTAGCTTTTTGGGGAACTAACTTCTTATCCAAGAAAACAACCTCACAACATTCCAAAAAGAAAATCTCATAGGTTGTCACATGAAAAGTAAGCCTAACAAGTCAGCGCTCACCACATCTGCCAGATGTTCATTTGGCATCTGGTTCTGACATCTTTGGTTTGTAGACTATCTTTACATCCCTCAGAGTATTTCCTTTACATCTAATTGAGCCCTTTGATCTCACTGTCTGTTTTACACCTCTCAGTCTTTAACCAGAACTAGCTTTTCTTGTTCTTAGCACTTTAAGAAGTAATTACTATTTAAAATATTAACTGTGATTTGGGGAGAGGTTTCTTCCACACCACCCCTGGTGCTACTGTTCTAGTAAAAAGAAGGGAACGCAGGCTTTGCTCAAAAGAAAAGTTCCTCAAGGCAGTAATGAGCAAGCATATACCTTGTGTAATACGTATGCTAGACTATGAGACATCTGATACGGTTCAAGTACAGGTTCTTGAGGTTTTTGCTTTTTAGCTAAAAGCAAAGAGAAATGAAGAGCTTTAAATGGTGGAGTGGCTTTTTTCCTTACCACTAACAGTCTTTAGAGAAGTAGAAAGGATGTTTAGTGGTTAGAAAACCACAGGAATATCAAGAACCTGGGCTAGGTTTCCCTGTGTAACTTTGTAATCTTATTCTGTGATCCTTTAATAAAGATTTTAAAAAAAAAATAGTTAATTTCCTTTTTATTTTATCCTGGAAATAGATGGATCAAGTGAATTTCATTTAACTAGTTGTTACCTTTACACCAAGATCAATGCTTGGAACACACAACATGAGCTTTTTCTTCACAGGCAGTTTTGTCTGTCTTGGCTTCCCGCTATAGTAAAGCTGTGAAGTCAGAACTACTCTGTTACCTTGCCCTGCCAGCAGCATCCTGCAGAGCAAAGCACTTGTGTTGCCAGCTGCCAGATCCTCTCAGGTGCATTCTGGAATGTTAAGTGATCGCATCTTTAAGCAGTTAGCAACCTACTTTGGGCTCCACTCAATTAGAAGGGCTTCCTTTTAAAGAGAGGGCAAAAAGGGTTTCTCAATGAAAGGCTCTAAAACAGGCGGTCAGCAGAGGACTGCCTTGATTACAAGCTATTTCCAAAGCAGGAACTAATAGCAAAACAACAGCATCAGCTGATGGCCAGGGAGAAGCATTCCTCCAGGCAATCCTGATGCAGTATTATTCTTGATCAGCTGGAGTAGTTTTTTCCACTGCAATCAAAATACCCTCTCTATAAAAAATAAATGGGGAAAGCAACAGAAGTGTATGAAATGTATCCTTATTTTCTTAACAGCAGCACAAAGTTCAGGCTGCCACATCTGCAATCCAGCCCTTCAGAAGGAAACACTTGCAGATCTAAGGGCTTCACTGTAATGTCTCCAACTGTTATTTCCTACCAGAACTAAGTGGTTATGTATGTATATATCTATATATTTGTGTGTGTGTGTGTGAGGTTATATACATATATAACCAGCTCTGCCTGTCAGTCAGCTCTGCCCTGCCCTCAGCTTTTTAAAGAGACATGGGTGAGTTGGGCTTAGGGATCTTGTTAGATATGCTTAATACTGAATTACTTCAAAACATTCATATTTTATTAGGATGCTTCCAACCGACAGCATTTTTTATTGCTGTGCATTTGACCATAGAGAAATTCATAAGCCCAGGAATGTGTGACATGCAGCAGAATTTGCCCTCCACTGGGATGAAAAAGTTCGGAGCATGTGAAAGTAGAAGTTGGTAGTAGCAAAAGTTCTGCAAACATCAATATTCCATACATTGCAATATGTTTACTGTTCAACTTGTGGCAAAGAAGAATCCAAGGCCATCAAATAAATGACTGGCAGTAATTTAAGCCCAACCCAAGAGCCTTATGTTTTGTTTTCCGCTCACTAAAGCACATGCCTACTTTTGGGTTTAGCAAAAGTGTGATGCAGCGTGTCATATAAACTTAGTGCATTTTGGAATGAGAAGGTGGAACGTGTCCCCAAACCTTCCAAAAGTAGGTTGAATGCAAGGGACAGCTTGCGAGGACATATGGGGTAATGGTTCCTGATGCTACGTGAACACATACTGGCAATGCTTTAGGTGTTAATGCAGAGCTAAGGAGCCTTGGCTGAAGAAATTAGGAATCCACGTGGGAAGAGATGCTTCCAAGAGAAGATACACCTTGATGCTTCAGTCCTTGGAAGATGTTGTGCTGTGGCCCTAACAAATCCTGCATCACAGAGCTGCTCTCAGCATTAAGCAGCTTAGCTCCAGCAGAACTAATCAGGTCAAGGCATTCCCCTCCACTGGAAACAAGAACATGCATTCCACCTGGTAGAATGTGCTGCATCCTACAATAGAAGGCCTGGTTTAGTTAAGTTTGCAGTATTTAAGCCACTCTAAAACCTGATTCACCCAAGAAACCAGATGGACATGCATAACAGCAGTAAAGAATGGAGATCATTTCTGGTATCGTTATTTCAAGGAGTTTCATGCTGAAGAATACATTGCAATTTATGGTTATGCCTAATACAATAAAAAACAAACAAACAAAAAAACTAAATAGTGTGTGTCACGTGGCATATCAAAGAAACCTACAGATACGGAGACAGGCATTCTAATGAATTTCTCTTACATCTCCTGGCATCTTGTTATGTTACCGTATTGGTAGGTCTTTGTCTCCAGCAATGAAAACAGTATTTAGGTCAATGTGTACTTTCTTAATTGCATTAGCCACTTGCCTAAGATGGGCTTCCTCCACTCCCTAAGCTGCCTCTGCTTAGTAACGTGTGGTCTTTAAATATATTTCACTCTTAGCGTTGCACTTAATCTGTCAGGTGAGAAGGATCAAGTCTGCTTTAGGCAGACTAAGATGATCAGTAGGATTCTAACTGAAAAACTCAAAAGGGTGGAGAGACCCCTTTTTGTAATGGATGATTGCCATCTTATTGGCTTTTACACCGAGTCTCCAAAAGCAAGGGTGAGAACTTCTGCACACGTGGTCTAGTTATATTGAGAACTTTATTTTACTTCTTTAAAAGCTTTTGCATTTGCAACATGTTCTGAAACTTTATAAATAAAGAAAGAGTACAGCATTGGCTTTCATCTTTCAAGAGTTTCTTTATATTGCATTTTATTAGCACATTATTTTCTCATGACAGCAGAGTTCTTATGCAAACTTCAACGCATTCGCACTCCCACACACTTATGTCCTCCCTCAAGCAGATTCAGCAAGTGAAGAGATGCTTCTGGCTTGGAGATAGAAAAGATGATGCCAGTGATATGGCAAAACCCAGCAGAAGGAGCTGCATTACTTTTAACGGTGGCATCCGTATCAAAAGACCATTGAAGAGCCTACACTCGAATTTCAAGACAGATGCCTTCTCCTGATCATTTACTGGATGCCACAGGATTCCACATTCTAACAAACAAAACAGTGAGCCAGCTGAGAATCCCAACACCAGCAGAAACTATTTAGTGGCCTTTAGCTAAGCTCAAGTTCCGAGTTAAACTTTATTTCCAAGGACATGTGCTACGCTTTGAGCAGGAAATAAATATCCTGAAGCTATTTGCTAAGTGTTCAGCCTTGAAAGGTAATACTTGTTCCGAGTGCCTCAAGATTAGAGCTCCACAAAATACTTGTCCAAGGGCCTCAGCCCCATCTGTGCACTGCTGGTCATCGCTCTGTCCACGCGGCTGTAGGGTAGCGTTCCAGCAGTGCGTTCCGCAGCTGGGCTGTGTGGATCTTGTCTCTGGTCTCCACGGTGCAGGTGACCTGGAAAAGGAATCAGGAGCATTCCTGATGGCATGGCAGCATTCTCAGGCAAAGGCGTTTCCAGCTGGCTCCTGGGCAAATACTTTTGTGCTCTCAGTCTCCCTGAGGCCTCATTAACTACTTACCTTCTCCATTCCCTGGGGTAGGTACCTAATGCTCCTGCTGCCTCCTCCACCTCTGATGCTTGCTTCCCTTATTGCCACGTTTCTGGGCAGCATTTGTTCCAGCACCTTTGTTTTTCCACACCTTTTATATTGTCTTCCTCTTCCCCCTCATGAACTTATCCCCCAGTTATCTATACCTGCAGCATTTTGGCTCATTTCTTCTAATCACACATCTTTTTACTGTTTCACAGAATCATAGAATGGCCTGGGTTGACAAGGACCACACTGACCATCCAGTTCCAACCCCCTGTTACGTGCAGGGTCACCAACCAGCAGCCCAGGCTGCCCAGAGCCACATCCAGCCTGGCCTTGAATGCCTGCAGGGATGGGGCATCCACAGCCCCCTTGGGCAACCTGTTCCAGTGCGTCACCACCCTCTTATTTCATTCTGATTTTCTTTGCTTGCTCACTGTGTCACTTCTAGTTCTCTGTTACAGTTTTTTTGCTATTAAATCAAACAAAACCTGGGTAAACTGGAACTTGAGAGGTCCCTTTTTGTCACTTTCCTCCACAGCGACAATCCTGTCACACAACCACTGAAGACAGTAACTTCAACACCATTTTTTTCCAGTTCTTCTTTGGCCCCTTTGATCTCTTTTTCTACATGCTCACTTTCCTATTGCATCAGTCTGAAATCTATCACAGGTGAGGCACCAACGTGAAGGTGCAGAATAAGCATCCTAGATGAATACCTTAAGCCACCTCCAACCCTGCTGCCGTTACCACTGATGCCAAAAGTGCCACATGGAAAAAGACCTCAGAACAGTGGATATCTAGCAAGGAAGGGATGCGAGATGATTTGCAGTGCGACAACCAGCAAAGCCAATCTACATAGAACAGAAGCAGCACTGGTCATGGCAACTTCAAGACGGACTGCTGGAGGCAGATGCTGTGTGTAACGTTCCTGCCAGAGCCACGTCCTTTAAACAAAGCAACAACACAACAAGTAAAATCACCTCAACTCAAGTGTTCATGAGGACACTTCTAAATAAGAACTTTGTGAATGATTTTAAAATCACAATCAATAAACCCTTCGGAGGACTAATGAATGAGAACCAGCTGTGAGCTCAGCTCATTTGGAAACTAAGTCCAAAAGACCTAACATGAAATAAACAACACTGTTTTTGTAATTCTTTGCCTCTTCTTTTGAACATAGTTCTAACTCTTGTGTATGTGTGAGATTCTTTCAAACAAAAAAAAAAAGATGCTAAAAAAGTGGGATTTTGTCTCAAGAAAAGGACAATTGCTGGGGACAGGATTAATAATGGAGGGAGAAGAGAGAACACAAAGACTGGGACAAGGATCTAAAGGATATCTTGGCAATGGAGTTCCAAATACTCATTATCCACTCCATGTTTCGTACAGAATTCCTGAGGCTTCGCAACCATATCTTTAAGAGCACTGTAAATAATAATATCAATAAAAACACCCTCCTATCTCAGCTGTCCTGCTTGTTTTGTCCTGAGCAAATCAATTGTTGCACTAAGAACCAGTCTGAGCTTGTGAGCTTTGGCTCTGATTATTTGGCCGAAGACGGTCACTCTGCCCTGGGAGAAACATGGGACAAATGCTGACTGATTATGCTAATTCTCCTCCTGCCTGTCTTATTTTCTGCTAATGACTGAAACCAGAATGAGTTGGACAGACTGGAGCCAGACTTCTTGTAAATACGTTGGATAAATAACGTTGTTTTGTTCTGTGTATGAACGGCATCTAACAAATGGTAATGGTTATCAAAGTGGTGCAGCTTACTGTAAAGGTAACACCACCACCGAACAACTCCAGCTATTCACCTGACCTTTTTACTCGTGCCCAATAAAGGAAGAGAGAACATTTGCTCACAACAGGAGCCAGAGAGGTGATCACTTTATAACAGCTACAGAGCTCAGCAACAAGGAAGACAAGTATGTGGAGTATGGGAATTTGCTTTTCCTGTGCAGATTATGCCAATTTATACGGCAGTTCTATCTATCAAGGCCAGAACTCCTTGCTCTTCAGTTAACCTGAGAAGGATAATTTACATGGGTGTCCAACAGGGCAATCCTCATACTCGTGGGTAGGTGTAAGAGTCTTCTCATTATTCCAGGGCATGTACTCACCTAGGTGCTGCTAGCTACAGGAAGTTACCAACCTACTGATGAGCTACGATTAAGTGCTGCAAAATGGCCTCATTTAACCCACTTGCCTGATGTTTCTTATGCTACACATAAGATAGCCCACGACAACTAAGGAAAACTTGTCTGGGTTACTATGACTTGAAATCCATTTCAAAAACGTTAGTAGTGGACATAGGCTTTTGATCCAGCAGAACTCTCAGCGACTGCAGAACTATACTTGTATAGGAACTTTCTTTCCTATATTAGAAAGAATAATCCTGTTCATTTTATGAATTTCTCTTCTTGCAGATGGCACTCCTGCTGAACTGAAAAATAAAGCTGTTAAAAGTAGAGACTTAGCCAGCTAAAAGGATCCTTCACTACAATTAGAGTTCTACTTGGTGGCAGGTAATCCAAAGACTGATTCCAGCCTCAAGACTTAGCTAGCCTGGCTTTTCTTACAGCAAGCCTACAAATAATGGAAGACAGAGATCTTCACTGAATATTGCAGTCTGGTGCTGAACTGGGACAGGGGAGGTTTAGTTTGGATATTAGAAGGAAGATTTTCACCCAGAGGGTGGTGACGCACAGGAACAGGTTGCCCAAGGAGGCTGTGGATGCCCCATCCCTGCAGGCATTCAAGGCCAGGCTGGATGTGGCTCTGGGCAGCCTGGGCTGCTGGTTGGTGACCCTGCACATAACAGGGGGGTTAAACTAGATGATCATTGTGGTCCTTTTCAACCCAGGCCATTCTATGATTTTATGCTGAGTCAAAATATATGGATTTGGTGCATTTCTGTGCTAAGGGCAAAGTTAGATCCCAGCCAGCCATACCAACTTGTTATGCTCCCAACTGACCGATTACAACTTTGTATCCTATTGCCTCACTTCTAGTAAGGATATTCACATTACTCTAAGATGTTAGTCCTGGGCAATTTGTGTAACATATTATTCATGATACACCACTCTTAAGGAAAGTGCAAGTTGTTTGTAGGCAAATCACTGGAGCTGCAGATGATAACTTTACTTACTTTTGTTGGTTTCAGTTCCATAAATAAAGCAGCGCTTTAAATTTCTATCAAGATCATCAAAAAGGGAGTAATTTTCTGAATTATTCGATAAACTACTGGAGATTCCTGCACACTGAAAAACATTTGGCTGCAATGCTTCTATTTATGAGGTGATTATTAGCTGCCAGTAGCTCACTGTTGGTGCAATGTAAGGCTTAAGAAAGCGTAACAGCTGGGGTGTGCAACTTGAACCCTTATCTTTGTCATGCCCTTGTGCTCGGGCCTGCTAGTGCTAGCAGCAACAAACCATCTCAGCATTAATCAAATCAGATAACGATCGAGCAGGTCTACTCAGACTGAGTACTCAGATATTCACTAATGCACTGTGCTGTGGAATGCCATTAAACAATATGGCTGAATACTGGAGGGCCTCCAAAGAAATGTATGGTCAGGCTTCCCATTCCAATGTCTCCAGTTTGTTAATTGAGAACCAAAACAAGGAAGCAGTGACTTGCCCAGGGTCATGCAGGAAATGCTCTACGTCATCCTTCTTGTAGCTGAACAGCTGTGTGCTCGGCTATATTCTCTTAACATGAAGTATGTTGGTATCTAGGGACTCCAGTCCAAAGTGCTCTACTCTGCTCTTTTACAAAATGCATGTTAGCCTAAAGACATTTACTCAAATTGATCATAACAGCCCAAAATAATTACATATCTTAAGGCCTGAGGTGAATAAACTGTGCAAAAAGCAGATACTACGCTGCACAAACTGAGCCAGGAAACCAAGCACCACTGGGAAAATGTGTAATGTTATCATAGAAAAAAGCAACATTTGACTTTTGAATTCATATACTGTTGCAGTCAGAGGGAGATGTGATGGATGTTCTTTTTATGACTGGTCTCTTCCGAGTTATTTAAAACCAGAGCTGGGAAGAGGCCAGACAATCCCATAACTTCAAGCAGGACTTGGGGCGGAGGGAAAACACAACGGCTGCTTCTCTGCAAGGCTGCTGGAGCACCTCTCAACCCTGTAGACTCTTGCTGCTCCATTCCAGAAGCTGTCCTGTGTACATGCTGCACACGGTGACTTTCCTACAAACATGATGAGCTTAAAGCATTGTTTTTTTCAGATGAGTTGCTTGAGCTCAAATACAAGACACTCATTAAGCAAGTCAGCTGATAATCTATAACAGAGCCTTGCGTGGATTCATAACAAAGGTGCATCTCACCTTATCAAGTCACTTAGAAATTTTGCTCATTGACTCCTAAGATAGTAATAATATGAGATGTTATCTCTATGAGGTGGTTTAAAGATGGAAGCATTTATTTAAACAATGTATTTTCCCATGTTGGATGTGAGAGATGTTACTAATAAAGACTGGTTTCACAGAGGTAAGCTGTAATTTCCTTCCACCAACTGGGTAAGGCATTAGAGCTCTACTTCCAGTTAGCTGGTAATGTTAGATGATTTTATTCCTTAGCTCTGACCTGTATTACTGTTTCTACATTCCTGACTATCTAACTTGCTTCAATCATTGCAAAAGCCTACAAAATTTGTTATTTGTAGATTTGCTAAGAGCTTCCTGTCTGTTTCAATGCTGGGACCTTGGAAGCCATTTTCTATCTGCTTAGGGTGTAGTCCTTTGCAAGACAGAAATCTAGCATGGGGTAAGATAATCTTAACTAGGGATGGACAGAGGCAGGACCCAAAGAAAATCCCAGTGTCTTCCAAAGAATGCATCCTGCCAACCCCATTGCTCACACCACTTCGTTAAGCATCAGCTGTGTGTGACCATAAAACAGACATGGAAAGATTTGCTTCTCCTTACTTCATCTTCTCTTTTTTAAATCTCTCTTATTTTTGCTAGAGAAATATTCCAAAACCAATAAAAACATGGCTTGAACACAAAGCTTCCTTTTAGCAAGTCATTACTACTTCAAGCACATATCTTCCCACAGCCCACACCAGGTGAATAAACACCCATCAAGGCATTTTTCCACCAATATCCCTGACTTTGAAGCCAAGTCTCCTTCCTTTGGAAATAAAGGGATAAACCCATGAGGATGATTATATACAGAGATGACAGTCCTGACAGGGTTGATTTAGAGTGTCACGTAAGCCACTACACTTCTGCACAATCCATATGCACGGCCAAAAGTAAGTATTAAAGGTAGAGTGGATGTAACTATAAAGCCTTCCTTATTAATACTACTAGTCCAGCACACAAGGATTTTGGTTTCTGATCCAGATTTAAATGCATTTAAATGCACGTTTAATTTAATGGTGGCTTTTTTTTTTTTTTTTTTTTTTTTAATTTACACTGACCAAAATGATTCCAAATTCTGCATGGGTCTGCTTTAGAAGCAAGTGCTCCAAAGGCATAGCTGGCATGGGGCTTTGGTTCTTACAGGCAATAAAAGAAAAAGCAAAACCTCCCCTGTCTGAGTTAGCTTTACTATGAAAATATGTGCATTCTCCTATTCCAGCTTAGAGCAAAATCATTTAAATGGTTAAAGGTAGATTCAATATTCTACCTTCCCCAGTCACCCTTAATTTAGTTTTTAAATAAAGGCTCTGCCATCCACTAGGTCCCACCAGACAGAACTACCTGCACAGCCACGGAGCTCTATAAATCTGGATGAGTATTTTGTACTTCATATCTCATTACCCAATAGCCTCCCCCAGACTGGTTAAAAGCCATCACGCAAATCCAAAACCCAATTAGATTACTCAGGGACACGAGTTCCTCCCTCAAACCTTCTTGCAGTACAGCACCGTCAGATGCTGGAAGTGGACAGTCAGTAAAAATGCACCATGTTTGAAATAGAGACAAGAATACTGCAAACGTTTTTCTCATTCACAGACTGCATTTACTGCAGGTCCTGATAAAAGCAGAAAGGAGCCAGAGGGATTTTTCTACCCCATGCAGTGTCACATTACACAGAGCTGGCCCACCTTAGTGGCACAGTGCAGAGCAATGCAGATTTGGCCTCAGACATCTCAGAAAACTTGTAATAGCCTCACTGCAGTCCTTCACTGTAATCATCTATTCTTTGTTTTTCTATGTTCCTTTCTCAGCCTTTTATCTCTAAGTGGATCTTATTTAGTCAGCTTATTCTTTACATAAGTGAAAATACTGAGCAGGTGTTGACATTCAGATGAATTCATACCCAATACAGCGCTCATTATGTCCTTCTTCTAGCAGGGAAATTTGGTTATTTTAGATTTAAATGGGAAAATGGAAGAATCTCTTTACCATAAAACATTACTGAATTCCATCTATAAGCCAGCTTAGCCAAGTTTCCAAACTTCCACCTGTGATTTCACAAACTAAGTCAGATTAGCCTTGGTAGGCAGCACGAAACCAGCGGAACCACACCTTTGCTAAACCAGTTGAAATAAGAGATTTGTCATGAGGTGAACAATCCTTTTAAGAGATGACACTCATTGATAAAACCTCCTCTCCCCATTATCAAACACTCTGCAAAGGAATAAAGACTTAGTTTTGTGCTCTTTGAGGTTAAGGTACAAAACTGGTTGAAAATGTGGATTCCTTAAGAGTAAGGGTGCTCTCCACTTTGCTGCATGGAAAACTGATCTTTGATCATTACAGCCAGTCTACAGAGCTGGCTCTTCCAGTTCTAGATGTGTGCTGCGTCTTGCTCATCACTTCCGGCACGAAACTATTTAAGTAATGAGGGTTTGCATTGAGTATTTCACTGTCTGTGTTGCAATAGCAGGTAAAACAGGTCTTCTAGTATACGTGTGTGTGTGTGTGTGTGTGTGTTGAGCGTTTGGTGAGGCAAGTTGCTGTATAACACAGGTGAAATTATGGATCACACAGCTCTGAAAGCCATGGTGCACACTCTATTGGACTACTCTGGTATCTAGATACCAGAATAAGCAAGGGGATGTCAGCACTGCGAGAGGGCCTGGAGTCGTGAATCGTCTTACCTCAACAGTGAAGAGCTCAGATGTCACAAATGTGCGTTCTTGTCTGATATCCAAAACCCTAGGTCAAATAAGGGATAAAATAAGCAGTAAGTTACAGATTACAGCAAACTTTGGTTATTATAACATTATTTCTGTGTTTGGACAATAACCATCTTTGCAGCTTTCTGTGTTAGGTGCTTATTCTGTGTTCCTGTGGTTATTTTACATCGGAATAAAAAAGAAGGAAAAATGCTTTTTCTGAAAGGTAACGCAGAAAACATAGATTAATTAGTAACCTGTAGCTTTGCCTCCAGAGGACATTTCGAAACACGACCAAGTCTTTAACCACCTTTGTGCAGCTTTTCACTTCTATCAGTCTGAATTACCTCGCTTCCTCCCGAGCCAAAACCTCCAGTAGCTTTGAAACATCTGCCGGGCAGTCAGAAATCACCAGGGAAAATCTGCACACTCTGCTCTCGAGGGTCAGGGCACGAGCAATGCATTGTTGCAGCAAATGTAGGTCCACATTTCCACTGCATATAGCAATCGCCACTCTGAAAGAGGAGAGCAAAGAGGATTCTTGATTAGCTTTTCTATGCAAGTCAGTCATAAATCACAGACACTGAATTCAGCGTCAGCTGAGCATCTGCAGGGACCACTCTTTCATATACATATATTGCATTTCAGATGTGCTCAGCCCTCTGCATCAACTGTGTACAGGGCACAGGACCCTATTGAGCTCTACTCTCCGAAACCGCTTTTGTTTCACGTTACCTTTGCTGATTCATATTTCTTAGCAAGAATTAGATGAGCAGTTATAGATCTGCTTCAAACTTTATCAGTGCAACAGCACTTTGACTCACACAGGGAATCTCAGATTCTTCACAGTTATATGTCATGTGTGGTCTGTGTTTTCTGTAAGCATTAATTAAATGCATCTCAACCTTGCAAAATGAGTACAGAAATGTTTGAAAGGCAAGTGAAGAGCCGCACGGTTAGTCCCTGGTAACCTGCAGAGCCAGTCCTGTGCACTTTCCCTCTTATTTCAGCTGTGCTGAATTGAACTTTGTGGCCAGACCCTGTCAGCCTCTTCTGGGAAACTGCCTCAGTGGTATTTCAACATACCTTGCTGTGCATTGGAAATTATATCTTGTCTTCAGTGCACGTACATTTAAATACACTGCAGACTATATTGTGAGCAGGGGCTCAAGCTGCTTAAGTCCTAAGTGCTGAAGCCCAGACGTAAGAAAGGAGTTTTATTTAATGCTGAACACAAGGGTAATCCCAGTGACCGTCTGGGCAGGAGTTCCTGGGGCTGGAAGGCAGGTGTCACCCAGCGACTGCAGATGACAGCTTACGCTCATGGCAAAACCCCACTACAAACCATTGACTTCTATGAGTAGGAAGAGAAAAGACAACAGGCTTACAAGCCAACAGGGGCTGTGCTTAACTGCCTTTTTCCCCATCATTTGAGAATATAGGAAAGTGATTTGTCTGGTGTCCAGACTGACATCTGTCTCATTCAGCAGTTTTGTGACCCACGAGTGGTATCTTCAGCCTGAAGTAGATGTCATGGATGAGAGCACTGGCAGCTCAAGAGCAGGAATGATCACTCCTCTCATTTCCCATCACGACACCGCTCAGCCCCACAGCTCCCTACAAAGCCCTGTTTGCAATCGCTGCTGTACCTTTTTCCCTTCAACTCAGGCAGCTTCCCAGCCACCAGTGCTGCAAGTCCAATGGCCCCTTCTGCATCAACTGTGGCTCGCTCATACTCCAGCAATCTCAGCATCGAAATGAGGACGTCCTCCTCGCTGAGGGCCAAAGAGTGGTGTCACAATGAAACAAAATACAACAGAGAAAACAAAAAGCAGCCAATAAATAAAGACAGTGCACTTAAGCATCAAGTGATTCTTTTAGTCCTGCTGAGAACATAATGATCCCACTGTGGTGTTACAGCAAGCTGTGCTGCTGGAGATGGAGAGTCTAATTATCAACTATGACTATTTTTATTACTATTATTAACAATAATACTAACAAATATTGACCATTGTTTATACAATTAATTAAAAAATATATTAAAATAACTATAGAAACAGTAATTATTAAAGAACAAGGAGATTTTTCTCTTTTTCTTTTTTACTAGAGGCATTGTGCTAACTAAATCCCAGGAGGTAAATGCAGTCTTCAAACTCTGCGTCTCAGCAAAGACTGGGAAGGCTTCTCCCAAAGGCTGCTTTCAAGTGGTGTAGAATGCAACAAGAACACTGAGGGTTTCCACCCAGAGGGTGGTGATGCACAGGAGCAGGTCATCCAAGGAGGCTGTGGATGCCCCATCCCTGCAGGCATTCAAGGCCAGGCTGGATGTGGCTCAGCGCAGCCTGGTCTGCTGGTTGGTGACCCTGCACATAGCAGGGGGGTTGAAACTGGATCATCATTGTGGTCCTTTTCAACTCAGGCCATTCTATGATGAACAAGTTCTACACCCAGAGCACAATGGGTTATTAGCAACAAGCAAAGAGCTTTGGCCAAAGGGGTCAGATACCTGAAATCAGGCTCACTATCTGCAGTGTCAGCAACAGCATATTTGTCATATGCAGTGACGCTCCCATAATATTATTTCTTTCCCTCTTTTTTCTTCACCTACCTCACAGCAACAACCTTATCCACAAGCTTCCCAGTCAGCTGCAATGAATTGCTGCCGAAGCAAAGTCCACTCACATCTGCAAAATTCAAAATACCAAAATATGAAGCTGGCTGCTCTAGAAAAAGTTTAACATATTTTAGAGTCCAGACATTGTTTTATTTCCTTGATGAGTGCAGCACATTGCTATTCTACCATCTCAGGTTGCTTGATATTTATATGCGACAGACATCTCCCAGGAAGATTTTGCCATGCGCGGCCTTGTTATGAAAATCATCTCAGTGCACAGTGAGGCCTCAGTCAGAGAAAAGCCACACAGAGCAGCACTGGATTTGTATCCACATCAGGACAGACAGCAAAGGACTGCAGGGACAGCCAGAACTTGCCGAGTTATGTTGTTTGTTTATAAAACCCCCATTTAACCTACAGCTTCAGGGGATCTGAACATCAGGTAAACAGGATACGCTTAATTTGCTTTAAGACCTGAGGGTTTCTTATGCAAACAATACGGAAGCAACTGAATTGTTTATAAACACTCTTATTCTGAAAGCATCTTTGCTAGTCTATGTATTTAAGCACCAGATCTTTCTGCTTTTTTTTGTAAATTACTTTATCAAACAAGAGTTTCCCCGTTGTCTTTACTGGCCCAGACACTGCATGTGAGCACAGCGATCAGATAGATAATCTCATATTAGTAAATCATTCCCCAAACATCTCAGGGACACTGGAAATAGTACTGCACCTCAGAGAGGGGCACAGATTGTATGTCAGGAGCTGCTTTTACAGCATGAGCTGAATTCTGGCTCTTCAGACAGGGTTTTATTTAGTTATGTTTAAACTGTTTTAGTTGGAAAAGACCATGATGAGATTGATGGAATCAATTATAGCCTTTATTTCACATACAAAAGAAGAACTAATTTGCTCACCTCCGTAAAAGTGATGGTTGTTGCAAGCCTGGTCTTCAGCTGGGTGGCCAGCCTTAAGGGACTGCTGCAATACAGGAAAGCTTTCAGATTCAACCCCCTGGGGAAGGCAAACGACAGCATTTTGTAGTGTTAAGTTATCACAGAAGCCACTGTCAAAGTCAACTCCAAAAAATCGACACCACGTTTCTTCTCAGAATCAGCACTGTTGCAATTTGCAATTCATTTATATTCTAAACGTCACATCCATAAGTTACAGCAGCAGAGCTTTCTAGATATAAGCCCGCTGCACTGTCATAATCAGATAGCAATGCTGAGTTATGGATCTTTAGAATCACAGAATGGCCCGGGTTGAAAAGGACTATAATGTTTATCTGGTTCCAACCCCCTGTGTGCAGGGTCACCAACCAGCAGCCCAGGCTGCCCAGAGCCACATCCAGCCTGGCCTTGAATGCCTGCAGGGATGGGGCATCCACAGCCTCCTTGGGTATCCATCCGCAGCACAGGCAGTCTGTGCCAGCAGATTACAATATTCCAAGTACCTTTGGAAACAAAATCTGTGGCAAAAGCTGCCAAAATGCAACTATTCCTAGGTGAGAGCAAACTTACAATGACAGAAATACGTGGGTTGAGGTGTTTTAGTGCAGCAGCAGAACCTGCCAGCAAGCCACAGTGGCCTCCTGCAGGGAAAATCACCGCGTCCAGCTTGGGCACCTGCTCATATATCTCCAGCCCCATGGTGCCCAGTCCTGACAGGTACACAGCACTGTCCTCCCTGTGGGAAGGAAAGGCACAGATCAGCAGGGCTGTAGGAAAAGCAGATGGGTAAATACACAGTGACGTGGTTGTCGCATGCTTTGCGAAGAGCTATGTTCTCTACCAGATGAATATGTTGGTGTCATTGACGAATGGGGCAAAGCAAATTCAAAATGTGAAAGAACAAAAATGGATGATAGAGAAAAAACCCTGCACGAGTCCTGCAGGCACAGCCGGGCCAGCGAGCATTTCAAAACACCTGAACCTCTGAATCTGGGCTTAGTAGGGCTGTTAGTTATCACACAGGAGTTGGTCCTACAAATGAAGCAGTAACCTGCAGTCGGTGAGAACGTGTAGCACAGCCTGGACCTTGGTAGGCCTTCCAAAGAGCCTTTAGGCTGAAGAGCCCATCTCTATATCCTTATCAGTATCAGAGATTTACCGGTAAGGAAATAAATCACTTTTCCCTCTGTCATTTCTTTAAGCTTTATGAATTTTGAATGTCGGGGCCAAAATGAAAAGTCTCAGGAGTTCTCTTTCTCTTTACTTGTAAGTAGTCAGCATTCATTATAAATGGGAATGTTTATGAAATTCAAGCTATTATATATATTTTTGGCAGATACCAGTCTTGTCACAGGCCAGGGCCACTATCTGATGCTTTCACATTGCTCTGGAATACCTAATGAAAAAATAAGCAACGTATTTGTCTGCCAAAGCTCTCACTAGCAAAACACATCCACACAGAAGTAATGCAATGATCAGAATAAGGACAGAGTCAAAACTCTGAAGGAACTCCACAGTGCAGTCGTGTGATTTACTTGGATCTGTTTCTAAAAAGATGCTTTGGATTCTATTTAGATGCTGGCAATGCTGAAAAGGTAGGATAATATGTGAATGAAAGACATGGGACTCCTACGTGCCTGTATAGTCTGCTCTTTCTGGCCAAACAGGATTACAGGTCCAACAGTGTCACTTGATTTACTTTACCCAATACTTTCAGGTACTGAAGCTACACTCTTTATTACTGCTGAGACACGCAGAGGAGTGCAGAATGCTGCCAGGTGGAGACTCTTGGGAAACTACTCCACACGTAGAGCCAAATTCAGCAAATCCCTCAGGACAAGAGTCAGTATAGATACAGAAGAGGAGATAACGACCTCGCACTGCTGTACCAGACAGAGGCAAGTAATGACAGAGGAACCAGGCTAGGCTAACCAAACCAGAAGGGAGCTAGGAGGTCTGATCAGTATATTTGGATGAGGAACCATATGAGAAAAAAAATGGGACTCTCAAGGAAGGAAGGTGTGTAATTCATTGTGGCACCCTCATATCTCACAAATCAATCATCCTCAGATCATCCCAGAGGTACTCTGTGATTTACTGGCAATCTTGGGATTATATTTATAATAAGGTTCTGATTGAGCATCTATAGAAACTGGAAATCCCTTGTTACCTGAGCAGCAATTACGTAGACTTCATGACCAAATTCCATCATGGAAAATCACATTTCCTTCCTGGAATTTCACAGGATGTAACAACTGGATGAAAAATTCCCTCTCCTAATTGAACACCTGCATGCTCATTTTCATAACACGGCATTTTAATGGCACTCAAGAAATGGGAAGAACTGACACTGACACACCTGACTACAGGACATTACACGCACAGGTGAGACTTAAGAGAGGCACGTAATGTCTACTTCAGAAAGGATAGAAGGAACTGTTGGTTATGGAGATCAGAGAATCCACAAAGGCACTTTTCGCTATCCCAACAGCACTGCAACAAGCCTGATTAAGAATAATGTTTCATCCCTTGGATCTCATCTGCGCTACCCTAGAAGAGTTCAGGGTCCTGGATGGCTGCAGACAGCTTTGGCAAGTGGTGGTGAATGTGTGGCAGAAACACTGAAGCTGATTTCTACCCATACATGCACTCGTCTCAACAAAATGTGTTCAGAAAAGGCTGACAACACCAAGGGTTTTAATGTTACTGCTACCTTTCATGGTTGTTGTTTTTTTTACTCCCCTTGAGATTGTGAAAAAATTCATCTGTGAAGAGAAATGTTTTAATTGAACACAGTGATAGATTGGATGTCTACTTCCTACTACTTGAAATAGAATAAATCAGAGTGATTTATTGATGATGAATGATAATGCCATCTAGAGCTCATCAATGGCGGATGATTTACACATACTGACCTGGAGCTTCACGTGTCCAGAAAATATTGTCCTTACATAACACCAATAATTATTTGGGTAGGAGGTGAAGATTAAACATGAAATAACAATACAACAATCATTTATTATGTGCAAATGCAATAGATGATGCAAGCCAGCTGGGAGTGAACGCGCTGATTGAAAAACATCTGTCAGGAATTTGGAAATCACAAGGTTATGGAAAGCTGTGGCTTCTCAAAAAGAACATGGCTGGTTTTAAAACTCAGTGCAGTCCAAGGTACCTTCCTTGCAAGTCTCAGTTCGAGGAAAGGCTGTGCCCATGGCAACAGCTGATGCACGCCTACCAGCCCCGTTGGCCTGCAGGTGCTATCAGAGCTCACTGTGCAGCTGTAGAGTACAGTTGTTAGAACTGCTTCCCCAGTGAACCAGCTGGGAAAGAATTAAGGACACTCTCTCTGCCTTGCCCATTCTTAAATCCTCTTTCCAAGCAATATCACTCATTGTCATTGTGTTTGTGGCAGCAGGAGCTGTATGAACTCACACTGGTGGGTAAAGCCTCATAGCCTACACAGGGGCAGCAATGGCTTGGGTGTGAGACTGCAGCTCAGGGCATCAGAGAGATGTCATGTTGATGACCAGCCCCTCTGCCCTTTCAGTGTTCTTACTTCAGAAAAGCTTAAAAGAAAGAAAAATGAAAGTAAAGGCAGAAAAAATTGCAAAGAGAAAAGGGGGGAAAAAAAAAAAAAAAGAAAGAAAAAAAAAAGAGGGGACACTGAATAGTTTCTAAGTAATTCTACTGATTTTATCTCATTCCTATGGTGTTTTTATTAGACCTGGCTTATTCCATGACCTCGAAAAGCTCACAAACTCCTCCTTATAATTAACTACTTCGAACTATAATCATCCTTAGCTACTTGAAATACATGCGTGCAGTAGCCTCCTCATGAGCTTCTTTCAAGGAAAAAACATATTTGTCAAGTAACACGAGATATCCTGCAGCATTAATCCCTTGCTCTACCATACACTTCCAAACCCTTTGTGCTAAAGGTTAACTTTAACCCACCTTACTCCTAAGAGAGAGACCAAAAACCAATGCGAGCCTCAGTGCGTACTGACATGTTTCATAACGATTTAACATACACCCATAATTTTATATATAGATAGACACACACACACACTAGATTTATCCATCTATTCATTCCATGAATTTCCTGATCAGGAAGTTTCCTTAACCTTGGTAAAATGGAAGGTGCCTCATTTTGGTTTCCATCCCAAAGTGTTACAGAAACATTAACTGTTCGTACCTTAGAAAATAACATAGTCTGTACCTCAGCTATAGGAGCCTTTTGATGATATATGAGCAAATTTTAAGTTACTGACAACTAATCAAACTACTGTTTATCTAATGCACTACACTGACTTCCCACTTACTCTTCCAGGTAGAGATAACCATTCTCCTGTGCCAGCCTTCTTGCATGCATCTGGGCGTCCTTGGCTGTAGTGCCATAGGATATAACCATGGCCCCGTACTCACGGCACATTTTCACTCTGGCAGGGGAAGTGCTGGTTGACATGATGACAAACACCGGGATACGAAGCTCCGAGGCATGGTAGGCAACGGCCATGGAAAAGTTCCCATCTGAAGCCACAATCACTCCCTTCCTTTGCTGATCCTAAAAACACAGGAAAGTATAATGCACATTATGCAGCATCACAAACTTGTCCCATGTAATTCTCGATCAGCCTAGTGGTCTGGTATTTTTCCATTATTAAGTTCACTTTACTGTCTAACAGGGTTATGGTGTTATGAAACAGTATGCACATCTGAGGTGATTTTAAGACACAGTGCTATGACAGCATAAGATCAGTCCCTGTCCCTGGGTTCAGTTCTGGCACATCCACAGGCTGGATGTAGCTCTGGGCATCCTGGTCTGGTGGTAGGTGACCCTGCACATGGCAGGGAGTTGGAATTGGATAATCATTGTGGTCCTTTTCAACCCAGGTCATTCTATGCTTCTGTGATTCAATCTGTGCTGTTTAAAACACAAGAAGCATGACAGGTAAAGTCTAATTGTGTTTGATTGCTGTGGAACAGAACAGATCTATTTACTTTTATGCTTGACACTTGGTTATACCTGAGGCAGTGATGTCAGAAGATAAAGTACACCTCTCTCCTTCACAGATCCTGTGTACTGGAGGAACTCTTTCTTTAGGTAGATGTCAACTCCATACAGCTTGGATAGCCTGGAGTACTGGAGAACAGAAACATGATTACTGTGGTGCTGGAACTAAAAATAAGAAAAACCTTGCATGCCCCATTGAAGCAGATATATGACTGCTGTGTAGGATCTCCAAAAAGTAAATAGATAAAATCCTGTCCTAGGAGCTCCCACTTTCTAGTCCCTGTGAAAACATGGCTGCAGAATTGAAAGGAAGTGCTTAGGAAACTGAAAGGATGGCAGTTTCTAACATCAACAGCCTAAAGCATCAAGACTCCATAAACAAAACCAAAGAACACTGGACATGAAATGCTGCTTGGCAGGACCTTCACATACTTCGCCAGTTCCACCGTTTCTGTCTCTTAGAGCATCTTGGATTCTACAATAAGGAAAAAGGATTTGAGGAGACAAATCCTGTGACTTTGTGAAATTGCTGCCTCCGACATATCAGCCATAGAAGTGGTATGCTTCAGGTATGTCTTCTTTAAAGCACTGATAGTCAACATTTTAACTCTTCAGCTTATCTTTTTTCTGCTTCTTCTAACTGAGGCATTTTTACCCAGCATAAATACAACAGTTATTTCTAGCGATGGAGCTGCCTGTCTATACTCACCTGTATCAACCCAGTGTGTGACCTTGTAAGACTCACTGACCCACCCTCTAACCTTTTCCTTTTGTAACCTTGCCCTTATCTAGGGACAACAGATACCAAGTCTGAGGTACAACACAGCACAGTGCAACCTTTGCTTGGCATCCAGAAAGCCAAAAGTTCCTACATCAGCACCCAAATCCATGTCCAATTCAATTCTCAGTCCTCACTTCCTTTTATTCCGTACCTCTGAAACACCTGTTAGGATCATGCATCATGCCATGTCTCAGCTTCAGGCAGACAGCTGCACAAGGATCCAGGAGGATGCTTCACTCATGGTATGACTAGAGTTTAGGAACCAGAATGCCAAGTATTTGTTCAGTTAACAGGGTGAGTTTTAATCAAACTTGCTTCTTTATCCAAATGAGAGCTCTGAAAGTGGCTCTTAGCTCCCACTCACGAGCTGTTTAAGCTATTTAAGTTAAGGGGCAGAGCTGCTTGAGACTTATGTGAATTGGCCCAGGAGAACTTTAGCGCCTGTAAGCAGGAGCACTGCCAATGTATGAGGAGCTGTACATCGCTCAGATGTCTCTGCAGTGGCAGAAGACGGGCTCCACAGATCACACTCCTCTTCTTACACTGTGTGCAGAGCAGGAGCCCTGCTTAGGATGCTATTAGGTGGCCTGGGGATGGGGCTGAGGTAGAAATCCCAGTACTTGCAAGCTGTTGATGGGACCCATCCAAGCTGGGGTGTGAATGAATCCTGCAGTGAACACGTGGCCAAGGCTACCTTAATTTGGGAATGGAGCCTAACAAAAACAACAAAAAACCCACTGAAAATCATTATGATACCTCTGGTCTGGTAACCAGCAGAACTGCTGTGCACTGCAGACCCAACTGAGCTGTTCCCACAGACTGCCCGCCCCAGATAAGGGCTCACATATCACATCCCCTTTTCCATGCAGGCCAAAAAGATAACTGACAGCCAGCAATGTGCCCAGGGAGACATCCCTGCAGAGCGACCTGGGGCTGCTCCACTCAGCTGCCACTTAGCAAAGACTCTACTTTCCCACTGCAGGAAAAAAAGGAGATCAGCCACACCGTGCCTACAGCCGCCTTTCTGAGAGCTCCCAACAACAGGAAGACATCTTGAACCCAATGCCTGAAGTCACTACATCTCTCTTATGCTTGAACAAATGCTTCTGCACCTATAATGAGAGCGTTCCTGTGTGTGTGTTTCTCAATACCCTTGTTTTGTTCAAGAGGCAGATGGCAGAACCACCTGGTCACAGAACAGACCCAGCCTTCCCAAGTTTGCCAGGCCAGGAAGCAATCAATATCTGATCCTTCCCACGTGCATGGGCTGGTCCCAAAACAGACCCTCTTAAATGACGCTTACCCTGACACTAACGTGGACTCCTTCATAGCAACTCCAGGAGCATAATACCACATTGCATTAAGTCTGTGCCTAATGTGGTTTATCCTTTGTTTACAGGTCACTGCAATCTTTGAGGATTACACTTTGCAGTTAGCACAAACAGGTAAGTAGAAAATGATTACTGACAGTTCACAACAACACGAACTCAAGTCATCATACACAAATCTATCTGCTATGGCCAATGCTCTTCATTCATTTCTGACCAAATTCTATTAAAAAAATAAAAGCACTATCAAGAGAATTTAAAGAATCCCCTACCATGCAAGGGGTTTTCTGAACACCGGACTGGATTTTGAAAGCTGCTGCACTAATGTCTTCAAATCGAATGAGTTTGTTGTGGTTGTACAGGCCGGTCCGGCTGGTCCTGCTGCTTGACTGAGGGACGAGGGAAAGGGCATCCCCGAGTAACTCCTCATTACGGCTGACTATCTTCATTTCCCACGTCTTCACGTCCCCATTGAGGTAATCCTCCTCAACGAAATCTTTCAGTCTTTCAGGGTTGATTGGGGGTGGCCTCTGCCCAATGTGTCCATTTCTTATTGGCCCATCCTTACAAAGGCGAAGATCACAAAGCGCTGGAGCATCTTGTTTCTTTACTTTATTCTCATCCCTGGAAACAAATAGAAACACTTAGATGATAAAAGCTGAATTCAAGCCTTTACAGTTACTCTTAAATCAACTGCACATCTCAGTTGCTCTTTGCAAGCTTCAGATTGCCAGACTAAATTATTAACATCTTAACTATCTTGTAGATGGATTGAAAGCTACTGTGACCAGTCAGTTTTTAACAAAAGCCACAGGTGAGTTGACATGCAGGCAAACTGAGAAACTACCATAGCCAACTAAAGAGGAAAAATATCATGCACGCTGTCTGGGCAGGCAGATAATACTCGGTCTTTGGAAAAGAGCTGAGAGCAAGCCTGGCCTGTGATATGACTACGCAGATAGTAAACGTCTCTCTACACAAAGTATAAAGAGAAGAATCTCTTGGAAGAGATCGTTTTCTAAAAAATAAGGATGGTAGATTACGTCAGAGATGGACCATAGGCAACAGACAAAAACATTTACCAGTTTTGCCAAAGAATTTGGATTTAAGCTATGCAGTCGTTCATCAGCAGAATGGATCAAAGCAAATGTTATCCTAATTCTAGAGCAGCAACCATGGCAATGTGCACTGTAATAAGATCTGAAAGGAATTTGAAGAATATTTAGAAACAGCTGCTTTTTGAGCAACCGCCCTACTTCTTAATAGTCCATTTACTATGTGGTCCCATAAGCTATGCCTGAAGCTCTGCTTCCTATTACACCTCCGCTGTCCCAGCGAGGAATTCCCATAGCAACATGAGCTGCCCAAAGGGCTCTAATACTTGAATCGATGACTATACTAGTGGCATCAGTCATTCTCAAATCTTCTCTCTCCAAAATGTCTTGTATCAACACTAATTTTCTGAAACACACAAACAAGCAGATCATTTACACAACTGTAATTTATGTTTACACTTGTGATTTACAACGTTGTCCCAGGAGCATTTCTTAAAGGTGATGTACCCAAAGAGCACACACGGTGTTTTCAAATTAAATGGCCTATCAGGTAGGTCTGTTATATACTTGTCTGCCCATTTCTTCTCCTTTGTGGGTTAAAGAGTTGGAACATTTAGTAAAGATGTTTGACTTGCAGTGTTAGGTCTCATGCATGTTAGCGAACTTAATGCAAACACGAGAATCAGATCAAACTGGCTCCTTGGTGAACTTGTTATGGCACAGCCCGTGGATCTGGGAACTAAATGTGGCTATTGCATAAACAACAGCTGTCGTGATGTAAGAGACCACATCTCTGCTAGGAGCTCATCTCAACGCCCCCAAAAAGTAAAACCATTTTCTACACCACGGTAGCCGATTACCACTCCAAAAAGAGTAGAACATACACATCTTATCTCTAATTCTCTAATCATGTTACCTAAAGTGTTTAGCAAGCATTAGCAATGAATGATATTATACTGGGTTTCAGCAGAGAGTGAAATACCAACATAAAATTTAACTTGAGCAAAAAATTATGATTTTTCTGGGTGATATTTTTTTTATCTGACTGGAGTTTGAGATAGGAAAAACACTCTCACTTTCTCCTGGATCCTGTTGCAATAAACTACAAGTCTGTTAGAAAAGATAGTCAAAAGCGAGCACAAAAAGCCCGCTGATAAACCAGGATTCTGCTGGAAAGTACGAATTACAGGGCAACATCTCCCAATTCTAGAGCCATCAAATGTTTCCTTATCAGCCAACATAAAGACAAAATAAATACTGATTTTTGGCCCTATTCTGAGATTTCCCTAGTTTTTTTTGGCACTCTTGTGAACACTGAGTATCTGCCAAAGTCCCTAATGCAGACAGTATCTATCTTAGAACCATTAAGAAAAATAAGTCAAATATTAAAAATATATAATCTTTAAAAGCTTGAGATAGTTTTAAAGCATATCTGAAGCATAAACAGCACATCATATGGAAACAATCATCTCTTTGCATATGAGAGTTCAGCAGCCTTGTTAAAAAAGGAACTTCATCTTCCTATTTTACACACTATTTCCTTCAGATTCATAATTTTTCTCCTTCTACATCTATATATCTCAGCTACTTTGGTGAATGACATTTCCCCCATTGAACCCATCTGGGTGAACACATTTGCTTTTCAACCTACAAGGTAAGCAGCGGTTTTAGTTGTGACAATGGATCACAAACAAGCGACTAATACCCCGTTCAATATATCCACCTCCTCCAACACAGCCCACAAGCTTTGCACAAGCCACCTCAGGATTCATTTCCCTTATAGGAGCAGCCAACACAAGCAGTGAGACAGGCAAACACCAACCCATGTCTATGGGAAGACATGGGAATGCATGGCTCCTTGTCCAGTGGTCATGCCCAACAGATTAAAGTGCAGAGCCAATGTAAATACAGACCCTGGTGCTAGAAAACACCACTCCTTTCAAATGAATTTCTGTTCCTTTTTTGGAGTTTGTTTAGCAAAGTTTTCACAACAAAGTCTGTTTATCTCCAGCGTAAAACAAATATCCATCTGGAAAGTTTTGTGGCATGGTTACAGAACAGGCCATTTTACCTTTAAAGTGATTAGTAAAAGCAAACATGGAAAATGAAACAACTTATAAACCTACTTTTTCGAGAACAGCTGTTCAGCATAACTGCAAAAAAATAAAAGAGAAGATCCATATGCAGACATTCCACAAATAATTAAGGAACTGGAAGAATTAGCATATTTATCAACAGACAGCTTTAAACAGCTTCAAATCTCAAAGCCAACACAAAGACAGTCTGTGCTGAAACGTACTCCTACAGAGATAAAACACAATGACCCAGAATGGAGCTCTGTTTCCAGGCTGCTTTCTTGGAATACGCTGGTATTTTCTCATCAAGTCACACAGGACTGGGGAAAACAAGCTTGGAAAAATGGTAATATTAATACAACAATGAATTATGAAAAGCAACAAAAATAATGTTTGGAAGATATAGCAACAAGAGCGCACACTATACCCAACACCCAACAAACAGTTGTCTTTGTTACAGGGAGAAAGAAAGGCCCGTGCAGCTATGCTGTGATGACAGGACAATTAGAAGTCCTGGCAGACACAGATTGAGTTCTTCTGGGTTCCTGTGGGAACAGATCAAATCAGGTTAAACTCATTGCCACAGGTTGCTATGAGGGGCACTCATATAAATGGGCTCCTGAAAATACAGTGTGTTTTAAGGCAGAAAAGAACATCCTCCCTGAAAACTCAGCAATTTCCACAGCCGTTTTTGTCACCTATGTTCACAATGATACAGACTCACCATGAGGAAGGGCTGACAGCACAGTAGAAGCTCCATATTGTATTTTAGCATCCTTCAAGCTCTGTGCCATGACAAGAATTTCAAACTCCACTACATCAGTCAGACAGATGCAAGCACAAAGTGGCTGGTGCTAAGCCTGAGTGCCACATCAAACCATCCCACTGAATCGGGATTAACCTGTAACCCAACATAGCAGCACATGCAGACAGACATACATATATGCACATGTAATCTATACATGGATTTCTTTTACTTTACTCTTTTTAATGTTATTTTGGGGAGGAGGTTTCCCCTTTGTTCATATCTATGCTTTGCCATCATCTTCATGTTCAAACCGAATGGCCTGGATTGAAAAGAACCTCAAAGATCATCTAGTTTCACCCCCCCCTACAGCAGCCTATTCAAGCCGGCCTAGAAAGAGAAAATATGGAAGAATCCAAAATTGCTTTAGACAGCAAAAGCTGTCATACAAATGTTGCCTAATCATGCAGAACGCATTAATATCCTCCCCTAAACAGAAATACAATATGAGTGAATAGGAGCTCACCTTTGATGACAGAAAGTGGGGCACAGACAGACAGTGTGACTTGCTTAATACTCCTGCAGGAAGTTCATAGTAGGGCTACTTATTCGAGTGTCTTAAAGATGAGGAGATCATGGCTTAGCTCCTAGCCTGCATAGCGCAAATGCTAGAGGATATATGCACGTGTGGCCATCTACCACAAGCAGGTACAAAACAACCAAATCTTGACACCGAGCCCACTGCAGGCAATGGTAACTCCACTTGCCCTATGCAGCACTTTGACACAATTATGTGGTATTACAAAGAGTCCAAATAAAGCTGATGCTCATGCAGGGAATAACCAGGCCTCATTATTTTGAAATAAGGTACTTCTGTTTCAGCACTTCAGAGTAACAGCAGCTGGAGCCCAGCGATGTATCTGCATTCAATGGTGGTTATAACTCATCCCCACTCTTCTGTACCCATTGCTATCATGCCTTTGCTTGTTACTGGCACTAACAAGTAGGTGCAAGCTGCAAAAAAGATAACGTGAGAAAAAATAGCCTGAATGCAAGAGGAACTCATAAGGTCTGGGATACCTTCACTCCAACGCCTCCCAAACATCCCTCCTACAGACAGCTTTGAGCTCCTTGCAAAGAACTCTCGAGTTGTGAAGGTCAGATGGTCAGCACAGAACTCTGCATGCAGCTTGATAGATAAAACTCTTACAGTTTTAGAGGTTGACACTTCCTCTTGAAGCTAAACCTATTCTGAATTGAGATGCTGTCTTGTGATTAACACATCTCATAATTCACCCGTACTATGGAATGGATGACATAAACCAAACGAGAAGGAAAACCACTGTTTTGTGATTAAATGATTGGCTGAAGTTTCTCAGTTCACCGCAGACATGCTGTGTGACTTTGGAAAGCCATTCTTCAGGTAGAAGAGTGGGAACTTCTCATCCCTTTTGGTGTCTTTTCTCTCAGGCTGTCTGTTCTATAGAGGCTATGTTTATTGGGAAAACATGCTTTTAATATTACAGACTTAAGCAACAATTTGTAGGAAGTGGGACATTACGACAAATCTCAGGACGGCCCAGGTTGTCAGGGACACCAACCTCCACACTGAACACCAGCGCAGGCTGCCCAGGGCCCCATCCAACCTGTCCCTGAACACCTCCAGGGACGGACAGTGCACCCACAGCCTCTTTGGGCAGCTGTTCCATTGCCCCTTTTTTATCCAATATCTGGGAACATCAGACCTTGATGGTAGCATCCAAATAACCAAACAGGGGGAGAAAACTAGGGAAGAGGTTAAGAGTGAGGTTGTGCCAACATGGCAGTGTCACACAGGTGCAGCCCCACAGTCAGAGTCATGCAATGGCTCTGGACACTTCCGAAATTTCCCCTTTGGCTTAACAGAGAAATACAGACAGATTATAAACACTGGCACAAAGCTAACTGCAGGATGTCTATCACAGCAGGATGCTCTATGAGCCATCCCAAGGTAAACTTTGGGCAATCCATAGGCCTGCCTGAGATTCTCCTAATGCAGTGCTTACAGAGAAGTCAGAGATATGAATATCAGCTGCAAGTACTCACAGCTCCACTGCTGCCAGTGGATGACTCCAGGAGCACCTCACAGCCACAGAGCTCTAGGAGACATTGGAAAATTACAAACCACCTCTTTTTTTTCTTTAGAAAGGAAAGGAAAATAGAAATCATTACCTATACAGCACAGCGACTAAATAAACAACGAGGCGAAGCAAAACTCCAACTACAACATGGTAAGGAGGCAGGAGGGGTCCAGGGGAGATCATGTCCACAGGCCTGGATCTGGGTGGACCTGAAGGGCTGACCGAGGTCCCTGCAGGGAAAAAGGAGCTCTAGTTCTAAGTCAGACAGCAATACTCTCCAACCTTTGCCAGAAAGGATCGTAGTCTTCATCTTCCCTGTAGCGGTCCCTGGGAGTTCTGTTTTTTAACACCCTGGAGTAGATCAACTGAGCTGCAAAATTCATTATAATTCCGGGTGCAAAGCACAGCAGGAGGGACGCACTTCGCCTGCTGGCACCGCCAGCCCTGCACTGCTTGGGTGGGAAGAGCAGGTGACTCGTTGGGAGCAGCAATACAGGGGGAGTGGGGGAGGGGAAGTGACTTTGAGAGAGGGTTGTTGCTATTTAAAGAGATTATTCTGGAGGCCAACCTGTCCTTGTCAATTTGAGTCAGGGCCTGGATTATGCTGGGTGACATTCTGTTAGCAGGACACTTGAAGCTTTACTTACTTACCGCTGAGCTGCAGAGCATGATCTGGGCTTACCGCAGGGCCCACGATTTAACAACACGCTCTAGGGGTGATGCAAGTAGCAAGGAAGACCCAACTTCTTCTTGTGGTGTTTGAGACACATGCACATCTAAGATAGAGAACTTGCATACTGTAATCCAACCCAGGCTGTGACCTGACCCCCTCCACAGAGTACTCTGACCAGTATAATGGACTGCTTAATAGGGAAGAGTCATAATAAATGATTTAATAGTCCTCTGGGAGCTCTAGGAAGCCCTGAGCCATGTTGTTGGAGCCTTCCTTACACAGGTATGGCAGATAGGTCCACACTCTTTGGACTGGAACACAGAAAAAGCTCTAGATTCACAACTTCTTCCTTAGTCTCACATCCTCAAAGCTTTTGCCCTTTGCTTTCCAGTGGTGGATGTGCAATCCGTGGAGCTGCTTGTGGTGCACATGGCCATAACCCTGCAGCCTACTGCTGTCAGAAGCAAGGAGACCAAAAGGCAGTCGGCCCTAAGACTCAAGTTTGGGATGGCTTCACTGGTGCCTTGAAGCCAAGAGAGAAGGTGGGTGGAACTGCCACTTACTCAAAACACACGTGAAATGGTGCACAGGAAAGGGAAAATAAAACAGTTAAAACAGCAATACCTGGCTTTAAGATGGCTGGGAGTCCTGACTGGTTGACTGGATTCCTAATCTCCCAGCAGCAACATGTGAGGAACACAACAACTTGCAGAAAAACAAAAAATGGGTCAAGTCCAACATTTTATGTTGGTGGTTAGAACTTCCTCAGGGAAAACACAGAAGAGGTGCTATTCCAGGCACTGCTCAAGTGTTTTTGGTGGAGAATGATGAATGCAAAACGCACGTGAACAAAACTTACCACAGGCTTATCGTACCATTTTTAAGAAGTTTGAAGTCAGAAAGAGCAACATATCTCAACTATAGAGTCAGAAGTGATAAACAAACCTGCACACTAGCTAGTGCTTGAGACTACAGGAATTCATCTCCCTACCAAATGAGGCCCAGATCTGTGGCTAGCACTTGCAAACCAAGAAAAAATGGTAAGGGTATTTTGAGGATAATTTGATCAAGCACCAAGGATTTGTCAGGACAGAAGTACATGAAGAACTGAATCAGTGTCCTTCAAAGATACCACCAAACAAGCAGCCCATCAGGGGAAAAGGGTACATGGAATCTCCTGCTGTGGATTTCGGCCTGCCTCAAGCATCCTCTCAACATCCTTACCTAAGCGTGTGCTGGAAATGCTGACTGTGCATCGTGGTAATTGCTGTAAGTTAACTATGACCATTTTCTGAGCTGCTTATTTCCTTAATGAGAGATAAACGGTTAAACACACTATTATTAGATGCGTCTTCTTTTCATTCTTGCCTGTCAAACTTCATTGTCCTTACAAGATCCTTAAGCTTTGTCTGCCACTTTACGTACTTACCTTCATTATCTTTGCACACAGAGATGATGGCTGTAGATACCAGCCTCACTTTCCCTTTCTCAAACAGCTGGCTTTTGTCACCCTGAACACATGATGCCTTCTGAGAATCTCTGTGCTTCCTCTGAGCAGGACGCTTCTTGTTATTTAAAACCTTTCTTTACCTAGTAATTTACTTTGGTTTTCTTCTTCCCAATATATTTTGCTAGCAAATTCCTACTTATTTGTTTTTACCAATGCAATTATTATCAGGCACTGCCATATCCACTGCTGCCTAAAACCCAGGCCTCTCCAGCAGAAGGCAATACCCCATCTATGACATTTTTGGGGGCACAGTCTCACATCAGAACACCAGTGGCTCAGTATGCCTTGCAATCAACACTAAAGGCCCCCCAGTTCAGATTTACTGCTTAACCTTGCCATTTTCAACCCTGCTTATTAAAAAAATTAAGTTACACTAAAATGTAAGATTTCATTCACTTATATCAAGGAAAACCTTTTAACATTAAGCTTTTTCTTGGTGATGGCCAGGACCTTAAATCCTAAGATTTATAAAATGAAAAATAATCCCTGAAACTTTATAAGAAGTTGTCTTGGACTTCCTTAATGAATCCCAGTCTTTGATCAAACAAAGTAGGACTTATCCTCAGCCATAACACTGCTATCTCCTGGGGGAGGGCAGTAGCACCAGTGCATGGAAGATGGTTTCTTTCCAGCATACCACTGAGCACTGTCTACACCTACATCAAAAAGGACATTGATCACAGTGTATCATGATATGGCTTTGAACCAGTCGGTCAAGAAGGCATCATATCCCCTTAGTGATTTCCAGGAAGGTGCTATACCCCCATAGCCATTTCCCTGATCTATATTTCTGTAAGCATCTTTTTTTCTGAGTGTCTTTGGATCAATTACCTGCATGTGGCTGCGGCCCATTGCACTTGAAACATCCAGATTGTCCTTGTTTCATTTTGGTTTCACACTGCTCTGCAAAAGTCACCTCCCATTGTATCATCTTTTAATATCTGACCCTGCTAACCTTTCATATATAACCTTAGTTTTCACTCAGTTTGAAAAAACACAAATGCCTCTTAGCTACTGGAATGAAGTAGTTTACTTCCTTTGTATCAGTACATCTCAAATTGGACCGAGATGATCACTACCTGCAGACTGAAACTTAGAAAATGGGCAGACATCTAAGGAATGGCCCAGTAGCTGCTCAGATTTGGAAACATTGATCAGAACCAAACAATTAACACGAGCAACAAAGTATCTGCCCTAGGATAGGTTGGTGCTGACTTTCCTGCCTTTTACATTGATGGTAGAAGATTTAACTTGAGCTACAGACTTTAGAAATGGAAAACAGCTCCTCATTCTCTTGAAACCAGAGATAAATCAGTTTGGTGAGCGCAAGGAGAAATAGCTATTACCATTGTAAATAAAGACTTCACTGAATTACAGGATTTGAAAGAGATCCGTGAAGGGTTAGCCAAGCTTTTCCCCCACAGTAAATAAAATTAATAACATTTCCAACCTCAGTGGGTGGGACACCATAGTCTGTCCAAAGCGGAGAGCTCTTTGCAGAACTTGGTCAGATACAGAAAGAAAGAGAGTGGAAACAGTCTACATGTATGCCAAAAGAAACACTAAAAAGTCATTCAGAGTAGCAGCACAAAACAGAAATGATAATTTGAGATTACACAACGCGTTGGTGCAAAAGGAACATGGTGGTAAACCACTGTGAAAATCAGTGTGGATAAACAAAAAGCAAGAAAGGAATTTCCAGTAGTAATAATGATAATGGAATAGGCAACGTTTTATTCTTTGGTGTATGATTTCACTTCCTTCTCAGTTTATGCATAAGTCAATACTACTAAAACAGTCCAGATTTCCATCCTCCAGTGTTTCTGTCTTTCAGACAGCAACTGAGCTGTGGTCTTTTACACTGCTGCCTATTACCTTCAGGCAATTTAGAAAAGACTAAGGTAGAGCAAAACCAATGGAAACAGATCTGGCTTTCTCAGGGTTTATTTTATAGGGGCTGAGAGAAAGGACAGGCATCAATTCAAGGAACATGTTTGCAGTATGTGAGTCTAAAGAACAGTCTGGGTGTGCTTCGTGTAAGGTTCTGACGCAGGACAGACTATCTGATCGCATTAGTGGAAGAGGCACCAAAGTCGTTTGGTTTGATGACAGAATTACTCAAAGATGTTCACATCTACCACAGTCTATAGATACCTGCTATACAACACTTTCAAAGGCTCAAAAGGCCTTCAAAAGTTTCTGACGCATGGGACATGCAACTACAATGAAGAACACACACTTCTACCAAGGCAAGAAATGCTTCACCAAAGCGCTGCCCCTCGATGGGCTGAACTCCTTTGCCTCCTGGTTAGCTTAAGTAATACCAAGGTCAAGTACATAACAGCCTAGAGCCCGCTCCTTTAGCCCAGACTCTCATTGATCTAAATCCTCTTCCCTTTCCTCCCGCTGTGTCTAATTAAATCACTAAGCTCTAGGTTGCAGCTCACACTGTGCCCAGAATCAGCTCATCCAGCCCACAACTCAGCTTCGTTTAGTGCAATTGTGGGAAGATCAAAAGAAATCAAAAGCTGAGCTGAAGATGGGGGTGGAGGGATGGAGCAGCGCAGCTCCCAGGGCCAGGAGGGGTTAACCTGGACAGCCACCTGCCATGCAGCAAGGCAAGCAGGGCTCTGCCATTGCAGGCTGCCTCTCCAGCACCAGGCAACACGCTCAGCCCCTTTCTGCTCTCTGCCACAGCCTCTCCTCCGGCCAGCCCCATCCTTCCCTGCTCTCAGCACAGCACCTCTTCACCCACACAAGCAGACCAATTTCTGCTCCCCAAACTGGTGTCAGCTCTTCTCAATTCAAACCACCTACCCTATCAGCCTCTTGACATTTACCTGCCTGACAATAAAGCCTATAGAGAACAGATTGCTATGGCATTATTTAAGGAGTCCTGATGACTCACATGACTCCTCTGTCCTCACTTCTGGTGCTTCTTATTCCTTAAACACACGCCTTGAACCTTTCATTTCCTTCCCATGTATTCTATCTGCTAATCTGCTGCTTCCTCTTTTCTCAGCATTAATTAGAAGAAGCTTAAGGCAGTCACCGCTATAGATGGCAAAAAGCCATTCCCAAGCAGGAAAAGCTTACAGAAAAGTACAAAATCAGAGAATCATAGAGTAGTCTGCGTTGAAAAGAACCATAATGGTCACCCAGCTTCAACCCCCTGCTGTGTGCAGGGTCACCAACCAGCAGCCCAGAGCCACATCCAGCCTGGCCTTGAATGCCTGCAGGGATGGGGCATCCACAGCCTCCTTGGCAACCTGTTCCAGTGTGTCACCACCCTCTGGGGGAAAAACTTCCTCTTAAAATGGCATAAATGAGTTTGGGAACTGAGGAAGAACACTTCTGTTACTCTTCTAGCAAGTGGTGGGTCTGAATTAATTAACAGTTCATTTGAGCTGATTACTTAAAGCAGAACTGTACACTCTATTACATCCAGACAGTGCACTGTTGCAGGTGTTTTGATAGACCTGGATTCAACTTACCTTTTGAAGTGAGGTAGGATGTCCTAAAACCTGACATTAGCAACAGCATCAGAGCTCAGCTGATTTCCCGTGAGGACTGAGTTTCAGGTGATAATTCCTGTTCTGAAGTGTTTTGCCCTTAGCAGTAACAGGAATACCTGCGCAGATGCAGCAAACCAGTAACAGGTGTAACCATTTTTGCCCTCCCCCCAGAAACATATGGAACTGATCGCCCTTCAAGGATTTCATTAGAGAAAAATTCAAAACAAAGGGTGGAGGACAGGAATCCAGAGTTCACATCTGTTTTCCAACAGCATGAGTTAATGCCCTGACTCTACAGCTTGCGGTGAATGCTGATCTTGTTCATCTATTTGTCCATAGTCTCACAAGGCTTTTCATGTCCTGGATGAACATTAAGTAGAAATTGTTTTGCGGGCACTTCTCTTTCCGTTCACGATTACAACATTTCCCTCTGGCAACTACAGCAACTTCTCTTGTTAAATAGCAGCATTATGTAAGTATTCACATTATCTCCCAACGATGTTCAGCAGCTGGAATTAAAGAGGCAAGATGCCGGCCCCATGCAGTCACAGCTAACTGTACCAATTCTTGCTGAACAGGATCCACCAGACAGCAGGACAGGAAAAAAAATCATACCATGTTCTTACTCAGTCTTTACCTTGGAATAAGTGCCAAAAGCATGCCTGAAGAAAAATGGCAGGTAAAGACAGGATAAAGGTCTACTAACATCCCGCTACAGCATTCTACTTCCTAACCCACATTCATCTCAAAAGGAGCCTTAACCTGGGATTCTTACTACATCAGCTGCAAAGTAATAGACGTACTACAAACCTACAGGGGAGTGACAGTGAGGAGATTAGCTTGGCTTCTCTCTCTGGCAAATCATACTTCCTTCAGAATCTGTCCACGATCTTGCAGTAATTAAGGCAAGATGAGAACAGGCTGACTATTGGTCTGAAATGGGATTTATTCCAGTTGTTTCTGTTTCATTAAACATCTGTATCTCACAGCTAGCTCATATGGTGAAGCCCTTGAATTCAGGAAGTATTGACATACACAGCTAATGAGCTTTCTAACGCAGAAAGGTACACAGACATTAAGTAACACAGACCTCTGTTTCACTGCTGTTTCTCATCACCTGTGTTCAACAAGGCGCTAGTCAACAGATGAACAACTTTTCAGATATGAATTACTCCTTCACAGAGTGAAAATGTTCGTCCAGTTTCAAGCCATTATTTCCTTAAACCGGTGTAGTGTGCAACACTGGCCTGCTAAAGTCACCAGCTGAGTCATTCCCATTTGAAAACAATCAAGTGCTTCCCCCCTGAGTGTTATTCTCAACGCTGTTATTTGCTGTGGATTCACGGAGTTATTTCACATTTTTTAATGTGACTCAGATGGGTGGATGCAAAGTTGCGACAGCAAGAGGATGCAGTTTTCTGTATAATAATAAATAAAACAAGCATTATGCATTACCAGAGTCCCATCTGTGCAACATTAAGTTAAGAAACAAGGGTCAACTTCAGATTTGCTAATTTAGCTTTGTCAGGATGAAGTTGTATTTTCTCTAGGGAGAACAGGCATGTTCCATAGCTTGCTCCACAGGGGTTCCTGAGGCACAGTTGGGCTTATTGGCATCCGTGAGATCTGCGAAATGGAAGGATCTAACAGCTGGCTAAAAACAATCAGTAAGACACCATTCGCTAACACCCCATGCGACCCACCTTCGGTCTTGTGATTCAGGTTTCTTGCAGCTGATTGCTCAGGAAGCTGAAATCACAGATGCATGACAGCCTGAACCCCTCAGCTGCTTACCTAATGCTGGCAAAGAGAACCCAGCTTAGAGTGCTGGCACCAAGATGACACAAAGGAATCGCCTCCAGAGAGAAGCTGACTCACTGCTGGCCTTAGGCGTAGTACAAAATGTATTGTTTCGGAGAAGGACGAAGCTGTAAGTGGCAATGACTGTTTCATTCTGGTGATCTCACCACTCCAAGATACCTTCTTCCATTTGCTCACCAAGTGATACACTCCTCGGAAAGCTAATTCCTGGTTGGACAAGCTGCATACCTGTTCTTCCAAAATCAGCCTCTCCAAGCAATGCACTCTGCTTCCACATATATTCAATTACTGCTTCAACCCAGCAGTCAGGAAGTCAATAAAGAGGGTGAAAATAATTCACCTCCTCTTGAAGAATCATGAAACCAAGCCTCATTTTACATAAGGGATTCAGCAACCTCCAGGTGGTGAGAACGTCAGGTCACAAGCAGCTGGCAGATAACAAATAAATAAGTGAGGAATCCCCACAGACCCTGGTAGGCAAACGTCTTCTCCCAAGGGAACATCCACAGTAACCTCGCACCAATTTCTTTGTCCCTCTGTGCTAAGTCCAGGATGGAGATCATTCTCTTGTTTTCCTCTTCGCCGTGTAAGGCACTCTCCTTTCCCTACATGGATGGGTGTTTGACTGTATTTTTGTTCCTGGAAGTAATCTCCATTTAATTTTCTCTCTGTTTCGCTTACAGTCACGAGGGACTGCAATTCAACCTTTGCCAAGTTCATGCTCAGCCAGACTCCAGTCCACACTGCCAGATTTCATGCCCAATGATACGATCTTCCTTTTTATGGCACACACATCCTCTGCTGACATACAGCCTTTGTTTATTCTGTTTCTCCTCCCTAAGCGCTCCATAGTATCTCTATGACCTACTTGCTTTTGCCAAGCCTTTGGTTTGTCCAAGAAAGAGATGCAGAAAGGCTGCAAGAAAACAAAGTAAGGAAAACAACACAAAAAACCCCCCACGCTCCCAAAATAGACTCAAACCTTGTGTTTGCTCTCCCTTTTGCCAGACTGCCTGCTGGCAGAAATTCCCATCCCTGTTCACTGGTATGCTTTCTTTGGCTGCTGGTGTCTTGGGAACATCTCAACAGCTGGATTTTGTGCAAACCTATATTCATATGATCTCATTATATTCTCATATATGGACATTTCCAAGATGAATACGCTGAAGAATGCTTTCTCTGATGGTAATCAGTGACTGACTAACTTTCCAGAAGACAAATAGCTTTATAGATATCACATACTCTCTGCTACACCCAGATCTTCTGCCTTGCACTGAACAACCTACTTTGCAGTTTAACTGAATATTTTCTAACTCACAACGCTGATTAAGAGCTGTTCATCTGCAACCTCATTCTGAGTGCTTACCAACAGCAGGACTCAACTTAGGCAATTACCCAAGATGACCAAAACGCTTTAGACAGGTAGCCCTACTGAACATCAGAATCTTACTTGGCGTGTTTCTTTTGGCTGTATTTCCCTTGTGCAGGAAGAGCTTCTCTCACTATAGAAACAACCTCCAGAGTACGATACTAGAGGAAATCCTCACTGTTTTCTTCACTTCCCTGTGGGCACCAGATCTCACTGTGGTTAATCATAGCACCGTTCGACAAATAAGAAGGAGCCACCTTGGAAGAAAGTAGCTGTTCCATGATCCTGAGATGAATTCATTAGGAATCTGCAGGAAACATGCAGAAAGGGGCTGAGTGACCTCTGCAGCCGTGGTCCAGAACAGCAATTTCTATATATTTTTATAGCTTTTCTGGTGTAGAGGGAAAAACCAATTCTATGAACGTTCATTGCTTTTTAGTAGTATATTGCAGAGCACGGCAGAAAAGCATCCAGAAACCGGCTCCCTTAGAAAGAGCACAAGAGGGAGATTGCACTTGAGAAAGACACTTAGTATAAGGACAAAGGTCCAGGAGAAACATACTCAGGAAACAAAAACCAACTACTCATAAGCATCGTCCTGCCCCGAGGCTTCTCTCCAAAGCAGCACAAGGCTCTCACTCCTGCAGGTCAACATCCCGCTGGTAAAGAAGTGACCGGCACAGCATTGCATGTCCTCTGTCTGTTGGCTTCGCTTCCACTTCCCCCATAGTCTCAACACAGACAATCTCTTACTTCAGCAGTCATAGCCTCTGTACAGCATGTACAGCCTTAGTTGTACACGGGCTTTGCAGTGCATTCCTAACTTGCTCTGTAATATCTACTCCTTGATAAAAATGTAAGTTTGCATGGAAATCTATTTATTTTTGAACTCAGGCAACACAAAACGCTTCACAAACCTTTTTTTTTGTTGCTGTTCTTCCTGAAGTTGTGTAGGATTATTAATACTCCTTCAAAGGTAGGAAGCTAAAGACCTGCAAAGTGGGAGGGATGTGGCAGGTTGTGCCAGGAACCTGCAGCAGGATCAGGGCCAGAGGGCTACATCCTCACACACGGACACTTATCCACACGACACCCACGAGCTCTGAAGATAAACATTTAACTTAGATCTGCTCAACCAAGCACGCAGTCAGAACACCGTTGACGGAGCTATCTTAACGTACGGTGTTATCACATCTAACTTATTTCCAACACCTTCCTGACTGGGAAGAGCTCCGAGGAGCTTCTGTCGCTTTCCAAAGGCGAGGCATCACCAACACAAGGCTGCTGTGCTCAGTCCAGCAGAACTTTCGCCTGCCCAAAAGAGATTTTTCTCTGAAGTCCTGAAAACAAATGACACGAGACCCCTGTTTTTGCACAACCCTAACGATCCCACATTCCCCAACCTCCCTACTTCCCACACCCTACACCAAATCCTGCAGGGAAAGAAACATCCCGCACCCCTCCCCTTCCCTTTATCCCCCTCGTTTTCTTGCCCCCCTTGCTGTACTTACTGGATTCCGAGTTTTCCAGCACATTCCAGTTGTAGGCTGCATAAATAAATACAGGGTAAAAACTTTGGGGGAGCTTGGAGCGCTGCCAGCCTGCCTGGATAACTGGGCTTTTTGTGGAGCTGGAAGGGTGGTGGTGGTTTTTTTTTTCTTAAAGGGAGGGAAGAAAAAAAAAAAAAAAAAAGCACAGTTTCAGAATCTTGGCTCAGCCTGGGCATATTTCCTCCTAGCTCTGGCTAAACCTCAGCACGAACTGCTGGACGGACAGACGGAGCAGTCTATGCACAGCCTGGGAGGGAGCCTGCCGTGCTCTGCACCGGGACCAGAGCGAAGCGTGGGACCATGCTGCTCATCTGGGCACTGGCGTTTGCTGGAGTCCTGCAGGAACAGGAGCTCTTTGGTGAGTGACTCCAAGCTTGAAAAGCACAAACTGCAGCATGGTGAAAGACTTTGCATGGGGGCAGGAGGGGGAGATAAGGAATTGCTTCTTCTATGGGTTTTCTATGAAGGCGTCACAGGTATGCATCCTCTTCAGGGGAATATCTCTAATTCTGTGCTATTGAACCTGTCCTAAAGGCAAACTGCTTTCTTAGAGCTATTTCTCTACTCAACAGCAGCAGGGAAATACACTATCAATATATTTTCAGAAGTTGACATGTGCTGCACCTCCATCATCAATGCTCTGGAGCCTTTACAACAACACATACGAAACCTCACCAAACTAAGGCCGAAGTTCAAGGTGAACAGAGACAGAATCTCCTTTATCCAAACCTCCTTTTTAGATGTGCTGCTTAACAGTGCTGCATTTTTGTCTCTTCTGCTTTGGATTACTTGTTAAGATCCTTGAGGCTCGCAGTGCCTTCCTCAAATACCTTGGGAGTAAGAAGCAGAAACACACAACAGCTGATAAACTGGCATCTAAGCTGTGCTTTTATTAAGAGCAGGGCTGGTGCTAACCTAACCTGTAATAGCATTTCAGCTGATGGTATGGCCGAGAGCTGATCTGTTCAGCCAGTCCCAGGATTTATAGTCCCCTTGCTACCACAAACCTGGCTTCACAGCCTGTTTGCATTACGTGTTTTCTGCTAGCTGAGGCCCAGCATCATTCCCCCTCTGCTCAGACTGCCTGACAACACACAGTGTTTGTATTTTGTGGCAGGGCAGTGAGTTTCCATTACAACCCAAATATTTCCCAAACAACTGTTTAGTCCCTTCTCCCCCCAAGTACCACATGCTCTTCCTTGTCCTACCTCCCTCCCACACAACTGGCTTCATAACGTTTATCTGTGACAAACTGAATTATCAGTTCTAGCAAGGGCACTCTGGCTAGTTTCCACCCCAGGAGTACGGCAGGAAAACTGTTTTTGCTTATTTGCTCCCTATACGTATTATTTTATCTACAAGAAAAGGAAAAAGGAAAGAAAAAGCCTGTCTCAGAACAGCTCTCGCCACAGGGAGGCAGGAGGAAATAGTTATTAGTAAGGTGAGAGTTCCTGGTCTGTACTGGCTGGTTTCTTCAAGTCAAGCTGAGGAAGGGTTTGAGTTTGTGTCTGTCACAGCCAGGTGTGTATCGTGGCTGGCTGAAAGACTTCAAAGAAGTCACTTCTACTGTCCCTTTTCTACCTTTGAGATGAGGAACACGACTTCTTATTACAGATCCTTCCCCTGACCGCTACACCCCCATGATTCATCCATTGGTTTTTCCTGTTTTGTTTGGCAACAGTTCCTCTTAAAAATGGTTTGGGGTTGGACAGAATAGAGCTTATGTTTTTATTCAGCCATTAACAGGAACTATTTCATGTTCACAGCATCAGCTTTCAGGCGGCTCAAGGTGACAGGTTAGTGTGGGTGTCCAGTTGAAACAATTACAGGCTCCCACCTGCTGTCTGCAGCTTTTCATTCCTAGCTGCTACTGCTGGGTTAGTTTGTGAGATGGTGCTGCTGCTAATACAGCATTCACTATAGTCACGTGCACCAGGCCATTCGATACCTGCCCCATTTAAACACACTGCCATTCCTATAAAAAGCTCAGGGCAAATAGTTCTGAGGGTGTAGCGTCCCAGCAGCACAGTGTCTCCTATGCATTTATGCATGGAACAGAGGTGACCTGGAATCCTCATGTAAACAACTATCGGGCAATCAGGTAAGCAGGCCGGGCCCTGTGGCACACTCCAGTTAGATGAGCATACCCAGTACTGAGCATGCTACTGGGAAAGAGAAACTGGGGAGCCTAGTGTTTTAAGAAGTCTAAGTTCATCTGGCTTTTAATGCAAGAAAAGGCAAAATAAAGCATAAGGGAAAGTATTTTTCCCCTCAAGGCTGGGTAGATTCAACAAGTTTTGGACTGAATGGCCAATGATAAAGGCAATATTCAGCAATCAGAGGCAGGCTAATGTTTAGAAACCGAAGAGGGAAAAATAGAACACAACCAAACCTTCAGAACTGCCTATTTTTGCACAAAATCAACTGCTTGCACTCTCAAAGCAGTATTGTGCTCCCAGATGATCAAGCTTCAAAACAGTCTATTTAAATCCACAGTAAAACTCATGAGGTACCATCTGAAACCAGCCTGAGTCATCATTTGCTACTAATGAGCTAGCAGTAGTTTCATCTACACCCCACATAACAGATGTTTCCTTTCCCTATAGAAGCCCCTTCCAGAGTGGTTGCAGTACACACAAAATGTCTGCCAGAGGATAACACATCTTCAGTCAAGTTCCTAGAATTTTTTTTAGTATTAGGACAAAAATGACAAGATTGTCTTTCCTGTACTACGATATTTCTTTCTATGGCCAAAACTTATTCACATACAAACTACACAGCCACAGAGTCAATTAGCTGTAGTCACAGACTCACCTCACACCCTGTTCCCTGTGATTGCAGCTCCTATTACTAAGCACAGCCCAAAAGCCACATCCTCAGAAATCCTTATCCCCAGATACCAGTGGTCACCCTCAAATTTAGGGGCGGCATCAAATATTCCCCTCTCTGACCTCCTCCATTCTCAAAACCAGATTAAGCTCACCCATGTCACATAACTTACATTCTTTACATGTGCCACAACACACTTCCTTTTCTTCCCGAAATGGCTCATCCTCTTCTGCACACACAAGTATCTCTTATACAGCTATTAGCTGTAATTAATCCTAACACTTCGCCTTAGTTTCCAAACCAAATCCATACACATACAGAAATAAAGGGAAACATGCATTTGTAGCTCAAAACATCAGAATATCCTCTCCTTAAGAGCAACTTACTCACCAGCCACGTAAACCATCCTTCTTTTCTCTTTGATTTCTTGTAGCCATTTTCTATTGCAAAAGCGAGCATAAGACAACGTTCACTGGCCACTTGGCACAAGAAGATCAGCATGTTGGAAATATATTTCAAACCAAGAGGGGAACGTTTCAGTCTTACCTTCCTTTATGTAAAAATACACAAAACCCAGGTGCTTCATACACCCGAAGGAAACAGGAGGGTTGACATAACTGGAAACTAAGCTTGCTGTCTTGAAGAACAGTCCCCCAAACTAAACATGACTAACAGTCTTGGCTTAAGACAGACCTAGGTATGAAAGCATTAACATTGATAGACTTTTGAAGTTCCATCTTTCCCATACTCAGCAGCAAGTTAAACTCAACTACGTTTGCAAACCTTGAGTTAACCCTTTAAAGCTATGTTCACACATTAATGTTGAGTCCAGCGGTATAGTTCGATAAGAAACACTGTAAGCAAGGACTGGCAACTGCCTTTGGACGTCCATCATGTTCCTCCCAGCTGAGTTGGAAGGGGTCACCAAATTTACTCAAGTGATGATTTTTCTCCTGTTGGAACACAAATCCATCACTACCAGCTTTGTTTTCTCAGTAGGAGCTTTCCCATCACTTCTTGCTATATGCTACAGGAATAAAATAGTAGTGCCAAACCTAAGGTAGTACAAAAAGGAACATGCAGCGCAGCTTGTCTCCTCCAATAGCTATAAATGTTCCCTTCTATTCGCTTTTGTCTATCACATGACTTCAGCCTTCATATGCCATCTGGTTCCATTTTTGGTCTCACTTGTCTTTCATTTGGCCTGTGGTCTGCTTTGGTTTACCTCGCGCTCCCTGCTGAGCACAACATGAACTCTCAGTCAGTTCTCAAAACTACAATGGTTACAGAAAATGGCAAAATAAAAAGGTTTTTTTCAACAACTTTAAGACCAATAAGGAACATAATGGTCACTTAGCTCAACCTTCCCCATAACCCAGCCCAAAGAACCCAACCCAGTATTTTCTACAGCTAGTCCGTATCTTCAGTTTGACTTGTAAGGCATCTCTGGGAATTATCCTTATGAGCAGTACATGCAATGCAGAGGGTACTTTCAATTACCAACTCAATTCAATGACGTAAAAATGTGTTTTAACCTGCATTGGTGTGTTCCAGCTTGCAATTCTGTGAATCAGATGCCTCTGTGACACAGGTACATGGACAAGAGTTTGCTTATATATACAACTAATGGTCGGGGGCCAGACATAGAGGAGCAAAAATGCCATCTGGTAGCACTTCTACTGGTCAAGTGGCAGTTAACATTACCCTCTGATTTCTGACACCAACTTCAGTCTGAGATGCACATTTACTTATGTCTATGTATTATATATGCACACACTAGGTATATACCTATATAGATTTATATACATTATGAAAAGCTTTTCAGAAGTTATATACTCACATTTGTATTTAGTGTGAGAGCAGGTGTGACTACCTATCTGGAATTCAGATACTGGCACGTAAAGATCACATGAAGAAGTTCACACACCTAAGAGGCAATGACACAACCACTGTACTTCCTTACACCCAATAGCAAGCTTCTTGTTTATGAGGGTCCTGCTTTAACTTCTCACACAAAAGCACTTCTACCTGCTGGCATCCTTAAACCTCACTCAAACTCTGTTTCTCTGCTCCTTCTACTGGTTTCTGACGGTACTGCAGCAAAGGGCAGCAGAACCACCCTTGTATTAGGTGGTTCATTAGCCTGACACAAAGGACAAAATGTACAAGAGAGAAATTAAGTCAGAATTTCTAGATGACTGGCAGCATAAATAACTTAAGAATTTAATGCTTGCTCTTGTAAAAGCGTGGGTCACCACAGTGACTCAGATATATGTCGTATTTACATACAAAGGACTGGACGTGTCCATGAACAGCCCATCCCAGAGATAAAGGCTGTGGGCTAGCTAAATAACCAGCAGCCAAAACCTCAAGCCGAAGCTCTGAGAACAGCAGAACCCAAGGAACTACAGACCAAAGCACTGTCTGCCTGATCCATTGTCCCTTCCCAAAGTAACCCATCCTGGTGTGGTGGTGAAGGGCACCACAAGCACAAAGGCATCACTGCTGCGGTGAGAAAGCTGCCATCCAGGCAGAGACACAGGCCCTTCCTAACAGGACCTGTTCTGGGCAGCATTAGCTCTCCTGCATTTCCCATTGCTAGGAAATGCACAAAACTAAACAAGCCTGGCACACAGCTTATGGCTGCCCAAAACTCCACAAACAAACATTTAGGCCTGGTGCTGGCCCTCACCCAACCTTTCCACTCCACCTCGTGACTCAAGGCTGTGCCTCCAATATGATGGGCAGCAGTTCAGCATGCTGCTGAATCAGGCACGACACAGAGATAGAGCTGGGAATACTAGAAAGGTGGAAATCCTATTAATAACTGACAGTAAAAAAAGAGCTTATCTTGTTATTATACTATTGTTGGAGCAGAAAAAGTTAGATGAACAGCAGCCACTGCTTGGCAGCCTCCATTTCTGACACAAAAATCCAGCGTTTCCACATTGCTTTAGCTGTGATAGAAAAAACCAACATGTAAATAAGCAGAAGTTTTCAGAGCATGGTTTAACCTGATTACTTAATTGGAGAGTAACAACATTCCCAAAACACCACCGACAACCGTGAAGCAGCTGCCTTCAACATAGCTGCCATATTTCTAGTCTTGGTAAGCACTAAACGGGCACAGTACGTCTTTGGGATCCTGTCCTCACAGCACCACCTCCTGGCGAATGCACAAAAACCCAACCCTGCAAGTCCAATGTACTCAAATATACTGGCTAAAACTCTGCCAAAGCCTTTTTTAAACACCACCACACCTAGTTCATTAGGTCACGTTTTATTCCTCTCCTTCTCCCTGCCCTCTGCCCTCAAGGGCTCTATTCCAGTTCACAGCACACACCTGATACCATCAAACCGCTACAATCCTTACCAAAACATTTACACCAGATAACACCTAAATCCACAGCACTAACCTGTCACAAAACACTGCACCAGGTTCAAATCGCTGCTCTCACACAACACTATTGGAAACAGACACGGCTGTTCCTCCCGTGCCAACCATAACCAAGTTATGGAAAAGAAAATGCTCCACTAAAGCATAGGCAGCATCAGATACTGCTCCTACATGGAGTACAGCCATGGGTATATCCATATTTAACTGAGTTATTCCCACCCAGGACAAGATGCTCAATAAAGAATGCTCTTGAGCAAGGCAAATACAACCTCAGAAGTCACAAAGGCAAACGTTATGACTAAAAACGTCCTGTTAATGTAACTGTGGATGTTTTTCCAGCTGCTGCAGACCCCACCAGTCTGTTACCTGGAAGTCATGGAAGCCGGTGCCACGAACGTGATACAATGCACGAACGCTTAGATATTATTGAAGAGGTAAGAGCTGTAGCATTGGTTCCTTGAATACACTAAACCTCTGTCCAAATCTTTTAACTACAGAAAACGTTCTATTATAAATACTGTAATTTAAGTCTTGCCAAATAAAATTCTAATACTTGTGCCACTAGAGGCCACTATAACATGAAAAAGCTTAAATTGCAATCAACGAGTAAATCAGCTGTTAGTAACATGGGACAGCAGGATGCGCCTTTAACTAACACATTTGGTACACAATTCCTTCCATGTGACCCCTTGACTGGTTTTCTCTACATTTTTATCCTTTTCTTCCATTAGAAGGTAATAAAAACTGTGGAGCATCTAGAATCAGAAGTCAAATCACTGCTCAGTATCATCAGTGAGACAACATCAGACCTCCCCGTTGCCACAGGATCCCCACTGATAGACATTTTTGATGGTAAGTATCTAGTGGGACATAACCTAAGCTAACAACAACGTCACGTGTGCTATTCTGAAAGCCATCTTACCATATCGGATGAGAGATAATTCATTCAATCAATTCATTGCCGGGAAGGCCTCAGTTGAAATACATGGTTCAGTTCTGGACAGTGTCACAACCACCTCTGCCTATTTGCAACACACCTACAGTAAGTACTGCTCAGATTCAGGTTGTGCTGACTACCACCTTGTCCAAGAACTGCAAAGCACCTTCTTTCTGTGCTTTGATGAATCAAACAGTTCTCCTCTCTGTAAAGTAACAGGTATCACACTTTAACATTTATCCAGAAAAATTGATCCTGACCTTGTAACCAAGAATAACTACATCATATCTTCTTCATACAGATGCCGCTTTGTACAGCAGAGACTGAAGATAGATGAAAGTAACGAGGTGGCTGTTGTAAACAGTTGCAATTGATTTAAAAAGCTCCCTGGTGTTCTCAGAACTTGAGCAGAGATGTACAATCCCAAAAGTACTTTTCATTCTGTGTTCTTGTGCTTTTCAATAAAGAGCTATTTGCTTCTAGATATCATTTCAAAGCTTTGTGGTTTACATCTTTTGGTGGCTGCACTTCATCAAAACTTCATTTCAAATACAGCGTTCTCAGTAAGGAAAATGAGATCAGACAGGGTGCTGGACCAAAACACAGCTAACCAACCTCTCCATAGTTCAAGAAGATCTTCTTTCCCTGGCAACGAACTGAGGCCTTGCTATGAGTGCAAACTGCTGAAGAGACACTTTCAGTCGCAATTGCCTCTCGAGATGAAGTTAGATTGTCTGACCAAACCAGACACACGGCATGGTGTAGCTTTGGCCACAGTCACATTGCTGTCACTGACTGAAATAAGAATCCTGGATGCACATCCATGTCAGAACTTGCAGATAGACTGCACAGCCTGCTAGACTTTCCTATTAGGCTTATACTCCTCAGCCTGTCTTGCTGTGGTGACAACACCACCTCCTGTTAATTCCAGCATCGACCTTCCCATTTCATGGAGGAGCAAAAACCAAATACCTTAAAGACACAAAACACTCATTAAAACACTTAAAGGAGAACAGATGGGGGACTTGAAAGGTTTGGAAAAGAAAAGGCATATACTTTAAGAGAAGGAAAACGTTTCAAGACCCTGTGTATTTACCTGTTTATCTCACATCAGCATTTCTCCCCACTACGTAATGATATTGTTCCACTTTATAGAATAAGAAATTCTGTTCATGGATTTGGATGCACATTCAAAACATTTGAATTCTTCCACGACAAACAGCAACACAGCTTCCTCTAGGGAAAAAAAAAAGACCTACCTGGCCTTTACAGAAAGCTGTGTGCACTCGCGTGTGCAGTAAATAGAGGAATTTGCACATACTCGATTAATAAGCAATCTCTTTTTACCGACCTGTCTCTATGCTTCTTCAACTTCAGTGTTGTTTCTTTCCAAATATTTCTATTTCTACACTTTCATTTTGAGAACGGCACAAACAACAAAAAGCAGAGCTTCCAAAGCATTAGAAGACAGACAGCTTTAATTTTATTATCTCTTCCCAGATATATTTCAATATCTAAGGCACAAACCAAAACCTTGAAGACATGAACTACTGAAGTTCTACCCATATCAACATCATTACTGCCCTGTGACAGCAGCTGCCCTGCTGATAAAAGCAACACAGAACACAACTTTCTTTGAAACATACAGCCAAGTCATGAAAATAGAACTCAACAAAACCTCTCTAAAAACAGTCTCAGTTGGACACAAAAAGGCAAGGTTCAGGTATAAAAGCACCTCTGCTTACAATACATATAAAACTGGCAATAAAGTGGCACGTGATATTTGTACAAAATAAAGCCTTTAACCATACAGCCGCGATTGTCACTTCACAAATAGAATTATTTCAGACAAATAAAACAAGCTAAAAAATAACCCCTCATTCTTGGATTATAGAGGGTAACATAAAGAATCCTATAAGCAGATGATACATAAGGTTAATATTTTGTGTGCATGTTTTTGGGCTTCTTTTTTGCTTTCTTTTTTAATCTAGCAAATTGCTTTAAGAAAGATAGCTCATAACATATTTACTTTTGGGTAAAAAAAAGATGCTTTTAAGCAAAACCATGAAAATAGCAGCTGCCTTCCCTCCTCCCCTCCCCCCCCCCCCTTTTTTTTTTTTTGATTAAATGAAAGCTCCGTGTTCCATTTAGTCATTTCCACCACACAACTTGAGTAGGATTTTCCGGTAGTCTCCTGAAGTATCCCCCTGGAAATAAAGCCAGGAAAAGAAAGTTAAAGGCTTGTTTTCTGCTTTTCTGAGGGTGTGGAGATCGGAAGGGGAAGGAAGAAAGAAAATGAAGTTGAAGCATCTCAAATGACAAGCAAATAACTAACAGGGCTTTATTCAGGCAGGGCTGAAAGAAAGTAGGTGTTCACTTGTTATTAAACACAACAACAATGAAACAGTGAAATATGCTCTTTCTATTATGGAGTGGAAAACATTAACAAGGGAATAAACCTCTTTAGGTAACTGGTATATGGGTGCCCTGACATCAAGAAATCAATCTCCCACCTCACTTAAATAACATCTCTTTGATTTGGGGGAAACAGAAACCACAATGAATGTACGTGAAAAAGTGTCCAACAGTATTCATGAACAGCAGCAAACAGGAGGGGGAATGGCTGTTTATGAGGGTGCATAGTGATAGGACAAGAGGCAATAGTTTTAAACTGAGACAGGGGAGGTTTAGGTTGGATGTTAGGAGGAAGTTTTTCCCCCAGAGGGTGGTGATGCACTGGAACAGGTTGCCCAAGGAGCCTGTGGAAGCCCCATCCCTGCAGGCATTCAAGGCCAGGCTGGATGTGGCTCTGGGCAGCCTGGGCTGCTGGTTGGCGACCCTGCACACAGCAGGGGAGTTAAACTAGATGAGCATTGTGGTCCTTTTCAACCCAGGGCATTCTATGATCACCATTCAGCTAGCTCTGCTAGATTAATTTTGCCTGGTGCTTCTATGACTAAAAAGCATTCACTGCGAGCTGCTATTGAACTAGACCTGGTTGATGAGGCCTTCCACCCCTTTCCACAGGACTGTTACAGCTAGTGTATTTATCCCTGAAAGCCTTTATCCAGATAAAAATCTATAGTGACAAGGAGATGCACTACAAAAAGTACAATCTGCAAAATATAAAGCATTTTTTGTTTATGCATGTGCTGAAAGAACTGCTGTGTATTTACGAACAATGGCAGATGAATGAAGGAGTTACTTTTCAAATCTGTTTTTAACTCTGCTTTTACAAAAGAGGCGGGGTTTACACCGTATGTCCACACTTACTGAAACAATCAAGTTCAGTCAAGTAAATGAGAACGATCTGTTCCTATTCCTGAAATGTAAAATATCATGTAATACTGTATGAAGTGCCATCTTTGTCAGAGAGTAACTGACTTGTAAAAAAGCTTCTGATAGCTGATCCTTGGTGTCTCCAGGCCAAAAAGACTCAGTAGTTGCTGGCAGAATAGCGCAGACTTTCTGGTGCACACAATATCCTTCACTATCCTCCCAGGTTTCCCTGTAAGCAACACTAAGCTGCATCTCCATGCTAAAAACCAGAGGAACACAGAGGGACTTAACAGATTCAGCACCTTCATTACATAGTGAATGAAGCTTCTTAAGTCCCTATAGGCATCCTTTGGCAAATGAACTGGGGAAACTACAGCTCTAAGACTTACAGTGATATCTGCATAGAGGGATTTGCCATACATCCGCTTGTATTCTGCACGTATGTCCAGAAGGTCAACCTCACTGCGGGACACCATGATTCGAATCAGAGTTCTGTCTTTTGTTCCTGCTCCCTGGAATAAACAGAACAACAACGTTGTACATTAATGACGTGTAGAAATTGTGGATGATACAGCATTAATCTAAAGAGATTACCACACTTTGCTAGCAAAACCCAACTACCTTCAATAAGCTTAGTAGCAATTTAGCCTATGCACTAATACTTTAAATGTACTGGTAGTACACTTATTTCAGTTAGCCCTCCTTACTTAAAAGTTATGAACAAGTCTTACGCAGATCAGTTGTTTCACTTGTTTCACTGAGGGAAGAAATCCTCATAATAAAACAATAAATTTGTGGTATGGTTATATACATTTTGCCAAGCAGATCAAATGAGATAGATTTTTCCAGCCTTCCATAATACAAAATCTTACATGTCTTCTGTTCACTGAAAAAATACCTCCAGCTCATTAGTTATCTTTTAATTAGTATCATTAATTCTTTCCAGGGTGGCTGAAGTATTCATTCCAATGAACAGTACAGTCATTTACAAACACATGCTGAATTTATGCATCTTGCCACAGGCACCTACCTTCATAGCATTCCTCAGCCTCTCTGCAAAGAATGCTGGTGTGTTCTTGAGGCATTTAACTGCAAGAAGAAACAGTATTACTGAAGTCACACACTCCTACCCAAACATAATCTCATGACTGTTTTTCAAGCTCAGTCCCATGCTTTAATTACCTAAACATAGAGATGGTATGATGCAGTTTCCATCCCTTCAGTTAGTCAGTGAAACAATTTTGTACCTTTTACCTCTAACAACAAGACTGTTGCTTCTGAAAAGGAAGTAGGGTATGGAGAGGCAATAGGAGGCTCGAAGAACAGAATTAAGTGTCATTAGTTCTTCCTAAATTTGAGAAATCCTAGGCCATGCATCTAGAAGGCATGGCAAATTCAAGAAACACTCTAAGTTGGGATGAGTTGCTCTAAGATAGGAACACATCTATAACAGGAACTGCACCATTTATTCAAAGCCAGTTATGCATTTCTTTAGCCACGAATTTCACACGGATTCTTGAAAAATCCTTGATATGCTTATTAACAATGACCAATTTTCATGTTTCATTAGCAGAGTTCATTAGAACTCTTAGAGAAGAAGAGCCAAATCAAATGACTTTGATATTTATCTGTTCATCACTCATTAAAACTACAGTCTCTAAACTGATCCTATGTTGGGTTAACAGCCATGCAATCTGTGGCGTATTGCATGGACAGCAAACCATAACCAGCTTGTATATGACAGCACAAAAAGTATCAGAGCAACACAGAACCAAAGGGATAAACCTAAATATACATTTCACAGCAAAATACATTCTATATAGGAAAAAAGTATTTTCTGAACAGCAAAATGTAGATGAGAGAGAACAGTTTAAAACACGCAGTTGTTAGATATGTACAACATCTCAGGAACAAATGACAGATGAAATGCACGTTTCTTGATTGTCATTAAAACAACACAATCACACACTAAGATGTTTGAAGATGTCAGGGTAAATTACCAGTTTACAATCCAGAAAGCTTTAAGAAAAGCAAAATTGAACATTTTCAATTAGAAAAACCTTGATTTTTTTTTGTGGAAAACAAGGTTAAAAGAACAAATGATGCTAGATACACATACACATGTATATATACATCTATATATACACACACATACACACATCACTAAACAAAACTGAAGTTCATTCAGTGGATATTAATGCAAGTTTATCCTCTAAAGGTTACTGATTTATTTGAAAGTTACAGTCCCAATGCTCAGTTTTCATCCACATAAAGATCTGCCATGTGACTGCAAAGCTCCATGAGGCCAAACAACTTATAAACTCCTATAGTTAAGTTTCTTTACTGAGCTAGTGTTCTGCAAACAAACTATACTTCAAGTTTGGCTTGCTAACATGAATACTTGTTGAGGTGAAAGATTCAGAATGCTGGAAAAGGGTCTGCTCATGTACTACAACAACAGAGCTAGGCTCAGCCTGGGTCATAGAAAACACCCTCACCATTAGAAAAGGGGCAACTTTATCAAGTAGACTATTGACTGCATAATGGCTATATAGTTCAGACATGCATAAGACAAGTGAAGGAGTGAAGTCCCACAAAATCATCTTTATTTTGCAATATTATGTTAGAAACTTCCATGAGAAAAAAATGCACAGCTTCACTGCAGTTGAGCCAAATGTTTTCTCCTATCTTACTCCCCCAGTGATAAACATTCCTATTGATTTCAACAGGAACTGAAGAAGCTGTGTTTTGTTGCTGTAGTTCATTTGTTTCTCATTTTCTCCTAGGTACATCCCTTTCCCTGATACTACCATAATATAAAACATCAAAAAAGAACACTTCGAGAAGCACAGCTAGATACCACAGTAAGTTCAAAACAGTACATGGAAATAGAAATGGAAATGTAAAGAAGTAACTTCACCTAAGAGACGAAGACAAAACTAAAGAGAGAGACATGTGACTCTGTTTAGAATAAACCACCCTAAACAGAACCACTGCACAAGGACTCTAGGGCCTCTCATAGCTCTTAGTGGTAACCAGTGACTGCTATCTTAAAAAGTATCAAGGGTAAATCTGAGGTAGAACTTGGCCCTTCCCAAGTACCAGAAACACTTCTGAACAAAGATTTGAAGGAAATAGGGGAAAAAAAATAACCTCTCTGGAATCAAATTTAAGTTCTCCCTCTAATAAAAACTAGCTAGAGGTTTACAATTTCAATGCCTTTCGCTTTATTTCCAAAGCTGTCCCAAGTATCCTATTCTCACTCTCACAGTGGTGGGTAGAACATATAATCACTTCTTAAATCCAAGCCAAGTTAATAATTCTCTCTCCCCATTTTAGCATTCAAAGTTTAGCATGCAAGATTTAAATCAAGCAGCTTCCCTGAAGCTAAAGCCTCATCATCCATTTTGAGGTGAATTAAGAGGCCTGCTTTACACATATGGCACGTACCTACTGCCAGCATGCCTTTCTCCAGGTCTCCAGACATTTCACGACAGATGCTTTTCTCTATGTCCCGGTTACACATCCTCTGGTACTCACTGAAAACTGTCAACAGGAAATAAAGGATTCAGGAGTCAGTCTCACAAAGAGATGGCAGTGGTGCATGATGTGTATTGCTTTATTTTGAAAGCACTTCTCAACTTGGTAATGCAGCAGACTCACAGAAGTCCTGAAATTTTAAAGATGATTTGAACCACACTGTTCCATTTAAGTATCACCATGCTCCTCACAGCTTGTCTAGTTCTGTGCTTATTTCTGAAGGGCTACAGGAAGAAATCGCTGTAAGGGGAACACCAAATTAAACAAATTCTCATTTCTCACTCCTTTATCAGAGAAAAATGTGAACAAATATGACCTCTACCAGCTCTGACACTTAAGAGAGACTATCATAACGTACAGCTCTTGCATACCCTTTTCTTCAAGGGAATTCACTTGGCTTTCCCCTGAGTTATCATCACTCCCATTTTACCCATGACAGAACACAAGCAGAGGGCAGTGTTGGACGTGCTTATGATTACAAACAACAGAGTCAGTGCAACGTTTATGAGGAGGTCTGGATACCATTACCTGCTCTGAGGTGGGCCCTGCTTCTCGCACACAGAATGGCGTTGAATTTGGATTCATCAGTTCCTAGACGGTTCTCACCAGCTGCATAAAGCTCCTGAACTCAGGGCAGAACGAACACATTATAAATTAGAAACGTCATCATGACGAAAATATGAATTACAAATCCGTTTCCTTACAGCCTCTCTTTCCTTTACAGCCATTCCTTGGTTTAAGTACCACTGGAAAACAGGAGCCAGCAATAAGCAGCAACTAATCCCAAAACTGGTGCTTAATACAAACCAGCTCTGAATTACCAAAAGGAAAACAAAAAGAACACTTAGAAAGTAGCTGAAAATTATTCTTCCTAGGAAGACTTGAGCCTAGTTTGATTTCTATACCTCTAAGTTATCAGCTTCAACTGCCCTACTTGATGCAAAAAGCCCGAGCTCCTTACATAACTAACAGCAGCACAAACAAGTGACACCAACTGGAACAGCAAGAGATTTTAAAATCAAAGCAAACCCAATCAAGCAAACAGAAAAAAAAAAGAGGGGCTTCATTCCCTAGAGCCTCCTCTCAGGAATGGAGCCACAAGGCTCTAATGCAGTTGTTACACCCCTTTATAACCCTTCCACTTACTGAAACGGAAACACTACTACAGGAAAACACACACAACATCCAAGACCAAGAGACCACACAGTTACATATCAGTGTACTCAACTTACAAATAATGAAGAGCTTCATACTGACCTGTACATCTTTTTGGACAAGAGACATGTCAACATTTGTACTTTCATCTCTGTTTCCCTGAAAGAATTTGAAGAGGCAGAAGTTTTGCTGGTGGTTTTTTTCTTAATAAAGAACAAACAACAACAGCCACAACACACACACAAGCACCCAAGTGCCCATAAGCTCTGCACAGAAGTACCTGACTAAGTGAAACTAAAAGCCTCTGAAAGTGTCCAGATGTGTCACTTTTGATTGCTTCCTCCAGAGTCTTCTTAAATTCTGTAAGGGAGACGCAACCATGAATAATCATACAGCTCTGCCCATCCTCCAAATTAATGATGTCAGGGATTAATGAGAAAAAGATGAACAAATCTAACCTGCTTTATAGACCCTGTTGAGCTCCTGAATATGCTCGTTACTTCGAGAAGCTAAGATTTCAATGAGACAGTTTTCATCCGTGCCAACGCCCTGAAAAAACAAATCAAACAGAAAACCCCACAATAGCAAACCGTAAGAGAAAACTCTTCTTGAACCCAATATGAAATAACATAAAGAACAAAGAAGAATACAAATATGGAGAGAATAAATACAATAGTACATTGAAACAGGAAAACCCAAAGCATGTCGTTTGAATGTTGCATGTAAATTCTTCCCAAAAACCAAAACAAAGTGAACCTTGCTCCACATCATAGTTTAATTTGTTTTTAGAGCTATTTCTGAGCACTCAGTGTACAGGACCTGGAAATTCTGAGTGGAGCAGGGCTGTCAGCTCAACACCTCACAGCAAAAACCAAGACACAAACGTGCCTCACGCAGTAGCTGACTGAAAAGAGCATAACCATAGTGGCTTGCTAAAGACTGTGCAATAAATGAACTGTGAAGCCTAGCAGAACTTTGCCTCTGACATCTTATCAATTTTTAATAAATCCTTGTTACAACACAAACCTATTAAACGCTCTTTACCTTTAAAAAGCTTAGTAAAATTAAGAATTGTTATTTTCATATTATAAAACACCAAGAAATGGAGTAAAGAGGGGGTGAATATCTGAATGGAAAGGACATCTGAATGCAAAGCTTTTAAATTACTACCACAAATTTCATCAGCTCAAATATTCCCTACTGTGTTATGAAGTTGTTTATCCTACACAAACCTTTACAGCTTCCTTGATTTCATAAGCATCAAACATGACGGGTGTCTTCATCATTGCTAAGATGGTCTTCTCAAAGTTACCCGATAGCTCAGACTTGAGATCCTTGATCAAATCCTACAGAGCATTAAATAAAGAGTTCATGAAGATAAACAAATTCTGGACTTCACTTAAAATCCATTATGCGTAAGCATCAATAATTTATCTCCAAGGTAAAGTTACTCCACTCAACAACATTTAACACAGCAAAAAATAACATACATATTTATATAGTTAAGGTGAAATTAAATAGACTGTACAGAAGAGAAGGGCCACAGTAACTACCTAAGAGAAACTGCACTATATAACTCACCTGAAATACAGCTCTAGTGCCTGATTTAGTGGTTGACAACCCTGCCTGCTGCACAGAGCAGAGGGTTGAAATTACACGATCTCTAAAGTCCCTTCCAACTCGCGCCATACTACCTTATTCTTCTTACTTGTCTCATGATGTATTTACCTTTCCATAAGCTGTTTTGAAGGAGAGCATGATCTGCTGTCGCTGCTTGTTTGAACGGCTTCCAAGACAATCTATAATAGCTTGTTCATCGGTTCCTGTACATGAACACAAACACCACAGTGAGCATGCATGTCACATGAGGATTCAGCTTTTGGTTTCTCAAGTCTCTACTTCTACCAAGCCCAACACACATGCTTCTTACTCATCTGTCATATCCAAAATACCACCCCACATAAACCTGCAAATACCAAGTTCACCATGTTGTTTTCATCTACATTCACTTTCAATAATTCTGGTTACCAAGAACACGCAAGCCAGCCTACTCAGTGAGTATGTTAACAATGGCAAAAGGCAGTACTGAAACAAAGCTGAAATGGTGCTTAAATTAAATAGCAAATTCACAGACTGCTCACCAAATCCCTTCATGGCCTTCCTCAAGACTTCTGCATCCTTCAGAGGGTCAAATCCTGGTGCATCAGTGATTGTGCCTCTGTTTCCATACTAAAATCAAAGTTGAGCTGTATATTAGCATTAATCAGTACAAGACTGCATTTTGCTACTTAAAATGGTAAAAGCATTTTTTCCTTACTTTAAAAAGCAAGGCAGTCAACATAAACTAAACTGTTTGTTTCTATACCTGTATTATGATAAAATGCAAAATCAGAGTTTGATTAAGCTGTGTATGTAACTACAGATACCTTAAGCTAGAAAAAACAAAAGAAATGGAATTTGAGTTTATGTCTTCTGTTTCTTCTTTGATAATGCAGTCCAATAGCATATATTTGAACTCACAGATGCCTATATTGATTCTAACTCCTGCTTTGGTCAAACTTCTTGTGACTTTCTTTCATTTTTAGACACACAAAGAAAACTCAGAAGAACACATGCAGTCACACTGTAAAACAAAAGCACTGAAAGCTCTTACTGCTCCAGGAGAGACTGTAGGCCCTGTAGGTCCTGGATAAGAGGGCATAGATGGATTCACAGCTGGGCCTGGTGGATAACTTGGCATGGGCTGCTGCCCTGGGTAAGGTGCTGGTGGTTGTCCTGGAAATCCCATAGGCTGCTGACCAGGAGGCATGGTGGGCTGGCCCAGCGCAGGGCCACCTGGGTATCCTGGTGCATTTCCTCCAGATGGAGGATACCCCCCGTAAGAGGGCTGCTGTCCTGATGGAGGCTGTCCAAAGCCACCTGGAGGTACTGGTGGATAACCCCCAGGTGCTGAAGGGTATATGCCTTGTGGTACATTTGACCCTCCAAATGTCCCTGCCATATTGGATGCCTGCAAAAAAGCAAGAGAGGAGCTTTACAAATAGCTGAATTTCAATCCCATTATTAACACAATGTGTTTATCTTCCCACACCCCCAAACATATCTAGTGCTGCATCTCCAAGGAACTTCGCAACGATCAGGTTGAATTAGAAAGGATGCTAGAAAAATAACATCATTCAGTTGGCTTCGTTTTACTGTAGCTGTACAGTAGCTGTGGATATTGCTGTGAGCACTCCAGGTAACTATGTTGCTCACTCTGACTGCTGAATTCACTTAATCAGTGCCTCAGAAAGATAGTAATGATGCAAGTGTCTTAGCATGCTGTGAAATCCTTATGTTTTATAGCAGATTTCTGGAGACTAAAATCTAAGAAACATAACTCACTTATACCCTAAGCAAAAAAAGGTCACATTGGCAACGCCTGCGTTTTCTTCAGCCAGTGTAAAGGGTTTTTACTGACATCTGTTAAACATTAGCAGAGCTGATCCTATGCTTTCTTCAGAGATGAGTCACTTGCCTCAACTGCAGAACCTGGCTCCTTTTTCAACTGGCCCCAAAGCAGGTAATAAGCAAAACCTGAGCTGTGTTTGCCAATATGAATACATTAACAACAGACAGTCAGTATTAAGCACACACGTCCCCACTCCTGTGCATGGCAAAGTCATGTTTTACATCCTCAGCTTCTGAAACTAGGCTCTTCAGACAAAATTTATCAACAGATTCTGCCTCACTAACATAAAGAATAGCTTGTGGTAACCATTTACTTCAACAGATGGTACTGAATGTTCAGCGTTTAAACAAAGGTGCAAAACAAACCTGCTGTAAACTATTTGTCTACAGTACCAGCATCACAACTTAAAGTCGTCACAGTAAGAAACATCAAATGAAAGCAGACTCACCATTCCGGCCATGTAGTTTGGGTTGAACTGATTAGCGTAGCCAGCCACATTTTCTAGACCAATTGGAGGTGGATTTGAAGGTGGATTTGAAGGTGGATAGGCAGCACCACCCCAAGGACTGCCACCTGAAATCAAACACAGCTGCACTGAAACAAGACACGACACCTTTTAAAGCTTGTCTATCAGCCAAGATAAAACACCACCACAAAAAACTCCAAACTGAACGTAGGAAGAAACCACTGGAAGCCCCAGTGTCCAGAAAACCCTGCAGACTCACGCTTCATTCATTCCACCTTTTCACTTGTGAGGACCATTGGTCACTTAACAGTTACTTCATCTGATTGACTCACCTGGGGGTGCTGGTGGATATCCACCTGCTGGGGGATAGCCCGGGTAACTCATTGCAAAGACCTGAAAAGCAGACGTGAGACAGTCATTTTCTGCAGTGCCTGGCTAATTACACCACATGAAATCAACAGGCAGTATGTTTGCAGAAGCCAGGCAATACAATCTGGGTAACAACCAGACAAGTTGCAGGGGCTTTTTTGGGGAAAGGACTTTTTATTTTGGACCAGTGAATATATTCAGATATTTAACCAGCTATACCGTCTCTCCTCAGATTATTTCTCTTACTCATTTCATACATACTCCTCATTTTGTCAATTACATTGTTAAGGATGCATCACTCTAAAGCATGTTACCGTGCCATTAAATTATCACCAAGTTCACAACCTATGCAGAACAGTTTTGTTAACCAGAAGTAGAAAAAGCAGTTGACAAACAAACCACATCATCAAATGACTAAGATCATGAGCTGCGTAGGAGGTGACTGAAATGGAAACGTATGCAGAAGCACAAGGTCAGAGTAAGAAGCTGAAAGGACACAACACTGTCAGCACTGTAATAGAGGGCGTACCTAAAGGAGATCACTGAAATAAATTGGATCTCTAGAAGTCGACAGTGCTTCTGTCAGAACGTACAGACAAGTGCCATGTCATCAGTGCCCAAAATAAAAGTGGACTGTTAACCACTGCTTGGAGACTGGCTCTGTATTGGTCAGTGCATGGTGAGTAATGGCACTGTGCATCACTTGCTTTGTATATGCCTTTGTAGTTATTAGTCCCTTTCTTTGGGAGAGTATTTTGATCAAGTGGGCTTCCCAAAGGCTGCAGCTGTTAAGGCACCCTTCCAACATGGCTTCACACCATGGATCCATTCTTCAGGAGTAGGCTGATCCAGCACAGGGCCCCATGGGCACCAGTGGCCCCAGACCAGGGCTTTTTATCCTCTTTTTGCTATTAATTTACTTGGTGTAATAAAATCTGACCTATTCATGGCCTATACCAGGCTGGGACTCTGCTGCCTTTTCCCCCCAGCAGCTCCTGAATGAAGCAGGACAGGCAGAAGCCTCTTGTCTAACTACACATAACCACTCAAACACACAAACAGCACGAAAGACAAAGAAGAAAACAAAGAACCCAAAACAGTTAACAAAGGTTTCCTACTTCAACACCTAGTACAATGCACTTCCACTGCTTATAAGGTGATGTAACTTGCTATAATGAAGAGAAATACCCCCCCACTTTATGGGTAATCATGGGGGGATTGTTTGCCTGTCATGTATAAATCCAATAATGATAACAAGATGCTTTTCAATACAGCTTAAGGTACAAATTAAAACACAGAAAGGCCTTTTTTTTTGTGGTGAAGGGCAGGGCAGAATGGGAGCTGCGTGTCCTAGAAGTGTTGCTAGCACGCTTTTAATCCTATGTGGAACATTCCCTTCTGATTAAAGAATAATAATGAAAAGAGTCATTTAGCAATTAATACTGAGGTTGACAACTAATGGCAAACTTCATTAGCAGCCTAAGAGAAAGTGTTACTATATATAGCAAGAAGTTCCACTTGCTTCTTTTGAATGCTGTACTTGTCCAAGCCTTTTCACAAGGAATTTCTTCCACCTTGGTTCCATTCCAGGCAAACCAAATCCACAAACACACCAACTCCTCACGCTCACAAACCTCCTCCGTCATCACTTCATCAAGCCCTGCTGGCCATTCCTCTAACTGAGCAAACCATTCTACATTCAATTCCCCAGCCACTCCCACAACCTCATCTCTTTCTAAGCCCACCACACCAACTTTTACTCTGCTACATCTTAGTCAAAACAGAAGGGGGACACTGAATTGCTGACAACAGAGAAGAGGATTCAGGAGTCCACCACCCAGTTATATAAATACTGCGTGGGAGGATACAGGAACACCGAGGACTGTGTTTGCTCAGTCATAAAAGCACATGAGAGAGAAAAAAAAACACCAACAAAAAGCAAACAGAAACAGGGAGTGCCTTGTATTAAATATAGAACTGACACTGTTAAGGTCCTCTCCTCGCCCTCAGAGCTCACCCTTCAGGTAACACCTAAAAATGAGGACCATGCAATTTGTTTAGTTCAGCATTCAGCCTCCAACAATACCATGCTCCAATAGCCTGAAGGCAACAGTTATGAAAACATCACAGCCTTTGTTGGTTGAAAGCAATCTGTTTAATTAGGACTGCTTTCCAGGGAACACTGAAGAAACTTTACTCCTTGGTCTTTTCCATCTCTTCAGGGTGAATTACTTACTAGGATGCGGTAACAAAAGGCTGCCTAAAGCTATATATTACACAACTCCTCTCTGCAGAAAGCAGAGCCCGCTCCAGGACTGCTGATTGCACCACAAGAGCTCAGAACAGCATCTGCCTCCTTACAGCAGGCTGCAGATCTTCATCACAGGTCAGCTGCCCATCCTCTACTGTGTCTGTGTAAGACAAGGACAAGCCACAGTCAGCATCATATCGGCTACCTGCTATTGTACCAGCCTAAGCAAGATCTATTTTTGACTTGCTTAGCCCAACGCAGCATTGAAGTTGCTCTTTCCTACAGCAGATATAATACCCTACACCCTGTGAAACTAAGAGCCCTGCAGTGTGGTTTTAAGTCTTCTGTGTATGTGACTCCTGGACATGCTATAAATGGCCCAAATTATGTTCCCAGCTGACTAATGCCTCAAGGATTTCTATCAATCTATTTTCAGTTCTACCATAAAAGACAATTTTTTTCGCATCTTCAGTGAAAAGTAAACAGTAATTAATCCACCTCACAAAGCACCCTCTGTGGGGGATCCTACAGAACTAAAGCGACACTGTAGCACTCAGTACGCCCACAGCACATTTATATGTTTATAGAACATACCCATCTCCCAGGCGTAAAGTTGGTCTCTCAAGTAACAATAAAAAAGAATATTGCTACTGTCTTCCTCAGGCAACTTCAGCATCTGAGTCCAAGGAACTTGCCACAGCAAAGTTACATCTCCAACATCCTTTTTTAATCAGAACATATGCCCGTACCTTCAGGAATGTGAATTAGAGGCCTATCATAGCAAAGATTCTCAGAAGCTGGGAGCCAAAAGCCTGCAGAGGTCCATCTCTCCCAGTGTCCAAACAAATACCAACCAACAGCTACAAGGAATGGAAAGCACCCAGGCCTGAGCTCTCTCCCACCAAAAGCTGAGACAAAGCCTGAACAGAGGGACAGGACGGTGACAATTTCCAAGCACGCTCAAGAGAGTACGCCCTGCAGTGGAGGAACAAGGCTTCCTCTCATAGCCAATGCACAAAGACCAGGAAGCAACGCCTGGGCAGGCCTTCGGTCTGCTTCCTTGTTCTTAGAAAGGATGCTGGTAATGATTAGACAGCACAGAGATCCCGCTCTGTGCCATGGCCAGCCACATAGCACACATTACCAGGTTTTTATTCTTGAAAACAGACTGAAAAGGCCTTGTGTTCCTATGATGCAGTGATGAGCACCAGCCTAGACTCACATCTGGGACAGCTGAGCAGTACAGGTTCAGCCTCACACACCAGCTGATGGGCATGGGCAGGACGGGCTGCCTGCTCAGCACAAGCACTTCATCTAAGTGACTTCTAGAACCACCTCAGCACATCTCCACTGCGACCTGCTCTATATTTACCCCAAATTCCTATCTAGATCTACCTTCCTATCCAGATCTTGTAGCGAACTGATAACATCTAGAGCAAACTGCAAGCAACAACAGAACCGGTACAATGAAAATATTTGGTTAACTTATCTCCCACCCGCAGGAGGAACTGAGTTATGTTCTCACTACAGTCTCCAAAAGACATCTATTTTCTGGTACCACACCAACTAAACTGGCTATACAGCAGTACATGGCATCTTCTTTTTATGTGGACACGTTTCTACTGCCTCACAGACCATTAAACTATAACAGGAGCTGAACAGCTTCCGTTTTAAGACGCTTTAAGAACGCACAGGGCCAGAAAAAGGGAAGTACGCTGCAAGCAGCTCGCAGGAAGCTGGTTAAAAAAAGGAATAAATAGATAAAGGAAGGAAAAATAAAGCACGCACGGACAGTTCTCCCAGAAGAACCCCCTTCGCTTCTGCCTCACAGCAAAACCAGCAGCTCAGAACGCACCAAGGACACACGCAGAGCACACAAGTACGAACGCGAGAAGCGCCCGGCCGTCCTGCAGGCAGCAACAGCCGCTCACCGCCCCCTGAGCCCCGTCAGCCCCCTGCCCCGACCCCGTCTCTTGGGGACGTTCCCCCCCTTCCTCCTCACTCCCCCCACCCCGCAGCCGCTCCTACCGCGTTCCGCAGCCGCCCCGGTCGCGCTGTGAGGCGGTGACAGGGCGCAGCGGGAGGCGGGGAGAGCCCTGCGTCAGGGGAGGGCGAGCCGGGCTGCGCTCCGAGGCCGGGCGGGGCTGTGCGAGTTACAGCCCATGGCCGCTCCTGAGGCGCTTTGCTCTGAGTGCCATGCGAGGGGGTGGGGGTGCAGACACGGCGCTGCTAGCACGTCTTGCAGCCGTATTCCTTTCAGGAAGGCTGGCACGCGGTGTTTACGACGTGAAACGTTTCCTTGGGGAACACCAGCGGCTCCCGACTCAATAACAAGGTTGTGAGTTCCAGCAGAACCAAAAGCTTCTTTCCACTGTGGAAAGTCTGCTTCATAGAAACCGCACGGCTCCACCCGGCGGCCCGTGTGACTGGGAGGCCGCGCTGCCCCGTTGGGCACGGCTGGTTTAAAAGCAGAAGCTGACTGCTTCGGACAGGAATTGCTCTTGTGCTTCAGGCCGGCAGCACGGCTGACTCAAAACTGGAAACAGAACAGGCTTTACAGACTGGTTTAAACCTTCTAAGATCCCTTCCTATTACCGGCCCTTCACCTGCATTGGGAAAGCATCATAGAACAGAACAGGGTCACAGAACTGCTCAGGTTGGAAAAGATCTTGAAGATAAAGTCCCACCATAACCCAGCCATACAACCCTAACTATCATGCATACTGCTGCTTCCTGGCCCACCATTTCTTCTACTTCATGGCAGGGTTCAACTGCTGTGCTTTTTTACCATAGAACATCTGCAAAAGAACCCCACCCAAAGCACTGTGCTACCCAGCTGTGTGAGAAATGCCACCAAACACAGACCCAGGGAGGTGGGAGAAGGGAAAACAACAGAAGTCTATAAAAGTCTATATATAAGTCATATATAATACACATTTCCTTCAGTGAAGTTCTATGAGAGGTTCTGAGGTGGAATACTTCCCACATAGAGCTTTTGTAGCACAAGGGGTAGCAGATAAACCCTCGAATACAAATGTTTTTATTTTTTTTTCCTACATGCATTCTTTAAAGATGAGTGAATCACTCACATGGAAGCGTTTGGAGAAACAAAACAAGGTCAAAAGGAAAAAAAAAACCAACCACCAAGAAGGCCTGACTTTTTGCAATTACTTGTTTTTTTGCTGAGATACTCATCACAATAACATTGTTAGTTATGCAACTACAGCAGGGCATCAACTCTTCTCTGAACCTGGGATTTTCATATACAGGGTCTTAGAACCTCCTTATGAGCCTGGATTTCCTCATATGCATGTCTTAAACAAGCCCATTTGATTTAGAACTCATCTTGATGGATATGCTCAAACTACTTAAAGCATAAGACCTGGTTTTATGGATGGGAACTGCATCTACAAAGGGTCATCTCTTCAAGAGAAAATTCAGATGAACATATTTCTTCAGTGCTGTTGTTCGCTGTTGTTAATAAAGCCCTTTGAGCATCATGCCTAGGCTAACAGGGATATATAAGGAAACTTGTGCTGCTGCAACCAGTCCCATAATAATTCCAGACCTGGCTGTGCTTGTGTTAAAGTTGATTGCAATGCTCCGTGGATTTCAAGTAAAGTTCAGCTTATGGCTCACTTCTATGAATCCGTCTATTTATCCTGCTTCTGTGGCTGTAAGTTCCACACCTTTGATGCTACGTAAACAGAAAACTGAGCTAGCTACAGCAGCATATGGAATATTTTTTACTGACAAGGAAACCATTGTGCATAAACCACCCTAGGTGCCATTTTCAGACAGGGAATGAGGCATTAGCTTTGCATGTTTCATTTCTGGAAACTTTTACACAGGAACGATAACTTCAGTTTAGGCTCTTCGGGAACCTTGGCTGGATCACATCCCTCTTCCTGCCAAAGCCGTAATGGGCAGCAAATGTTCTTGTCAACAAAAAGATATCATAGTGCATGTTATATCAAGAGAAAGTTGCATAACACCAGCTTTAAAGGAAGATTTTCTGTAAAACCAGATGGTTATAATTACATGACACACATTAGAGCTATTTGGCATATTGGAAGCCGTTTCTATGTTTTAAAGGGCATAAAAACACTAACAGATCATCCTCTTGTATTGCATGCACACATCCAGGTCTAGCTCCAGTAATTTATTCCTGTAATCCCTCAGCCCGCTATTTCTTCCTTGAAATTCTACTTTGCCTCTGACAGATGACAGACTCAAACAAGTAACGAAGTCGTAACATGAATTCCTACCAGGAGCCTCTAGATTCCTGACTTGGACTCTTCCCCACACTTCCTCAGCTTTGTTATAAGGATGTCACGGGAGACAGTATCAAATGCCTTGCTGAAATCAAGGTAGACTCCAACCACCACTCTCCCCCACATCCAACCAGCCAGTGACAACATATCAGAAGGCCACCAGGTTGGTGCTGACTACTCCTGATAACCTCCTTTTCTCCCAGTTGTCTGGAGATGGCATCCAGCACAACCTGTTCCATCATCTTTCCAGGAACAGAGGTGAGGCAGACTGGCCTATTTCCTGCATGTTCAGAGCTTGATTCTTTAAGGTTCTCTGAATTGATGGGGGTTTTGGAAAGGCAGTCTCTCAAATACTTCCATTGTATTTTCGGCAACATGAGGAATACGTGCACCTGAAGAAATAAGCACTTAAATTCTTCAGTTTTGTTATTTCTTCTAGGCATTCCTTGGTTTTAAACTTGCTGTTTTACACACTGTTGCTAAACCATGCAGTTACTAATTCTTTTTTTCCCCGCTGTTTTCCTCTCCTACAGCTGGACCTTCAGATGAACCTCAACTCTATCAAAAAATACCATATGCATTTATTCCTTTTCTTCTGCAAGTGCTTTATAGGTCTGATAATGTTTGAGAGGCAGTGTTAGCTCTAGCCTGTTATACTCCTGAAAAAATATTACCCCACCTATACCTGCACAGCTTAAGCGCCCAGTAAGAGAAAACAAATACATTAGCTGACATATTTAAGCATTTGTGAATGTAATTCAACTGGGAGCCTGTGAAACTCATCCAAACAGGTTCTATATCAGCCATTTATCCCCCCTACTGTTGGCTGTGGTATGTATAATGTTATTATAACATATGTTATATTAACACACTGTACTCTTGATCATGATAAGCGACTTTCCAGCCCCACAGAGTTTCTGAGTGGAACTTAATATGACACAAAAACAGATGGCCCACCTTCTTCTTCCCATAGTCCACAGGAAATGAAGAATGAAGCAACTCAAGCAGTCTGACACTCAGTAACGTCATAGAGAGTTACCAAATCAGGTCACTAGTTGAGCAGGGGACTTCCTCCTTTAGGAAATAAGGAAAAGAAGGGCCACTACAGAACACCTCAAGGCTCTGCATTAAGTGACATATAAGTTATTTCAAAGCATGTTCTCATTGTGACACTCTAAAGTATAATAGACTTGGAAATCTCCGGTCTGAATACTAATTTCAACACTGGTATTTAATCATATTCTTGCAGCGGCTCAAACTGTAAAGAAGTTTTAATTAACCCAGTAGAAAACAGGACAACGTTAGTAGAAGAGGCAGCCACTTAAATAACCAAGGTCCAGTCAATAAAACAACATAAACTGTATTGTGCACAGGTATTACACAGAAAAAGAAGAAATATTAGCTGATTTTCAAAAACACTTGGGTTAGACAGACAGTAACACACATATTAATGGAAGTTCAGAATGAATCAGCAGGCATAGCAGCATCATAAAATAACTTAAGAGCCTGTATTAGTTGCTGTTTAGAAGCTTAACAAGAACACAATGCAGAGGCTTCTTTCTACTACATATTATATAGCTTCGGGAGGGGTGGATGGCTTATCTTCACCACCAATAAGGCAAGAAAGGCATTTTTAACATATTAAAAGCATGTAAGAACATACTAAGGAGTGGACTGAGAACACTGCATGTCCACACAGTCTTTTCTATGCAGCACTGAAATAAAGGCTTGAGAAATTTATAACAAGGACTTCAAGCCTAAGACAGCAGGGTACAGCAGGTGTAGGTTCCATCAGTTTTGCTATTCGTACTATGACAATTAACCCTTAACTAATCATGTCTACTGAACTGAGTCTTTTTCCTTCGAGCTATAAACAAGGATAAAATATGCTGCAGTTGAAACTGGAAGCTCAGTAGGTAGCAGATGTCTCTATCACATTATCAGGATTTAAACTGCTTCATAATCATCCAAAACTTGTGAAAAAGCACATCTATTCCATATTCATAAGGCACAGGATGACACAAAGGAAGAACTGAGAGTAAGAAACATGACAAATCTGAACTCAGGTATGACAGATAACCTGCTATAAGCCAGAGGATAATTTAAGTCGCTTTACCCTAGGAGAAAACAGAGCACATCCCACATCTGTTGGTGCTCAGATGTCACTGTTCGTTTGTGACCCCTGACTTCCTTGGAACCATCAGAACTAAGAAATGGTTAACAGGGAATGTTTTCACAACACCCCGATTACCACGTGCTTTTCTCTCGCTCCCTGCTCTCATCCTAGATAAACACATGAACACAGACACTCAGCTGCCTGTTTCTGAGCATGTAGTGCCATCTATGTTCTCAAGATACTCTCACAGCCTCTGCATGCAAACAACTGCTGTGCTCATCCCACAAGCTGAACACATTTTAATGCATTCTTTATTGCTATGGCCCTCAAATAACAAATACAAAAGGATTTTTTCCTAAACCAACAGCTGATTAGGACTATTTTGCTTTACAGGTTGCTAGTATGAAAACCCTTCAATAGCCTTGAATGTCACAAAGCGTTAGGCAGTCTCCCTCTTGACATTAAGACTTGTAAAGACACATCAGAACGGACACCAACTAAAGCATTTGGCATTTGTAACCAACTGCTGTATTTCCTTTCCTGTAAACTCCATCATCACTAGCCATGAAGAAATGCAGGAACTATACAGAGACTCAAAGGAGGCTCTCCATAGAGCATCAGCCCATACCTGACAAGTAGGTTGTGAAGGTCAACCTGGCTCCAGGTAACTTGACCAGAAATTAATCCAAAATTGCACTGGCTTGTAGCTCCTTTAAGTGCAAATACAACTTACTCACTCCAGAGGACAAACAGAACCTTGTAGGTGAAATAAACTTTGAGAGACAGCTGTTACTAGAATAGGGATGCATTCTTACCTTCATCAGCTGCTGATGGCACACAACCGATGCTCAGTCCTAATAAAACCCAAAATAGGCCCCTGTGAAAATGCTTCAACTTCGAGAACTTGCATTGCTTTGCTACAGGAGTTATGCGTGCCTTCAAAGCAACAAAGCAGCTCCAGCAATCACGTTGTGCTTCTGGTTTTATTTTAAATGAATTCACAAAATATAGCAATATTTACAGATTCTATCAGGTTACTCGTCATCAAATACTCCTAATTAGTAAACAAAACAAAACAAAACAAAACCAAATATAGCAATTATCAAAAGTTCTTCCAAAGCAGCACTGGTACTTGTGGAAATTAAAATGGCTGATGAGCATTGGACCAGCATTCCCAAATCCAAACAAGAGAGCGCTGTCCCTCTGCTTCCAGGTAAATTCCCTTTACGTCTTTGAAGCCACACAAAGCACATGCATAAAGTGCTTTAAATGCAGATCTTGTCTTTTCTTCCAAATGCTGCTGCTCTTCCCATGTCTCTTTTCCCAGTCAGTCATGTCTTCTGAATTAAGACAGTCTCTCATTCTGCTGCACCCTCACCAGAACTGGCACGATCTGTATTTTCAGGTAAATACACCCCCATGCTCTGTAAAATGTTAGAGGTGGGTCCTGCCAGTCCAGCCTGAGCGCTGTAAGATTCGAGCAGGTTAGTTACTAGATTCATATCCACATCCACTGGTGTCAACCCAGCATCCTCCTCTTCAGAATCAAGGCCACCATTTTGCGATGTCGTTGCTTTAGCGGAACTTGCCTGCAGTAAGCACAAGGAGAAGGTTCCATCAAGACAAATCATATACAAAAAAGGAAGAATTAAAACATAAGAAATGAAGAAGGCAGTTCTGTCACCAACAAAGTTCAGTGTGTTCTCATCTGCCTTGAGAGACAGGAATGTGGTCACCAAATACCCATGCCAGTTAAAAATCATCACTTTCCATTATATGGATGACATGCACAGAGGGTTAGTGAGTCCTGCCTCAGTGTCCCATGGGACTGATCGATGATGGAAACTCAAGAACTCAAACTGCAGCTTGCAGGGACCTGAAACCAAGTCTAGGAATCAATGTGTACATTAAAGCTGAGCTAAGTTTTGCTTTCAAAGATACCGTGGTGCGATTTGCCCATAGGATTATTTTTCTTGGTAATCAGCACAAGGCTGGAGGACAGAAATTGCTCATCATGTTACTCACAATGACTTCTTGTAGCAGACTCCTTCTTTCCCAACAAAGCTCTCAAATGATTATGCCACAAACTGGTATTCAAGGCATACTCACCCCTTTCTTCTGAGTGGTAAAACTTTTTCCAACGTTGGTTTGTGCCAGCTCACGGTCCATTTCATCCATATATGACTTAAGACTGCCTATAAGTTCATGAGCTGATACCTCGTTGTCTTCCCTTCGATTTTCAGCATCCAGGTCATCTTCATCCTCATCTGAGAAGTCAAACTCCTCCTCTTCATCCAGATCATCAGAATCCAGCTCTTCTGAGTCTGCCCCTGTGTATTTTCACATAAGCACAGACAGCAAGGAAATCAGCACAGCGCACGTGGATCATCAGAAAACCCAGAGACACTAAATAAAAATGAGGTACTCTGACAAAAGAAGCAAGCAGTCTCACCTAAAATTCTGTCTAACGCCTTTGTGAAAGAATCTACATCGAAGGTAACATTGGTTTCATCAGATGACCTGAAATAAGAAATGTATTCAATAAACAAAGGTCCTCTGCTTGCACAGGCCTAACACAGGCACGGACTGGCTGCCATGCTGCTAAACAAAACAGCCCACAAAACCGAGTAAGGAGCTTTGGAACATAAAGCATCTCCCACCACTTTTATCTGCACCAGAGCATCTGAGTGGTGAGTGACCAAGCCGGTTTAAAAGCTAGTCACTACTAATACAGGTGTTTGCTTCAGGGCTCTGCTAAAGAGAACACCTTCCGACTTTGAAAGATCACAGAATCGGTGAAAGGGCTGTAAGTGAATGAAATCACATTCCACGCCAGGCACCAAACTGAAAAGAAAATACCAGTACCATGGCACTTCTGCCCCTTTGTGCGTTGAGACTTTGGACACGAAAGCCTTCATACTTTCAGCAACTGCTTCCAAGTCATATTTCTGCTCTTCTTCATTTGAGGTAGGGTGGGATTCAACTGTTGCCTCCTTCAGCATCTGATCCAGAGCATCCGGAGAAATCTCCAGCCAACTGTCATCTGTAAGAATTCAGGACATATTTGCTATCAGAGCACCGGTCCATCAGCCCACAAGGCCCAGTGTAGATGGCTGCGAGCACTGCTAACATTCTGTAGCTCACTTTATTTGCACGATTAAGTTTTCAAGATGACACTTGATAACAGAAGGTACAAAGTAGCTGAGATAAACAGAAAACATTTTAGTGCTTAAAATAACCATCCAGATACATATAAGTGACCCATACAGCACACTGGCAACAGCTACAAGTCAGAAAGTATTGTAACAAAACATACGCCGGTTTCACACAGGCCATCAGAATGGACCACATTGTGGTTAAGCTCTGCATTGGCAGTACTGGAATTGGTTTCACAACATTCTGTGAGTAACAACTGACAGCCAAAGGACACAACAGATGCAGGCCAAGAGATCATACAGTTGCCCCTCTCTCACCACAACTAACTGTGATGGGAAGAGAGTCCACCCCCCATCACCCTGCTCACCATCCTCTGGAGGAAGGCAAGTTGCTTCTCTCTCAAATTCCTTCACATCAAACGTTGTTGTTCGTAGCAACATCAAGATTTCATCACCAGGACTCATTTCAATGGGGCTGAAAGGAAAAAATTCACTTGACTGAAATGGGTTTTTCCTTGCACTGTCATGCCAAACATCATCTGACACTCCATACACATTTACACTGAAATTCCACATGATTCCTTCTGTGCCAATAAGTAAAAAGATAACCAAACTGGGTAACTACCAGGATACTACACAGACAGCATCAGCCAAAATAAGACTGAGTAAATTAGGGACATTTCGTGTTGATGTCTGCAAAGCTCATTTCTCTTCTGCTTCCTTTGTCCTTAATGCTTATCTCGTTTTGGTAGATGTTCAGATAGGCAGATCCCAAAAAGCACACACTAGAACTTTAAGCAAACAACAGTTGAGATACTCTGAACTGGCAAACCTTCCAATGATTTTGCCATGATTTGTCTTTTTGGACTAGATCTTTTGGAGATATTCATAGCCAGCTGCCTTCTTGAGCAAAGGAGACAGATTGCTTCTTATTTGTTACGCACTGGGTTTGAATCACAGAATCATACAGCAGCTTGGGTTGAAAAGGACTACAATGACAATATGGTTCCAATCCCCTGCTATGTGCAGGGTCACCAACCATCACCCCAGGCTGCCCAGAGCCACATCCAGCCTGGCCTTGAATGTCTGCAGGGATGGGGCATCCACAGCCTCCTTGGGCAACCTGTTCCAGTGTGTCACCACCCTCTGGGTGAAAACCTTCCTCCTAAGATCCAACCTAAACCTCCCCTGTCTCAGTTTAAAACCATTTCCCCTTGTCCTGTCACAAAATTCATAGCCAGCCAACCAAATGAATAACACTTTTCAGTCAGCTTTTGACCCACTTGGAATAGCTTAATGCTTTACAAAACTGAGACAAATAATTACTCAGGCAATAACTTTCACTAACATAGAGCATACAAGAGGAATTGATACTCATGTGCCAAAGCCAAAGCACCTACATTAAGCACACAAAGGAAAACGGCTTCAGACTTTTGTTGAGAAAAGCTTAAAAACCAAAACCAAACACAAACCAACACAAACGTAGCTGCAGTGCTTGCAGGCACTGCGTATTCACCAGTTACATGCAACTCTTACCTTTCTGGCCTAAGAACAGATTGCTGGAAGTAATGTTCTGCCATACGCAACAGCTCCAAGTACTTTGCAGAGCCTTCCATTTCTCCCTGTTTAATCCAGCAAACAAGCAGGAATGTCAGCAATTCTCCCTTCATTAGCTTTTCACACCCAGATTTAATTGTGACAACTACTCATCAAACTGATAATATTTTTCTGCTGGGAAAAATCAAAACGAGTAATACATTGCTTTGCCATTTACACTCGGAGCACAATATGGGCGTAAGGTGCTTTCAAAGATGGATATAAAGATATCTTGCTGCAATAGCACACATGTAAAACAATCACAGCGAACGCTGCAATTCCCACAGCAAGGCAGATTTACTACACTGAAGTTACAGCTGTATTCAAATATGAATCTCATGATGTTTGGGAATTACTCTCTGCAGTGCCATTGTGATACTATAAGAATGTTCCCCTCTTCCAAGAACTAAAAGATATGAAGTTCACCATCCGGACAGCATTTGCCAGTTTTATAATCTACAGACTTCAAATAATTACTCAAAGCCATCTTTACTTCCAGATGAATTTTGCAGGGGGACAAACCACACGAGCCTCCTGTGAAGATACACATGGATATTCCATAGCATTAGATTTCATGCCCTGCTAGAAATACTAACACAAGTTCAAGAGCTCGAAGGTACGCTATTTTGTTTTTCTGGAGCACATAAAAGATGTGCACAGATACTATATTTCACCTTAAAATAATCTTTTTCCTTCAGGCTGCCGAGGTACCTCTCCCACAGGGGACCCCTGAACACATTCCTCTTCAGGTCAGGAGACACTTCAGTGCATTTGGAGCACAAAATTTCAAAGCCATGAGCCTGTATAAGAGATGCAACAAGAAGATATTCTTGAGATAGGACAAATTTAAGCACGGCTCTAAATGACTGCATCAAGAACTCCCTATCACTGAGCACCCAATTCTGCCATTTAGGAAGCAGAGTCCAAAGCTGACCCTAAGATCAAAATGGTTTATTACTGCTGTAGGATGAGAGAGTATTTAAGAGAAATTAATTACCAGCTTCATGCCCAGCTCGTGGGCTTTGTACTGCGGGTGGGATGGAGGGGGCAGCGTGTATCCACTGCGTCTGTCTGGGGCAAACTTCTGCTGCACGAGCTGTGCGTACAAACACTTGGTGAACGTAACCTGAAAAAGCCAAAGCAAGACACAAACACTCACAGTGTAACCAGGCTTTGTATGGGCATCAACTTTCAGGCAGTTCCATCCAAATTTGGTTTTAAAGCATCAATATAACTGACCTGATCTGAGATAGTATTTCAGATATATATGTGTATCTTTGCCTAAGATCACAGAATGGCCTGGGTTGAAAAGGCTCACAGTGCTCATCTAGTTCCAACCCCCTGCTATGTGCAGGGTCACCCACCAGCAGACCAGGCTGCCCAGAGCCACATCCAGCCTGGCCTTGAATGCCTGCAGGGATGGGGCATCCACAGCCTCCTTGGGCAACCTGTTCATATTTTACAAAGAATATTCCGAGTTCCCAGCATCTCTAAATAAAGACGAACTTAAATAACAGATGAGAGGGATCACTTACCATGGTCATCACACGTTCCTCTGGAGGGAAGGTGCGAAAAGAGCGACATGCTCTCAGATCGGTGGGATCCCGCAGGTAAAAGGCCTGGACTGCTGCAGCCACCAACGACGGGCGCTGCTTCAACACTGCCACGATGCCTGCAGGGAGGTAGCAGTGTGCTCGGTGATAAGAGGCCTGGATTTTCTCCGGATATCTGTGTCACACAATTGCAATGCTGTGTTCAGTGCACTGCAAGGCTCCAACACTCCTATTTAACTACTGCTGCCATTTTCATTAAGAGTATTAAAGAAGGACAGGAAGGAAGGAGGCTCCTGCCATGGGTAGGTGTAGCATCCCAGCAGTGAACCACCACCAGAGCCTCCACATAATGCAACAGCTTACAGGACAGAGGTCTCCCATTTGCCCCAATGCCTCAGGAAAACTTCTAACTAAAAGAGAACCAGCTCTACTGCAGCTAACAGGAAAATGACTGAATACAATGAAATTCCCCACACAGCTCAGAATCATTACTCTCTATTACAGAATATCAAACAAACCACGCACACACCCGCTGATGCGTTTATACACAGCTCTTCGAATGGGTTCTGCGGCCAGGAACTCCTCTGAATGGGCAGATAATAACGCCAATGCTTTGGAGATGGTGAGGCTTTCAGCAGGCAGCTCCTCCCATTGCTGCTCTTCGGTCTCTGACAGAGGAATGATGTGCAGCTCTCCTTTGTAAAAGAACACCTGGCAAACAGTAATATTTTCAGCAGATAGGAAAAGTGCAGCCACAAAAGCAATGCAAAGTTATGTTTTGTACATCAGAGAACCACAGAATGGCTCAGGTTGGAAGGGACCTCAAAGCAGGGTGTTCCAACTCCCTGTTGTGGGCTGGCTGCCTCCTCAGCAGCTCAGGCTGCCTGGGGTCCCATCAACGTCCTTGGGCACAGAATCACAGAATGGCCTGGGTTGAAAAGGCCCACAGTGCTCATCCGGTTCCAACCCCCTGCTGTGTGCAGGATCGCCAACCAGCAGCCCAGGCTGCCCAGAGCCACATCCAGCCTGGCCTTGAATGCCTGCAGGGATGGGGCATCCACAGCCTCCTTGGGCAACCTGTTCCAGTGCGTCACCACCCTGTGTGTGCAAAACCTCCTCCTAAGATCCAGCCTAAACCTCTCCTGTCTCGGTTTAAAACCATCCCCCCCTTGTCCTATCACTACATACCTTTGTAAACAACGCTCCCCTCTCCTGTTTATACGCTCCCTTCAAATACTGGAAAGCCACAATGAGGTCTCCCCAGAAAACCCTTGGCATCTCCAAATACACCTTGTTTCCTTCATAGCAGCAACACCAACAGCTTCCCTTCAGCTGGAGATGAGCCTGCAGAGGACCCTCCAACAGGCAAGTGCAATTTCCAGCAGCCAGAGGTGCACGAGAGGGATTCAAAGCGGTGCCCAACAGGCCGCGGTTCGCTCACCCTGTTCTCGCTGTTCTCAGGACTCAGCCACTCCGGGAGGAAATCGGCCGCCTCGATCAGCAGGAACTCGCCGTCGCTGTCATCGATCCTGCTCAACGAGAGACCGGGTTGGTACAGGCCGCAACGCGGGGCGCTGCTGAAGGGGCTCTCGGGGTAAGGCCGGCCCCCACCTGGCTACCAGCTCCGGGAAGGCCCGGCTGATCTCCCGCACGAGGTAGACGATGAACCACTCGTCCTCCACGTTGTCCCCGAACAGCGTGGTGCCGCCGATGTGCTCCGGAGTGTCTCCTGCCGGAACACAACCGCATACGGGTTGGAAAAGCCCGCTCGGTTCTCCCATCCCATCCCCGCGGCCCCGCCGCCCGCTCACCGCACGGCGGCACGTATCGCAGCCGGAATGGCTGCCGCTGCCAGATGTACGCGGCCAGCAGCGGGGCCAGGCGCTCCGCGATGCCGTCGTTGCAGCGCCGCAGCCGCTCCCGGCCGTCCGCCCCCGGCAGGGCGAACAGCCGGTACCGCACGGCGTCCTCGGCCGGCGCGGCCCTGCGGCAGGACTCCGGCTCCATCGCGCCGTACCGCGCCGTGCCGTGTGGGGCCGTACCGCGCCGTGCCGTGTGGGGCCGTACCGCGCCGTGCCGTGTGGGGCCGTACCGCGCCGTGCCGTGTGGGGCCGCACCGCGCGCTGCGCTCCGCCTCCCCCGGGCGCCGTGATGGCGGCGGGCCGTTCGGCTGGGCGCTGAGCCGCACCGATGCGGGCGGAGGATGATCCCGCGATACGCCAGGAAACCGGTGCCCCCCGGCGCCCTGCAGCCGTGAGTGGCCGCCGCTCGGGGCGCGGGTCGGGTTGGGTCGGGTCAGGTGGGAGACGCGGAGCCCGGGGATGCTCTTGCCGTCTCCCTGCAGCCAAAGTGAGAGCCAGCAAGTGCTGCCCGTAAGGGTTTGCACAGGCTCCGGGTGGAAGCCGCTCCTGTCCCGTCGGAGCGTGAGTCCCCGCGGGGCACAGCTGTGTCACAGCTGCTCTCGGGGCTGCAGCCCATTGCTGCAGGTTTGGCCTGTAGGAACGATGCTGGTTTCCAAGCCAAGGCCTCTAATGCTGTGTTCAGCCTGGAGTCTGTCCTGGTGTCTTCATTCTAACAAGAACGAGGCTAACAGTAAAAACGAGTTCAGTTATGCAAACTGGGGCATTCCTCAAGGTCCAGAACACACGTAAAGCTTGGGAGCTACGTTGCTACTCCCCATGGTAATATTAGGGTCTGCTCTTGCCTGCAGACAAGGCCTGACGCAGCACGCCGTGCGGCACCACCCGCTGCCAGAACCCAGCCCTGTGACACCCACCGCTGAGAGCTGCCCAGGGGCTTCCAGGTACGTGGCACTGCAGAAAGCAGATCCGGGTCTGCAGACCATGGGAAGAACCATCAGCTTTGTGTTGGGTTGTAATGATGGCCGTCATGTGGTCGGTAGACTGAGTCTTCACCTCAGAACAGCATCATTTACAAGCACAGCCTCCGTATCTGCTTTTCTGTGACTGTGTTGTTGGCTTGGGGTTTATTTTTTCTTCTTCTTTTCTTTTCCCACACCGTGTGCGTTTCAGTGGGTCTGAAATCTCAAAGCACTCGGATTACCCCTCTGTTACCCCAACTGATGATGGGAATTCATGGTCCGCTAGTCTGAGCTACACAGGCACCTCCACCGAGGACAGTTCCATCTTCTCTTGGGGCTGCGATGTGAGTAGAATATCATCACCCAAAACAGACCTACCGCTGTAAAACCATGTTTGAAATGCCATTGTAAATGTGTTGCGGGATAAAGCTGAGGACTGCCTCAAATTGTGATGTTAGGGGATAGAAAAAAACATCATGTTGGCCTTTTCCTCATCTTTACCTTCACTCGGATCAAAACCCGATAGGCTTTATTGCATTTCTGGTCTAAAAGTTTGGAAATATGTATCACTCAATGTGATTTCCTGCAGAAGTCCTGCTAGGCCTTCAACAAACAGATGGTAAGTTAAAAGGCCTTGCAGTGCTATTCACTACATCTTTGATGGATGCTTTTCCTTCCTAGGAATTTGATAAAGCTGCCACACAACAAGTCCAGAACGTGTTCAGGCAACTCGATGAGCTGCTCTATGAACAGAAAGGAAATGTCCATGTGGAGGGACTGCAGGAAGAATGCCAGCAGTGGACGTCCAACTTTCCTCATCTCAGGTGTTTTATTAACAGATTAATGTCAATAGCAGCACATTTACAAGAAGTAGGGATGGTAACAGTTGCTTTTAAAACAACAGCAGGGTGGTTTTATGCAACCTTACAGCAGATAAAGAGATGACTCTGTTGGTCTGCCTGCTGTTGTCATTAAAATACATGCTGCTGGTGGAGTGGTAGTAGGAATGTGTTGCCTGGGAGGACTACAAAGAAGCTGTCCCAGCAGCTGGGGATCGGGTTAGGAAAGCTAAAACCCAGACAGAATTAAATCTAGCCAGGGCCATAAAGGGGAACAAGAAGTTCTGCAGGTATCTTAGTGATAAAAGGAAGGACAGGAAGGACGTGGGCCTTCTCCAGAAGGAAACTGGAGGCCTGGTCACAAGGGATATGCTGAAAGCTGAAGTACTCAGTGAGTTCTTTGCCTTCGTCTTCACCAGCAAGGGCTCCAGCTGCACTGCCCAAGCTGTTCTATGATCTCACCTTTGCTTTCCTGCCAGAGGTTTAGTGCTATTTGCAACTGACTTAGCCTTAACATAGCAAAATGTTCTTAGAAAAGATACATGGTATAGTTAAAATCCAGCTTAAAAATAATGTAAGAAATCCTACACATAGCTCCACCAATCCTTATAGCTGTCTGGAAAGTTTTATTACATGTACACAAACATTTCCGTCCATATTCAAGTCTTACTATTAGCAGGGCCTGAGAAAAGCCAATGACATTTTTTTAATGGCTTTACCTGACACAGTGTGGAGTGTAGTAGGGAAAACAATTAAAACCATGCTTGATTATCACTAAGAAAACTGCACAGCTTCCCAATAGAATTTTTAAGATTTGCTTTTGCCTGTTCTAATACTCTTCCAGAATCCCCCTTGGATCACTTTCTGATTTATTTATCCTCTGCTTTTGCCCTGGCAGGGTCGTGGGGAAGCAGATAGTGATCCCCAAAGATGAAGGGTACGAATGGTTTTCGAGTTCGCCTTCTGCAAGTTTATGTTCATCAGATGTAAGTCCATCACAGGAAGAGGGCTCTAATGAGTAAGTACCACCCGTTGATCCAGACTGCACCAGGGTGGGAAGGTGATTTTTTTCTTCTGTGGACTTCAGTAGTTTGCTTCTTAATCAGTGAGCAATGTGTGGAGTGATGGCTTAGTTGTTTGGTTAGGCTGGGTTTTGAACATAGCCTGTTTTGTTTGTTTTTCATTTCTAACTGAAGAAAACTACATTCAGAATAGCAAGGGCATCCAGCTGTCCTTGTTGCCCTCTATAGTAATCCAGTCAGTACATAGAAATACCTTTGCCACTGCTGACTTCCAAAGGATATATAGACGTTGTGGCTGGTTTTACTGTTAGCCATTTATTAACTGGGCATAAATTCAGTGGCTCCCAAATACCTGGTGTTACCTACCGTGTTGTTTCTCAGCTCACTTGGTGCTGCTATTGGAAGTGGAATAACAACTTCTTTTCATTTCTGCTTTCTGAAAAATGCCACCTGTTCAGATTTAGTGTTTTTGGCAAGAAGGTGCCTCTTTCTGTTTCTCCTGTTCTCAAGAAGGCCGACCGTTCCCAGCCTCCGACCTCATGTTCTCCAGACAGCGAGGAAGGTGAAGATGGAGTCATTGCCTCTGAAGGCATAATGGAGGAATATTTAGCATTTGACTGCAGAGATGTGTAAGTCTTGAGCATCAAGATAGCACCAGTGTCCCATAACTTTTCTTCTTAAGATACAGATATATTTGGTTTCGCTATGGATTGATTTTTAAAGTGCTTTTCTCTCTAGAGAACTTCCAAAAGCCTGGGGTTGGTAGAGCACTGGAGATTTTTCTTTATCCACCTTCTGTAACAACATATTTTGTTCTATTTATCTGAATTTTACATAATTCCTCGCAATAGCTCTTTTTGTTTGTGCTTTATATGAACCAAATTGTGCTGCAACTAAGAGCCTGCCGCATACTGGCATATTGAAGACTCATTTAAATGCTGTGCATTCGTTGCACTAAGTCAAACTGATAGTTGTTTGTTGCGTGCCAGCAGCGTGCTCTTCTGCTTTGTGCTGCAGTGTGCAGACAAGCATCTTGGATAGAATTGTACAGTTCCCAGGTTTTTAGTGGTAATTTAAGGATCAGTGCTTGCTTATAAATAGAACCACTGTTTTTATCTTAAGAAGGGACTGAGAGGGGCATAGAGAGGATTCCTTTTGTCTCTTTACTTCATCCAACTGAACAATATAAACATATGGCCTGGCTAAGAACTCTGGGTGATAATGTCACTTACTGTCTGTTTCACTAGTTTTAATAAATGAAGTCCCCTTAGCTGCTAAGGCATGTAGTTGAAAAGGTGATTGTCTCAGTCATTTCACATTGCTGTCAACAGTAAATTCTGGCAGGAATACAAATTTACGTACCCAGGGCACAGAAGTGTTCCAGAAGCACTGGAAAAAGATAGCTTCTTTCATTGTTAGACTAAATCATTTCATATCGCTATTTATTGTACCTTCAGTCCTTGGAAAACAGTACTGTGTGATACTGTGTGGTGGTGGAGATGTTCAAGGTCAGGCTGGATGAGGCTCTGAGTTCCTGATGGAGCCGTGGGTGCCCCTGTTCACTACAGGGAAGTTGGAGCAGATGACTTTTAAAGGTCACTTGCAACTCAGATGATTCTATGGTAAACATGAAATGTCTCCTTTAAGCCATTCAGCCAGCTGCCTCGACCTATTTCAGATTAAGAGAAAATAGGGCAGAAGTGAAGCAAAAATACAGGGGACATGGAATGTGGGTTTGTGGTACGTATACTGCCTCTGTTTTTACAGGGAGGAGGAACTGCACGAGAGGAAAATTGGCCTCTCCTCTAGTAGGCGAAAACTGGGGTTTCCTCCTGTCTCTCCATATTCCTGCATGAAGGATTCTGTGCTCACATTTGTGTTTGATGATGTGTGGAGTGAAGTATTAGGCTGCATGGAAGAACTGATCAGCAGGCACTGGGAAGTGTCAGCCTCTGGTAAGGAACACAGTTAAACTGGAGATTCAGAGGGGATTTAGTTACTTGGTTTTTCAAGGATGCAATGAGAGATGCATTTGGGAATTATCTATTCAAGGCTGAAAAAGGTTGTTTGATAACAGTGTCAGTAGTGGCTGTAAAGGATTTAACAGAGCTTAATGTTTAAGATGACTCTCGTACTGTGCACAAATAAGAGTGTCAGTAGTCGGTACTGACAAGGATCCTCTCTTGCTTTATGTAGATGATGAGAAAAATATCATCAAAGTAGAAGCAATCCGAGCAGATTCTGGAAGCCCCCAGCAGTTTGATCCTCTGCCAGTGCTGTTACCTCGTGTGCCACAAACTAAAATGCCCTCAGTGACATCCAATCTGGTAAGTACTTCCAGCCAGCTGGTTTGTGTAAGGATGACTCAATGCAATGCTACAGAAGTATAGATTCAAGTACGCCAGGAACGCTTCAGCTACGTGACTAGTTTGGATTATGCACGGATGCTGCCTGTCCTTGCTGACTACCAGAGTTCTATTACTCCTCATCTGCAAGCGTTCTTATTTTTCTCTTTAAAATTAGAATGTAATATTTTACATGTGTATTGAAATGCGAGGTAGTGGCTGCTCATTAATATGTTTAACAGTATTGGAACTAAACTGTGTGTAAGATCCCATTCTCACTAGCCTATCAGTACTTAACTGATGAGAAAAGAGAGAATAATTCTCGGTATATTTGTACAACAGTTGTGTTTTTTTTTAACCCCCAGACTCTGAATTTGACTGCTTTAGATTACATGCTCCTAGAGTGGTGAGCACCAAGCGTTATCTCTGTTCCATTGTAATTCAACTCTTTATTTCTTTTTACTTCTCCTTTATTTCTAACCCCCTGCATCTTCCTCTCAATCCTGTTACTGTATGTGTAGTGCCCAAAACCCAGATGTGGCCGCAAAACCAAAAAGAGGAGAAAAGCACCTCAAGTATGTATGCTGGAGAGATTTAAGCTCTGTTCTTTTCTGTTTGTTGTTGTTATGGTGGGATGAATGTCATGTTTTTCAAGCTCAGTCTGCATTCCAGGAGAAGATTGTCCAAGTCTGTCCTTGCCCTAAAACATATGCCGACATACACTGGAAAAAATAGTTGTGTAGAACTCCTGCTTATAGCTGTTGCTGTAAGATTGTATTGCACAAACAAGAGGCTCAGTTGGGAATTACTGAAGTTGACATAGCATCATCTGATACACTGGCTAAGTGCTGCCATTTGCAAGAACTAAATGCTATCTTAAGTAGAGGAAATTGTATAAATGAGAATATATATATATACATATAATATAAAAAGTATAAAGTAATAGAGAGGACAGAATGTATAAATATGGGTGAATGTGATTGGCGAATAGTAATTTCTTTATATTTTTTTATTTATCTTTCAGGTAAATCAAGGCTCAAGTAGTGGGTCTCAACAGAATCTCAGTGGCTTGATTGTGATACATGGGATCCACTTACAGCAAAGGAATCTGCCCGTAATTGAGAAAACACTGTAAGAGCTACAGATTCTGTTTTAAAGCAGAGCACTCTCAGAGCGGGAGAGATGCAATCCAAAACAGCATGAGATAATTTTCTACCTCTGTGGAATGAATTCTCATTTATTTTCTTGCTTAGAATCATAGAATCACTCAGGCTGGAGAATACCTTAATATCATTGAGTCCAACCATGACCTAACCATGCCTCCCTAACAACCCTCTGCTAGATCATGTCCATGAGCACCACGCCCAAATAGTTTTTAAACACACTGGTGACTCAACCACCTACCTGGGGAGCCCATTCCAGTGCTTCACAACCCTCTCTGTAAAGAAGTCTTTCTTGATAGCCAACCTAAACTTATCCCAGAACAACTTGAGGCCATTTGCCCTCATCCTGTCACCTGTTGCCAGTGCTTGTTTATGTATTATCCCTTATGTTATTCTTCTAGTATGACCTTAAATTGCTGCTAAGTGTGCCTTCTAGTGAATGGCTAAGGCATTGGTGGTAGTACAACTGATGTTGTGAAAAGAGATGAAGCTCAGAATGGGGATGCAGAGTCTGATTTGCTCACTTGCTATGAGTGGACTTCTGTTACATCTAGGCTATGGCTATGAGAGCAGTCAGTGTTTTTATGTATATGCTGTGGGGAATTACAACTTTTATGCTGACACATTTAATCAAATAGCAGTTCAGTAAATTCATATATATATATAGAATAATAGAATCACAAGGTTAGAAAGGACCTACAAGATCATATGCTCCAACAGTCCTCCCATTACCATTGCTACCACAAGCTACTAAACCATCTCTCGTAGCTCCTTATCCAGACACCTCTTGAACACGGCCAGAGACAGCGACTCCACCACCTCCCTGGGAAGCCATTCCAGTGCCTGACCACTCTCTGAGAGAAAAAGTTTCTTATTATGTCCAGTCTAAATTTCATCTGATACAAATTGTGGCCATTTCCTCGAGTCCTGTTTGTTGCCTGGGAGAAGAGGCCAAGCCCCTCTTCATTACAACCTCCCTTCAGGAAGTTGTAGAATGCAGTGAGGTCTCCTCCGAGCCTCCTCTTCTCCAGGCTGAACAATCCCAGCTCCCTCAGCCACTCCTCATATGACTTGTGCTCCAGACCCCTCACCAGTTTCATTGCCCTTCTCTGGACACACTACAGGGCCTTTATGTCTTTCTTGTAGAGAGGGACCCAAAAATGAACACAGTACTTGAGATGCAGCCTCACCAGTATGTATATATGTGTGTGCGTATATGTGTGTATGCATATTATGTATAGGCTTTTTTCTTTTTCACCTACTATCATATTCTAAGGTAGATGTAAGTGGTTTACTTAAGAAAAGAACAAACCTCTGCATTACCTAACATCACCCAGAGATGAATAGTGCGGTGACAAGGTGGCTATCAGTTACAGCAAAAGTATCTCTTTTGGTTATCTAATTCTTTTATTAGGGACCTGGAAGACAAACGCCCAGGATCCAGTTCTGTCCTCTCGAACAAAGCATGGCCAAATCGCCCTCCTCTGGAGCTCAGCACATCACCTCTGTCTCACAGCTCGAAAAGGCGAAATGCACCGCCACGTACCCTGCACCCCATCAGCACCAGCCAGTCTCGCACCGCAACCCCACGCTCCGTGGACGATGTCTTCAGGGGAACCCGACTGTATGTTTCCATACCAGTTTCTCGTGACTAATTACCACAACCAGAGAACCCAGCTTACACAAAGGGCATTCAGTTACAAGGAGAGAATGTGGATTTTTTGATTTAAGAAAGAATTGATTATATTTTGCCTGAGAAAGCAAAGTTGCTAGTTCACTGCATTACCATCTGTGATTCAATGAATCCTTGTTAGGCAGTTTTGAATGAAAATGATATCCTCCAGTCTGTGCAGTCCAAGCAGAGCAGACACCACTATCTCTCTTGACATCACGTTTCTCTTTCTACAGCTTATTTTCAAGATGAACTTGAAAAAAGCACAGCGTTTAATGTTAACTTACTTTAGCTATCCTTTCCCAGTCTAGATGGACAGGGTGCTCACCTTGGGTAACCTATTAGGAGCATGAGAAGAACTAAATGACTCTGACTGACCTCAGCGAACCTTTATGTCCAGAATATACTTCTGTTTGGCATAATGATCTGAGTTTAGTCTCTTACAGGGACTATGGCTATAGAAAAATAACACAGGCTACAAAGAACTTGTAGAATACACAGGTATTACAAATCAAAACCATAACATGCCCCTTCAAGCTGTGCTAGATGGCGTGCAATTCATCCACCACCTGACTTGTTTATACTCCCACCTCCAGAGTATTCATTCTCAGACTTGCTTTTACTTACAAGCTGAATATTAGACACCCTAATAAGCAGAACGTCTAAGTAATTAACTAAAGAGTTTTCTGCTGAACTTCACCTGCAGAACTAATTTATTAGAGCCAGTCTCCACTTAGCCCCAGTGCCAGCATTTCATAGCACAAGTACTGCACCTGTTGCTCTTACTTCAACCTTGTTAAAATACACAATGCCAAACAAACTTACAGTACTGTATGCCTACACACTGTCCACCACATAAACTCTGTTTTCCTGTCCTTCCCGTTGCCTTGCAGCCTGACTGCACACGAGCAGCTGTCCTCACCCTCCCCACTGCTGCTAAACCGGAATAGTCTCCTACCACCTATTGGTACCACCGATGTGGCGGAACAAGCGAGCACTGCAGGATCGCAGAGACAAACGGTAACAGGCAGAACCATTTCAATTTCCTATTGGACACTGTAAAATTGTAGTTAGTGCTGATGAAATTACCAGGCATAGGAGTTTAAGTTGGTTTACCTTGTGACAGCAGCTGAAATAGATGCGTTGAAATTTCACGTGACTTTTGACCAACAGCATCATCTAGACTTGAATGCTGCAACTCCAATAAGCGCCAGAATTTTCTTCCTCTCTATAAGTAGGTGTGGAACATTTTGTCTTGGGAAACTAGCTGTAATTCTTAGTGTAATTAAATTCAGTGTACTGCTGCAATAAGGAAAAGTAATAATCCTATTATTCTTTAATGCAGAAGTCTCGAGGAAACTCAAGTCGAGCTCACAGTGTAACAACACATGAAGATACTCACCAGCAGCTACACGAGAGGCTCTTCCTGCCTGATCATTTCTCCAGGCCTAAAGCAACCAATGTATTCTTGGTAAAGCATAGCAAATGACACCACTTCATCCTCTGGTACTGACCGGGGGCTCTGGCAGTTATCACAGATAGGTTACATGAGAACCAAATGCCACAGGTGATTGTTGCCATCAGGTTTGTTAGTCCCCATGTTTAACTTGGCTCTCAGGTTACCAATGTACAAACATTCTAAAAACCCATTTTGAAACAGAACAACTTTCAGAAGCATTAGGAATCCCTCTAGATTGTCCCATGGTCATCCTAAGAGTGTTTGAAAAGAATATTTTCTTCTCCTGAAGTTGATCTAAACCTCTTTAAACATTTTAAAACTCTACTTAGAACATTACAGCATCTTGCAAATTTGCTCTCTTAGGAAATAAGTACAATCGCGTTGTTTTCAGCCTTGTTATAATGTTGATGTTGGCCTTTTTTTCCATGCAAACATAAAAATCTTGAACTGTCTTTTCAGCCGGATCCACAGCATCGCCGCTCTTGCACTGTTATTGATTATGGCAATCATGCTTGGACAAGCAGAACGTCAGCAGGTTCAGGTAAGCTCATCAGGAGATCAAGGGAGAAGTAGGCTTTTCACCACTGTGTTTTGGAGCTCTCAATGGAGTTATGGGGACTTCTCACATACAAAGAGAATGTATACTAAAAAGATGGAATTAAAGCTGCAGAGGATAATAGCAGCTGCAAAAGATAACAGGTAGCAAGCACACAAGTGCTGATTTGGGAACTGGAGGGGACTTCTAGCTTGTTTAACAACCTGCACTGACAGTAATACAAGTGTTATAAGAGGCAACCTGAGATTTATTTAAGTACTAAATTGAATTTACTTCTTTTCAACTGAAGAAAGGAGGGTTTCCAAGTCAATTGAGTTCCTGCTCCCCTCCAGACAGCGTATTTAAATGTAATACGAGTTTTATGACTGTCATATTGACAGAGACAAAAAACTGAAATTACAAAAACTTTGTAGACATGAATGCATTCTGGGAGATCAAGAAACACAGCAGATCCCAGCAACGCAGAAGTCCTACCCTTCATCCCTTTGGGAAGGACAGTCACATCTAAAACTTAAGGTTCCAGTTGATTTACATGGTTTGATAAGTGATTACTTTCCTCTTAAGAAGGCCTCGGGCTGAAAGAACTACCAGATTACCTTGAAAGTTATATGAAATAGTTTTTAAGTTACTGATGAACTGACTGATAGCTATAATAAGAAGCCAGAAAACCCCGCCATGTTAGTATTAAGCTAGAGGAGCTGCTTTTAAGTACTTAGCTTCAATAACTTTTAGAAGTCTGTAAGTTGTACACGGTGTCTTTATTAGGTCTTCAGCCACATGGTTCTGTGAAAGGCCAAAGTCGAAGTGGATCAGTCACAAAAAACAAACAGGGCTTCTGATGTGTCGTGTGAAGAAGTTACATCCACCTCCTGGGAAGTCACAGACGACCTCTCGCAATGTCAGGGCTGTTTACAGAGAGTCTTCAAGCACCCTTCCTTACGAACAATCCTATTTTTATATTGTCTAAGAAGCAACTGCCAAAGATTAGAAGGGATATATACTTGCACATTCCATTTTCTACCAATACAAAAAGCTACCCTCCAGTGAATCCTAACTCCTTCAAAACCTAGCAAATACTTTAAATCATTGCTGTTTTCTATTAATTAGTACTGTTTTGTGACAGCTTCATGTTACAGGCAATTACTGCAAGACCTGCTGATTTTTCCATCAGCTCCACAAAAGATTTATGAGGCATTTCATAGCAGTAGTTTTTAAAGTTACATTTAAAGCTCTGTGTATGCACTTAAAGCAATATTATACTATCAGAAGGAAGCTATGTATATGATACCGTTTCTACAACTCAGCCTAGACAAGTTATGAATTCTGTAATAGTTGCAGCAGAGATTAACACAGCTGTGTAAAAATAAGGTATCAAAACAGATGAAGAGAACTGACAGCTTTAAGGGTAGCATACCACCAAACCCTGCTCCGTTACATATTTATATATGAACCTAATTCTCAGTATCTGAAGAAAGTTTAAGGGACAAACAGCACTCTTATTATGAGCAGTTCCAGACAGCATTTCAAGAAAGCATGTCGTCTTCCTGGAGAGATGCTTTATGTAGTTTCACAGAATAGGTCAGCCTCCATTTCTCAAAAAGCAAACTAAAGGGAACAAAGAAACAAGAAACTCCCACTGCAACTAAAGTAGGTATTTCTGCACTCCATCCTGAAGGTCCCCAACAAGCACCATGTGAGAGACATGGTTGAAGTACCAGCTTTAGTTGCCCTTGTGGCTCCCAGTGAAGTGAAAACACCCAATACAGACTATTCAAAACAACTGATTTGTTGAAGGTCTTGCTCCCAAGCAGTAAGCACCAGATGACAAGCAATAAGGACAAGCTGAAGATAGCCACTTCCTGAATTGGAACAGCAACTGTGATGCAAGAAAACAGCTGATCCTCCATAACTCAATTGAAAAGCACTTTCCCTAAGTTTCCTTATTGTTAGTATTTTCCAAGTTACAATTCACAATGGAAACAACTTGTCAGGATTTTTTTTATGAAGTGGCTCCTCTGCTTTCCATTGTAAGCTATGCAATCTACGAAGTGTTAGTAGTACTTACACAGCAGCTAAGGATTTCTGAACTAGCTTGAAGTTCTTCTGCCAATTGAAGAATCCAGTTGATTCAAAGCGTGCTCTGAAAAGAAAGCAAAGCAGAAGTGCACAAATGGAAGATTACCTCCTTCCTTTGCATTTCCAGAGGGAAAAGCAGCTTTGGGCTCAATCTACATCTCTTAAGTTTGAATAGAGATAAGAGGATGCCTAAAAGCAGCCTGTAGTCACTGAACTGTTCCAAAACTCAGTTTCTCTAATGGTTAAGACAAGCAGAAAGACATGCAATGTATCACTTAGTTATCTCAAGCTAACTGGAGAGAAGCATCCTCTTTAAACCAGTGCCATTCCTCAGGGACCAACGTAGTGCTTAAGAGTTACCAAACTACACAAACTTGAATAGACTTCTGGTACCATAATGCAGTATTTTGTAGCCTGGGGGAGGAGACGAAGCATTAAAAAAAATGAAAGCCATCTCATCATAAGGTAACTTTTGGTTTCTATACAAATGGTTGAGAGATTTGTCTATACTGTTTGATATCTGTTTTGTATAGCAAGAGTTATGTTCAAATCCCATGTGTTAACCAACACAGTGACCTACTGAACTCTTTCTGAATCAGGATAGCTGTTTAAAGCAGCTAAATGGAACTCATTTCCTATTCTACCTCTGACTTCCCCTTAGGAAGCTCTAGTAAATAGCTGCTGAATTCTATCACTGAAGCAATAGGGACCTTCAACTCAAAGTAGGTGTTTGTCACGTGGCCTTTGAAGAGTGATCCATAAATAAAGCCAGCCTCATTTCTTTCAACTACAGCAAGTTACCCTTCAAATTCATAGCCCAACCCACTACATAGAGCAGTTTTAAAAGAGCAGAAATAAAACAAAAACCCACACAAGTTTTGTATACTTGCACATCTAAGAGCACTTCTGAAATAACAGAACCGTTGACAAACACAGAGCACACCAAAGCAGGAGTCGGAAGTAATCCCTATCGTGCTATAGCAGGAGTGTGATGCAACTGAAATTACAACATATTTGTAGGCTTTGGAAGTCCTCATCATGGGACATCTTGAATCCTAGACACAAAGCCACTGTGTTCTGCGGATTTATTAGTTCACTGCATCACATCAGCACATTGGAAGGTGTTAGGAGATTTTCTGCCAAGTCACTCACATACTTGCTACAGCCTCATTTTCTTAGGGCACCTGCTTACACGCCACTGTCAAAGATCAAGTGGCCCTTTCGTATAACTCCATAACACCAGCATATGTAACAGCACAGATATGTTTTCAACTGCTAATAAAGTATGTAGTATTTACTTCAATAAAAGTAAGTACCAACTTGATCTGCAAACTAACTCATGCAGTGCTCAGCTTTTTGCACGCTTCAGTAATCACACCTTCAGTAGAATTTGAGTACGTTGTAAAAGGGAAGGAAGGTGGAAGTGGTCAGGTGAAGAGATGCTGTATCTTTTCCTAGAAGACTAAGGGTCAAGATCAGTGTTGACAGGCACAGCCAACAGCTTTGCTCTTTCTAGAAGCACTGTCTTGCTAACTTAATTCTATTTAGTTTTTCATACTTGAGAAAAATCCTGCAAAATGTCTTTTTCACAGCTTTCTTACCCTCTACTCTCACATTATGTTCTGCAGAATCTGTGATGAAGCCCTTGGTTCACAAGCTGCATACTTACAGCAGCATTACCTGGAAAAATGATCTATCTTAATGTTTTTCAGAACTGCTACAGAAAGTCAGCACACACACCATGCCTTGTGCTTTTGATCTGATAGCTATGCATTTAACATGCAGGCTAAAGGGGAAAAAAGAACTGAAAAGTTATTTCCAAATGTTGCTTTTAAGGCATATACCACAAGGTGGACTCCTCTACAATTTTATAGGGCAAAAATAACTCCACAGAGAAGGGTTGGGGAGGGGGGGGGGAAGATAAGTAAATAATTCCTGAAGCTGAATATGCAGAGACCATTTTAGGCTTTTTAAGTCCACAAAAGCTGTTAATCTATAAAATTCATTAACGGGTATCAATTTATGTTCACATTCCACTGCCATTCTGGCTCCTTTATGTCTGTGGTTTAATACTGTGTTTAAAATTTTGAGTAGCTCATTAATTTTTTTTTAACAGAGGGGTAGTTAAGAGACTTAGCAGAGTCACTAGATAGAAGCCGCAAAAGCAAGCAAAGGCACACACACAAAACAAACTGACTTAGTGACTTTTACTTACAGCCCAGGATTACCCTCACCTGTGCTCCCACAGCTGACCAGACACTTGCCTCTGCTGATTAATCAGAGGTTCAGGCTGTGATGACGGGTTTCCCATACACACAGCAATGCATATAGGGCAGGAGGAAAGAAACAGTGATGGGTGGAATGTAGAGATAAAGTGAGAAGGGTACAGCTGGGGTATGGGTAGCAAAGAAGGGGAGTGCTGAGAAGAAAGGAGGAGGTACGCTAATAAGCCTGAGCCTTAGGGAAACGTAGACTACCAAAACAACAACAGCACAAATTCTAGTTGCTGTTAACGTGCACATTTCAGCATGATTTGCTGTTCTGCTCAGCAATACTAAGCTATAGTGAAAGCCTGGTATCTCATGGCTGCATACCTCCCTTCCTACCTTAGGTACAGCATGTTGTACAACTTGTTAGTGTTAAGAGTTCAACTACTAGACCAGGCTGCCCAAAGCTGCATCCAGCCTGGCCTTGAAAACTTTCTCCTAATATCCAACCTAAACCTCCCCTGCCTCAGTTTAACACCATTCCTCCTTGTCCAATCATTATCCACCTTTGTAAGCAGGTATTCCCCCTCCTGTTTAAATGCTCTCTTCAAGTACTATAAGACTGCAATTAGGTCTCCCCAGAGCCTTCTCTTCTCCAATCTAACCAAGCCCAGCTCCCCTAGCCTTTCGTCATAGGAGAGGTGCTGCAGCCCTCTGACCATCTTAGTTCCCTCCTCTGGACTCCAAGAGCTCCACCTCCTCGTGCTGGCGGCTCCAGCAGATGGGCCCTCACAAGAGCCGAGTAGACGTAGACAGTCTCCTCCCTTTCCCTGCTAGCCACTCCCCTTAAATACAGCCCAAACACCGCCAGCCTTCCGGGCTGCGAGAAAAGCCGAGGGAGGCTGCAGCAGGTTGAAGGCAGCGGGGGAGGTTGGCGGAAGCTCCTGGTTGTCTCGCCCCGACATGTCCGGGCGGCTCCGCGCTGTCCCGCTATGGCGCACGCAGGCCCCGGGTTGACGAGCCGGCGCAGCCGGGCTGCACGCCCAGAAGCCGCCGCCGCTGTCGGCCCGAGCCGGAGAGCGTACGGCGAGAAGCGAACTGGAAGGAGCCCGGCCGTGCCCCAACACCGGGCGCCGCCTCGGCTTCCCCGGGATATGGAGCGCGGAAGTGCCGGCCCGCCGGGGACCCTTTCCGACGGGACCCGAGTGGCCACATCGAGTATTTCCCACTACTCCACGTCCCTACGTACAATGTGTGAATGTTTCTTGAACACCCCCGGGGTTGGTGACTCCACCACCTCCTTGGGCAGCCCGTTCCAGCACCTCTTAGGGAAGAAGTATTCCCTGACGTCCAAGCTGAATCTCCCCTGGACAACTTGAGGCCCTCTCGTCCTACTGCTGGGTACACAGGACAAGTACTCGTTCTGTCAGAATGGCTGTAAGCCCTTCCTGCTTCTCCGTGCAAGCAAATTCAGAAACTCAAAGAGTGTCCATAAGACTGAATAGTTCAAATGACCATAAAGAGAGAAAGAGATTTGTGGATGCCAAGTTATTTTAGCTCTTCAAGTCTTAAAGTGATTTCACAAGGCTGATCAGCAATGAGTTGGAGGCTCACTTCTCCAGAGTTATAGGGAAGAGATTTGGAAAGCTTCCATCTGCATCTTGGGAAGGCCAGGCTTATGCAGGTCTGGAAGTGTGAGGTGCCTGTCCCAGCTCCAGCACAGGCCAGGCAGTTGCCTCGGATCCTTTTGGCCTCCTTGGTGGGGAAGATGTACTGGTGCCAGCCAGCAGCCACGCATTCAAAACCCTCGCAGAAGGGTTAGCACTGTAGGTGAGGCTACACTGCTGCCTGTGGCCTTCCAAAGCTCATTTCCTTCATTTATGCAACCATTTCTGCTGCATTTGTGATTGTCCTCATTTCCTGCAACCAAATAATAATGAAAAACTAGCCTGCCTGCTTATAGAAATAATATAAAAATATTATTTAACATATATGTAATATATAACACAATATAAATATATTATTTATATTTATATAAATAATAATAAAAAATAAGAGCTACCCTGCTTTTATTGCTGTACTACATCATATTATGGCGTTACACCCAGGCAGGCCAGAAAGTTTGACATCTCTGTCATAATTCGTACTGGTTCATCACCAGGTGCAGGAAGCTAGACACGCACTTGTTGAAACTCATAGTGCTCCTCTCCACTGAAAACCCCAATTCATGTATCTGCCTCATTCTCCTCTTCCCTGGTGTCCATCTCCTCCTGATGCTCTGCCCACCAGCAGAGAAGCCAGTCCCCTGTGGGTGGCGGGGCACCTGTCACAGTGAGCACGTGGTGATACAACCACCCTGCAGAGCAGCAGAAGCGCTTCTCCCTGGGCACTGAGAGCACTTGGTGCTGAGAAGCAGCACTGCGAGGAGGTGGAAGAGACTGGGAGAGGAGACTGAAGGCAGAGAGTGCTTCTGGCACCCTCCCAGCCCACACTGTGGTCAAGGACCATTGTGAATCTGTCTGCAGCTGTGAGCACTGAGTGGTCGGCAGAAGTCCTGAGGCCCTGCCTCCCCTTCTTGGTTTGCCTGCACAGGTAGTGATTGTGGGAGCAGGATTGTGGAACTCAGAGACAACTCAGTGTGAGTTAGCAACTGAGTACAACTTTATTATGGTGTGAACAACCTTTTATACCCCCCAACTGCAGTCATGGCATAATATGATTGGATAACCCAGACATGGCACAACAAATGATTGGCTGCCTTAAACCCCCAACTAAACAGTTTAACAATACCCTGACACCGTGACAACTCGAGACCCTCGCCATCTGGTCCCTGCCCCTCTGCCTCACAAAGCCTTCTCACAAGGTCATTATGTCCTTGAAGCCATCATCATAGTATCGTGCGGGTTGGAAGGGACCTTAGAGATCATCGAGTCCAACCCCCTGGGATTCGAGCCTCCTGTGTAGCAGAGCGGCACTTCTACCACTTGCACCACAGGGGGGGGATTCGAACCCAGGGCCTCCGGTGTTGCAACGCGGCATTCCTACCACTGCGCCACCGGGGCACACAATCATGCCCTCCCTGTTCTCTCAACCAACTCCCAACAAGTGATGGCATGGGACTATACCTGGGAATCGCTGATGTTCAGTCTGCCGTGCTGCTGGAAGAGCTGACAGAGGTGTGTCAGCCACCCACAGAAACCCTGCAGGGTAGAGCTGCTGGGACACACAGCCAGGGCACCACAGGGCTTGCTGCCCTGCCCTGCTGTGGCCTGTGGATTGGCTGGAATGCCATTTCTCACCCTGCATCCATGTAACTGGTCCCAATTGCCTTGGAGTTGTCATGGTTTGATGACTTTTGGTTACTGGTATTCCACGCCATAACATCATGAGGTGCGATGGGAGTTAAAAGTGTTAATGCTTCAGTTCTGGTTACCCAGAATGCCCAGAGGAGAAGAACTACATTCCCCAGGGGATTTTGCGGTCAGAGAGGAGATACAACTCCTGGCAAGGACACCTGAGGGGCTTTTTCGTCTCATCATTCCTATCCTTCACCTCTCCTTGCTGCTGCCCGTCCCGACTGCATGCATTTCTTCAGTATCAGTGCAAGGCCTTCAGTTGTTTGGCCAGTCTCTCTCACATTATATTTATTAGTTTCAATTCAAATTATATCGTATTATAGTGTGTTATCTTGCATTCCATCACCAAATTTAGTAATTACTTTGTTTCTCATCAGATCATTGCCGCTGTATTTAATTATTTTGGGGTCCCCTGTTTCCCTTTTCTGTAGGCATAGATTTTGCGAAATCCCTCCCCCACAGTAGTCACGGAACCAGGCCAGACCAGCCTGTAAACTGTTGACAGCAGTGTAGGAAGAGGTCTGCGGAGCTGGCAGACGCTGTCATAGAACAGGAAAACATCCACAGTCTGAGGAGGGCAGGAGGGAGAGAATGGAGAGCAGCATTGTTATCGGGGGGAGTCCCCTGCAAGTAGGCACAGGGCAGGCTCCTGACAGGACACTGTCCTTCTCCAGGCAATGAGAGAGGAACTTGAGATGGAGGTGAAGGACATCCAGAAGGCATAAGATAACAACAAAAGGCCCACTGCCCCGTAAGTGAGGCCTCAGCACAGCCCAGACCTGAGGCAGAGGGGAGCTGGAATCCCAGCAGCCCTCAAGCATCTGCACCACCGGTACAAGCTTGGGAAGGCCAGGCCTGTACTGTCCGCAGGAGCACCCGTGCCTTGCTGTGCCCCTCACAGCAGTGCTCGGCCTTCTCACGTACCAGCAGGTGAAGCAATGGCAGGGAACTACACCTGGGAATCGCTGATGTGAGACAATGCTCACTCTGCTGCACTGCTTGAGGAGCTGATAGAGGCATGTAATCCACCCGCAGAAACCCCACCGCGTAGAGATGCCGGGCCGCGCAGCCAGGGCTATGCAGGTCTCGCTGCTTTGCTCTGGCCTGGCCTTCCCGTGCCCTGGGGACAGGCTGCGAATGCCCTTTCCCACCCTGCATCCACGTAACTGGTCCCAGTTGCCCAATTGTAAGAAGAAGTCTGCGGAGCTGTCAGATGCTGTCAGAGAACAAGAAAAATTCCAAAAGGCAGGGAGGCCAAGAGGGAGAGGATGGAGAACAGCGCCATCATCGGGGGGAGGCCCCTTCCTGCAGGCACAGGATGGGCTCCTGACTGCACCCTTGTTTTTCCAGGCACTGAGAGTTGAGGTGGAGCTGGAGATGAAGAAACATCTCAAAGCTCAAGAGAACATCAAAAGGCGTGCTGCCCCATAAGTGAGGCCTCAGCACAGCCCAGACCTGAGGCAGAGGGAGCTGGGATCCCAGCAGTCCCCATGCGTCTGTACCTCTGGTACAAGCTTGGTAAGGCCAGGCCTGTACTGTCCGCAGGAGCACCCGTGCTTTGCTGTGCCCCTCACACCGCTCAGCACGCTAGTCTAATTTCCCCGTGTGTCCCGCATGTCTGTACCATGCACAGTGTGAAAGGGATCATCCTCCGCAATTGTTACTACCCTCCCAAGCTCAGTCATCCACCCCTTCTTCCAGAGTGTGTATTGCACCGGCTTGAGAATCACGCATGTGAGGCTTTCAGTGTCGTGAGAGAGCATAGGGCCATGCGCCGTTAGAATCTCTAAAGAGTTTAAAGCCGGGGACAAACAGAACTCGCGGCCGGAAGGCAGAGCGGCTCCGCGCCGGGGAATCGAACCCCGGTCCCTCGCGTGACAGGCGGGCAGCGGGAACTGCAGCGAGCGTCCGGCTCGCAACTGCGGGCGCCCCCGGTCCATTCCCGCCCCCGCGGCACGGCAGAAGGGAGCCGCCGCTCCCGCCGAACCGAGCTGCGGCCAGGGCCACCCCGCCCCCGCCCCCCGCTCCTCCCACGAGCCACCACCCCGGACCGGGAGGAGCAGCGGCGGCGCGGCACCCAGAACCGGGTCGGCCCTCCGCCGGGAAGTCCAACTCCGGCCCCCCGCGCATCAAGCGGGCGGCGGCAGCGATCGCGGGCAGCGCCTACGAGAGTGACACTAACGGCAGTGAGGGCGGAGGGAGTGCGGGAGGCCTTGGATCCGGAACACGCCTACTCCCCCGCCCGCTTGAATTGGCAGCACGTCCACATCCCCCTCCCTCCAACGACAAAGGAAATGGGGGTGGAGTGTCCTGTTGGCGGTCGAGAGGGGGTGCGGTCAACTGGAATTCGCCATCTTGCAGGTTTTCGTCGCCGTGTGGGGGTGCATCCAGTGCCCCTGGAGCGGCGGCTGACTGCAACTTTTTTTCCTCTCCGGGAGGAGCAGCCAGCATTAGAGCAGCACCTGGCTGCGACACTTGATCCTCACCCTGGTCTTGCGGACCTTCCCAGCCACTTTTCCCAGCAGATTTTCCAGCTGCTCCATGTCAAGTACAAGACCAAATAACAAACACATTTCGATAAATTTTCCTTCCTCCCTGGTGGCTTTAAGAGCACTCAACATCAAGCCCCAGGTCACAAGCTCATCAAACATCTGGTTAGTCACTGCCTGCTCCGCAAGCACATCAGTGAGTGGATCCCATTTATGATAGTCAAGGATCTTGCGGGGGGATGAAAGTTCTCCCACCCGTTCAAGATAAGTAAGTACTGCATCAATCTTCTTCACGGAAGGAGCGGTTTCTCTACAGTATTCTTTACAAAAATAAAACAACACCTTACTGATATGTTCCATAGTTGGCTCCCCCCCCCCCCCCACCTTTATCTCTGAAAGGCTGAATAGGGTAGGGGGGCGAAGGCAGGGTGTTGTCCTGATCAGAGTGGTCTTTTGCAACTTCTGTCTTCTCAAAAGGTGAAGCATCAGGTGTGCGCCATCTTGTCTTTCACTGAACCTGCAGGAGAGACAAGACCCCCCCCAAGGCCTCCCAACCCTAACATTTCTCTAGCACGTTGGTTCGCAAGTTTCTCCTCCCGTGCTGATTTTAGCACTTCTAAGATAAATCCCCATAGTTTGAATTCCGACACCTTCCGAGTGGCCAGTGACCTCTGAGATAATGCAGCCGTAATTCCATCCCATCTGCCAGGACTGTATAAATCAGAGGGGGTTGTTAAAAGCCCTTCCTTCTCCAACAGCAAGAGAACTGCTGTTATCTCCTTTTTGGAAGGAGCCTGTTTTCCACAATGAAGTTTACAAGCGTGAAGAATTACCTTGATAATGGCTTTCATGTTGCCTTGGCTGAACGTAAGTCTCCTGGTCTCAACCTGGCACTTCCCCGAAAGTACCTGGGGATTCCAAGATTTCTCCCACCTGTCGAAGAGTAATGGCCACTCCTCTCTGACCCTGGGCTTCCACCACTCCGCGATAAGGAGATTCGCTACTGCAGTGGGTTCCTGCTGCCGAAAGCAGACAGCTGCTTTGCTTCTAGCACGTCTTATCACATCGAGGGATCACCATTTGAAGGCTTTACGATCGTTAATGACTTTACGATCTCTTGCCTTCTATCGAAGCAGCAGCCAGGCCAATTACCAAGTAACACCAAGGTGGCAGAGTGGTAAAATGGCAATTTATTGAAACAAACACATCCTTATATAAACTACGCCTTTCGTGTCCGCCTACTGCATTACACATCACTAAGATGCTTCTGGAAATTTAGGGGAAGGGCCTGTCACGTAACATCCCTATAAGTTCCCCGTATTTCTCCTAATACAACAATGGCCCTGGATCCGACTGAAACTTCTGTTGTGCCAGAGTTTTCTGCTGTTCTTGGGCCTGCTTCAGCTTGTCTTCATCATCCTGGTCCTGCTGAAAAGGGACATCCTGCACTGGGTCCTGCCTGTGGAGCAGGCAACTGCCCTTGGCAGCTGTCCACCAAAACCCGTTATTTTCTGACCCCAGAACGCACTTTGTCGTGGTACCGTTGGGTCTGCACAGGCATTAGGTGTGCCTGCCCTGTCACCAGTAACATCAATAAAATCAACCTCATTCCCAAAATGAAGGTGCATGAAGGGCGTCAGACCCAGTCGACAGATGTCTGTTGCACCATGGGAAGGAAATAGTGGGATTCTGGAGCTTAGAAATAAGAATCAGAGAATCAACCTCCAAGACGCCCCACCATCCACCTACCACCAATATTTCATTGTACCACCCGTGTGTACTTAGACGTGCAGGATCAACCAGCCGGCTGCTGATTGCTCGCTCTCTTCTCTGTTCTGCCTTGCCCTTCCCAGGTCGACGGCGGCGGCTACCATGGCGAACACCTCTCAGCATGGCAGGCAGCTCTCCGTCACTCACTGCCTTGTCTGAGTCTCCCTGGGCATGACTTGAGACCCTCTCGTCCTACTGCTGGGTACATGGGACAAATAGTCATTCTGGCTGTATCGGTGTGACTCAGACAAACCAATTCTCCACGGCAATCAGGGCTTTAGAAGGAACTGCTCTGTGGTCCTCCTGATGGTCTGTTTCAGAAGAGAGATGGTTATGTGTCGGTCTGATCTTACTACATCCAGCACCAGAAGAAGGTAGATGGTGAAACAAAATAACAAAATAAATAATAGAAGTTAAAGATTAGTTAAAATAATCATGATTTCCTTCTAATTCTTGTCATTAAAGGTTCTTCTGTGGTGACACCTTCCCACATCTTAGGGCTAGTGGATGCTTTTACCCGAGTGTAGCGAGTCCATCCTTTCTCAGTCATCCTCATGGCTGTTTCAGTCTGTTTCAATCATTAGAAGTACTTGGAATGGTCCTTCTGAGTCAGGTTGCAGCTGTGTCTCCTTCCTGGTTTGCATCAGGATCCAGTACCTGGCTTGAAATGGGTGAACCTGGTCAGTAGCAGTTACTGCATATCCTGCCTTAGAGTCTCCTCGTCTTACAAAACTGCAGCTGTTGGTAAAGCAGGCATCTTCTGCACCTTCTAAGGGTTTGTCCTTCAGGTCCGACTGACTGCAATGTGCAGCTTCAGTTGTTTCAGAGCAGTCAGGAGATACTGGTTCTCCAGGAGTACCGCTAAGGAAAGATACTGGGTTGACAATATTAGTTACAGTTATTTCTACATCATCCTGTTCTACCAGGATGGCTTGGTATTTCAGGAATCTTTGGGGTGAGAGCCAATGTCCCCCTTTTGCCTCCGATACAGTAAATGCTGTGTGAGATATTAAAACTGGTATCCTTTGGCCCAATGTAGATTTACAGGCTTCTTGAATACTGAGCACCAGTGCAGCCACCGCCCTCAGGCACCCTGGCTATCACTCACTCGCTTCCTTGGCAATTTGCGGCTCAGGGGTTTGGCAGATGGCTTATTTCCTGGCAGTACTTAAGGTTCAAAGTCCAGCTGTAATCTCATATGCCAAATATGTAACTTGCTGTTGTTATTTGTGCTTTCTGTAAACCAAGACACTCAGCAAATTCGCAGACCGATGCATGGTTCTCTTTTGTTGCTATGGCATCCACGTGCTGCGGTAAAGTTCCGCCCTGGGATGGAGGATCCCAGGTCTCAGGCTCACGAGTTGACCGGTTCTCAAAAATCATTAGCAGTTCTCACAACCCTGGGTAACACTGTCCCAGTTAACTGAGTCTCTGCTCCCCATATTGGCCAAACCAGGCAGGAGAGACATCCTTCAGAAGTTAAACTCCACCTATTCATTCCTTAAGTGGGTTAATAAAGCACATGGATTTGCCACCGCTGAGCGTATCCCTTTGACAATACTATTACTTGCCCTCAAGTCTTATACCAAACTATTGCACTTGCTATCAAAAATTTTTGCAAAATTGGAGTCCAAACTCCAAAAAGTTATCTATTATTTCTTCTATCCTTCTACAGTTACATATCCTTATACGGCACCACTTTACCCTGACTAGGCAAGCTCTTGCTTTTAACTTCTATTTAGGGCTTCACGTTTGGCCCTGATGCCCACACCCCTAAGTGCATCATACTTGAGATTGCTGTGACTCCTGGGGGTACAACATTGTTTTTCCCTGTCTGTGTTAAAGCCAGACTTACAGTTTTTAATCTGTCAATATTGTTGGACCCTTAGCTCCAGTTTTATTAAATTTCTTGCCAGAGTAACCTGGCAGGTACAAGAATTTCTGTATTCCTACTTAGCTTATATTTAATTAATCCAAAAACCGTAAACTTTTTCTTGTTGGGCAATAGCTTCTACTACTGTTACAAAACCATCTATGAGTAGTAAGAAGCACCCATATCCACCAGAAAATAAACCTATTTATCCTGCTTCCCTAATTGCAATTTCCCATTGCAGTTTGCACGCTGCTTTCCTTCCGGTGTGGCAGAGCCCTCCCTCGGCTCTTCGAGCCCCCGCTCCCCCCACCTTTCCCTGAGTGTTATATGGGGGGGAGATTCTCTAGAGGGTCCTGTCGATTAGTTCCTTTTTCTAATTCCTCTCTTTCCTGGTCTGGGCCCTTTTTCTTTTTCCTAGTAACAGGCTGATTTCTCATATCCGACAGGCAGCGTATTCTGATTCCTCCTTCAAAAAGGGGTTTTGTTCTTTACATACAAATTCAAGATCTGATGAACCCAACCTTCATCAGATCCATATTTTGGCCAAAATATTGATTTTCCCTGTAGTGGCTCTCTAGGCTGTATCTGTATAAAATATTTAAACATCTTTTCCCTATTCTTTTTCCTGGTTTTGGGATCATTTTTCCCTGTCCTTCAACTTATACGCTAACCACCACCGAATACGGTATTTGATGAGGGTGTTCTTGCTTAGAGTCCCTCTCAGTTTCCCAGCGATATCTCTCTGATATGCTAATATACATCCTAAGGGAGTTTTCTTAGGTATCTCATTCCCTTGTGTTCCCCCCATTACTCTGTTTTCTATTGATTTATAAACACACAATGAGGGGGAACGATGGTTCTGCTTGGAGGATCATACAAATTAAATCAATGTCAAGAGCAACGAGCGTCACCTTGATTGGTCAGCCACTGAGCAGCTCTGCCACCCAGGGGAAAGTGCTCGTGCCTTGCACCATCAACTCTGCAAATCTGCTGGTTAAACAGCTGTAAACTGTATCACAAGACTGAGATATTCTGTTCTACTTATTGTACGGTCTTTGCATTGTAGAAAAAGGAACAAGCACTTGAACAGCACAGAAGAGGAAGTATCAATAGGTTTTGTGCTCTTTGAGTGTGCACTGTACTGCTTACCATCAGCGTTTGGCATGCCAATCCTTCACAGCACTAAAGCAGGTAGAGTTGTGAGTCTCGAGTAAAAACGGGTAGGTAGGAATCTGACAGGAGCCACAAGATAGCATTTCTCTAAAAACCTCATGACCATGTCAGTGTATTCAGTCAAAACCGACAGATGAATCTTGTGGCAGAAATGGCGTCATGAAATAAATACAGTATGTTACACAGGATTAAAATAGAACATTTTACTAGTTATTTCAAAGAATAGATTCTTTTTCTTCCATCATTCTTGTCTGTACGTTCAGACTCCAGCTAAACTCCAAACAGATATTCTTTTTTTGTTAGGTACCAAATCCAAATATGCCAAGGTAAAAGATTTAGGATAAAGAAATACCCGATCTTTTTGTTCCTCACATGGTAGGCTACGTTGCATTTCTCATGCCTAAAACAAGTACTGTCACTCAAAATATTTGGTCAGAAACCTCAAGTTGAAAAGGAGGTATTTGACAGAAATGTCACATTTACATCAGCATAACATGCGAACAGCTTCTAAAGACAAACACTAAAAGAAGTTTCCTGTAGGAGAACCTGTGCAAGGGGAAAACAGACAAAATCACAGTAGCGTAAGTCCATTTACTACCAGAGCAGAGCCAACAACAATCGTCATCCAGGTCTCGAGGTAAAACTTAACTATAGGGACAGAAAAAGAAGGGTGATACCAGTCTTTTCCTCATTAATTGCACACATTTATCAGTTGACTTTTCCAAACTTTCAAGAGGTATTGGTATTGTTGTCACAGCTAGTTTGATCTCATCCTGAAGAAAAAGTTGGTATAACATAACAGGACACTTTTCTCGTGTGAATATGCACTTTTCTTTTTTCTCCCCTCTCCACCCCCACAGTATTTCACTGGAGAACAAAAGTTTGCTCTGTATTGCTAATTCTTTACAGGTATTACTTGGTAGTTATGAACGGCAGCATCTCTCAGCTCCCTGCTTAAGTTGTAAAATGACACGTTCCCTACTTCAAGTGAATGAGCAGAAATAAAAAGCAGCTGCCAGTAATTTATATAGTGTATTTTACAGCTAATATTTACTTCAAAGATTCTGAAACAATTCTGTCTCTTCTGACAGCCTATGCCCTTCACAGCTGCATTTACACATATTAGCCTTGGAAAAATGTTCACTTTTTATTCCCTTCACTGTGATCCATTTGTCTTACAGCAGGTTTACATTTGAGTGGAATGGAGTTTGTACCATTTAACCCAGCAGCTAGCTGGGCTTGAAAATCTATCTATCTCCTTCCTATTAATTACTTTTTATGCCTCTTTCGGTCTCATAGAGTCCTGTATCATTCTGGTTTATTTCAGAGGAATATAGCCATAGGATGACAATTATTGATGGATCATAAAAACTGGAGCTAAAAGACCGTAAAAAGAAGAAAACATAACTGATGTGGGGAGAGATGAAAAGATGAAAAACTGACTGGAGAAGAAAATTGGAATGAGCTAATTCACAAAAGAAAATGAATAAACCATGGACAGGTAGCTCCGAATAAGATTAATTGCTACACATTTCCTTCCCCTTTACAGTTTTTACCGTATTTAATCAACTATTTCACAGTTCTGCATAAATACGCTGTACTCTTACAAATGCTATTTCCACCCTTATCTAAGTTTGCTACTTCAGCACTGGTTGAGATTCTCTGCGTCCATGAACTGGCTATATCGCTACTGACTTTGGTAATGCTACTCAAATTTAAACCAGCCGAGGATTTGCTCCATTGACTTTCATGGATTTATTTTTAATTTATTCCTTTGAGCTCAGAGTCGAGAGCTCTGGATGTAAATCTTGAACATAAATAGACACTTTCCAAATCTAAACAGTATAGCCACAAGTACCAGTACAGGAAAAACAAGCTAGGCATGTATGGAACTGTCTGAAAAGTTAACCAAATGTTGCTGTGCATATATTAGTAGTTTACCATTTATTAAACAACAAATCAAGATAAAAAAAACCAAAAACTAACAAACTTAAATGAAGTATTGTTTAGTGAAACGTGAGCCTGTCAAAATAGTTGGGGAGGACAATTAATTGGTACAAATGTGAGTGCAAATTTTGTTTTTTAAACTTTAAAGCATGTCATTTGTAGTATACAACATATGTGCACGATACAAATTTCATACGTTTTCTTCAGTGACAATAAAAAGTGCAGTTCGTTATAAACTGAAGTAAAAATCAAAATTAAAAAAAAAAATAAATCACAGTTTTGTCATTGGTATGTGAAGGTTATTCCAAGGGCCCATCCAGAGTTCCTCTTCATCTGACTGTGTGTGTTCACTGTGAGACTCCAAGGGCTCTTTTACGTCCTCGTTATCAACAACAGATTCTTGCTCTTCTGTGCTTTTCATTTTGGGGCCACCTGGCTTCGTTACTATGTTTTCGGCCCCTATAGAGGAAGCAAATGAGACGCTACAAGGTCTTGTGTTTATTTTATCACTAGAAGACGGTCCCTTTGACAACGTGTTCAGAGGGACGTTCTCCTCATGTGTCACTGCAAGCTTGTCCAGTTTCTTGAACTGTTTCCCAAGCCTCACTGGAGATGTCACTTTTAAATTATTAGCAAGGCAAACACGTCGGGTTCTGACAACAGAGCCGTTCTGTGCAATGTAGATGTTACCATTGACGTTGCTTTGAATATTGGGGTTGTTAAGACGATTCCTCTGGCTGGAATCAGGAGCGCTGTCTTCTCCAGTAGAGCTGGTCTCGTACTCCGGGTCAACGATCAGCTTGATCCTTTTCTTTCTGGCCCACTGTTTGACAGCAAATAGAAACATTATTAAATCTCAGTGTGATTTCTTATGGCTTTTTGTCTTTTTTCCAATCTATCTCATCTTTTATCTAGACATTTCATGTGAAATTTTGACTCGCTCTTCTGTACCACTCCTTTTATATTGTACACTGGTTTATAACTCTTCTGATTACCACTGCGTACCACTGTCATATATGACTGAAGCTTCAACACACCAACAATTCCTTGTACTTGAAAGTTATAAGAATGAACTCAGCTTGTGAACAGCACCATGTCACACAGATGGCATAAAACAAGATATAAAAGGTATAAAGGTATAAAAACTTCAAGCGGGGGGTGGGGAAGTGGGTTCTAAAGATGCATTCAGCTCTGTTGCCATTAAGTCAAAGTGCATCTTCTTTTCAGAACTCTGGGTACAAAGACATTGCTTTGAGAGCAGATTTCTCTATATCCATATTAGTAAACCAGTCATATTTCAACAAAGCAATGTGTTTGTCTTACATATTAAAAACAACAGCACTGGTGTCCCTTTCTAATTGGAATCGGAAGGCACTTAGAAAAAGAAATTGGGTAAGTGATGCTTTCAATAAAATACTGTACTAAGGGGTAGTATATGCTTGGGAAGGTCTTGGAAATTTTCTTAAAGAGTTAAAGCAAATAACTTCCATGTTGCAGTGAGTTGGTGCTAACAGTGATGAAAAAAATTCCCATTACTTAATTCTAAGTGTCTCCTCGGAATACCCTAAAACAAGGTACTACTGTTGAATTACTAATGAAAACACTTGTTTTTTTAAGGCAGCAGATACCATCATGACAGGCTCCCACATCAACACACATGCATGCACATAAGAAAAGTCAGTTTTTAGAAAAAGAAAATCATGCCAGGTAAAAATGGGTGATAATTCTTGAGCTTCTATATACTTTTATACTTCACAGAAACTACTTGTAGGGATATCAGTTTGTTTCTGATAAAGACATATAATTTTCTTTGCACGGGCAAATGCCAGTGGATGAAAGGACTAACTAGTTTAAATGGGATCTACATGAAAGTACTGTGTGCGACCTGACTCTGTGCTATGGGGGAATACAAGAAAGTGAGCAATCGTAAATCTAGTTCACGTCTCGAATGAGTCCAAGTCCAAAGCTGAGAAGTTACTACCACAATTTATTGCTCAATATCATACCCAACTATCAAAGTGTCATTAATGTTCAAACACCCTTCTCTAACAGAGACTTCTTGGCAGAGCTTTGGTGAATATGGCAGAAGTTGTACTATCTTAAAAGTAAGGCTAATCCATTACTGCCTCAATGCATTATTATTATTATTTTTATTTTTAATTACTTATCAGGATAAATGGTTGAGAAACAGTTCTATGGGTTTTGATAAAAAGCAGATAAATTATAGATAGCTTGTGTGTATATGAAGCTCTCACGCTTTGCTGTCAGAATGGATAAGAGCACCATGAAGCAGTACATCATGCAGCAGGGCTTGTTTCCTATTAGTGAATTCAAAGGCTCCTTTGAGTTGTAAGCAATGGAAATCCCTCTGATGTAATCAAGATCATTCTAGGCAGAAATGTGCTGCTTAAAGTGCTATAAGATTTCCTTACTGAATAGCATTAAATACTGCAGATTTTGAAAGATAAATACCAATTTTGAAAGGTAAATACCCAAATATTGAACATAGGTAACAGTTACCTGGTCACCTTCACCAATAGTCTGCCATTATGCTTCTCAAACTTTTAAACAGACTTTTGTTGTTGTTTTTTAATTACAACAAAACAAAACAAACATACTATAAAATGGAAGGGCAGAAGGTTGGAATTAGAACTCATTTCTTTTTCTGACCAAGTTCACTTCGTACACCCACCTCTAGACTTCTGCCTTTTACATCACTGATACTTGAATCTCACAACTCAGAAACAGTTTAATCCCAGTGCTGCAAGTAATACTCAGCAGGTATGGAAATCCTGCTTTCCTGCAATTTCAGTCTCCACCCTGGAGACGGGGTGAAGTTTACAGCTGAGAGCTTCAGAAGTTTAGCAAATGCTTTCGTGGTAAGGAAATGTAAATATATGACATTTAAGTCTCTTGTTCTTCAACATTTTGCAACTTCTCCTTCCTCCAAGCGTCACCGTGTAACACAGACAAAACCTGTGTGAGCACAGGGCTCTTAAGAGGTTTGTGCTGTCAGGTTTGTCAAGCTATCCATCACAGTTAATGCAAAATGTAACATATCTTGGCATCACTATATGCGTAATGCTAAAAGGATTAAACGTAAGAATTAATACAATGCTGTATGACTTAAATCGGGAGAGAAATCTGTCCTGCCACTGCTATGTGAAAACTAATCTTTCTGCACCCAGCATTCTTTCAGAAGAATTACATTAGTTTGGTAGTCCACAGTTTTGTCCTTAAGGCATAAAAAACTGAAAAGCTTAAGCAATAAACTTTGTGTATTTCATTTTGGTTATCTCTAGTCAAGTATGTATTGTTTAGGAAAGACCACACAGAAGGCACAGCAAACAAGATCACTCCTTCTTGCAGAACATCCACCTACTGTTGTTCCTTTTTAAAAGGATGTAGAATCACCAGCAGTCTCAGATTCTGTAACAGCAGTGTCAAGGTTGTCATCTGATTGAGACTGACTTTGCTCTTGGGATCTCTTTTTTATTTTCTTTCTTTTCACATTGGTGTCAGAACTCTGAGTCTCAGTATCACGGGAAGTAGCAGTTTTGCCAGAAGTGGCGCTAGCTGTGTTTTTTATCCCTCCGGTACCTTTAGAATTTTTCCTTTTGCTTCCATTCTTACCAATAGCTTTCTCCTTGTCACTGCCGCTATTATCTGCATCAACTTCCTCTGCACTTTCATCCTCATTATCCCCACTGTTAACACCTGATTTCCTTCTCTTGTCTTCTTCCTTAGCAGCATTTTTAGCACTTTTTGCATTTGCAGATGTTCTAGAAACTGTCTTATTCTTTGTGTTATCTGCTGTCTTATCAGGGCTTGCACTGACTTGCTCCGTATCTGCTTGCTCATCTTCTTCCGAAACCTCTTCTATCGTGTCTTCTATTTCAAGGCTGGCTGAGGAGGTTTTGCTCTTGTAGCTGGATCCTGATGTTTTCCTGTAGCTTGTACCTGATGCGTTCGAGCTGAATGATTTCTGGCTGGATCGCCTTGTTCTGCCACGAGAGCTACTTCCCCTACTTTTTGTACTTGACCTTCCAGTACTCCTTCTACTGCTAGAGTCACTAGTTCCTGATTTGCTGAATGAACTTTGAGTAGATGAGCTCTGTGACAGGCTATCGTCTTCATCGCTGTCAGACTCTTCCTCATCACCGTCCTCTTCAGAAGAGTCCTCCTCTGATTCGCTGCTAGAGCTGGATCCAGAGCCATCATCAGAATCCCCGATATCGTGCTCAGATTCCTCATCAGAATCCACGGTACTTTCAGTGGCTTCATCTTGGTCCAGAGTTACTGTCAAATAGTCTTTATCTTCTGACTCTGACCCAGAGCTACTACTCTTTGCAGATGACTCATCTGAACTGTATTTTCTTCTCCTCTTCTTCTTCTTTTCATAATCACTTTCCTCATGTTCACTCTCTGCTGTGATACTTATTGAAACTCCTGACTTTGCTTCATCTCTTTCTTCCTCCTCTTCTCCTTCCGAACGCATTGCATCTTTGCTAGTGGGCTCTTGAAATTTTCTGGAGACACTGATGCGTTTTAACACATGATTTAGCTTTCTCATCGAAGGTCTGTCATCTGTTGATTTCTGGAAGTAGCTTCCCCTGATAATCATGCTTTTCTCACCATCCGCCTGGCGAGCTGACATCAACTTGGCGTAACTGGAATCTTTCCTACCACCTTTCACTTTCTGCAGAATCATTGGGAATATCTTTGCTTTCTTCCACGGAGAACGAGCAGACTCGCGTCTTCCTACTGGTTTGTGAGCACTGACTGCTACGCGACTTAAATGCATCACTGCTTTTAGTTTTCTCCTTCCCTGGCTGGTTCTATATGCTCTTCCAGAGCCATGCCTTAGATCCATCCCACCATCTAAAGGTCTAACTTCTATTTGAGCCCCTGCTCTCTGGCTTATACCTCTGCTTGAAGGACCTCTGCTTTGAATCATTCCCTGCAAATTACGAAAATGGAACTTGATTAAAATTGGAAAGATAATTATTATGAAAACCTGTACCCCCAAAGGAAATCAACGGGAACAAACGCAAAGCTTTTTTTCCAGCACCAAAACTAATGTGTTTTAGAATAGCTTATCACAGAAGTTATGGGGAAAGTTTAACTTTTAGAAGAGGCCGAAAATGCACAACTACCTTGCCTTGCCAGAGAAAACGACTGGCTCACAAATGTTATCTCTTCTCATTTAATTAAAACCCATGTGATGGATTAAGAATCTAGTAATTACGAATATTACATTAAAAAAGTGAACCATTTCATCTCCTTTCTTCTGGCTGCCACTGACATTTTAAATTTTCTTTACATTCAGTTGTGAACTCTCTGATAAATTAGTTTAGGTGACTGATTTTCTCACTGGAAAATCACCAGTTATAGGCAGAATATTAGTTAATACTCCCTTCAGTTAACAATATAAAAGGGAATTACCCAAGGCTATGTAGACTTTTCATTGATGCAGAAATCAACGTTAAGGGAAAAAGCAATGTGAATATTAACAGAAACTTTGCAATTACTGTTTTATTTCTATAAAAAGGAAAAGAGGTGCTGATGCAAACATCAGCAGTCGTCTGACGATAATTAGGATTGGAAGAGTTGATTAGTTGGTCTATGTGCAATATTCTCAATACTGTAACCCATTTTATAAAAATCCATTCGATAAGGTTTACAGTTGCTTCAGCTTGCTGTGGAGACAGAATCATTGTGCCAGAGATGCTTACCTCTTCTGCTGTTGGTCCATGCGGACTATAGTAGTAGCCACCATCGTTCTCCACCATGACTTCCCCATACTCATCATACATCCCTGAAGGAGACAACAAGCGGCGGCGGCTCCCGTACTGAGGCAGTTCATACCTGGCAAAAACACCACCAACTCTTTGTAACAAATGCATACTAACACCCCTAAATGACGTTACTTTCTTCACTTACTATCTATTTTTTCTCCTTTACCATTAAGAAGGATATTTCATTTTTGTTGTTTTTACATCAGCAGTAGTGCAATTGGAACCAGCCATAAGCCACTACAACTGGAGGAAGCTCAAACTGCCAGGTCTCCAGAATCTCCCATGTGCAATAAGCCTTACTTCCAGATACTTATTATTTTTAATTAACTTCACTGGGGGATGAAAGAGTAGATTCCCTGGGATCAGTTCTGGAGAATCCCTGCAATCTTGAAAAAAATATGCAATTATCTCTGAACTGACTGCAGTCAACATGTCTTTATCCAAATGATGTTACATGCTCTGAGGTAAAATTAGCTTCCTAAAAGTAGCTGTGGGTTATATAACATCCATTTAAGGTTCAAGAAGTTAGTTTTGTTGTTAGCACACTTAGTCGTGGATGCAAAGATTAAAGTAACCCTGGGGCGAAGGGAAGTCTGCAGATCAGGTGCTGTAATAACAAACATCACCAACCTTGACAAGCAGCATTTCAAAAATATACAGGAAAAGTGAAAATATACCCATGCTCATAACTGTAGTAATCTTGCCCATAGTATTCCTGCCCTGGATCAATTCCAGACTCCATACTTAATTCCTGTCAAAAGAGAAACATGGATTGAACGCACAGTTACACACGATATGAAAAAGATACAAAGTGCAAAAAAAATCAACCCAACAAAACCAGCAACCCAAAAAGAACTAATAATTAAAAGAACACAATGAGAAGTGAACACGAGCCTTAAATGACCCCTTCTCTGGTGTACTCACTGGGAGTGACTGCTCTAAGTCAGCTAAACACTGACACTGAACTGAATTCAGTGCTAATGAACTGTCATTTCTTGAGCCTCCCTGAAAGGAAAAATCCGGTGTTCAAGTATTAGGGCTATTTTACTTATATGCTTTGTTCAGATTTCTTTCTTAATGTTTGTAACCTACAAAAACATCAGTGTTCTTTTCACACGTTATTGGCATTAGGCTGCTGCATGGAATGTCCCTGCACAGTGAAGAGCACGAAAGCTTTGCTTTAGGCAAGAGATGCATCTTGTCTCCGTCACACACTTCCAAGGGGGGAAATACCCTGTCCAATTAAACTGAAGGTGCTTCTGAACATCCTGTTGTTGCTTACAATGGCTGTAGAAACAGTCCCCATTCTCCACCATTGATAGCAAAATCTCACAAAAGTTACACTTGCTCTATTGCTTATACTGGGAGTGACACAGGATCTAAAAGATTTTATAGAGAAAGTTCTGTATTAATAAACCATCACTTCACAGCAGTGTTAATGCTTTCATTATCTTGGCAGGCCAACTGCTTAGTTCATCTCTAGGTATAATAATCAATTATCACTTGACTGGCATCTGAAAAAACAGAGCACAGCTGGATATCAAGGAACTGCACACAGTACTTGAGGGGCAGACTCACAATACCAAGCAGAGGGAGATGACTGACTCCCCGCTCCTGCTGGCCACTCTATGTTTGATACAAGCCAGGATGACACTGGACTTCTTGGCCACCCAGGCACACTGCTGGCTCATATTCGGCCAGCACATCTGTTCAAGCCACAAGCGGCCAAAGTATCAAACAGCAGTGTGTATTGGGTATTTAATGAAAACTGCATTGATGGGTTAACAGTGTTAGGACGTTCCTTTTCATCTAGGACAGTCAGGAAAGGGGAAAGATGAGTTTTGATTGGAAAATGACGTAGAAGTTGTCTAAAAAGTTAATGAGTAATTAAGACATGAAAAGCTGCAGTACCTCTGGTCTGAGAAGGGAAGGTCTCAGCAACTGCTGTTGCTGTAAAAGAAAACCAGAGAGGGTTTTGTTAGGCAGCATCAATTAAGAAAGAAATCTTAAGAACAAAAGTCCTTCACAATATTTCGTACGCAGGCACTTGAATACCTCCAAATTCAGCAAGCAGCAGAAAAACACTATGCATCTACTATGGTAACTTGATTTCATAGTGCACTATTTTACTTAATATGAAATTGATTTTCTGTTTATGCGGTGGTCCTCTAAACTATCTGACTCAAAAACCCAAGAGAATTATTGCATTGTGTGTTGGGAACCACTCTCCTCTGAAAATTTGGGGAGCACTGTGTCAGCCAAGTTCCTTGGCCAAAGCTGAACTGTGGGAGATGGGGAAGATCTGTATCTGAATTAAGAGATACAAATCAGCTTTGCAAAGGGAAGACAAATCACAGTACAACAGAACAAATCTGCCGTTTGTAAATCTAAATAAGGAGCTGCAGACTCCAGAGGCACATCCTAAAATTAATCAGTGCTCATCAGTAAATATCAACCATCAGGATGGGAATGTGCTTTGGAGGACTTACTGAACGAGTTCATTTAGGAAATTCTCCATGTTATTAATCGCTAGAAAAATGATTCTATGTGGGGAAATATTGGTGGTAGATGGGTGGCTGCACTGCATGATCCTGGAGGTCTTTTCCAATGTGGGTGATTCTATGATTCTATGATTTCTATGAAAAAAAAGAAGATGCTGTAAGGACAGACTGCACTGGGTTGCAGAAAAGGCCCATGCTGAACCCATGCAGTGGGCTGCAGCAGATGATTCAACCTGCTGCTCTAAAACATGAAAAGCAATGGAGGCAATTCCCTAGGAAACGTTTTGGCAGTCTGTCAAGCAGCAATCCTCCATCCTGGAGGTTATGTTTGTGCCACAGAGTTTACCAGCCACCAGTGCATCTACGCTTCCTGAATGCATCCAGTCTTTATGAACTAATTTGGCCTCTAAAACATCCACTGCTTCACAACACAGGCTGTATGGGAAAAGTCTGCTGATAAAATCGGTAATTTAAATGTAAGCACGGAACAGCCTTACCTCTTGCTGTGCATATCCTCGCCTTGAGATCAGAAAAAGAAAAAAACCACATTAGTATACTTCTGTTTGACTATACAGAGATGCATACTGGCATTCCTTCTGAGAGAGGTGAAACGATAATGTGATTAGAAATATTACTAGCAAGAAAATAAATGCATATCTGCAATACAAAATATGTCTGTCTTGAGATTCGCTCTGTACATACAACATGTTGCAGGAGGAAGGCTGGTGAATCTTTGGGATCTTTTCTTGCTTTAGATTGCAAATGAATGAGAAGAAATCCCTAATCCCCAAAAGTCAGAGAGCCAGTGCACCTGGTGCAACACAGCAAAGGGGAGCTGAGTAAATAAAGGTTCAACAAGCAAAGGCTTTGATTTCCTTCTGTTCTCAGAAGATATCCTGCCAAGTCACCTTCCCTGTTGTCTTTGAATCCTAGAAAGACCATCTACAAAGAGACTGTCCTTTCACATACCTTTTTTAAGCAGTGAAACAGTTCCTCTTCTACTTCTGGACTTATCTACAGTACAGAAATTGGCCTGAAGCTTCTATTAGTAATTTAACTATGTTATTATAATAATTACACATTTCCTAACACTTGCTCAGCGGGGGGGTGAGTGGTATTATTTGTGCTATCTATGATTATTGCGCCACTGGCTTTATGCTGTTGATCTCTGGAAATTTCTTTGCTCATTTGAGTTCATTTTCTTGCCGCCATTCATCTGCATGACAAATGCACTCATATCTATCGAGGTCTGTATCTTCACATTTTGAGCCAGAAAATTAAAATGATTAAGAATGACAAATGGCAATTTAAGCCTTTGTATCATTGTTGTTGTTTTAAATTATTATCATTTTTAAGAAGGGAAGAATGAATGTTCAAAAGTTTGCTGAACTTAACATACTGCACAGGCAACAGTCTTGGGGAATCCATTAATTACACTTAAGCAAATGAAAAAGAACAGAGTATGAATCCTTATTATTCTTTACTGTTATCTCTAAAGTTTCCTATTAATATTCAACACATGGAATTTATTATCAGCATTAAATTAACGTTGTCGCCCATATGATATGAAACTGAAGAACAACCGCAATGAAGATCACAAGATGAGATGTGACTTCTCAAAGCCCGCTTGAGCGACACTGTATTTAGCTTTCATATCACCTACAGCAATCTCCAGAAAAAGGTTTTGTGTTGCACAGGGGGTAAACAAACCTATTCATCTTAATTGCTCTCGAGTAGTCACTATATTGCAGATTAAAGTTTTAATATAAGGATTTATAATTCAGTTGTAATTTAACTTTCTTTGAATTATCATCACAGAATTGCTGACATTTCACTTATTTATAATTTCTTGTGTCCAGGATTAGGAAAAAAAAAAAAAAGAAAAAAAAAAGTCCGTTTACTCAATACAGCACAAGGAACTACACTGACTAAAAAGCAAATGTCAGAATGACATCATTTGTTTCCAGGAAGGAACTTACAGTGCCCCTCCACTGAGGGAGGAATTGCTTCTGGATAAACATGAGCAGTCAAGACTTCATGGCAGTCAGTCTGAGAGAAAGCAAGAATGCTACACCTGTGATGTTGTGTACCAACACCAACACACCAGCTACTGCGCATCCATGGGATTTAATGAGAGAGATGAAACAGGAGTGGATTTACATGTAGAAAGGTGGCAGCCTTTCATAGGACTGCGCTGCTAACGCATTGCGCTGCAACGCTGCGCTGTGTTAATGGAACTGTGGTTTGCCTAAAGCAACAATTTCCCCAATTACTGACATCCCACCATGCTTCTGCCATTTCATACTTTTTATCTATTTTCACCTTTAAGAAATAATCATAAAACTCCAATACTGCAGCTACTAATCAGTGGAAGCAAGTGCTTATCAATTTGCTCTGAGTTTTAAAATGGAGGTTTCCCACAGTTCATAACTTGAACATGAAGAGAAGATGAATCTGAAAGGGAGGTAAGCATTAACGTTACTGTTTGATTTCAGATGTACAAACAGTTCAAAGGGAAGAAGAAGGGAAGAAGAGTTCTCTGCAGAAGCAACCTCTGTCCCTGCTTGGAACTCTCCCCAGCCATACTGTTGATAGAAGGACCAGAGTTCTGTCAAGGATCACAACTGTCTGTGATTAACCAAATCTGACATCTCAAGGAGGGGTCAATAAGCTTATATATGGTCAACTTTTTGTCAAGTAGCATACTGTCCATAGCAACTCATAGTGCAGCAGAACAGCAGCAGCGTTCAGACTATGGGATGGAACTTCCCTGGCATGGGTTAAAGTACAAGCTGTTGGTATCATTTCTTTCCCAGTCTAATATAATTATATATATTTTATTTATTTTTCATTCAATAAAGGCTATTCAAGAAATCAGCAGGAGAACCACGGTTGCTTCAATTGCAGACAAAAATAAATTAGGTTTCATAAACTCTTCAAATTAATAAGGGCTTCAAGAATGAGAGAAAGTAGGTGTTCCTCATTAGTGAAGAGCAGATTACAGTGACCCCAGCAGGCTCTTCTAAGACTGAATGGATGAAAACAAACATTTAAAGAGGAGCTTTGGTGTGATGTCCGACCTTTCTGCCTAAGGAATGCCACAAATAATTGTAGCGGAATAAAATCCTTGAAGTTTACCTTCTGAATTAATAAACATCTGCGGATCTACTGCGTGACACTGCGCACTGCAAAACTAGGCTGCATTTATCCACTGCTTCAGTAGTTGATGAGATGAGCATCACAAAGGTATCCATTAAGGATGTGAAGTAGGAGATGGATACTTAAATGCGGATCAGTGATGTAAGAGTTGATCCACTGTGATCCACTTTGGCAAAGAAGGAAATGAAACTCACAAGTTGAACCAACCTAACATTCATTTAAATGCCTGAATTACTTTTACTTACCATGTGTTTCAAAGGACAAGCTAATTTAGTAAAATTCACAAATTTAATGTAAAAGTGTTACTAGATGACTGTGAGCAAAAAAGACAGTAAGTAAATTACAGGACTTTTTGCAAGTACTTGAGAAATCTTCACTTGGTGACACTAATTAGAGTGACTTTATTACGTTTTAAGAAGAGCAAGTTGTCTTAGCTGTGAAGTTCGCAGCGTGAAAGTTAAAAAGAGACGTCAACAACATGAACATGCAAAATAAAAACAACTCTCTGTACATGAAATCATTTACAAAATAAAAACATTAAACATGCAGTTACAATGTAAAAAAATGCAATGGAAGGCATGATGCAAGTGACACAAAGGAAACAGCTGAGTTTAGTGACAGGTCAACAGAATACCCTTCTTCAGACTTGGGAAATGCAAATCTGAGCTAAAAGAAAGCATGCCAGCATAGCAGAGCACTGTGCCATCTCCCATGGAATACAAAGATGTATTACTGTAACAACTCGGTCTCACTATCGCTGAGCCCACTTGCTACCGGTACTCGCTTTCTTTGAAGTCCAGTATTTGACTATTATACTCCTCCCAAATAGTTCATCTTATGTGCAAAGCAAGGAATTCCCATTACTGCTACAGGAAAATCACTCTGCTTACTGGTATGACCCACAGCGAGGGCAGCTTAATGTATAGCAGTTATCAAGCCCTCTGCCACCTTTGGCTGGACCTTCTGAACAGATGGACAGCTCTCCCCGAGGCTTTTAGGTAAACAGACTTAAGAAACAACATCATTGATGCAGTGCTGAGAAAACAACGTGTAAAATGACACATTACAAATTTCTGAGTCAACAGGTAAGACCAAGTCTTTCAATTTCAGGATTAGGTAGGGAGTAGTAATAGACAGCAGGGAAACAGAAAAATTCTGCATTTCTAGAGTCTGTGGCAGATACCACGTGCTGCATTAGAGTCCTTGCGCTCAAAACGTTACATGCAGAGAACACTGAACTGAAAACATTACAGTGCTGTCGACTGAGATGGAAAGCGTTTCTCAAGCTCCTCCACAACACAGCTCAAGTTGCCGTTCTGCTGGTTGCCTTCAGCTGCAGCCTCGGGAGTCGGCAGCTCTGGCGTTGCGACTGGTTTGAGCTTAGAAACGTGCTTGGGCAGAACATGGTTTTTGTCTATTTGGCTGTACATGTTGGCCACAGACTTTTCAATCGCTGCTAAGTTCTGAATGTTTTTAAGAATACCTTTCAGCTCCCTACGGGGAGGCGGCTCTGGCACTGTGGCCGGTGATGGGACAGCTGGCTGTCTGGCAGGGGATTTTGAATGCATTGCAGGGGAAAGGCGTTGGGCACTAGGAAGAGATGAAGAAGAAGGAATAGAAGCAGGGGGCAGAGTTGGAGGATGGGGTGGCAAAAGAGGAGGAGATGGAGGCGGAGGAGGCAGTAGAGGAGGAGGGGGTGGGGGAGTTTTAGGTGGGTCTGGAATGTTTTCTGTAACTTCTCCTTTGGTTTGAGGAGCTAGGAAACTTTGGCAAATGGGTTTCTTTATCCTAAAAGATGGAGGAGTTGGCTTGCGAGTTGGCGGAGGAGAAAGTTCTTCAGGACAGTCATGGTGAGTGATGATTACAGAGGGAACCGCAGAGTGCTCCGGCTCAACTACTTCACAAGGTGTTGGAGAGGACAGAGGAGAAGAGCGAAGGCAAGGAGAAGCAACCGCACTTTTGGGAGATTGCTCTAGCACATTATCTCTTTCTTGCAAACAGATGCTGTGTGTTGGCGAACGGGTGGATTTGACATCGGGAGACTTCACTTGCTTCATTTCCTGCAAAGCCTGCTGCTCAAATTGTCTCGCCTTCTCTTTTACAGTTAACGTTGGGCCACTTATTTTTTGAAATAGCGGACTGCTAATATCAGCTCCGCTGTGCCCATTTTCAGTTCCTTCATTCTCTGCTTTGAGTCTTTCCTGTTGCCATTGAATGGGGTCCATGATAACCGGCCTGCTCAGAGAACCAGGTGCGTGTCTCTTAGTAACGTGAGCTGGTACTGTCCACGCACGGTGACTGCCTCCCAAAGAGGCATCTCTCAAGACTAACTGCATAGGAGAAAGAGTATCTAGGGCATCGCTTCTTTTTCGCAGTAACCCAGCAGCAGCAGGACTCTGAGTGACACCTTCCACATACAATGGGTTTTGAGTAGTTAGTGGATTCTCATCAGATAAGAAAGTAATGTTACTTGAAGATTTGGGGAGGTTATTGTTCAATGATCCATTGATATTAGATTGCTTGTGAGCCTCAATAGCACGGGAAGCAAAGCTGCTTATAACTCTCTGCCGATCTCCTTCTTCTAAGACTGACTTTTTTCCCCTGCTTTGTTGGAAATGGTAGAGAAGAAAAAGACTTGAAAGAAAAGAAGATAATCACATGTAAGGAAACATGCATGGACACAGATTTTTATGAGAGAGAAAAAAATAACTTATTATATGAATCACAGCCATAACATTACTTCCAGCAAACTACAGCTATACAACAGAAAAGAAATACTAGACTACTGGGCAAGACATTTACTTTTCACATCTTCATTTGGGAGGAAGGACTTGCAGTGGAGGAGTTATTAAAATCTTAGATTTTGGAAGTATCAAGGTCAGTATTGTACCCTGTCTGTACGGTGATGCAAATCATCAGTGCAACCTGGTATTTCTATGCAGTTGCTCTATGAGCACATTTGTTTCCACCACTGACATGGCAGTGTCACTGTGCCATACAGCACACAGCCAACAGAGTATATTCAAGGGAATTTTTAAGGTAAGCCTATTCTATAATATTGCGTGTCACCCCTTTGCTATTGTATAGAAATGTGTATGATTAAGCGGTCTGTAAGTGTGCCTGAGCTATCTTTTAAAGAGTGCCTATAGGTCATTCACAGAATTAGAACTGTCCTCCAAGCCAACATGAGCCTGAAACCGTGGCCACAGGAGAAGTCAGAAGTACCCCCAGGCTCAACCGAAGCTCAGAGCTGTAAGGTGTAAGCCAAAAGGAGCTGGAGCCAGTCAGCATATATATGTGCTGCACTCCTGACCATTCTTCTGAGACTGATTTTTAAAGAATTGTCAGGACAAGCATTCAGTCTTGTTTTCACAATACCTGTATTGATGCAGAGGTATCAGTATATGTATAAATTTCATCTCTGCACCGTGTTAATCCATGTGAAAAACTCCTGTAATTTGACTACATTTAATTTCCACTCCAAAAGTACAATGCCTCACTGTTTCCCAGAACCTGTCTAGCACCCTGGAGTGCCTCTTTAACCTACCTTCCCCAAATACTTCCAATACCACAAACTTATGAGCAAGTTTTAAGATGAGCAGTATATCAATATCAGCATCCTCAGTTTGTCCGCTAGAAAAGAGTGCCCTCAGAGGCCTGCTTTAAGTAACCCGTACCTGGGGCTGAATATAAACTTATTTCCCCTTGATGTGTGAAAAACTGAAGACACTGGCCAGCTCCAGATAAAATGAAACCCGTGTACTGCCTAACAGATGATTCCCCTTGTCAAAGTGACTCAAAATGTGTTTCCATTGCTACCATATAAAGATTAATTGTAACCAAACAGATCCCTATCTAGCATAGGGAAGTAAGAAAATGGTCTTACAAAGGACGCCTACTCTATAAGCTCTCTGGGAAATTCTAAATGTATCTTCAGGACAGACAGTGGGGAAAATATGACAGTGTAAGGGGACACGGTGGCTGAGTGGGTGTAAAGATTACCTTACCGCCTGTGTAGAATCTGTTTGCAGCTTCACTACTTTTGCCATTAGGTAAGATGCTTTGCTGTTACTCCTTGTGTTGTTCAATGCCACAGTGAAAAACCTTCACCTTTTCTTAAGTAACTGTGGCTAAAGTATATCATGAGACTAATGATACCCACAAAAAAAGCCATTCAAAATACCACTGAAACTATTTTTTTAGGGACTCTGAGCTGTCTCAACAGAACTGGAGTTAAAAAGCCCCACATTCACTAAGATTTGGGTTGTATTCTGTTAACCTCTGAAAAGAATGTGTAATGGAAAAGTTACAACACTTTCCATTTCTGCATGAATGTTGGAAGAAGAGGTTATTATTAGACCTCTTGGTCAGATTGTCCCATTAGGAAGATACCTGAGGGAGGGGCTCACTTCTTCCATTCATTGTAAATGAACAGCACCCAGCAAAACCATGGAGAGTTATACTAGTGCATAGCACAAACTTTTCCCCAAGCACCGCAATTCTCCAAAAATCATTCTGCCTTTGGACAGAATATAATCATAAACTGTAGATAGCTGTTCAAGTGTACAGCTGGATGAAAAATAATTGATTTCATGCTAATAATAAGCTAATTCTTCATTCTCAAACAGCGTGCTGTGAGATTGGTCAAGCATCCTCCATCTATTCAGAGATGAGTGAAATAAACGATTCTGAACTTGAAGGAAGCCCTCCAGTAGAAAGCTCATGCAGGATGACATAACCTTTATGCTACTGGAACGGATTATTTCAAAAGCTTCTCAGCTCCTTCCTCGCTTCACCTGAGCCTTCTCACTTATGAGATTATCCTGAAATCACCTTCTGTTTATGTACAGGTATTTTAATCAATGAAAACATCAGCTCACCAGAATGCTTATCTCCGTAAATTGAAAGACAAGCACACACCTTGTGAGGAATTACAAACATCAGACTAAAAGATTTTGCTTGCATCCAATTACATCTTAAGTCCATGAAGTGAGAGCAAATCTTTGTGCACGCACTCCGGACTTTATTTATTTAAGCTGGCGTGACTGTTTGGCTTTAGAAATAATACCTTTCAAGTTCAGCAATCATATTTCACCCCTACTTCCTACGAAAGGGATGAAGAGGCACACAGGTATTGGAACTTCACAGTAAATGTCTTTCCTGTACTTGATCAATGGACAAATAAAAAATGAGTTTCGGACTGCAAGGTTTTATGGGAAGTAAGGAAAGGAAAACTAGCATTTCTAGTAGCTATGAATATTAAGACAATGAAATGAGCTTACTTACTGATGCCTATGTGTCCAGACAGAGGAAAACGAAAATTATGAGACAAGGCAGATTTAAAACTAATGAGCTTGGTTCCATTTCATTTGCTATAAACACCAAATTAAGAAAACAAGACACAAGGCACTGCTGCAAATGAAGGATGACTCTGAAGACAACTGAAGGCAAGACAGATTTTACCAAAATTCAAGTAAAAAGTTAATTAAAGATACTCCCTAAGGAATAATTTCCTAGGTTATACCTATATGTGCCTTAAAACCAAATAACTGTCAGCAATAAATAAATAAAATCATTCTTGTTTGTATTGTATTACTGACTTCTTTAAACTCCTAAGAGCGTTTACTTAATTATAAAAGATTTTTATTAGCAGGTGTTTGATCAGTTCCTCAACGTAATGGATAACAGCTGTATGCAAAGCCATCAGGAAGAAGGGATTCCAAATACACCATCTTACTTCAGTGCTATGAAAACTATTTCTAAGTCTCAAAATCAATGCTGCATATCTATAAATTGACACGTGTGTGTTTCAGTACTGAAACACAAGATGATCTCTGCAGGTAAAATAACCCAGCACAATGAGGCTTGGTTGGGGCTTAGCAGAAGGCAAACAAAAAGCAGAGACAACCAACCATTGGGACATCCAGTCCCTGCTGATTATCAGCGTTTTATTGCTGCTGTTGAAACAAGCAGAACTCACTCATTAGTTTCAGCACGTGTTTAGTAAACACAAAAGAAACAGGAATTCTATTCTCTATTTCACAGCATATTTAAGTGTACAGATGTGATCTTATTTGGTTCACAACCAGAAGTTCTCACTTTCAGATATGAGATTATTTGCTCCCTTTCTGCTCAAGCCATAACATTTCACAGAGGCAAAAGGTGTAAAGAGGGAATCCAGCATTTATGAGAAGCAGTTCTTGCTTCTAGTATAGTTTCTGTCTCCATGTATAAAAGCTCAAGCTCAGGAAAAAAAAAAAAAAAACAAACAAGAAGCAAAAGCTCATTTCAAACTGAGAGACTGCTTTCAGATGACTAAGAGTTCAAGCAGCAGTTATATGCCTCGTCACACCTCCTTAACATTCAATCAAATCAATCACAGCACCTTTATCATTTCAACACTTGGAGCTAAACAAATTATGACAGAAAATACAGAAGCTGGCAGTCTTCACTTCAACCAGTAGCTCCATCTCTCTGCCTTCAAACATTATTGCTATGCTCTTCAGTGATTTTTGTTTTTATAACATAAACACAGATGAATAAGAGCAGCGAGGTTATCAGCAATACTCCTTTATGATAATACAAATATTAATTGGCTCTTCTCCACTGTAATATTTCCATACTGAAAGTTAAATTGCTGTTGGAGTCCATAAACTTAAGATTTACAGAAGCATGAAAAGGTAGGCATCTCTGCAATATCACCGTATTATGAGCATGTAATAGGTAAAAGATGCATCCACTGCACTGCCAGCGGTTCCTCTACACTGATAGTTCCTTTGTATTTCAGTTTCAAATGGTTTCGATGTTAAAACAAAATAGCAAGAAAATAAAAAGCTTTACCAAATAGGATATTTTATACTACAGCAAATGGGGTTTTTTGGAGCAGCAATTTTACTTGATGTGCTTACTCAGCACCATTGGAAAAGGTTGGCATGGGTTTCTATGAAGAAGCCATCCAGGCTCACCCTGACAGCAATGGCAGCTGCTCTCAAAAAAAAACCACGCCTGGTTATGCTTCACTTCTTGCCAAATTAATACCTGTTAGAAATTCCCCTGTGAGCTAAGAGAAATCCCTATTAGCAGGTTTATTTTTTTTCCTCAGTCTCCTTACTGAGTCCTTCTATTCATTTTACCAGATGTGTGAGAACCCCAAGCAGCTGGAAAAGCATCCCTTCACAAAGGAAAGATTCCTCCAAGCAATATGTCTGTGAAGTGAATCATGGCTTCGGTCATTACCATGTTGATGTATGGCAAGGAGTACTTACATGGTGCTGTCACCAAGCTCTTCATAGAGGTTATTGGCAGCAGTGCTTGCTGGTTTGCCTGCTGGTAGGGCCATCTGGATTCTTGCAGTCTTAGCACACTCAGCCTGTCGCCTTTGGTAAGCCGGGTAGGGGTGGAGAAACAGACTCATTAGAAGCACTCTGAAACCTAACAGAAGCTGAGAATTTTTCTAGATATATCTAGAAAAAGAAGCCCATGCTTTCTCATTTGCACTCCAGTCTGATGTGCACTTACTTGTTTGAGGAATACTACACAGGGAAACCCTTTTTTTGTCCTCAGTGGGAAACAGGTTATATCGTGGATGACAGTATTATTTACTGTGTTAGCATGCATTAATAAAACACGGTGCGTAGCCTCACAAATAGCCCTGAAACACCCTACCACACGTGATGGTCAGGACAAAACCGGAGTGAAGGAAGCGAGTTGCACTGAATTCAAGACACCTTTCTCAAAAACTAAGATTGGCAAGCTGTCAGCATTCCTATTCAAACTATTAGACACAAAGCAGGAAATAAATACTTACTCTTTGAATCTGTTTTGTTATGCAAGAAAAAGATGAAGAGAGAAAATGGAAGGTTAAATTAATTCCGTTTGCAAGCAATTGTCCTACACAGTGAAACTAATCGGAGTGATAAACTAGATGCTACTTAATTATTCCATACATAAAATTAGAGAATTAATGACATGTTTAAAGAACCATAATTTCCAGAGCTGAACAGTGTTTAGCTGCTATTTGCAATACTCTTGGAGCAATTCTGCAGTCAGCATAAGCATGAATTACAGCGGGGAGAACTGCTTTGGGCTTACAGAAACCAAATCCTTTCCATGCACACAGACAGAAAAGAGGATACTGTGGTATTCCTTCATCAGGTAGACTACTGGGGTTGAGTTTTTATAACTCTTTCTCACTTTTACACGTGACAGAAAATGTCTTCAGTAGGAAAGGAGCATTGTTTTTAGTTTCTATTTAGAAGGCAGCATTGTTTGAATATTATATAACTGATGTGCCTACATTCTGGTGGCACACTGAATAGTCTATTTCAAAGGCACTATTTAAGACCAAGGAATAACGAGTTTCAGGCTTGTTTACAAAAGCCATAAATGTAGGCCCTGAGCCACAGTTTGACAGCAGTAATTTTCCACATAGAAGATAACTCATGTAATTTAACTAGTATTTTTACAAGATTTAGTAAGTAAAATGAATTCACTGTATGCTAACATGATTGCTGGTCTGGTAAGCACTGAAAAATGGACCTATAGCACATAAAAAGTGTTAACGGTGACAAAATCTTATCATTTCCATTGCATGTGCTATGAGTGTGACAGTTATTTTATCCCACTATCATTTCCAAACTCAGTGGCAGAGCGGAGCATCTACTCTGCCAGACTGTTATCAGGAAAAATACCAAAGTGCCTTTCATAAAGGAGGAAAAGGCTTTAATGACCATATGGCTTAGGCTAGCTTATGGAATCTACTAACACTAAATTGCCTTTATATCCTAATTTGTCCTATTCAGTGATATACTTTTCATAAAAGTATAGTGCTGTTAGGTTGGTCTGCTATAAATCCAGCTCCAAATCAGACTTCTAGACAATTAAAATGTGGTTTTTCATGAAATGAAGATAGAAAGATTCCTCAAAGCTCCTCAACAACCAGCGGTGAGGAAAAATATTGCTATTAGCTCTCTTAAGAATACAGGCAACTTGGATAATAAAATCAGTAACAAAGAAATTACTGAACTGCTTCAGCAGTATTTCACCAGATGCAGATTTTACATACGAGTTTGGTAGATGTAAAGCAGTTCCGAGTTATGCTGCCATCCCATGGGGGGAGGGGAGAGGGGAGGGAAGGTGAAAAGAAAGAGGAGAGGAACAAAGAGATGTGAGGTGAGGAGAGGAGAGGAACGAAGAGAGGAGAGGAGAGGAGAGGAGAGGAAAGGAGAGGAGAGGAGAGGAGAGGAGAGGAGAGGAGAGGAGAGGAGAGGAGAGGAGAGGAGAGGAGAGGAGAGGAGAGGAGAGGAGAGGAGAGGAGAGGAGAGGAGAGGAGAGGAGAGGAGAGGAGAGGAGAGGAGTGAGGTCATTCACCACTTTTAAAATGGAGAGAGAAGGACATGGTGATACAGACTGATGTATGCAAAAGCTTAATCCAGCTCATCTCTGGAGAAGATGCATCTAATTATTTATGTTTTGATTTTGGAATGATCCACCATCCTTTGCTTTGAGCTTGCATGTGGAATAAGAAATATTTCATGAGAAGCTAAATAAATTTTAGTGGACCTGAAGTTGTCCATTTCACATGAACTCATTAGTGATCTCAGTCCTTTAATTAGCTTATTATCTCAATTACTTAAAACCCTATGTCTGTGAAGGACTAATGGAAATATCAAGCAGGTTCTTTCTGGTTATGTTGATTTGGATAGTGCTAAAATGGCATAAAATCAATTCTTCATTAAGGGTTTGCAATTAATAAGCACACAGCTTGGGAAAAAAAACACAACCATGAATATTTTAGGATTTAAATAATAACACAGTTAAGTCCTCCTCTCCTTTTGTCTGAGCTACACAATCTGATACTGGATTCACTTACTGAGCCAGCACTCCTTGTCTGTCTGTTTGGCATGGAATCTAAACCTACACTTGCATTTCAAATGCCTGGCTTTTGGTTTTGCGTTTCACAGTGTCTTCTGAAACAGATACTGACCACAACTTCAGAAGTACAGCAAGACACTTCCCGTGCCTTTTCTTCCCATGCAAACCCTCACCAAGCCTTAACCAACTACTGTGACACAAGGGATGCTGAATATATCTTCCTGCATGTAGACTGGTAATAAAGGAAATCTTTCAGTGCTGCAGCTAAGAAATGTAGCATCCTTACTACAACTTTGCTACCACAAGAGGGAGTAAGAGTACTTACTGTCTGTAGCTGACCATGACTATTAAAATAGCTGGCATACAGCACAGGATGATAATGACGGCCAGAGCCAGTAATGCACCTTCTGTGTAGCCCACAGCTTGTGCCTGCTTCTTGACATTTGCTACCACGTCCGGGGTGCGGATCTCCAGGATGCGTCCCCCCTGTCCCAGGTACGGCTGAAACTCTTTATTGATATCCAGCAGTTTGCCATCGAGGAACCTTCAGTGCCAAAACAGAAAACTATGAGAGACAAGGTCATTAACCGTATTTGAGTTACTGTGTAGCTAGGCTAATAACTCAGCTCTGATAAGGCACATACCTCTTCTTTACGTGCTTAAGAATCTTTGTAATTCCCCATAATCTCTTTGTCAGCAATAACTCCAATGTATTTAAAGCCAGAACACAGTTTAAACACTGAAAAGGAGAGGTGAGCTGAAGCTTATTCTCATTTCTAGGGGCAAAATGTCATTCATGCCGTAGAATAGCACGGTAAAGGTTGCCTTGTGCTTTTTTCATTAGTGCTTTGTTACGGAGGATTAACTAACCCTCGTGCTCACATCCCTCAAGACCCAAATTCAACTTGATGCTAATCTAAAGGCAGTTAATTTTGAAAGAACTTCCCTCAGCTTCTTAGGGCAATTTTTTTTTTTTTTTTTTTTTTTTTGGCGAGTGATCCATCCGTTTTGTTCCCTTTTGACCAGATACAAATGGTCAAATACCAGAACAATCTTGTCTAAAATTAGTAATTGCAGGAACAAAACAATATTCGTACGTCTATCGGTACATCTGGTATGAAGTAGTCCTACAGGCACAAAGATTAAATCTCAGGGATTAGCTAACCAGGAGGTTTTGTCACTGCCTGCAAACTACAGCAATGTTCGTCTTCTGTTTAACTTCAGATTTAGTGCACCACCTAGGAAAGGAGCTTGAAGAGCATAGTTATCAAGGCTAGCAAAGTCCATGAAAGAGCAAATGTGGTGGAAGACATCTGTCTGATCTGGTAATTGCCAGTTGAAATTTGCCACTAACAAACCAAACCAAACCAAACCAAACCAAACCAAACCAGTATCTTCACTAACAAAGTTTGCTTTGGGAGTTCTTCACAGCAGACTGCCATTTCCAAAGAACAACAAAAATTCTTGAATCACATTGGAAATGAGGGCCGGCTATTTCATAAGCTGCCAAGTAGTTCCCTTAAACTCCAGCCATAAAGTTCACAGAGAGGGACCCCCATCAGGATGAAGAGGATCCACCTGGCTCTGAGCTATAGCAGAACTGTAAGTACATTTTATGATGCTGGGCTCAAAGAGGAGCCTCAGCTACTCACACACCCACAATCCTACAGCAGCAAACCAAGGCATCCTGAAGAACAGTTTCCCTTTGTACTACTATGTTCTTCTAACACTAATGCTGGGGCTTCTTCCACAAAGTATTTTTTGGGTAATGCAGCAAAAGTTTCTATTCACACCCTGAAGATCTGCCATGACAGTTTACAAAAGGAGTAAGAAAAGAGCTCTAACTCTTTTGCTGTACACTAGATGTCAGTGGTGCATGCTATACAAGCCCTTGTTGGCCAAGCACAGCATTTCAGCTAGGACAGCATTAAATCTCTGCAAGGTTTTAACAGCCTCTCTTAAAAATTCTGTTAGCATTTTCTTGACAAACCCTATTTTACCAGGTTCGTAACTCAACAGTGCACATTAACTCCATCATGAACCATGACACACAGTGCAGAAGGATTCAGACAGGGTAAGCATTTTATTTCTAATGATGGACGTTTTCTACTTAATGTAGTCAGGGAAAATTTTCTGAATTCCACTTTTTTTATGCTCTAATAAATCAAACACCCTTTCATCTGAAAGAGAAAAAAGAAGAAGAGTCTGATCATTTTGGTCTGCAGTATTATCTAAGTGGCCACAAAGTCTTTTAGGGGTTTGACAAAGAGGGAGACGATATCCAAGTGTAGTTGCTATTCAGACATTTTTCAGCCTAACAAGACAGATTCCTGGTTAATAAAGATGCTGTAGCAGTCCTAAGGTAAAGGATAAATCTCTCACTGTTTATCAGTCTTACAAAGTACAGGACAGGGGAAAATTAGCAGAGAGACTGAGATTTTTCCTGGCTGGCAATTAGGAACACAGGGCAGCTGTTATATCAACAATGTCTAAACTATGCAACCTCTCTCCCAACACACCCTGTTGTTTTGATTGAAGCTTTCACTGATTAATCTGTTTCCTGCTATAATCCTGAGCAGATTCCTGGTTGGCAGAAGGATGACTGTGGTTCCTGGCAATCCGTTCCCAGTAGCACTGCTGTAGCACTGCTTTATTTCCTGTGATCTGTGGATGCACAAACATCCCTAAAAAGACTTTTCTACTTTTCCAATGGGCATCAAAATGATGGAGGAGACATTTTCTCCCAGAGGTGGTCTGTAAGAGGAAAATATTCTCCCCGTGGACTTGAACAATCCCTATGTGTAAAAACCAGGGGATCCACAGAGTGCTTTCCAAAGTTGCTAAGAATTCACAGGACTTCCAACTATTGTCAGGGTCACAGATGTTCTATACAGAACTTGGGAAGCACCACATAACTGATCTTTGACCCTATTCGGTTCCCATTGCAGCCATACTGCCAACTAGTTAAGATTGGAAGAACCTTGATCCCCAAAAGGGGAGAAGGAGGACAAATTGCTCCCAAGACCAAAAAAGGCTGTGTGACTGAGATGCTGGGAGACTGGAGAAAGTCCAGAGAAAACCATAAGAGATAAAAAAAAGGTAAAATGTGTTTCAGAGTGCAGAACACGAGGAACCCGTCAAGAAAAAATGATGAGGACGATGTGATCATAAGCTTTGGTTTTGGTAGAACGAGAAATTAAAAGCACCAACTGGGTGCTTCAGTCTGGCACTCTCAGTTGTAATAAAATTCAGTGTTTGAATCCAGATGAATTTTTTTTTAAAGGCAAAAAAGCTGCAGTTTTGGACAGTAAAAATAATTACCTCTGCAATAACACCACAAAGGTCATAGTTGATCGGATTTTCTCGAGCAGTTCCTTTGCTGAAAGATGTGCTCAAAGCAGAATTAATTCTGGGAATTCCTATGGTCTCTATTATACCAGGTCAGACTGATCACAGTCATCTTTTCCAACCTATAAACTCTGAATGTATGCAGAGCTTTAGTACGCTATAATTCATCTGTACTAAATTAAGAGCTTGAGAGAACAAGCCCTTTTTCAATCACAGTCCACTGAGATAGCTTACAGCCATTTGCTTTATAAGCTGCTGACTGAGGAGCTGCTTTCTGCCATCACTGAGCAGTCTGGTCTAGTTTTCACTGAGATAAAAAGCAAACACAAAAGTGAAAGAGAAACAAAAAGAGTCCGCTTTAGAGAAGACTTTGATTAGCGTTTTTCTTGTATTGACACACATGCAGAACCCTCAAACAAACACACAGTTGATCACTTCATGGCAACAGATCTCAAGCTGTACGCACTGCAGAAGTAGGCACTGAGCATTGGTTTATTCAAAGGACTTTTTCTGTTCCTGTTGTGTCAAACCATTTACTAACAGACCAACAAGGCTTTGAAACAGTCCCTAGAAGCATGAAAAGAATGACAATATACTTACTTAAAAAGTTCGTTCCTCATTATAGCTCTATTTGTTTGTGGGTCAATTGCGTAGACCATGAGGTCCGACTTGGTATAATCCTCTTCGGAGTATCCATCCCCAAACCTCCGTGCGCCAATGGACTCCACCACAACAGTCGCACCAGGAATCTGATCTTGGACGTAGCGTTCCAGAATCCTAAAGGTGACACGAAGGAGATACCATGAGACAATAACCACTGACTTGGATGGTAACTTATAGAGCACTTGATTTTAAAAGCTCCACTACAATAATAACTTCTTGAATGCTCAACTCTTGGGGAAAGCTTAGCAGTGTTAGGAGAGGTCACAAGAAACAGCGTCCTTAAGTCCACCACTCTCTACTTATGACATCAGTTGAGTTTTAAACGGCTCGTGGGAAACACCATTGGTATATTTCACCCCCAAAAACACCACCCTGCCATCTTTTTATTAAGCCGTATGATTTCAGAGCTCTTCAGCCCCACACAGGGTGTGTACAATAAACTGTCACACCCAGAAACAACAATTTCAACTGCTTCCTGTGGGATGTTTCATCTGGTCCTCGAACACAGCACGGCGTATCAGGTGCCAGAATATCTGCTACTCTGGAAGGCACAAACAAGTTTTATAGCTGGAAGAAAGTTGGAATACCGGGTTGACAGGTTTACTACAGAAAAGAATATAATCTATTGCAAAAGTTTAGCAAGCAGAAGAAAGATAGGGAGATAAGCTGGCAGAATTTGGAGGCAGCTATGCCCAGCATCACAAGGACAGAACAACAATAAACCAAAACAAATATGTCCTCTTTGCAAAGAGAAGGTTTTAATTACAACCTGCCAGAGTGCAGAAAGGCACACTGCAGATATGTATAACAGCTTGACAATACCAAAGAACAACACAATTCCAAGGACATAAAACCTACTGGATAAAAATCCTTTTTTTTCTCCTTCATTTTAATTGTCATTTGTTCTTGATGATGCAGCACACTATTATTGAAGATAATTCCTTTTTGTTTTCTCTTTCTGTTTCTGACTACTCACTGTCCAGAAACACCTCACTATGTGCTTTGGCAGACTTTGTTCTGCATTCAAAATGTCACATTTTTCTGCAGCTTCCAGTGAAGAATTGCTTATGGGGTTATTCACAAAACGTGATCTTATTCCTACAATATTCAGAAAGGCAAAATGAGAACGGATGTCTGCAGAACATCCCTCCAAAAAAGAAATCAGATGTGGTCATGCTGTGGTGCATCTGTAGAAGCAAAATGTCAGTGGTGCAAGGACATCTCTGAGCACCTGACAAGTTTCTGCACAGACAGCAAGCACACCTGAGCCTCAGATGCAGGATTTTATAGGGAAGTTATGCTTGTAACTCACTGCTGATCTAATGAGCAGTTTTACAAAGGGCAGTATCTTACTGTAGTTAAAGCATACGCATTATTTCCTTCCAACTTGTCTGATCTGCTACTCCGATGGGGCCTGTGAAACCTGCTGAGCTCCTGTAGCAGACTGCTTCTGTGTAACTGCTCCACTGCTTATCCAGCTAGGAGGAGATGCAATGATATCGCAGCTCAGGTGTACACACTTCAAGTTCTGTATGCAACAAGCAGAACTGGTGCTCCCATCATGACCAGCTGAGGCGGACAGGAGAGATGGTGGGGAGCCAAAATGCAGCAAGAATAGCTGGAGCCAGGAGGAGAATGGAAAGCTGTTTAGACAGTGATATCAGGAGAGCTTTATCCACAGCTATTGGGCACAGGCAGAATTAATCCCAAAGGAAATGGGAAAATCAACCTTGCATGCTGACCTGCTGATGTGGGGAGGTTTGCAAACTGGGGCTGAGAAGTACAGCCCACAGAGAGTTATATAAACAGGGGCTTAAAATCAAATATCATCAATACTGGATACATGGCAAAAAATAGGTAGAAATAAATTAGAGAAGCTGGAAGTCTCTTCATTCCATTAGAACTATGAGTTATTGAGGATGCGCAGTGTTTTCCAGGCTAATTTATGTGATAGAAATATTACATCAAAATGCAACAGCTTATTGAGGATGCAAGAGCGAGGGGATGAGAGGGAGCACACTGCCTGATGCACCAAAGATGCATGCTCTAGGGTGCAGAGGAAGACCAATCCCAAGATTCTGAAAGACTGTCAGACGCAGGTCCTCTTCTCTCTCCATGATGAATACACACTGTTAATGCAGAGCCATCTTCGTAGTGAAAACAGAAGCAGCAAGAAGCAGACAGGCTGGCACAGTGCTGGCTGACCAATGCCCTGCTGCACGCCTGCAGTTCACAGATATGGTAAACTCTTCCCATCTCCGCCTCCAGCACACGTGCAGCTGGCAGGCAGGGCACTAACCTGTCACAGCCACCTTAATAATAGCTCTGCCAGGTAAATCTTGACAGAACAAATCCCTAAACATTAGGTGAGTATGAGGGATTAAACCATAAGCTGACTTTAGAATGGTGTTTTGCACACGGATTCACAAAGACCAAGTCTGTATGAGGTCTGCTTCCCTCATTAGTATACAATCCTCTTTTGCGACTGCAGGGGAGTTTGCCATTGCTTCCTTGCACACGACTATTATTTCGCCCTGTAAAGTTGGATGGTTCTAATGTTGGGTCACTTCTGGAAGAGCTCAGTAATAAAATTCCCTCTCAGAAATTCCTGGCATGGCTTCTGCTGGAATTCATTGCCAGTGAGAAAAGCTTTTAATAATTCAAATTGGAGAACAAAGAGCAGACTGCTATCAGACTTAGGCACGTTGCAGCTGTTGGCTTTAACTGGCATCACAAGGCACAATACAGAGTGGTGGAGCTTCACTACGATTTCATCTGAAACACACAAACTGCGCGTTTAGGCCGAAATACGTAACAAACACACTGAGGACAGAAAAGCAGCAATTAAAGGCTGCACTTAAAGACAGGGCAGCTCCCAGTGAAGTTGTTTTGTAAGTCATTCACCTCAACTTGCATACCAACAAACCTGACTAGGTGGCCAGCTCCATCCAGTGCTTGTCAGAAGGACAGTTTTTTAATGCTTTAAGTTACAACAGAACGTGCAGTTCTGTTGCATTTAGTAATTGAAGTATGATTAAAATTCACCTATTCCTTGTTAATGCAGTGAGAATTGCAATTGCCTCTCTGCAGTGGTGTGCATGAGCGGTAGAACCTAAAATTAAGTGGCAATGATGCCTTTCTACTGCTCTAACTCCATTTAGCTCTGCCGCTATACTGTGAGTTTCTCCCTGTTCATCTTCATTACTTCTGCCACTCAAATTCCCATCACCAAGGCCTACGGACTGAAAGGAAGGACAAGAGGATTTTCACTGTCACCGAGGACACAGTACGGCCTGAAATATTCAAGGAACTCAAATACAGTCATATTTCCGTCAGGACTCTGACATAGCTGGCATTGTGGACTCTGAGCTCTAAGCACTGAAGACCATATACTCTGTGTAACCTCTGACTGACAATTCAGGCTCCACACAATTTCTTAGCAATACAAATCTAAACTCTTGGGATTTGAAGGTCTAAGTAAATGTGGCAGCAAAGCAGAGCACAGAGCAGTCAGCTTGTGCTGTTATGCAAAGTAAAGAAGCTGGAAATGAGGTTTCTTTTGAGCCTGAGAACGCTGCTTCTTTGCAAAAATCTTTTGACAAAGATTATTTCTGCTATTCTATCAGGCATAACACAAATTAGATATAAAGCATGTACCTAGGCAGGAAGGAGCACCACTGAGCCAATTTACTCTGCATGTAACAATATTAAATTATTTAGAAAACAACCAAGAGATAATGTCTTTATACCTAGTTAGCCTAATCCTATAAAGGCACATTGGGTTATTGCTCAACATAAAGGAAATTTGCTTTCTTACAGATTACTTCAGGTTTTTTCTCCTCTTGCGCTCATCATGCATAATCCTGTCCTCCAAAAACCCTACGCGAGCTCCAGCATTTTGTTTCAGCATCAGTTTCCCCAGCTGCAGAGGAACATTACGTTACACTCACCCAGACAGTAAGACAGACACCTTCACTTCGACCTGAGGACCTATCTCCAGATCCCAGCATAGCACGCAATTTCAAAACAAAGTGGGAAGTCGCAGATTCATCTGCAAAGTCAAGCACTGCATTACAGTGCTTCAGAGAAAATGCATTAACAGAACAGTTGATATTATGGAGAGGAGGAGAAAGGAGACTGATGAACTGGCGCATCCCAGCGGACAGTATTACACAGAGAAGCTAAAGTTGAATAAGCCCCTGTCTTTATCATCTAATTTACTAAACGTGGCCTTATTAATTAATAAACCATGATCACAGTGGGAACAAAGATCACCTAAGAAAAGGACTGAGCCCTGTTAACCAGCCTACACTGCAACAGCTACATGGTGTCATTCTACAAGCAGTCAAATTGAGAATCGTAGTGTGGATATGAAACATAATGTGGTCATTTAGAGGGAAATGTCTAACTATTTTCATTATTTACTATTTTTGCAATTTACTTTAACGTGAAACAACTCAGTACAAAGAAGTGAAAGGAAAAACAGCAGAGAAATTGGCCAAAGGGCTGGGAATTCTGAACTCAACTAGCAGCTCCTCAGCACTCCACTCCAGGAGGGGGAAAAATGCTTCTCAGAGCAACGCAGACAGAAGACAGGCTCAAAAAAGCCCTGATATTACCAGTACAAGCATTTTGAGAAGCCTGCCTTTGCAGACATACATGCAGGCCATGCTGTCACTTATCTTTAATGAAGTCAAAATACAAAACCACCACCAAGACCACGCTGAAAAAATCAGAAGACAATGGAAATCTCTGGATATAGCAGTGTCAAGGGTTTAGTGTCTAGATATGGTTATCATACAATTGCTACTAAATTGTAAACCAATTAGCCATTGTTGTATCTACACATTTCTCAGAATAAGGTGATTCCATCAGACTGTTCCCTGAGAATGACTCTATTACCACCAAGTTGGAGATCTTCTCCATATGGATGGAAATCAACCTCCTTTCATTCCACGCTCACTTTTCACCCCACTGAACTTGAGAAACAAAATTTCCCCAAGCAACACAATCCCCATTTTGCAGGGCTTAAAACAGCCTTTTGGGAGGAGTATCGACAGAGTATTTCACAGAAGACCTCAGTGAGCTACCCCCACCCCCATTATTCCACCTGAAGGCCATCTTCCCCATGTATTGTGCATTCAAAGGAAGAGAATGCACACAGATTTTCTAACACCTATTGGATGAGAAACAGATGCCCCTGGTCATGCAGCACAGCTGACCTTATCTAGAGCTGTTGCAGTCATATGAAAGTCAAAAACCTACCTGATCTGACAGCAAAGTTGGTCAACTTGTTCTAGTTGCCCAGCAAGTAAGCTTGCAGAGCAACACTGCCATATGTAAAGAAATGTGTCCCTTACTACTACTGCTTTCACCCAGAATCCTGAAGGAAAGAAACATGTACATGAATTTTCTTCTAAGCCTCACACCATTTTCTGTAACCTTCAGCAGACACAAATAGGCCTATCTGAACCATCATAATTGAAGTGGGTGAAAGAAATGGCAAAGCTGACATTGATGTGTAGTCCACAGGATATGGAAATCTTGTTCATGAAATTAAAGCAGCTGGTCGAAAACTGAGGTGCTTACTGAATTATGGTTAGGAATCATGACACCATCAGAAATGCCAGCTGAAGACATACTTGTTTTATCTCTCAAAAAGTGAAAACTGCTATGCCAAGTAGAGTGATGTTTTAAATCTTTTCTTCTGTGGTGTATTTCTTGGACCATTAACCAACGCACTTCTCAGGCTGTGCTGAGTAAGACTTTCCAGCGCTAACGTTCTGAATTATGTATTTCCTAATAGCTTGTAACCACTCTCTAGTGAATGTTACAGGCGGCTGGGGAGAATCTGATGTAACTTGCTCTCCAAAGTTGTTTAAAATCACCTCTTATTTATTCACTTTATTATTTACTTATTTATCAAGGGAAGGGAGAGATTGCTATAATTTCCACAATGATCAACTATGTGCTTTTCTAACATACAAAATCCTCATTGTCTTGCAATTGGTGGTTAATGGTATATTCTCAAAGCTTAATATTTAACAGCAATCCACTGGCATAAAAAGTGACAAAAAAAAAAGAGCTGAATAACCTCTGGTGTGGCCAATTTTTCTAATGATAGTCTTTTTTATGTTAATGAATTATACTGAATGTTCTCATTTCATAAATTAATGCACCATCTGCATTGTGGCTTAACTCATCCCTAGTGTATGAGAACCAAAAGGCTCACTGTCAACCTCAGAGATAAGATCAGACCATTTTCTCTGTCTGGAGAACTGCCCGCTGGAAACTGGAGCTGCCATTTTCCAGGAAGGACTCTCTCTTGTGACTGTTTTCCCTTGCAACTCATGTACCTGTGCCTGTAAAGCCAAGGTGAGTTTTCCATCCCACTTCCTCATATCCCTCTGCATGGTCATGCAGGTAAAACCACAGCATGGTACATGGTGTGTATCCTCTCTCTCAAGCAGAGGAACACTTACTTCTAATAGCTGAGATATTGGTTTGCACACGTGGGGAACAAAACATATCATCTTTGAACTGCTGCACCTCCTGGGGCAGTTTCACCATAGCTGAGACACGGGCCTGTAAGAAGGACAAGACACCATCTTCATATCGTCGAAGTAGCCATAGCCACTTCATTTACTGTTGGACTTCTGTCATCTTTCCAGCTCCTTCCTATCAGGACGCTGGCATACAGCGATGGTGCATTCTATACAACTCTCTGCCACACTGGTCGCATCTGCATCATGTTACCTGGATCCTGAGAGTTGGGATCATCATCCAAGTTAACTCCATGCATTATCTCTGCCACAGCTAGTTCTCTCAAGTACTGGATACCATTCTCCATGGTGGCTCATTTGCCTGGGTTAACTACCAAGTCTTCCTTGAAGTGATATCATTCCCTCATGGCCAACAGGTCACCACCACAGGATGAAAGACTGTGTCCCTTTTCCAATTGCTTTGCCAGTGTCTCTTGCTCTAGAAAGAGATCCCAGCTGCTTGGCTTTACTGCCCTCTAAGTCCAGGCTATAGGCTTGACCTACTCAGCTCTGAAAGCCAGGTGGAAATGTGCACATCTGGGCAATTGCTGTAATCCTTTCACAAATCTTGCATCTCAGTCAAAGTTAGAGTCGTGTGGTTCAGGTCTCTTCCTTCTGCTCTTGTGACGGCCCCATTCCATCTTCTTTTTCTTTTCCAAACTTATAAGCCTCTCTCTTTGCAAAACCTTCTGATGTTCTTAGACATTTCTTCATCTTGCTTACACGCACAACAGATACTGGCACTGGTTGGTTCCCCGGTTGAGCTTGGGGCTTGTCACAGGGATTGGAGTAACCACAAGACTGGTTGTGAGGGTTGTAATACCTGCAGTATCCTTCAGAAGGGTTAGAGTAACCTCAAGGTCTGCCAAAAAAGGTCAGAGCAACTGCAGATCTGTCGCAAGCATTGGAGCAGCTTCAGGGTCCATCACAGAAGCTGAAGCAACCTCAAAGCTCATTGCAGGAGCTGGGCTCTCTGAGAGGGCTGGAGTGACAGCCTCAATGTTTGGAGTAACTATAGGACACGCTTCAGGAATTGGAGCTCCTGCAGAGTCTCATCACAGTTGGAGGGACCGCTGTATTGTCATCAGATCCAGAAGCATTCTCTTTCCCTGGAGGATTCTGAGCAGCACTTGGTAGGCGTGGGCCAGGCCCCAGCACACTGCAACAATTTCTGCCTCTTTAGGATTGCCAGGGCAACAGCGGACCTTTTTCAAATATTCTACTGGATTCAGGACTCTGCAGCTGTTCAAAGGTGAAGTTCCAAACCTCTGGGAGTGCCCAGTGCTCCAAGCACCTGCCCATAACATCCCACACCCTCTGCTACTCAGAACTACTCTGCATCAGGGCAGATCTCTGGGTGATATACTTCAATGGTTGTTCAATCTTAAACATAACCTGAAAGATATTCATGACACACAGCAGTAAGAATATACCGGTTTGAACATCCCACGGATATTCAGAATTCTCAAGAGCTGTTGTAAATGGCTCTTTGGAAAGAAGGAAAAGTGAAAGGGAGGCTGAAGAACTGCTAGAAAGTGTCCTCCACTATCTCTTCCATAGCTGGGCTCCCCGAGGAGAGAAAGCAAAGTGTGTAATTACTGATAGCATCAACAATATGGATTCCATAGCCCAAAGATTACTGCAGTGCTGAATACATACAAACCAGCAGTTTCTCAGCTGCCAATTTTATCACAGTACAGGCCAAAGCCATGCAGCATAACAAAATAAAAACATTAATCCAACCCGGAGATGACAAACAACACAGCAGGAAAAATATGCATTAAGCAAGGTGCTACACAATATAGTTCCAAAAGAAGACTCCCACAGAGCTCCATAAATAGGGAAGAAATAAACACCGTGACCAGCAATTATCAAACTACCACAGCACCCTGTGTTAACACGCTCTGGTCAAATCTGCTGCTGTGTCAACCCTTGGAAGCCCCACACTGGGTGCTACACTGACTTATGGCTTAACCAGGCAGGTGGCTCAGCCCACTGCCCCCATCCCAGCGGGGCTGGGGAGAGAACTGGAAAAAACAAAGTGAAATTTGTGGATTGAGATGAAACTATTTACTAAGATAGCAGAAAAGAATTATTTTTTTTACATATACCTATTATTACAGTTACAACAAATCACAGAATGTATGTATGTGAATGTATTTAGCAAGTGATGCACCACCTATGTGAAAAAGACACATATACGTATGCCGAAGAACATTTGAAACTTTCCATCTCCATCAGTATTTTCAAATAACAATGTAGCACTCCTTAAACAATGCTCACATAACCTCTTCTGGCAAAGGCTGTGTTTAAAAACATACCTTTAGAAGTGAAATCCTTACACCGGATTTTCATTTCCCGGTCTCACGGTGTTTGCAGATGTAAAACATTCCCAAGCTAATTTTAAGCATTCAAAAGCTGGCTCTGTAAATTTCATGTTTATTCTCATTCAGAAGCTTTGCTCACTGTGAAGTATTTACACATCTGTCAGAGACTTCCATGCGCAAGGACTACAAACAGCAAGAAACAGCTCTGGAAGATTTCTAAGCTGGCAGGAAAGGAATTCTTGGAGCACAGACTGAGGAGCATTGCTCTAGGCTGTTTTCCAAGACCGTGGCAGGCTTTGCCAGACACTGAGCCCAGGAGGTAAGTGTTGAGGGGATGGCTACAGTACAATGTAGGCTCTGAACACCGCTGAGACCTGCTGGGAGCTGGAAACAAGCTGTTCCAGCAGTTACAAAAGCAGATTTTTGCAGGGATGAAGAAAGGCTGAGAAGATATTAGTACTGGCTGCTCTTGCTATGCTGCCTGTTTCAGCGCTCACGGTCTCAGTGCCCCAACACGTCATGCACTTGACACTCTTCTTTCAAGGCAGGCTTGTGTTACCCCATCTTCAAACAGCCCTCTGGAAAAGCTCTAGTTTGCTGGCGGCTCCTTTGGCTGCATGACAGTCTGGAACTGGGAGGACCTCAAACACAGCCTAAATCCAAATTAATGTTGCATGATCTGCTCTACATTGTGTAGAAACCCACAGGACTGAACGTGTTTGCCTCCTGCACTCAAGAAAATGGAAGCCACAAAAGGAACCTGTGTACAGTAAAGCATGCTGTGGTGACCTTGAAGGCTTAGGAAAGCGGAGGCCAATTTTTCATATTACCGTCAAGAAAAGATACGCTGTTCTTCATCTCTCCAGTCAACACCAACACTTGACACCTTCTGAAAGCAAGATTTTAGTGTTAAGCAAGCACACTTATCTATTATTCATAGCTCCAGGAAGCGGAGTCCCTGTCATCACATACTACTGCCTGAGCAACCTAACAAGTGCTTCTGATGTTAGCATCAATCAGAGAGAAACTGAAAGACAACACATCTTAAACACCTGGAAGTGAACCCATGGACTATTTTTTCCTATCCCCATGAAGACACAAGGCCATTTAGACAACAAACTTCTTTTTCAGTGAGCGATTCTATCATCACCCTCAAGTTATGTCAGTTTCTATGGAGTTGGTAAGGTATGACAGTAGTCAGGTTGGAACGGATCTGAGAAATACCTTTAATCACTGACTGACTGAACTCAGAGATGCCAAAATGTTTGTAACCACCTGTAGCATATGCTTTCCTATACTGCCCAGTTCACTGTTACATGCCTAATGAACATCATATAGAAAATTATGCTGTCTTTTTTCAAGGACAGTAGAAGTGAAAACCTGGCTCCTGGAAGCTGCTGCTGACATGCATGAACACTATTAAAACCTATTTTACCCAAAGCTTTATTGTTAGCTTCTGAGTATGATAAAATACCACACCTGAACTGTGAGGCACTGATGACTCCAATAACCTGCCCTCCTCTCCCCCAACATGCTATGCCTGATACAGCTCAATAATAACACCCCATTACAGAGTTTTCATTATTACTTTTATGTAATGTTAGTGGTATTGATTCTACCAGAATAAATTTTCTAAACTCTGTTTTCGCTCACAATTATATAACCCAAATAAAACCACACTTGAAGCCATATCACCCCTCAGTGAACACACTGCCTCAGCCTCCTGGAGTCATGCTTTATCCATTTTACATCCCATATTTTGACCACTGTATCTTCTGTCATCAGTATTTGGAGGCTCCACTGCACCCTGAGAGACAGCTCTGAGCCTAGTTTGAGTCTGCAAAGTGGGCATGAATACAAGCAAAGAAATGCTTAGCTTTGCCTCCCTCCAGAGGAGGAGCAAATGGTAGGTTTGGGGGGCCAGTGCCATCACCTAGCCAACTGTGCTCCACACCAAAACACTCGCTTACTTTCTAGTCTTTTGGCAAGAAGTAGATTGTGGCACAAAGGGAGCACTGCTGGCTGAATCTAAACACAAAACCAGTGAGTTGTCTGATATTTGTAGAGTAAGTAAATTGATTACCCTATGAGTTGATCTTTGTTTTGTTCCACAAGGGTGGGAGGGACATTAGAGACGATGACTTGCATATCCAACTGATTGACCACAGAGACCTGGAAACAAAAGAGTGAAATTCAATTGGCACTTCCATGTGTAACATCCTCTCTGTACAAAAAGAATGGAATAATTGCTTTCCTGCCTTCACAGCCACGCGCTGATGTACCAACTTCTCATTTAATTGCAGAGTAGCAGAGCCGAGAAATCCTGCTTTGCTTGGCAGCCAGAACCAATAAACTGCAGGCAAATATTTAACCACAACTGTAACTGCAGACCCACATTAGAACTGCATGCAGCTTTTTGGAAGGAAGCAGTAATTCAGCATTTATGTACAGGATCAGGAATCTCTCATATGCCACATTCAAAATCAGTTCCTAGCATTTCAACATTTCTGATGACGTGACAGGAAAATCCACCTTTGGAAACACAGTTTGCACCAAGGTACGTGCTAACACCAGATTAATTCAATCAGATAGAATTAGACTTTGTTAGAAAATTAAATGGTTAATCTATCTTGAATGAAGCCATCAGTGCAAGCGTTTCTTTTACCTCAAGTTCCTTTAACTTCTCTCTCTATATGGGATAAAAACTCAGCTCAGCATTTTCTACCATAAAAGCATGCAACTCCTCTGCTTTTCAATGACAGGTTGGAGCACGAGTGTGTAGAAGGGCCTACAAGTGTGTAATACGATCAGCAGAGCTGGCAAACTGCTCCACACCTCCCCATGTAGTTTCTTTGAGCTATGTATAGCATGATCCCAGGCAAAGGCTGCCTTCTGGTGCAATGTGTGCTGGTTAGTTGACTCCTGCAATAGCTCTCTCTTCACAAGCAGGACCAGCTTTGCTGATGACAGCCAACAGCACACCCTGCGCATCACCTGTCTACAGAGGATTCCAGAGCTAAATTTGGAGAAGTAAGTAGGCCAATGTTAAAACAGATACATTTAAAAAATCAGAGAGAGATACTCAATTCTGTTCTAACAGAAAGAACAACTCGTGTGCTTTTCAAAAGAGAAGCGCCAGCCCTGCAAGCGCTTCAGCAGAGAAGCTGGAATATACTCTCACATCAAACAGCCACTTAAGCTTTGAAGCTTAATTCAACTTTAAATATTCAAACGTTCTTGAAATGTCATCAGATGCACTGATCAGCAGTACAGGCTTCTGTGTGAGAAATACAGAATTATAATGAGCTCAAAATAAATTTCAGACTATCATCACCATTAAAAGGAACTCTAAAGCAATAAACAGTTTAATATACTTAACTATGTTACACAATTCAAGCAATGGCTACACTTATTTACTGAGTACTGCATGAATGTAAAATGTCTCTTGAAGCCTGAGGAACCACAATTATGATTTACTGTTCATTTACTAAAATACAAAGGGAAACAGATTTGTGACAAGCTATGGCAAACCAACAGTGTGGAACAAAAACCGCAGCAGCACTAACTTGTATGCTACATGTAGTTGTAAAGATTTTCTTTTTTTTCCAATTATAAAACAACACTAAGCTGGGGGTCTATGTCAGATTTAACCACCACTGTTCTGAGACAAGCTGCGGGGAGAAACTGTTCCCTTAACTTCCACTTGAGGAGTGGAAAAAACACACTCAGAGCAGAGGATGGAAGGTGTGAGACAGTGAAAGCCCTTCCTGAAGTACCACCTTCACTGCTCTGTGGTGGGGGCACAGTTACCTGGGACCATGCAAACCACCGCTCCTTGGAAAGCTTTTGTTGTTCCATAATCCAAGCTAAAAACCTGGTCCTGCGATGCTAAACAGCAGGCACCAGCTTAATGCACACGGGATGGTAGTCAGCTTGTTCAGACACCTCCTGTCTATGAGTATCTGAAGAAGCAGGCACATCTCAGAACACATTCAGATAGTAGCAGAGCAAACTGGATGTTTGTGGCAGAGGCTGGGAAGGCATGAAGCCCATAAGTGTTCTCCCTTTGATCACCTGTTTAACTCATTAGGCACCTTCCCACTTTTCTTTTAAGGCATTAAGCACTGGGGCACCACCTGACTTCTGGGATGCTGAGCCCGGAATGTAAAAGGAGTCCTGTGACACCCTATGAATCCTAACAATCCTTTGATTAAAGATGATACCGCAGTAAATATTCACAGTCCAACTTTACTGACTCAAAGTGCTTACTTGCAACAAACTCATTATGAAGTGTAATTTTCCATTTCTTCCTTTCATCTTGAAGCTATAAAGGAAAACTCTGTCATGTGGACCCAAACTGTAGACTGAGACGTCTGACTTTAGCTACTTTGCCAGTCTTATCTGGCAGAACAGATAGTAGCCTCTATCTGGAGCAGCCCCTATAACATGAAGACATTCTTTCAGTGGATTTGATGGTTTGTGCTGCTCACAGAGCAGTGCCAGCATATGGAGGCACTGTCCTGAACCAGATTCTGGAGAATAACTGGCTCTGCCCCATTCTTTGCTGAGCTGCCTCTTTGCTTTTCTTCCTATAATGTTCTCGGTGCAATCCTAACTTCTTCCCACACATCTTAGCTTTTTTGCATGTAAGCAATCCATTTCATTTCCCTCATCAACAGGCACTCCTTTAACTTGTACTGGAAAGCAGAAATACCTTCCAGCCTGAACTCCTGACACTGACACGAGGGTCTCTTGGCAGTGGGACAAATCCTATGAAACTATGAATACCAGAATAGTTTAGTCTGGTTAGAAGGGATCTTTGTGTATGGATATCATATTCAGTGAAAACCTAAACTTTCATGTTAGAATAGTGTCAGTCTGTAATTGCTCAAGAACACTGTGCCAGACTGCCCATCCTTCACTAAGAAAGCCTTAAATACATTATCTATATATTAATGAGACAAAAGTCACTTCCTAATTTTAATGTCATTACTTTCTGGCCATATTTGAATCTAGTTTTCTCACACTCATTGCATGAGAATGCCCTGCCATTTTGAGACGCCTAGCATGAAGACATCATACATTATGTTTATCTGCTCTATTACTGCATAACTCAATACACAAAGTATTATGGTTATCATCTGTATCATTTGACAGCGTTCCCATGAAATAGATAATGTACTTCATCTCTACAACATTATGCTAATATTAATCCAATCCATCATGTTATACGGGCTTCGAAGAAATGAAGCTCTGATGGCTCCTGTGACTGGACTAAGTCAGTGTCCTTTACTAAGCACAAAAAAAGAAATCAGGGCCTAAAGCTGATGCCAGTTTTGAACTGTCACTTTCCCTGAAAGCTTCAAATATAGTTTTAGCCCAAAGTTATTTCTTGCCTCTCTCTTACAGACATGAGCAATAGCTCTCAGAGCCTGTTTGTTCAGCTCTGTGCCTGCACTGCATCCCAGACACACATCTAACTGTGACACAGAAGCTCTGTAGTGACCTTAACAAAAAACACAGACCAAGTTAGTGAGCTTTTACTTGGTTTATTCATTGGGCTCTTAAGACATACTAGCTTCTGCTTCTGAATGGGAGCGGACTGGCACCTTGCTGCCTTAGAGAATGGATAGAGCAGGTCTGTACACAGTTGAGTATTTGATCTACCTTACATTTGGAATGCACAATCCCTTTACTTTCTGCCATCAGGGTCCAGAACACCCAGAACATAACTTAATCCACACTTAACAGAAACAACTAGAGTTTAAACTGAATCGTTAAGAATTGCACACTGAACATATAAAATACCCAACATTATGTCTGCTGTGGTAACGGAGATCAGTACCTCCATCCTGAAAGGTGAATGTATTTCAGATAGGCATAAAGGCTCCTGGTGTAAAAAACAGCTTTATTTCCGTGACTTGTAAAGATCACGTACACTCTTTATGGCCTTCCTGTAGGTATGCTTAGAATTAAGCTTTCCGTAGTGTTCAGATTTCCTCGCTAATCATTCTAACACGATAACGCCCGGCTCATACTTACAAGTACGTCAGCTTTGCTGCTCAGTCCTTTTCCATAATCGTCAGTCGCAATGACCTGAAACTTGAAATAGGATCTTCTCATATTTTTGAACAGCATAGCAGTTTTTATTAGCCCTGTGTAAGCTTCAATCACAAAACCTTCTTTACCATCCTTGATTGGAGGAATGATGAGCCTGTACTGCATGGCACTGTAATTCCCAGTGTCTTTATCATCAGCCTAATAGGGAAAAAATAAAAACAAGCACAGGCAAATAAAATAAGTATTCACACAGAATCATTAACATTGCCCTTTAAGTAAAGTTGCACATTGGTCCAGCAAATCTTTCCCACTGATGTTTAAAACATCAGATTCCAGAGAGCAGATATTGCTGTTACTGTAAATGGTTCATTTAACTCTGCCGCACACAGTTTTGCTTTCCCAGCAATTTCTTTCTCTTACTTTAGCACCAAACTGTTAAAACAAGAGGACTTTCCAGGTTTGCGACAGTACCTGTATCTAGATAAAAGTGTTTCTAAGGACCCTTGGAACGTGTGCCTCATCTAGAAAGAAGTCAGGGTGACAGCAGCTTATTGCCTACGTGCTAGGCTGGGCACAGCCTCAGCAGCTAGAATGCTTCAACATAAATTAGAGGCTCTTATCACAGCACTGGCACAGCATTTTAAGTCTGCAGCCTCAGTGAGCATTGGAGAGAAAACATCCTCACCATCAAGAAAGGTGCACGTCATTCTGTATAACGCATAATTCCTCAGGACTGAAAAAGAAAAACAGTCAAAATCCAGTCAGGATTTATGTCAGCGTTAAGAGCTTGTTTACTGTGATACCATGATATGACACCCTCTGTCTGAAAAGCATCACCTGTGCAAGGTCATTACGCCTTACATAGATGGCCATTAATCATCATTAATTGTTTTCTCACCTTCAGTGAACAAAATCTGTAAGGTGTGAATTGTTACCGACTCCTATTTTATCTTTATTTCTGGCTAGTTTTCAGGGGTTGCCAGTGAAGATGCAGGTCCCTACAGCACAGTGTACCGCTTCCATGACACAGCTGTTCCAAAGGGGTACCAGTGGCCCAGGTGCCAAAAGCTGTCTGCACTTTCCACTCTGGCTGCTCTCAAATGCCACAGAACAGACAGAGTAACATACAGATAAGCTATTTTACCAGGCCTCTTTTTGTTGGAAGCAATGAGCATGCCAACGTGGCATAGAACTACCCAATGCAAGGACTCCCACAGTGGCAGTGACCTTTACAACCCTCACACATTTAAGGGTAAGATCACAAAGTCTCTGACTGTAGCAGCCAGGGAACCTGAATACACATAAATAACACTTGGTACAATCCATGCAGAATTCCTCATGTGTGCTGTCCAAGAGACAAAAACCATCCTCGCAAATATCTTTATGGGGACACAGAACAGCCAGCTTTTTAAAACAACCACCTCTTTGCTTCCCAGAGGTGCCCTGCAGGGTGGGCACTGTGCCCTTCCAATAACAAGCCAATTTTGGTGCTAAAATGATTGCATTAAATTGCTGCAGTTGAGCAATGAGCCGAGAGCTTCTTTTTCTTTTTTTCATAATAGCCAATTCTACCTCAATAGAAGGATATGACTTCTAATTGTTTGTTTCAGTAACAACAGAAATCAATTTCATCTTCAATATTTCACTCTTGTGCTACCAAGGACAAACAAATTTGGACCTAAATTAAGGTATCAGTATGACAGGCACGGAAACAAAGTCAGTCATTCTTTCCGAACAAAGGTCACGACACTGATGCAATTGCTTGGAAGAAACACCGCTGAGCGCAGTGAATGCGACCTCCTACAATACAGACATTTCCAACCTTTAAACATGTGGCGGTTTGAATCCTGCAGCGCAGCCCTCCCAAGGCTGGCAGAAAGGCTGCAGGCTCATCTTCCGAAGTCAGGAGAACTTAGCGGCACTCCAGAGAAACAGCCTCAGCATCATTAAAATCCTGCCTATTTCCAACGCAGAAGCCATCTACATGCAGATGAGCAAAGCAGGTGCAGAACTGCCTGAGGAACTTGGAAAAACCATCAGATTCCAATTTCAAATATTCTAACTTTGCTGTTTTCATTTCTCCCTTTATTTATTTATTTATTCTTTAAGCCACTTTTTCTACTTAGATCAAACCTAACGATGACTCTGAGAGCTGCTCAGCTGTGCGGGACCACCAGAGAGAGCTTGTGAGCTGCTGACATCCACGTACCAACCTCCTTTAATACGGAGTAAGGATGTTTGCTATTCTTGTAATTTGTCCTGAAGGTAAATATTTTTGACACTTCATTAGGAAGAGATATACGATACCTCAAGAGTTGCGTTATGACTGTCAAAGAAGAGAAAGAGCAATACTTAATCTTAATATCATAGCAGTATATCTTCCTTCTGTTATGTGCAGGAAATACAGATGTCTCCCAAATTCTGCTGCGGTTGAGAACTGATAAATATGTATCATCTCAGGAGTCACCATGCCAAACCCTGTGCTCCTGCAGCTGAGCACAGGCATGTTTGCAGCAATGGAGCTTGGCCAGCATCACCCTGTGCTGCCTCCAGCCTTTATCTTACTCTCCACAGAGGTGAAGGAGCAGCTGTGAGGCTGCTCTCAACTCCCCCACAAAAGCATGTTATGCAGCCAGGTATCAGCTGGAATACACTGCCCTGGGATCTACCGCTGAGGGTATTTAGCTGAAGGTCACTGGCAGTTCTACTCTGTCATTCCACTGCTTACAACACCAATGGGATGATGGGCACAGCTGCTTTGCTTCCAACAAAAAAAAAAAAAAAAGTGTTTTTACACATCGAATTCTGGTCTCTCGCCTTATAACAGAGAGGAAGCAGAAAGGCACTCGGTTTTGGTTGTTCTTCACCTTGAAAGAAGTGAGAAGGACAAGTCCTTTTAGTTCAAGTGTGGAAACTTGCAGGGCTTGGTATTGATGGCAGATGGATGGTTGGACTAGGTGATCTTAGAGGTCTTTTTCAAGCTTAATGACTGTACAGTTCTATGATTTGGATATAATTGCCAAAACCAAGTCAGTCTGTGTGTCTGGAAGGCAAGAGATGAAAATATATGAGCTGAAAACTCTAAGTGAGAAGTGCCGTGGGATGAGGGCTGCTAAGGAGGAGAAGTCTGGGGAGGGTATGCTGGGAGATGCAAGAACCTGAATTTCCAAAGATCTCTGTAGCAAAGTCAGGCTGAGGCCCACAAGCTTCAAAAAGTGAGAGGCAGGTAACTGAGAATGGGCACAATGGTGAAGAAATAAAAGAGAGAAACACTAATAGCTATGACAACATTACTGGCTTAACAGTCTTGAAATCACAAAACAAAAATGCCTCAAAACCAGTACAATAGCAGATGTCGCTTCCGAACTGAAAATATTAAACGATCTGTGAATTCCTACCAGCAAAAGTTGTCTTGCTCTGAAAGCTATTTTAAATGCCAGCAGCTGATTGCTAACAGTTGAATTTGCCATCTGCTCAGTAGTACTAAACCGGAAAGGAGAAAACACAACAGCCCAGGCCTATTCATTTTACATGCCCTGTTAGCACCCTCGGGCTGAAATCTTCTGATATTTCAATTTAAAAAGTCATGAGGGGTGTTTATTTATCAGCATTCCCTTGGCTTGGTCAATCTCATGTCAATTTAGGATCAGCACAACCTCTTCTCCTCTCCTTTGGAAACAGCATGGCAGTATAGAGCGAATTCTTCCCTGTACCCCATCTAAAGCAGCTTGGATATTCCAGCACTTTACAGTCCAATATGGACCCCCCAAAAATAAAAAGCAATCTAATTTGAGGAAAGACTGATCTGTACAACCTGACTCCTACACAAAATTGCTGCATGTGCTGACTGAGTGAACACAGAGACTTTTTCAGATGGAACAAACCCTGCCAACAGGAGTGCTTTCACAGTAAAACGTTTGGTAAGCCAACATATTATCTAGGGATGTTCTTTGCAGGAAACTACCTGTGTGATTTAAGTTACTGTAATATTATCCTAATCAGCGGAGGCAGATCTCTGCCAGAGGCCAGATGTTACAGCAGATGTGCATGTTCTGCTGTGTCTGCAAACATGCTTCAAAGTAGAGTATTACTCCTACCAATTATCTTCTCTCCGTTCAGTTTATTCTGATCCATAATCACATTTTAACTAATAAAAGATTGCAACTAGCAATGGCTGCACTGTTTGTGATAGAAGCCAGGATGCCATTGGCCCTTTTGGCCACCTGGGCACACTGCTGGCTCATGTTCAGCCAAGCACTGACCAGTACCCCCAGATCTGTTTCCCCTTCAGAATCTTCCTACCACCCTGCCCCAAGCCTGCGGTGTTGTCTGGGATTACTGTGGCCAAAGTGCAGAACCTGGCACTTAGTCTTGTTGAATTTCATCCCATTGGCCTCAGCCCAGAGACCCCACCTCTGTCATCAAAGGAAAAAGGAAATACCAAAGAAGAAGTCATGAACAGCAAGAGAAAATAACTGGAGTTCCAAAATGGATAAATGTGTTTGGGCAACAAAGTAAGCCCAAGGCTAATTCTATCTGCAACAACACATTCATTTATCAATTGCTTTGATACAAATTGTATGCAATGGTTAAAACTTGCTTTCAAAGAATATGGCTAAATTTCTGTCGCCCCATGCACCAACTGGGACAAAATAAATGCAGTGTAATATAGCTTTGCTGCTGCATGTGCTGAATATTCTGACAAGGAAATGAGCTACATCAGGAGGGGTGCACAAACAGAATAGGTTTGATGTGAAAATATGAGACAGTCAGTACAAAAGCAGGGTTCCTTCTGGATATAACTGCATTTCAGACTTCACCAGCTCCTGTCAGCATCACACTTCTCTGCTGGCTTTATATGGGAGCCATTTCTGTAAAACTCACGTCAGCTGCTTCCAGACACTTTGATTCACTGGCATTTATTTTGGCAAGCTTCCTTTTCTGCAAGCACCATCGGTACAAAAATACCCCGTAAACTCAGGAATAACTTAGGAGAAACATAAACAGCCACCTTTGCTGACTTTATCAGATTGATGATCTCTGATATGTGCTCACTGAAACGTACCTCAAGAAACAGAACTAGAGAGATTAACCCTGAAAAATAAAAAAGCTTCAAAAGGAAATGCTAACGACACATCATTAAGGTGAAAAGCAAACTCCTGCTAGTGATCTCCCTGAAGACTGTATGGGTTTTATTTTTATTTTTATTTTTATTTTCCTAAAGCAGACTGGAAACACGGTGTTTGTGACTAAAGGCAGTCTCTGTCTGGTACTCAATCAGAGGAGAAAGTTAGATGAAAACACCAGTGGCAAAGCAGGAGCAGCCTGGAACCTCTCAGGCTTAAAGCACAAGAAAGGCAACAGTCAGTAGGCATTTTTTTGAGCAAATTAGAATTAGGCCGTTCACGTGGGAATCTTGTTTTTAGGATTATCTGGAGATGCCACGGGCCAGGTCACAAGATCCTCCAGAAATTCACAGAGTGTCACGGTAGAGGATCAAAGGTTTTTTGCTTAAACCCTTTGGTCCCACGTCAGAACATAAACCATGACTCCAGATCTCACCCACATGTACAGCATCCTTGTCAGGCTCTGGGGAAAAGGAGGAGGCAAAGGCAGCTGCGTGAAGCTGCCTGAACACTTGAGAGGCAATAATCAGCCACAGCTATCATTACAAGAGAAATGGTATTTAACGCAGTTCCACATTTCCTGCTGAGCTATTAGCAATAAAAACAAGGTCTTTAAGATGCAAAGAAAAGAGTCTTGCTTAGAAAGTGCCATTTGAACATATTCTTTCTTTTTTCTTAGAGACATCAGCACTCATCAGCTTTCAGAAGACACTGACATTAAAAACAAATCATATTCATGTAGAGTAATTGGAGTACTATGGTGGATCACTAACCAAATTAATTCTACCTAGAAGTGACTTTCTGATGCTTTTTTTTTCTGAGATCAAACTTCCTCTTTAAACTATCTATATAATCTTTCCGAAAATCTAGAGCAACACAAGACATTATCCTACTCTAAAAGGATTTTATTGTCAAATGAATATATTAAGGGAAGTGATTACTGCTGCCAGCAAAACTGCTGCACCTTACAAAGCTGGGAGAAACAATCCATACCACTTGCTTTAGTCACATATGTAACTGTTTTCATGATGAGAGAAGTGTTTATCCGATGCTTTATTGGCCTATTTGTCTCTAAATTCAATTTGTGTGTAACATCACGTACTCTGTATTTGTTCTCATCTCTCCTTATGGTTATTCTTCTTCCGGTGTGTGTGTGGCCTATCCTAGGTTTTTTCTTACTCCCAGAGTTACTTGCTGGGTTCTGTGTGGTCTCATCAGTGTCCAGACTGGGCTGCTTAATACAGTATCTTTTAGGAGGGAAAGAACTGTGCTTTGATGGGAAGGGAGAAATTTTGCATAAACCACAGGATAGGGAATGATTGAATGACGTACAAATGTTAAGCAGCGGCATGTTTACAATAAAAATTAGCTTTCAGTGATTTAACATAAACAGCTGAATTAAAAATGAATGGCTATTGTAATTGTTAAGGACTCCTAAAGAGGAATTAATTGCATTTTTAGGATTTGAATGCCGTAGGCTTTGCGCAGGGTAATAAAACTGGTCGCCGTGGTTTCATATAAATTGCACTCCTCAAAAATGAGCCAGTGACACTGTACAAAGACAGAGAGGTTAGCTGGGAATCATTTGTTAAATGCCCATACAAGGCAGTACGGCAGAGTGGAAGCAGGAAACTGAGGCCCAGGACAAAACTTAAGCAGAAACTGCTCTGCACACACCTCTGGTTTCATCTGAAAAATGAAGGTATGTGGGTGGGAAGAACACTAGGGGCACTTCCCTACATATCCTTGCCTGGACAACTGCTAGAAGAGGCTGCTGCAGGCCTTGCTGGGGTGGGGATTACCTGGAGTTAAGGACTGGAGCACCAAGACAGCTGTTAATCCTATCCTGAACCTCCTTAATAGCTGTAGTGGCAACAAAGTACAATTCAGTATGTTCTAGGTAATTTCTCTCTGCTCATCTTTTTTATCTTTTACCTTGTATTTGAAAAAGGAGGAAAATTATCCTTGCTTAAGATGCCACTAAGCCACTGTTGGCAACTGCTTGCCATTGTGATGGTTATGCGTAACTAATTCAATTACAGTACTGGCAAACAGACGCAGGAATACCCTGTAAATCACATCTAGCTGCAGGAGCCATCTCAATATCTAATTACCAGCCTCTTCAGTTCCTGCCATTAACCAGTGCCTCTGCTGATTCCAGGGCAGTTCCACCACGAATCACCAATTGAAACCAACCTGCTCCAACTGCTTGGCAGGCAGGAGCTGCTGGCTGACAGTAATGCGTCACAGAAGCTCTCTGCTGGCTCTAAGAGCCGCTTACCTGGCAAGCTGTTTCAGCTCTGTCAGGCTGAGCTTGCTACTAGTGCAACCCTGTTAGTGTGACCTGCCCTCTTGCCCTCTGATGCTCAGCTCAACATTGCACTTTATGAAGCCAGAACTGAAAACACTCGAACTGCCAGCAGCCTCCCTTAACTGCCCATCTAATCATGACCTGAAGACAAGGTTAGCGCCTAAAGGGGCCTACAGGAAAGCTGGAGAGGGGCTTTTTACAAGGGTAGGTAGCAAGAGGATGAGGGGAAATGGTTTTAAACTGTATGAAGGTAGATTCAGACTACATTTTCTACAAGGAGCAAAGCCAGCAATAGGCTTCAAAACTGGCAGCCTTTCTGCCGCTCATTCTCAGGTACAAATATTTAACAAGATCTACAGCAGAAGTGGAAGGAAGAAATATCTTGCAGGGACCAAAACGCTTTACTAGCTGATAGACATAATTAATTCTTGTTTGTCACCATCTCTTCTCAGAGCTTGAGATCAGCTTTTAAACAACAAAAAGAGGGTTGGTTGTAGGATAACAATACTTAACATTCTTCTGTTACATTCCATATCATTCATTAACTGCACATATTTTCCTGTGCACCTTTCTCAGCAGTAACTGATACAACTGCTGCTTCTTGTCTTCTTTTTGTAAGAAAGAAAAGAAATCCATTGTGTCGTTTGCTACATTTGTGATGAAAATAGGTGTGTGAGAGGATTGCTTTCTTTAGGACAAAATAAGGCTTGTTTCCATTCTCATTTAAATCTTTCAGCCTCACATCCTGCTGCAGCACAGTGCGATATTCTCTGGGGAACATGCATCCCTTTTTGTCATTCAAGGGAGACCTTAGATTGACACTGATGTTCCCGGCCCAGGTGAGAATATCTACCATATGGTTAAAGCCATAAAGGGAAAAGAATCTGCAGTGTTCATTACTCCCAGCACATGGAGGAGAGGAGTTAGAAACCTAAGGAAGACATGTGGCTTTAAGGTCAGAGATCACCCCTTCTGATCGCCTACCAACACAAAGATGCTTCAGCACAAAGGTAACACAGAATATTGCAGTCATTAAGGTTGGAAAAGACAACTAAGACCATCATGCTGCTAAACCACGGACCTCAGTGCCACAACTACACGTTTTTTGAACACCTCGAGGGATGGTGACTCCATCACCTCCATAAGCAACTTGCTCTCAGTCATCGCCACTCTTCTAGAGAAGAAAATTGTGCTACATGAAGGCAATCACACAGAGTGCCAAATGGTCGCTCACTTATACTGGGTCAAGCCAGCTCCCTCAAGAGAAGCCCTCTGCCCTTTTTTATCACTTGATACAAGAAGCTAAATCTAAGTGCTTGGGCATTGGGAATTAAACATGTTCTTTCCATGACCTTCACAGCACATAAAAGTTGCACAGTTAAGGAAACAGCGATAAGAAATATGCCACAGTTAACATGAGTTGCATACTTTTTCTATGTGACAGCAGAAAATGGATTCATAGCTCAGCCTCTGATCAAGACTTATTTTTCCTTCCCATTCTCTCACAATAGGATTGGGCTGTACTCCTTTCTCTTTTAATATACCCCTCTGCCTTACAGGCTCTGATTTATTCCCTCCCTTGTACAATTTTTCAAGCATCCCACCTCAGTGAGAGCCAAACCTTGACAAGTGCCTCTACAGGCTGGCAGCACAACAGTAGTCCTGGTAAAAACAATGCTCTGACCTACGACAGTCCCATCCACAGAAGCAGGAACTCGCTTGGGTTATTCAGAGCATGGAGATTCACACAAAGGGATATAAAATCGGGGCTGCTAGATGGCGATAAGCAGGAGTTGGTATCAAACACATAAACATATCAGATCAGGAGGAAAAGGACCACATCCCTGGGCAGCCCATTCCAACTCCCGACCACTCTTTTGGAGATGCAGTATTTCCTAGGAGCTTTAGTTTCCCATTTAGAATGAAAATTTGAGAAGTTTCTACTGTACTTTACCGATTTTCTTAAAATTTCAACTTGGAAAACTACTCGTTCAATTCTATTCACCTGAACTCAAGAACAGACATTCATTTAATTAATACTGCTTAGCATTCTAATTGGAATGGTCATTGTATTTAAATAATAGAGCAATTACTTTCTAATTTAGAGGACAGAAAGAAAGCCAGCTAGCACTGACTGCTGCAGACACTTGAGCCAGAACACTAAATTACAACGTAGTTTTCTCCTACAAGCACTTCTTAACTGTTTCTAATTTTACTTCAATAAAACATACAGTTGTCTTTGCTGCCATCCACTAGAAACAACCTTTGTCTTACAATGTGTTCTATTCTGCCTATGAGCAAAGTCAGGAAGACTTCTGTCATGAACAGCTAGCAAAACGTGTGGGGGAAAAAAGATACTAACAGAAGTATTATCCCTACGTGAACGCAGATCACCCTAACTGCAGTTCTACCTCAGCTCCTTTAGTTTGGGCATCTGCACTTCCCTTGTCATTGAATCACACAGACATCTGGGAATTCGTTTCACACAGGCCAGAATTTTGATTGACCTTGAAAGTTCAATGCTGAAGATGGAAGAAATTTATGTATACAGTTTTTCCAAGTCTTTTTCCTGAATGCATTATTCCCATACACATACAGTGCTGTCTTTCTACTCACTTTGTAATTTCTTTATTTACAGGAAAATAACTCATCAAATAAACAAAGGCACTGCATATGCTAGATGACATCGTTGGCTTTGTTTATGACATCTGAATTGAATCTTCACAGTCAATGAAGCAGTAGCATAGAAACATGCCTTCTCAACACTCCTTCTGGGGTAATTGCTCTTCCCATTTACCAGTGCATGTCCTCAATCTCCTCTCACAAAATCTTTCCTCACATCTTCCCAATCATTTAATAGTGCCACAATTTTTTTTTTTCAACCACTCAACGTCATCCTGTGTTCCACTGTGAGAGAAGTTGTACCCACCTGGATCTGTCATGGCATCCTACCCGATTTGGTCCACCAAATGACCCACGGGATGGGAACAGGTCTTTCCAACAGGCAACATCTCCAGCTGCCACTGAGCAGCAGCATTCTTGCTGCCCCTACCTGCTACATTCTCAAATGCTATTTTTGCCTGCAGAAGAAGCTGGGAAGATGGCCATAGGGCAGATTTATGAACCATAAGGATTCCTTTCCAAGCAAATTTCTGTAAAAATTCCCAGCTTGCTTGGGTTGCTGCATGCATTTCTAGGAAAGACTAACATGGAAATTCTGGAGCCTAAAATAGCCTAAGAAAAGAATTTATGTAAAATAACTAAATAACCCCCCCACCAACGCCCTCTGAACTAAGTCACAACATTTTTGGCATTCTTCTATAATAATCAACATTTAACCATATCCCACTTCTCTGCTGCCCCTGGGTTGGCTTTGCGGAGGATTGCCATGGAACAAATAAAGCAGTGGACAACTCTAACAAGCTCCGATATTCTGTTCCATTCCCAAGTGCTCTGAGAACACTTTGAGGTCAACATAAAAATCTGAGTGGGTCATATATCTGTGCCCTTTCATGCATAAGCTAGAATCAGCAACTTGAAAGATACCCCACTAACAAAGTGAAAAAGACGCAGGAGGTCTGCTGAGGTAACAAAACTAAGGCAAAGGAAACAAGCTGAGCTGGGAAGCCCCAGCAACCCAAGCTGCCTCCAGCACTAAAGACTGCACCACAAAGCATTTTAAGAGAAAAAAATAAACCACAACTTTTATTCTTTTCTGCCGGAGGCTAATTGCATTCCAGATCTTTCTATCCTTGAATTTTCTTATTTCATCCTTTGCCTTTTAATGACAAATAATCCATTTTACCCTGAAATTGTGTCAGAGTGCACAAACCTGAAAGTGCTTCCCTAGTTTTCCAACACAAAAGAATCATCTAAAGATTAACATGTATGAAATGATAGCTAGAAATCTTCAACTGATGATTATGCAGATCCAGCATGCATCTACAAATCAGCCAAGCATCAGTGACTGCTGGAATACAGGGCCAGCATGTGTATGTCATACACACATGGAGACCATCATACCTGCACCTATCATCAAGCACCAACCTTACAAAAATAATTACCCATTTACACTCGCCATACTTGTTAATAAAGACAAATCGTAAGGAAATTAGTGGCTTCGGTTCAAGTAGACTTAGAAGGACCACACAAATACTTTTCTACTGCAAGTGAGTATTAATATAACAACTTCAGACTTACCTTAACTTTAAGTACAGAAGAAAACATTTTAGCATCTTCAGACACTCCTCCAATGTACAATTTTTTGGTAAAGACAGGCGCATGATCATTTTCATCCTTCACTTCAATAAACACTTTGGCTGTATTACCTAAAACCAGGAAGGAAAAGCACAGCTAGACCATTAGGCAGTTGATCTTTATCACCTATCGAAGCTTACATGTTTACAGCCCAAATGGACTTTGACATTATTTCACAATGTCATTGTGAAAAATGACACTGTAGAAATAAACATTTAAGAAATGATCTGGTGTTAAAAACATGAGCTTGAAGGAGGTCAAGGAGTTTTATGCTTTTACCCCCCACCTTTGCAGTCTTTTCTTACAGAAAATGAATGTACACGTACATCTTGCTACTACGACTATAGGAATTTGCATGTAGGCAGAAGGCTGCCATGGCTTCCTTCAGAATAAAGGGGAGGAACAGAAGAAAAGACCCATAACTACTTTTTCAAATGAACAGAAAAGCAGAAGACAGAACAGTATACATCAATAACACATATCTGGTCACAATGAATTCTCACAAGCACTATAAAGAGGTAACAAATATGCAACATATACCAATAACAAGCTATAAAGAAAAGCTTGCCTTTTTCCCTTCAGGTGCAGCTTGCTTAATATATTTTAATTCATAGTAACTTCCATACAATTACTTAATGAGGGGTTCTGCAGCACTGTATGTAAACCCCAGTGGACCAACAAGATACTGAACATGGCAAGTCGATACAGCTCCATCTACACCTGCCTACGCAGGAGTATCAGAGGCTCAAAACATCTTCAAGAAAAGAAATACAGCTGTTAAATAGTTACTGTTCCACTGTTCAGCAATAAACACGTCTTTCTTCTGCTAAAGAAAAACAGCCCAGCAAAAACTATGATCCTGCTGTGAAGGAAGATTCAACTGCACAGATACTGATATTAAGATTTGTTTGCTTCTTTCAGAACTGTGTAATCCAGAAAGAATGCTGGAAACGATGGCAGCCAGTTCATTAAAACCACATTTTCAAGCGATAAATCGACTCATTTCAGAGCTGATTTTCCCAGCCTCTTTCAGTGCCAGTGTAATTTAGATGCTACACAGGTGCCATGTTGATTGGCATTAGTTTCCAAAAGCAGGCTCATTTAGAAAGAGCTCAGTGCCTTTCCAGTTGGGGGAAAGCTTATTATACCCAGACCACATCTCAGACTGCCCACATTATCCAAAATGTTGCAGGTGAGAGGTCCTGCTGATGGAAAACAAATATGGAGTTCATAACATCAACGGGAATTTGAGAAAACCCTTTAAAAATGTCATCTGTTGTATTAGCATGTAAAGAAGAAAAAAGAAAGGATGAAAAGAAATAAAGGGAAATGCCATTTCCTCAGAGGAGTAATGATTTTTGCACTTGCCACATTGATCTGCACAAAAGGTTAAACTACTTGTAGGTGCTTTTACACCAAGCCACGAGGAAAAACGACTTCACATGAAGCTCTCCTCTTTAAACTCACAAAAATAATCCACCAGCCAACAAAAAGATTTAAGCATCTGAATATGCATAATGTTGACACAGTGATCTATCTGTAACCACGTTCAGTTTCCTTGTTTTAAAAAATCACTTCCATAGCATGTATTATGGTTCAAGAGCTGCTGTAAGACTGTATGAGAATCCAGTCTCAGTTAAAAACTGTAGCCCCATAGAGAAGAAGGCAATTTCAGCATGATCACAGCACTGCACTCTAACCTTGCCCTGCTGACAGTTCGATCAATGCCTGACACCAGTTTTTACTGTAAGGAAGTGCCCAACTGCATCCAATCCGGTGCTGCTAGGAGTAGTATTTGCTAACCCACACTAGCTCTCCATAATGCTCATCAAATATCTTCTGTATAGGGCCCACAAGTGGCATCATTTGAAGCTGGTTTTGGTGAGGAGGCTGAGCCTTGTGCAAAGTTTGCTTTGCAATTTGCAATTTGTTTAATTTGCTAGTAGTTCTCTGAGCTGCCAAAATGCTGATTTGTTCAGCAATGGTTGAAAACTTTGAAAATGAGAACATTGCACAAAGCACAAAGCAAATGAAACACTCTGCATATTTCCAGACTGACTTTACTATCAATGGTGTTGAATTAAACATACACGCTCTATCTTACAGCCCCTTACATTGAACCATAGAAGCCTTAGAGCTGGAAGGGACTTTCAAAGGTCATCTAGTCCAACTCCCCTGCAATGAACAGGGACATCTACCCCTACATCAAGTTGCCCAGCCTAGAAAAAGCCCACATTAGAATTCCCAAACAGAAATAGAACCATGCCTGTGAAGAGATAAAGCTCATGTATGTAGAGTGGTTAACTTCAGAAGCAAAAACAACTGTGTCACTAGGAACCTGTAACATGTACCTGCTGTTTGCATCCATGTCTACTTACAGACAGACACCGAAGTACCCGGCTGAGCAGCCACAGAGGACAAGTAAAACTGTGCCCAGATGGCAGCAGTAACTCAGGGTAAGAGAGCAAATGACATATATGCATGCCTGGAGAATTAAAGGTGCTTTTCTCAGATGTTGGTAACTGGAAACACCAGAAAATGTGAGGCTGCTGCCTCTCTTTCGTGCTTTCAGGGATTTGAGATGCCCTTTTGTCCATGGCATTCAAAAGCAAACACATTCTGACTCTGCTGTATGGCTCTTTTTCCATATCAAAGTGTGAAGACCTGCTATCTCCCATCACAGTTCACATTTTGTGTCTGGCACAGGGACCAGATGCTCGCAAACACTTTGATTCTTAAAACTGGGATCGCGATTATTTTGGTGATAAAACCCCTTTCCTACCCTTATACATTCTATGATACCTTCCCTTCAGCTCACTGCTTCACACCTCTTCTTTGGATGCATTAATGGCAAAGCAGTGCCTTCACAATGCAGCACACATCCCGCCGCACACAGCTCCGTGCTGTCCCCTTTACATAAATGTTCTCCTGTTCCTCACCCTACCCAGTGAGGGAAAACTGAAAGCTTCTAGCTGGAAGCTAATGAGCACAATCCTCATCTGTCTCACAATGTGCTGTGAGCCGACAGTTTATAGACAATCGAAGAAGCGAAGAGCAGACACCGAAAACCCCAGCTACTAAATTAAACTGAAATGATGAATTCATTAATACTTGAGGTCACCGAGGGTTCAGCATCACCAGATGCCGACTCCTCCGGCCAGAATTCCAACTTTCTAATTTCACTGTCATCAGAAGAGCTGACATTTCATCCGTTCAAATGAAATATAAAAGCAGTGTAATTTCACATTGTGAAGTTTCAGTGAAAGTTACTCATTTAAGAAGCCCAATTTTGCTCAATCTGAGAGCGTGGTTTTGCATGATTGAATATCATCAAAAAGAAAATGGAAAGACTACTACAAATGTGGATATCAAACCTACAGGTCGAGGAGTCTCCATTACAAAGACCTAGGTAATTTAGTTATCCAGATACTTGTAAAGTGTTTTGCGAATACATCATCTATCAAATTCTTTAGCAATCTATTCATCAGACTGTAGACTGAAAATGTAATATACACTGTTGTGGCTATCCCAATATGTACAACAAATGCGCGTCTGTTTCAACTGAATAAATTCTGTTGCTGTTAACATGATTCAACTTCTGACCACAGAATAACCCCAATACACTGCGCCACAAACAAATGTGTACTATCTCTATTATGGAAGAAGATATATCTACCAAAATATGCTTTCACTTTCCAAAACTCTTCTGGTGGTTGCACAGGGAGTTGTGACAAGCCTGACAAAGGTATTTGAACTGCATTGCCTCCTATGTTGTCTCAGGTCATACTGTATTATCACAGTTTTACGGCACATTCTCAAATATTGGGGTCTGTTATCATCACAGAATGGCCTGCGTTGAAAAGGCCCACGATGTTCATCCAGTTCCAACCTCCTGCTGTGTGCAGGGTCGCCAACCAGCTGCCCAGAGCCACATCCAGCCTGGCCTTGAATGCCTGCAGGGATGGGGGCATCCACAGCCTCCTTGGGCAGCCTGTTCCAGTGCGTCACCACCCTCTGGGTGAAAAACTTCCTCCTAATATCCAACCCAAACCTCCCCTGAATAATAATCTCTAATTTGTACACTATACCTTTACAATTGTGCAACAAACCAGCAGAGAAGTAAGCTGGAGATGGGTTTCCTAATATTTATGGCTATTCATTAGAGCAACAATTAGAAGACTAATTACAGAACAGGACAGCAGAATCAGCTAATCATGGCCTTCCCTCTGCAACTCAGCAACTATTAATTCCACGGATCACAACCCATGGGGTAGGAAAGACCATCGGCCGTGGGACAGCGTGGTCACCTTTGACAGCAGCAGGTGGCACTTGGGCTCCCTTCCTGGCAAAGCGCTGACCAAAGAGCTGACACAGCTACAGATTGGAAGACAGTGCTCACCTTGTGCCTGAAGCGTAACTCGCCTGGTGCTCCCTGCTCTCCAGGGCAGGCAGAAAGGTGACTGCCCAATGTCAGCCACCCCTGGGGAGTCCTCAGCTCACGTGAGGGGGAATGTAATGAGCTGGTACAGCAAACAGCAGCAAAAATGACTTGAAAGTCAAAATGATTTGAAAGACTTACAGTCAGTTCCCAGTGAAATGGGAACGCAGTATTCTCATAGCCTTTAAATAATGTTCAATCTATCACTACCTTAGAGGAGTTTCTCTGTTTGACATTCCCATGCCCTGGGCTTGCTGGCATGAAGACCATGATGGTCCTTAGCCAGAGATCATAAAATACAGCAAAAAAACAAGAGAAATACTGCGTATGTTAAAGGCTTGTAATGTGAAAATACTTGTTTGTTAGGTTTTTGTTTTTTTTTTTTGTACAAGCTATTAATGCTTTTGTAGTTAGAGCTCAAACATGGCTTAAATAGGAAGGTGTAAAAGATGGAATGGAATACTAAGTGAGACATGTTCCAAGTCAGTTTGCCCAGGCCTTTTCCTTAAAGGAAGCACAACAAAATCTCCAAAAGCTCTTTCAAAGTCATTCAAACAAGAAAATCATTAAAAGGGGAAAAAAAATCTCTCACTTGGAGAGAGCCAAAATAAACCAGTAAACACAACTCCTTTGTGCCTGGAAGCTCTGCAAAGAAACTTCCTGCCACAGACCATCCTGTTCTCCAATTTGCTCTCAGATGCGGTTGCAATAAGCTTCCCAAATACCCCCCAAGAGGTGCTTAGGACATTTTGTTCTTCCTGTCACCCTTGCTGCCTAACCATCCCACATTCCCCTCTGTAGATTCCTCACGTTTGCTGCCTTCCATCAGTCTGTTCAGAATTTACACATCCCCACACACACAAGTCCCCAGCCCAACAGGGAGGAACAGTTTGCACTTGGGCTGCATAATGTATTTATGAAAAACTGTCACGTTCTATCATGGAAAACTCCAATTACACTGAAAATGTTCGATCTGTGTCATCAGCTCGCTGTTTGTATACAAATATGAGCCCTATGTGGGTCAGTGAGATCTCTAACGCAGATGTGCTTAGGGAGGATCTAACACAAGAGTCATCATGTACAGAACAAGAACAGAGATCCACAAATGCACACTGTGCCTTTCACAAACCAACATCACTGTTCAGTTTGAGAACACAGCAGTAGCGAGAACTGCAGCGAACGGTATTATAAAAAACTAAGAATACATACATATACACATAAGATATTCAATAACAGGGATTTTGAAGCTTACTTTTGGATGGCACACGCAGGTTGGATCGCACCACTTGCAATGAGTCTGCCTGAACTCGAAGTTCATAACTCGTCACTTTTTCATAGTCCAGAGGCTTTTTAACAGAGATCACGCCTGTTTTGTTATTAATAGCAAACATATCTGAAAGCCAGGAAAGGAACAGAAGTTTTGTTAATGACAAAACGTTTCTATTTTGTGATGTCACTGTTTGGACACCACCTCCAGGCAGCATGCTGGAGCTAAGGTACACAGTGTTCCCAATGGAGGAGACACACATTGGACATGGAGACGATTTTACATTGTTAATAAAGACATAGTGTAAGGGTACTAAACTTCCCAACAGAGAAGGCTAAGTGCAAGCTCTGTATAAAGTAACTTCAGTGCTTTTTAAGAAGCCAAGTCTGCTCTCTCATCTGCTTTTGTATGTGGCAGGATAGGCTTGATAACAGCAGCAGAAACAGTCCCTCCTGCTTGTACTGATGGGGTGGGACCTCACTATAGCAGCCTTTCTCTGTTTCTTGAAAACTTCTGATGCCCGCACTGTGCTCAGCACCCTCACTTAAACTAAGTTATTAGTACTTACCCTCTTCATTTCCTGACACGATTGAATAAACAATAGTTTGGTTCAAGGCAGCTGCCATCACCACAGTGACCACAGTTCCTTTTGGTGCACTTTCACTCACTGGGGGGGGCCTGCAGAAACAAACAGAAGTACTTTGTGTTATGCTCGCGTTGCCTGAACAGCAGAATACTGACAAACTCACTGCTCAGTTGGCAATTTCAATCATCCATTCCGCTGCCAAAGAAGGATGATCTGCATTAAGGAAGGTTTAACCCCTGTCTTCTGCAAATGCAAAAAACCCAAGTGTGGACCACTGACAAGGGGTGAGAGTATAAAGATATAACAGCCTTTTGATATGAGAAATGAAACCCAGGAGATAACGAGTCAGAAATAACAGAAACACTAGAACCATCACACCCTGATAAACCACAAGTAAAACCTCAGTCTGTAACAGCTCTTTCATTGCACTCACCTCTACTGAGAAAACTGTAATCTACCAGGAACACGTGCAGGAAAATTACTACATGAGTAACCCTCTTTAAAAGCTGAGCAGTGAGCACTGAAAAGCCGCCTTCATGGGAACTTCCACTATTCAGAAGGAGCTGGAAGTTGCTCTAATCACTCATTTCTCACCATAAAAGCCAAGATGCTTTCAGAAACTTAACTGCAATCCAAGCATACAGATGTGTCTTTTAATTGTTCTGTAAATTGGATTTGATTCACTGAGCATTGAGGTGTGAAAAAAGACGGTGCTACTGACATTTATCTCATCTTCTTCATACCCTCCAGACACTGCAAACTGAAGAACTCATGTTGTACGAAAATAACGAGCATCCTCCCAAAACACACCTAAGTTACTTCTCTCCCTCTCCTGTTGTTCAAATGTTATGTCTCCTTGGAACATATAATGAGTAACACTCTGAGATGCTGTTTCCTCCAGGAAACCACAATTACTTCCACATAAATGAAGAGTTTGTTTGTGATAATGAATTCTCACATGGCAGAAGTATTTCTGTTTTTAAATCTTCTCCAGAATTCTGGATAGACTCCTATGGCTCCATTAATTTCAGAGCATATTTTAAGCAATCCTTCTTTCAACCTCCTCTGCTTATTGCTGGAACATGCCATCCCATCCCGTACCTCTCCCATTCCAAAAGCAAAAGCTGGGTTCCCAGTTTGCAATCCGAACAGTTGAATCAAGCCTAAACTTCAACAAGAAGAGACCAATCTGTCCTTCATTATAGAAATTTCCTTTGGGATGAACTTACTACAGGTCGAATTTCTATACTCAACTGCTCCTGCCCCAGATTACACTATCCATAAAGAAGATACCAAGGGCAAACCACATCCATGACCCAAGGGGCTATGATGTGCTCTTTCTTCCCTTGTGACATTGTCCATCACTTTGTTTCCTTCATTTGTTAGTGTAAAGTGCCTAGGTCCTCTTTAATTCAATCACTGCAACTTATTCAAAATGTTGGGATACCAATACTTCTGAGATGACTTCCAATGCACAAATAAGGGGGAAAAACATACTTACAGGCTGAGCCACACTGTACCACAACACTGGCCCTTTAACTCCTGTGAAAAAGGTTATGGTATACTTCTTTTACTCATTTACACACAAAGCAGATCACCCTGGCTCCCATTCCTCTGCCTCAAATGTACAGTCAGCAGTAGAGTTCATTATTGGTGCCTGACTTATTAAGCTATCCACCTAATGTTGTATACTGTATTATTTTTTCTTTTTCTTCTAAGGAAATTAATTTGAAGAAAACCCCTATGACTATGTATGTACAAAACCCACAATTCATCTGAAGCACACTTTCAGTATATTCTTTTAATAGAAATGGCCTTGTAGCTTCCCCTCTGACACAGCTGAATTTAATGAATTGACAAATCAATATTTGTTAGGAAACAGTTTTTGTGCTCACTGTGAGAGGCCATGGGTGGGGTGGACAGAAAACTGCCATGCTAATTGTATTGATTTCATTTCCCTGATTAACTAAGGTGACTAAGTTCAAAGGGAGCAATGCATCAGTGGAATTAAAACATACAGCCAGCTCTTAACATCTTGCTGAATTGTAGCGACGTGAACCAGTGAAAGACAAAGGTATATAACTGACAATATATGGTTCTTTATCCTGTACAACAAGCTCTAATAAGCTTTCTTAGGGGATAAACTCATCATCTGGTATTTCTTCTGTAACCGTTTCAGCTACGTGCAAGTTGGATGACATCCATTTTACTGTTTTGACAGACATTATAAATACCAGCTTGCTAGTATGCAGGATGGGATGGCTCCAAGTGAGGTGCACTGGAAACCCTCTAGAGTCCCTGGTCTCAGCATGATGACACCCCACTGCCCAAGCCATACCCAATGAGCCGCAGTAGGAAAAGAGGGCATGAAGGAAGCAAACCATACAACAGAGTAGCTTCAAGATTTGTGCCATGCTAAGCTAAGGTTGGATTTGGAAAGAATAAAGCACCTTCAAAGTGGTCAAAACTCGATGCTTAATAATAATGCTTCTGTCCTACACTCTGCATTTAGTTATCCTGAACAAACTTAAGGACTGCTTGTATTTACATCCTCTTTTTAAGGCCTCTACCGTATTGTTTGCTGCTTATGTGTCATAAATCGTCCCCCTCAAAATCCAACAAAAACAGCACACAAAAAAAGTAAAAATGGCATGTAATATAGCAAAACCAAGATTGGTTATAAAGAAAGACGTAGAAAAAGTAAGAAAAACACACATGAGTTGTAAAAAATCAACATCTTTTAATTTGCTACATCTCAATTACCTGGATCAGAAGAGGAAATGGAGACAGAACACATACTAAATACACTGGTAAGGTATATTTTTTAGACTCCAAAGTGAAATTTAAACTTTTCCTCATTTTCCCTTTGCTGAAGAAGTCAGACACTCATTCATTTTTCAATTTGTCTGCTGGCCAATGTGCTTTAAATGCACCATGAAATTCTTCTATCTCCAAAAGCACGAACATGAGATTTAATCAAAAATTAAATTTAAAACCAGCAAACCCAATAATAAATTGGAAAATTGGTTTTAGTACTGAAGTTTAATAGCACGCTGTGTACACACACTGCATTGGATGCATCTGTGGGTTTTATTTTAGTTCACTGGGACCCACAAGCATAGCTCAGAAAGCATTATTAACTTCAGTTATGTAATCACATTACTAAAATTCTTAGCTCAAGTTGAATAAAATGTCATTCTGACTTCTCCTTGTACAATAATCTCCATATCTTCCCTCATATTACCGTTTCTGGGAATGTATTGGCCTTAGCTCCTTGTAAGACTCAATGGCATTTCACCTGAAGCTTCCTGGACAAAATGTTTCTGAACACTGCACCCGCTTCTGCACAGCCCTTCCAATTACTCCTCATGGGATGCAATTTCATTTGGCTTTTTGTCTGTCAGATATTTAGCATTAAAGAGAAATTAGGTAAATCATTAAAAAAAATATACGTATTTTTCTGGAGTGAGGTCAAGTGTAGACAGAGCAATAAATGTTCTAAAATGAGGTGAGCTAGAAGTGAAGTTAAATGTAAACTGAGATAGCTGAGAACAAATCTACTACAGAAATGCTTGAAATACGCCTCACTGTGCAGCTGAGTTTTAAACAACTGTCTTTTAAAAAAGAGATTAACTTGTGTAGCACTGGTGATCATCATAGAAACAAGCAAGCAAGAAGTAATGGTACCTCCTCTTGTGTTGTTTCATCAGTGTTTAGGCTACCTTGGCATTCTCTTTGTCCAGTTTGTGCAGCTCTAACAATCTGAAGGGTTTGACAGAGACTGTGAGTTGTCTCCTCTGGAAAAAGTGTCTTTAGTTCTTAGTTATATGCATACACCAAGCAGTGCTTGTTCAAAGCGTGCTGAGAAGGATCACGTGTTCCTCACCATACTTAATAACATCCTCACTCTGCCTCAATCCTCAAATGGGTTCAAGACATTGTGACCTTTTCATGGCATTCACATCCGAAACAGATGACAAGGGAGTTTGGACACTGCTGAAGTGAGCCCCTGTCATAACCTATTATCTTTTAAACCGAGTGTCACATTTTATTCCCAGGAGCTCTCTTGTCAGTAGGCATCATGCCTTTGTGTGATCCCACTGATTTTTGTAAATTACAGCTGAGAACACGAAGACATAAATATTTCTGTCAAGCATTACTACAGAAGTGAAAAAGGAAAAGATCCCTGACAAGCAGAACGCAGATCTCTCACATACGCAAGTCTGCCAGAGAGATGGGTATCGATGGGATCAAATGTAAGATGATAGATAACGCAGTGGTTTTGTGCTCTTATACAGCTGACGGTTGGGTTTAATGCTACATTTGTGTCAGTACATCTCTTTCACTTATCTGGTTCTACACTTCAGCCACAGTGCCAAAAGTAGTCCTCAGCAACAAGGCAGACTCCGTGCATGCAGACGGGTCCCATACAATACCAATCCCAAGGCAAAATCACACACATTTTCCTGAAGCTAAGCCTCCACTGCTACCTAAGGCCAATTAAAAGTGAATGTTGGAGCCCATTCCTCTAAATACAGCTTGGGGAAAACGCTGAGGCTCCCTCCAACTCAGAGGTGCTACATCAAAACTGTTGCCAGAGGTACTTCCCTCCTTTTTATGTCTTTCCTTTATGAAATGCATATCTCGCAATGGGAAACACAGGAAGAGCAGCACTAAGACTTGGCCAACCTGGTAAAAGGATCACTCCCATGGATGCTTTAAATCTACAAGTGCCTTACAACATAGTCTTGAGGGACAAAGCCAACATCTTAACAAGAAGGGGGCAGTGACCCATCCTATGTACACTGCTGCTCTGTGCCGCAGATCATACCTTTTGTTGAACAAGAGAAGTTCATGTCACAAAATCCTTCTTGCAGAACGCATTTTCATGGTAGTGTGTTGTGCCCAGCACAGAAGCACAGTGCCACGCTACCTTTACCTCCTGTATTACCCTCAAAGCTCCAGCTTCACAGATTTCTTCATACACTGGAATCAACCATATTAGCCTACAAGAAGACACCTATCTTGAAACAGGATGGGGACTGGTAACACAGCACTAACAGAAACTACAAGTTTCCAGCAGTCTCCTTTTTCTTCTAAGAAATGGCTGAGCACCTGTTTAATGTGCCCACAGGCAGTAATTAGGAACCAATGACGCCGCCATCGGTTAACATTTCATTTTCTGCTACAGAAGCACATCACTATTAGCAATGACCTTCTAGTTGCAAACAGGATGTGATATTTATTAATTAACAAAACAGAAAAGATTCCCAAGTCCCTCTGAACCTTTATTTTTTTAAAGAATGATAATGTTCTCATAAGAGGACGAGCCTGTGAAAAAAATACCTTTATATTCATCTGAGGCTCACTTCACATCTGTTCTTCACTGCTCCATGGCACTACTAATTATGATCTGTTAATTAAGAAATCAAAGTGCTGCCATAACCTGTTTGGAAGCAATGGAAACTTCTGGAACAATTACCTGGTCTAGGGTTCAATCAAGATGTGATTTGGGGCGGAACCATAAGGACATGAAAAATAATAGCGTGGAAAAGGAATGCTCAAATCAGCTTGTTTGAGCTGCCCCAGGAAGTAATTTATTACCACAGACATGGCTATTTCTCCAGCATAAGCAGAACAGCATCCTAGTCAGCATGAAAAATTTTAAGTAACTGTTGCAGATGACCACAGCCAGCAAGACAGCACTGGGCAGCCATATGGGAAGCCTGGTGTGCTGACCTACCCTCCATTGCCCTGCTGTGCCCCACAGCCCCAGGCCTGTGCTCAGGCAGCAGGGCTGAGGCCCTACCCACACGCTGCTGCCAAGTGCCCTGTGCACAGACTGGGGCATGGTGCCTCACTCTGCTGTCACTGCTGCAAAGAGGCAAAATATGACTGTCAGAACCCTGCGGGGAGATGCAGCAAGAAGAGCATCAGCAGCACAGCGTCCTGCCCCAGCAGCATGAGCTCAAGTAGGCTCTGAGGTGGACAGCCACGTACAAATAAACACTGCACATTTTAGGACTTTGATACTTCTTCTTTTGCCTCTCCACCTCTGTGTTTTTCCCAAATAAGCAAACAATGTTTGCTAAAGCACAGCAAACTATGGCTACTGGTTCACCTGCTTCAGCTTCACCTCCTGCTTCCCACCAGAAGAGATGCCTGGGTGCAGAAGATGGCTTTCTGATGTGACTCAGTGGACATCTACCTCAATTATTAGGAACTCTATTTTATCACGTTTTATAGAGAAACAGCTCCATGTTGCACATGTTGGTTTTCAGAGATCTTGGCTTCTCTGTGGTGTTCTATATATATCATGCAGCAGCACCTGTAAGTCTTCAGTTATAATTTACAATCCAAACAGAAAAGGTGGTGTGTGGAGGGGAAAAGGCTAATTAATTTCCTATAAATCATGTAATGTTGCAGTGGGAAAGCCAGCGTGCAAAAGGCATGTCTGTAACTTGACTGCTGCCTCCTGCAGAAGTCGCTTTAAGGCATGGAAACATATCAGTCAAACCCTTCTGTAGCATGAACAGGACGAGGCCCTCGTGTGCTGGGGTGCTTCTGACAGCACAGAGCTGCCAGATCAACAGCTCAAGGCACAGCCGCGCTTTCATCTCCCAGTCTGCCTCATGTGGCCAGGCCTTTCTGATCACACCATCTGGTGCCCCCTTCTCCTACACTCTGTGTTTGTTTCTGATTTGTAAGACACACTGCAACTCTGCAGGCATCTTTCGTCTGTTAAAGTGTTCATCTGTGACCTCTTTCTAAATCCAGAGAAGCAAAGTTTGTAGAAGAGCTAGAAGAAACTGCTGGAATCACCCAGATTAAAGTAACTATGCAAGCAAAGAACAGTACTCATCCACCCCAGTTTTCAATTCTCTGAGAATTCCAGTATTCACATCCAGAAGTCTATCATTTTGCGACAGCATCATTGCTCTGAGCTGACGTTCACCCTAAAGATATATAATGTCAACTAAAACCCAGGGTTTTATGAAACCTGCCAGCTCCAGCTTGCATCACTGTCAGGAAACCAAACAGGAACTGCAGTTTGCAGAGTGAGAATCCCTGAAAACCTAAGAAATTGAAAACAGCCCCGCTCCACGATGTCACAGAATCTTAGAACTGAATCAGAAAGTTTGGGGATTATTTTCGTTTTATTTCTGACATTGAAGAAAATGAATAACTGCTTCTGCTGCCCTCAAAAGACTTCTAAGAGTTTTATACAGCAGTGTGCAATTCAAAAACATTACCAAGGATGGAGCAGGTCTATTTCTTTTGAAAGAGACATCAGACTATTCACCCAGCCCTATAAATTTGTGAGGAGGAGGAGGGTAAGAGGGGTTACTGAGTTGTCATTTGTAAGTATTTAGGAGATATGGACTGCTTTTTACTTTAAGCTTCCTTTCCCATAGGTAAATAAAGGTCCTATCTCCTGGGATGAAACCGAAGCTCTAGGTGGCCTGAAGGAAATGCATGCTTAGTTCAGAAGGCAACGTCAACTCTAACAGTAGACCTGCAGCTTAGGCTCCCTTCCCACGTTCCTGCAAACAAAGAACCTCTGCTGCTTTACATGGAAGTGCAATAACTCCTCCATGCTGTAGAAGATGACCCCACTGTGCTGCTCCAGCTGCTGTGCCGGCTCCTGAGGCATGGTGAATTCGCTTTTGGAGTTTACCCAAGATGCAGAACATGCAGATGATCTCAGCATCACATCCTCTTATTAAATATCACTGCTGAAATAATTTTCTCAAGTCTGAAATGAAAGGTTTTTTCCTCTTCTCCCTCTTTTCATCAATATACTCTTCGCTGTCTGAGTAACAAGACATCATAACATACACCAACACTTCACATTTTCTGCTCTTTCCTCATCTACAGTTACTACCCAACATTTCAATTAGATGCCTTAATCAGCAAAGTTCTGGTTGTAGGATCAAGGTATTTTCTCCTACTTGCCTCTTTTTATAAATGTGATTTAACTTTGCAAGTGACACACTACAGGAAGAATTGCCAGGAAAGACTTTCCTTACGTTCAAGGTATGGCTTAGAGATTCTGATACTTTAATCACAATGAACAACATAGATGATGTTTTTTTTTTCAATAAATCCCTTAAAATATCAGACAGTGACTTGTCATTTGGGTCTGGTCATTCTGCTTCTGCTTCCTGATTGCCAACAGTATTTGGTTTTGAAATTAGATCCACAAAACCCATTAATACTATGATACCAATTATAGCGTTACATCTGATGCAAAAGCACATACTGCAACAAGGTTATAATGTCTTGAGACAGGCAGGCTGTGCACATTGATCTCGTTGTTTCCTGTGACACCCAACTTGGTGTCATTTGCAAACTTACTGAGGGTGCACTCAATGCCCACATCCCGCTGATCAATAAAAGATACTGAGCTCTTGTCCAACAAATGGTTCACAGGATCAAAACATACTGAAACTGAATGGAGACAATAACTTGTAGCCCTGATAATCCTGGTTTCACCTCAGTTGTAGGGAACTTTTTGTTTATCTGCCCGACTGACATTTTCAACAGCTAAGAGGAGAATTTTACAGAAGCCTTTCACTACCGCCAACCACATCCCGCATTTGGAGACAACCTATTAAGATGGTAAAAGGCTGCTCACCAAAAAACTTGTGGCTAAAAGAAAGAAACAACTCCAAAGTATTTTGCTACCCTGACTTTGACAAATCAGAGTCATGCATGTAATTGCACACATTTCTTCTTCTGGGGGACTCAAGCGATAGCTCTGTCCTCAGAGCAGCATCAAATTCTATTTCCTGAAGAAGAGTTAACATCAGTAAACGCGTTATCAGCTCTAAGCACATGAGGTTTTTGGTGCACTGGTTCAAACCTTATTTTTGTGACTTATTTCCTCCTATGAATTAAATGGAAGAAGGGAAGGAACAAAATCTGAGGTGAACACAGTGGAAGTGCTTCCATGCTGCAACCAACATGTATCAGACCAGCTTTCAAACAGGATCTTATTTCAGCTTAAACAATGACAGCTGTAAGGTGAATGAATAAATGCTTTACCTGTATTCGTCCTGTGTGAACCGTGGGATTACTGAAGGTTGAAGTACAGTAATTTCTACAGTAGTGGTGTTGAACTTCACAGGATCTCCATCATCATATGCAATGACCACTAGCTACAAACAGTGCAGAAAACCACTCTCTTAGTATAGGCAACAACATTTTTTATCTTGACCTGCCACAGCACTTTTTGTATTTTCAGGGTATAACAAGTCAGAGATTTTCTTTCACTACAAATCAGACACTTAATGAGAGTAAAACACAGGAAAAAGGTGACAGCCACCCACAGGTTGAACTGTGTGCTCGAAAATTTACAGAATGGCAGAGAATTGGAATTTCAATCCCACATCCTTCTACAAATACATCTGCAAATCTCTGAAAGCTTCAAGTGCACAATTTGTGTTTTTCATGGATTCCCTTCATGTCTTATCAGAGACAGGTCTTAATCGAAACACTAGAACTCATTACAACATTCCTACTGGTATAGTTCAGTTCCACATTCAAGCAGTGGAGTACTTATTACTGAAAAAAACATCTGTAGTCCCCCATAAAATAACTCTGCCAGGACATGTTCACCTGCTTTCAGCTTTCAAACAAAGGTGAGCACCAGGATGAGAAACCAGCCCATTGGGGATGGATCAACAGACAGCTTTCTACTTTTCCCCCTGCCTAAATTTGTCCTTGTTCAGCACTGGATGGAGCAGATCAGCCCTTCGCTCTAGCAAATAAGCAGATCAGCGCTATACTGGCACAGGCTGCCCAGAGAGTGGTGGATGCCCCATCTCTGGAGATACCCAAGGTCAGGCTCGACAGGGCTCTGAGCACCTGATGGAGCTGTAGGTGTCCCTGTTCATTGCAAGGAGTTGGATCAGGCAGCATTTAAGGGTCCCTTCCAACTCTGAGGATTCTATGATTCTATGAAGCCTGTTGTTCTCAGAATAGATCAGCAGTAAGACAGCCTAGAGCAACAGGACGTACTTCTTCAGCCAATATATAACTGCCAAGTGTTGCAGTTGCAGTTAGTATGAACATGTTAAAAACTGCCTGGAAAATTGTACTGAAGATTCAGTGCAGCCACAAAAGCCAATGTTCTTAGAAGCAAACACCAAGTCAGGAAGGCCCCACAGCTTGGATTTCTGGATTCTGCTAACAATTAGAAAATGGAGGATAATTTTATCTTCTTGTCACAGAAAACTATACAAATGCATCTCCATTTCATTCCCCATTCAAAAAGAAATAACTGAAAAGGAGAAACAAAATATCCCTTAATGAAGATGCAGACAGTTGGCAGCTCCCATGTAGGGAAATCACACATAAACCCTGATGTATTACAAACTACATTGTTTTGCTTACTGAAACACTTCAATTTTCATTTTCAGCTAACTCCTTCCATTCACGGATTTAAGAAAGGTGCCCTGCCCCAATGATTTTGATTGAAATAATAAATTACTCCAGACTAACTACACTTGAGACTCCTCAGGAACAGTAACAGCACAATAGTAATTTATGTCTCCTTAAAGCCAGTGTTTTTGCATTACAGTACAGTCCCAAACTACCCAACCTTGCGTTAACTTTCTTTAGAAGATATACTGCCATTCTTACAAATCTTCCACAAAACTGTTGAGCTGTCAGCCCGGTTGAAAACGAAACATCAGCAATGTGAACTTTCAGAAACTGAGGTTTCCTTCAGTTGCTTTCCTACTTCTTTTCTCCACTGAACAAACCTATCTGAAACCTTTCTGACATCAAAAAGGCCAGGAAACGTGTACCAGAAAGAAACTGAGAAACTGAAGAAACAAATAAGAATTTCATATATTTCTATGGAATATAAAGCTAGAGAGAGAAAGACAAGAGAAATACTACTAAGTGTAAGTAGCATTTCCATTGACACAGCTATACGAGTACGTACCTTAAACACTGTACTTGGCTCTTCATTTAGGTTTACCCGAGTTACTACACGCCCTGAGGTTTCCTCCACATCAAAAATGCTGGCACTGTAAGGAAACTGGACAACGTCTACTTTGTACCGGACTCGGCTTGCTGGTGTGCCCTGGAAGGCAGAAACAAAACAACGTGAATATTCTCTTATCATTGCATCGTTTCAAAATCCTCATCTCCAGCAACTAAGTCACTCAGATTTGGCCTGCAATTCCAACTAATTTCAACATGTTCATCACCTGTGGCTGAACAGGAGAGCACCAGACATTTTGGAACCACCACCTAAATGCTCTCGTGGTCCATGAGGAGAACATAAGATGGTCGTGAGCAAATGCCCCTGTGATGTGACAGGATACCTGTGGCCTTGCCCTATTAACAGATGGGCTGTTACATTTTCCCATTAGACACTATGTCCGGTTCTAAGCACAACCTCAGAAAACAAAGGGAACACAGATGGATTTCAGATGGATTTCAGTAGCCTTGTAACAAACTGTTCAGTCCCTTTTTGATGGCATGAAAAAGCAGAGACAGCCTGTGCATCTGTGCACGTCACAAACAGTCTGCATGCAAACAAAAACAATACGAAAGTTAACAACAGAATCAGAAGATGCGCAGCAAGAAGGATGGACTTATTGTTCTCTCATAGGAGGCTATTCACTTAACTGTTTTACCATGAAGTGCCTAAAATAAGTAACACCTGTTCTTCACAATGAAGTTTCTTAATTGCATTGTAGTGCTCTTGTTCCAGCGGTCACCCTCCCAGGGACCCATGCTCCCCTTCCTGTTCCCACCAGTGCAGAGGGCAAAGATGATGCTGAAGGACCAAGTTTCACAGCTCTCTTCAAGGAACCTAGAAACCCCGTAGAGCTCTCCTAACCTTCAGTTGCATCCTTCCAGGATGTCGCCTTCCCTAGCAATGCTGCAAACATCATTTCTCTGTCTCGCCCATCTCTTCTGCAGTATCTCTCACACACTTGCAGCAGTGGAACTGTTCTGCATCATGCTTGCAGCTGCATCAGGAAAACTGTTGCAGTCATTCACATTATTCTTCATTAAAAACACAGCCCCTTCACTCCAATACTGTAAATCAGGTTTCATCACTGACTCTCATGACCTTATTCTTCTTTCATCATTTTTGACTGAGCGGGTGACCAAGAAGAGGCAGATTACGTTCGGCACAGTTTTTCTTGGATAAAAAGTACAATACGGCAGTCTCAATAACTGCTGACCCAGAGAAGAGATGTCCTGTAGCTCCCCAGGCTCTGCTGCAACAGATGCTTTCCTGCATGCATCTGGTAGAGCTTCTCCAGTATCAGAAGGATACAGTTGGTCAACATCTGAATTAGGGAAGGGAGGTATCTGGGAGGTATCACCAACTTCTGGGATGGGATGTATCCTACTGATTACAGACGATGTCTGGGAGAGGATGAACTTTAGCAGGTTACCTCCATTCTCAGCAAGTGATCCTTGACTAACACTGTTATTGCTCACTTGTAATTCACCTGCTCTCCAAGGCCAAAAGGTGACTAAACCACTGAGAGCCACTAATAGGGCCCTGGGCAGCCTGGGCTAGTATTAGATATGGAGGTTGGCAGCCCTGCAAATGGCAGGGGGGTTAGAGCTTGATTATCCTTGGGATCCCTTCCAACCCAAGCCATTCTATGACTCTGTGATGATTCTATGTGCTAAACAGAAGGAAAGAAAATGCCAAACAAGGTGCAGAAAGCAAAAAAAAGTTACTTCTTTTGTGTCTGTTGTACACATACACTTGTTTTTTTCTTTCCTTTTGCACACTGATTTCTGTACAACTGTTTGGCAGCAAGCTTAAGTTGTTGCTACCTTGATATGCAGTAGATTAAGAGAAGCACTTACAAAGGCAAGTCTTGCTGCTGGTTTCACTGCAGCTTCTAAGCGGACCTCAGACATCACACTGTACTCTAACAGACAAAATAACCCAAACCAAAAGCTTCATTAAGAGAAATTGGTATTTTGAATCTGCATTCAGCACTGTGTTACAAAAGAGCTTTCTTGTTCCTGACAGTGTACTCAAACTCACAAGCCAGCCTCTTACTGTTAGGAAAGTTCTGCAAACTGGAACAGAAGCATTTGACAAAGTGTTTCAAGCTCAGTAAATAAGACCAACGTTTTCTCGATACAACAGAAGTACAGTGAAATGCTGATTCAAAATACACATTCTGAAACTGAAATACCTGGGAATAAATTTGGGATAGGTGTTTGTGTCAAGTTCATGAGCCCCCAGCACAAGAAGGACATGGAGCTGTTGGAGAAGGTCCAGAGGAGGACCACGACAATGAAAAGAGGGCTGGAGCACCTCCCCTACAAAGACAGGCTGTGAGAGCTGGGGTTCTTCAGCCCAGAGAAGTCTCCAAGAAGAATTTATAGTTATCTTCCAGTACCTGAAGGGGATCTACAGGAAAGCTAGGGAAGGACAAGGGCAGGTAGCAAGAGAATAAGCTTCTGTGGAGTCTAGCCACTCCTTTGGATGATTTAACTGCAAGCAGGGATAAAGGCCATTGACCCACACCCTCCACAGACATACAGCTGTCAAGCCATCCAGTAAGGACACAGCAACAAGGACAGCACTGCAGAGCCACTGGCAAAATAGCACCATCAGTAACCCAGAACTGGGTCTCACAGATGTGCTTGGGTGCTCAGTGAAGTAATAAGTGACAGACCATGCTACTAGGTAAGTACAAGTACTTCAGAGAACCATGCACACTAAACATGTGAAAATCCTTGAAAAAACAAGAAATTTCAGAGATCACTGTGCAACAGAGGTGATTATACAACATTCTCCCTGTAATTTCTCTTCGACATCATCATAAGAGGAAATTACCTGCTGCAATCCACACCGCTTAGGCTACAGAGTAATGGTGCTCACATTTGCTTGCAGGACTAGAAGCTATCATCATCATTAAGCATACACACGCTAGGCAATTTGTTTTTAAATAAAGAAAAATCTCATCAAGTTATTGTTCCTGATATGACTATCAAGTACACCTCTCTCTTGTCATTTCTGGAAACAACAAAATGGGAATTCATTTCTTATCTACTGCATTTTGGCACCAACGTAATTAGAAAAATCTCCAGAGAAATTTTCCAGGGAAATCTATTCAGAAGCAACTTTCAATTATCTCAAGTATTAATCTTCTTTTGCTTCTGTTTTAAATTAATTCAGATGCATTCCCACGTCTACAGCAAAACTCAAAGAAAAGGTTATGTTCCCAAACAAATAATACCAATAAACCATGAAAACAGGAATTCAGTTTGCAGTAACCATCATCCTCTTGAAGCAAAATTTCCCTAGGAATTCAAGAATAATAAACTTAGCTCTGAAGATCATCCAGCTTCGATATTTCATGTTACTGCTGCGTGATTTCTTAAGGTTCCATTTGCTCTAGGGAATCTACATTCGATTGGGACACAGTTGATGGCTACAACATGAAAACAACCTCAACATTTATATTAGTTCATGAGGATGCACACAGAGGCCCTGGAAAAAGAGGCCACTCAGAGTGCACATGTGCACTACTGTGATAACTCCCAAGGGGAACAGAGAGGTTGCATGAAAATCGGAATGCAGAGAAGCCATGAAAAATTGTGAACAGTATAACAACAGTATCATCTTCTGTATGTTTTCACACGTGTTTCTGGAAGCAATTCAAAAGGAAGCAAGGAATAATGACTCCCAATACCCAAAGCTGGATAACTGAAGCACAAAACCAGGAACTTGGGGAGAAAAGTGATCAATGTTGGTGGGTCTCAAAACCAGCTAAAAATTGTGAACTGCGCACTTGCTTCTGTTTTACCCTCTCATTACCAGTTATTACTATAATTATACATACATGCCTGATTTTTAGTTATTTTATTCTTTAGTATGCAACCCGATGAAAGAGTCTGCAGGTCTGGATGAAATCTGGAAATTCTGCATGACAAGCTGAATACAAAAAGAATATAAGCTTTTAAAATCATGAGATAAAATTACTTCCAAGAGCTCACTGAATTTTCAGCATCCTTCCCATACACAGAACTCCAGTAGACTCCATGAAATTCAACAGCAATAAATTTTAAAGATCAAGCCCTGAACTGTTCAAGAATGCTTTTATCTCTAATTAATTATCTGTGAAAGCTCTTATTAAATATCTGTTAGCACTGTACTTTCAGCAAATGCCTGTAAAACAGTAAGGACAATTACTTTCAACCTGACAAAAAGGATCAATTGAAGGCAAACTTTACAAGGTGCTGAGAGACAGGACAGACCATTAAATGGGATAATCCAGAGCTCTGGCTGGTCTTTAAAATTAGCCTCCTGCATCTGCTTCGATTGATAATCCAAATCAACAAAATCTGAAAATACAAGGGAAATGCACCAGACAGAAGTATTCCAGCTTTCACAGTGATAGTCCATATAAAAGAGGCACCTTGTGATGCAGTTCTGGCAATATTCACCTTCTGATTATTACACCAAGTGTTACTCCATGAGCTCAAGCTGCACTCAGTTCCTAATATTTGGAAGGTTAAACACTGAGAAAATTATTAGAATCATCTGTCGCCTTTCATCACTATGCCACTTCAATAAAGCATAAACTAATCACAACAAAGGAAACTTCTTTTTCTCCCCAGGCATATTATCAGACGTCCTTGAGTAGCTCAGGTATGTATAAGGCCAACCGTACAGATCTACTGACCATAATCACAGGTAGCGCCTTTGCCAAGCCAGAAAGAAACTTTCACCATTCAAAGCCCTCCAAGTGCACTTATCTTTCTTAAAAACCAGTATAGAACTGGAAATAAGTCAAGTTTGAAGACCCAGTCAATTCCCAGTCAATCAAGTTTAAGCACTGATGTTTCAGTGCAAACGAGTGCTCTGCTGTGCATTTGATTTGGCCATTTCATATCCACTTGTACAAGGTACAGATGTCTGCTATCCAGTGATCCGAAGGAATATGCTGATAAAACTCAGGAATGTTGGTGAGAGAGCCTGACACCAACCTCATCCAAGCTTCATGGTCTGCACGTATCTCTCACTATAAAGACTGAAAAATATCTCTGTAAGAAACTGAAGCTCTTGTGTTATCTAAAGCAAAGCAGCAAATAGAGACGTTAGCACTGAAATTCTAAATTTGATTCAATATAATTACAGCTAAGGTGTTAGGAGCTGCCTCAGAAAGCCCAGTGCTTGGGCATCCACACCTATTAACATCCCTCAATCTGCACTAACATGCCCTAAAGCAAATATCTTATTTCCACCTGAAAAAGTATTCACTTACTTCTTTCTGTCTCTCTTGACAGATTTCTCTTTATTACCTTGCAGTCTTTGACTCCTCTTTTATCCTGCTCTATATTTGTAACTGTTGGCTTATTCTCACTGGTTTTCTCAGATGTTTTTTCTTTTGACTCCCTGTTTTTTCCAGATAAGTATTCTATAGACATGGGCACATCTACCTTAGTTGCTTGAAGCATTTCTTTGGCATTTCCAATAGAGATATAACATTTCAGTGTCTTCCAACGAAACAAATCCATGCAAAGTAATGTACCTCACAGGATACCTGCTGGCACTGTTCCTCACTTTTGCCTTCACCCTTTGGTCAGATCAGTGTTTTCAAAAGCAGAGCTGGTTTGGAAATTAAATTCAAGCAGAGCTAACAGAGTTCCTCCAGGAAACAAAGGAATCAGTTCAACAGTGGAAAACGGATTTGTATTTTAATAAGGTTTACCCATTATTTAGAACTGAAGATGTACTCAATCATACCCTTGGCAGCCATGTATGTAACTGTGGGCCTGCTCCATTATGGTAGTTCCCTTGGCCATTTTTTAGTCCTTTATGCTAAGCACTTTGTTATCCTTCACCTCTACATGTGCAAGCTGTCCTGGGAAAAACAATGTGAACTACTATAGGATGCACTGAGTATTAAAATAAATAATAACTGGAAAAGGACAGGAAAGGAGAAAATGGCTGGAAGTGAAACTGACGTTTGCTTCAAGTCCTGTTTTGGCCAATGAGAAGCACTGGTTTCTATGTTTTAACAGACATTTCACTAAACAGGCAGGAGTAACCAGAGGGATCTCACACCTCCAGCCAAGATTTCTTAGACCTCTTTGAAATCCACAGGTTAAAATGAAAAAACAATGAAGTACCTACTTGGGAGCATTGGAATCTAGCATAGGGTAATTATTAGTAATAATCAGAAATCCATGTTTTTTAGGACCAAATGCATCCTATTACCAACACTTCCATTCTATTGATGGCTTAACATTCTACATAACAGGTTTGTACTCTTCAGTGAATAAAATTTCTGAACTTGATCCCAACCCAGTCATTCTTTCACTCACACATACAAGTACAGGATATGCCGAGGCAAATAACTCACTGAGTGGAAATTCAATGAGAAAAGCTTTTTTTTTTTTTTTTTTTTTAAAATGGGATCACCTTCAACCTATAAACCCAACAAACTAATGGAATGGTACTTCATTTAAGAGTAAAAACTGATCCTTGCCTCCTGTACCTTTCTGCAAACGCATTGTAGTTACTCAGCACACTCCTACATCTCCACGCTGTAAGTTTCTAAACCACTTAGGAAATGCACTGCTACTGTAAACCAGAGCACTCCATTCCACGAGTCTCCTCCAGCCTCCCATCTTTCACCTGCTTTACAAGCTGTAGATCTACCGCACCCTTAGTGAACGCTTGCACTTATATTTGTGGCCTACCTTTAGAAATCAAAGGGCACAGACAGAACACTATCTATTCTCAGCAATATCACCAAATGAATAATTCCCACAGTGAATAAGGAGCCCCTGCACACGATGCTGCAGATGATGTTTCATCCAAATCAACTTCAGTGGCCTGAAATATTTATCTCCCACCCACATGCCTGCTTGAAAACACACATCTGCCTTTACTGTAGAGGAATTTCATGCAGGTGCTGAGCATGTCAGTTTGAATTCTCACACCACCTACATTAATACGACACTGCATTGCAAAGTTGGGATATGCTGAAGACAGCGAGTCTCTGTCCCTAGAGGTGTTAAGAAACATGCAGACGTTATACTGAGGGACATGGATTAGTGGGAGGTGGATTGTTGGACTGTTAGAAGCCCTTTCCAACTTCCAATAATTCAGTGGTTCTATGACTCTATAATGCTGACAGTGGAACTGTCCACATTACTTGTTAAACGACAACAGAAAAAAATCAAGTTTATACCTTTCAAACTGATTAGTGTCTTATCTGGAATACTTTCAAACCAAAATTATTTACTTAATAAACATCCATTTGTTTTCCTGAACTGATATAATAAATGTATTAGTACCGAGCACAGAAGTTTCCAGCAGGTAGGAAAAAAAACAAGTACTCTCTCTAGTACTGAGTACAATAAGTAGCAACATTCCTCCCATTGCTGCAAGTTTAGAAAAAGGTATTCTTGCTGAACAGAGAAAAAGACTGGTTTTGTTGCTTTGCTTTTTTTTCCCCAGAAAAAAAGCCCCCGATTTCTGGTGAATTCATACCAAATACTTTGTGACAGCACTAACTGTGAAAACAAGCTCCAATAAATAACGCTTTTTTACCGGTAACACAAATCATTGAAATGGGTTTAGCTGAGCCAGAAAAAGAAACAAAGCCATCCATGGTTTCATCTTTCTTCCTTCTTTTAAATGAAAAAAGAAGAAAAGCTATTGACCATTACTTTGAAAGAAAACATCAGCTTCCTAAAACAATTCTAGAAGCCTTCTTTTGCTCCACAGCTGGCTTTTCGAAATAGCGCATTCAATTAAAGCCCAGGGGCACTATTACTTTAAAGTCATGACACAAATCAAAGAAATGCAAGAGTTGATTTTGAAGACCATTACCGTAACATCGTTATTGACCGCTATAATGGTAATAAGTGAGACCCAGCATTCAGTGATTTTGATTTCTGCCTCCTGCCTGCATCCGTTCCTTGACAGAAATAGAAGCAATCCCCACATTTTTCAAATAGAAAACATTCAAACCCATATAAAAAAAAGAAAGTATACATAAATATGTGAGGAAATCACAATAAAGGAATTTGGGAGATGTAAGTGCTTTAGTTTTCTATTCTCCTGCTCTTGTACTAACTGGAGATGGCCATTATTCTCCACTGTACTGAGCTGCAGGCAGACATACGATCAATTCCTACTTTTTCCTGTCCATTTGATAGTGATAGAGATGTTTAAAATGGAGAGGATCTAGAAGGAAAAGGGGCAAAATATACCTCCAAAAATTGTAGGCTGACAGTTTAATGAAGCTATTAGGAGCTTTGCTTTGGTTTGCTTTGCTTGGTTTCTACATGAGAAATAACTTTGCATCAGAAAGTGCAGATTCCATGGAACTAAGACAAATTACATATGTCCATCAGTTCAACATCCGTCACCAAGACACTGAATGAAACTGCATCTCATTCTTTAAAGTTTAGACTTAAAAAGTGGATACCATATCAGAACAGGCAAATACTTCATCCAGACCAAAGTACTTTTTGTAAGGCAACAGAGAACGTTAAATAAAATCAGCATGCAAATCACAATAATATCTTGGTAGCCAAGGATACTTTATTTTTTAATCCCAATAACTCATCTGTGTACAAATCTGCCCTACTTCACCGATCCTTGCTATCCTTTTCTGCATAGTTTTTTTCCAAGATCAGTGAGATAACGTGACAGGAGCAAACACCTACTGGTGCTGGGACACAGCAAGGACTGTAAAAGTGTTACTGATGTATTTAGCATTTTAGATTTGTACTACTGCAATGAAAACTGCGCAGTTTTGATCATCATGAAAAGCAAGTTTTCTCCACTCTCCACTGGCAGATCGCTCTGAATTGACTCCACTTGTGAGAGGGGCAGAATGTTTTCTGTTCAATTATTTGCTGCTAACTACTGAGGATGAAAGCTCTTAACAGAAATGGAGTCCCTGGTTCCCAAGTCATTCCTGGGGAGAGCAACAGAGAATTTTCTCCAGCTAAGCACCATCTGCTGAACTCCCTGAAATAATGAATGCAGTTCAGAGCCATTTATTTGAAGGCAAAGCTTACTAATTAAATAGAAGCACCGCGGCAGCAGAGTGCTTTCTTATTCAAGAACAGTCCATGGTACATTGATAATACTGTCTTTTATATATTTTGGACAAACAACAGTCCAGAACTTCAGCAGACTCCAACTACCTAAATGCCTCAAAGTCCAGTAACAGGCAGCTGATGCACACCACAAGGGGATAGCAGGACTGTCCTTACAGAAACACTGCTTGAGCATTCTGTCCTTGAGTGGAAAATAAATAACTATGAAGCATATTTAGCTAAGCTACAGTTGATTTGTGTCAAAGCACTGCCATCAGTTTTTAATGTGCATGGCATGTTCACTCTGAACACTTCTCCCTGAGGATTATTCTCCTTAATATGCAAAACACTAACAATTAAAAATTAAACCTGGCTGGCAGAACATCTTTGGCTTTTATTGTCCTCAGCGTATCATCTGGCCACCGATGTTCATCTAACTCTGATTACAAAAATTGATATTGCCCTTCAGAATAGCTAACAAGTCAAACATATGTGCTCAGTTCTGTCAATCAACTGCTTCACTAGGGAGCAGCGATAAAAGCCAGTGGCAAGAATAAGCCTCATCCCCAAAACACCACCACCCTGTTCAAACAGAGCCCAGTAGGGCTAGCTGGTGGGCTATTCAGTTCCATGTGAGCCCGAGCAATGAATGCAAATCAAGAAAGCAGCAGTCTTACGGAGTTGTGTTTTGTTTCCTTACTAAGCTGCACAACTGTACCAAAGCCAGGCATGTGTTCACTGCTTCACTATTCCTGTTATTCACCTATCATCACTGGGAAGTAGAATTAAGAGGTTTCCAAAAATCCTCCTGTCAGAAAGGAGCTGTATCACTGACTTGTCACCTTTGGGAATCCTTTCACAGATGCAGCCTCTGTCCAGAATGACAAAGGCCAGGTTGACAGGAATGTACAAGTTACTGCTCTGCGAAACTCATCATGATCACCTTTGCTGTTAAGAGGGGTAGGTCACTTACAGGGGTTACAGATTTTTCCCCACTTGAGCGCAGAGTATTACCAGAACCTTTTTGCTTACCGGGGGATCTTGATCCTCAGCTGAGACGGTAGTGATAACAGTGCCCTTGACAGCATCAGGAGCAACCATTCCTCTGTAGAGCGTCTTGCTAAATACTGGCGAGTAATCGTTCATATCCTGCGGAACACAATTAAGAGTTTACTTCTGAAACTTAAACAAAATTACAGACACATTCACAACTGATCTTTCAAACACTACCTGACCACTCCTTCCTCATTTGGAAACCTATCTGCCATTCACAGCCTCTTTGTGGCTCTCAATTCCCTTACCACCATGTAAAACTAGCTCAGAAGGTGAAGGAGCCAAGTTTCAAAACAACATATTCATATGAGACAGAGCAACAGAAGAGAATTCTGCAGGAAAATACGATCTTACAAGTGAACCAAGCAGAGATTTCCATGACAGCTGCTTCTCAAGCAGAGAGCCGCAACATGGTTTTGCTATGTTTCTCAAATGAATGACCTTGGACAGCATGATAAATGTCTGTGAGGATGAGGAAAGCACTGCTACAAATCCTCATAGTATGAGGCTGGATAATTAATGCATTATGTTCTGCTGCAGGGTCTGCAATTCAAGGCTTCAAGGCGCTGGAAATGTTTTTTTGCTTATTTTCAGATTTTCAAATAGACAACTGGACCATCAAATTAAAACAAAAAGTGACAAGTAGGCAATTCAAACTAGGAGAGCCTTCTAATGAAAAGATTTTGGAAAAGCATCTGAATTCAAACAAATTAGCACTTCTTTGTGGAATTACAGGCACTGCATCTTTTAATGTCTTGATCTGTTTTGCAAGAAGATAATTTGCTTAATCTGAGAATCTAAAGCAAGGACTATTTTACATGAACAATTTTGCTCCTCTCAACTCTTCAAAATGATGCCCTGTCTTCAAAATTAGCTATCCTTTGTTTGCTTCTTATCCTAAAAGCACCAGCGCAGAGCAATGTAGAAGACACCTTCTGTCCTGTAGCTCCACCTGGGCTAACAACCCAGTACAATGCTTATAATGACTTCATTTTTTCCTGGAATAATTCATCCCTCTATTTGTCTTTAAAACAAAACAGCAACAAAATCAGAACCTCCTCTTTCTCCTGACCTCCTACCCCCAGCCATACCTACCCTCAGTTCCTCAGTGCAGAAACAGCAGATCATGCTCAGCTGTTTGCTCAGTACGGGGGAATCACCATGTGATGTTTTTGTTATCTTTTGTGTACCTTAGCTCCTGAAAGTCTGCAACTTAAAGTGCTGGAAAGGCTAATCCTGTTGAAAGATGATACACTACATGCTCTGCTATAGAAAATGACTAAGTCATTCTACTTACTACCTCTATTTTTCAAGATACATGGATCAATAGAAAATATCCAGGAATACAAAGCGAAACATTAAGCAGAAAGGCAGAAGGTTTTCTGTCCTAACTTATCCGTCCTCTGAGTGGAGCTTTATGCATGACTGTGCCTCACAAACCCAATCCAAGCCAATCAAATAGACAGCAAACATTTCAGTCACCCCTAAGCAGGACAGCTCCAGGAGCTTTCATTGTGGCTCATCTCTTGATGAATCTTAAAGCAGCCACCTGTTCTACGTGGTAGAATTCCAGCTCATGGCCTCACTTCCATCAGAATGAAAGTTCCTTGTAAGAACGACAAGCTCCCACCACACAGCTGCACTACACACTTCAATGAGAGCATGACTGTGATTACAGGCAGGTGATCAGGTCTCTCATATTCATATTGAATGTACGCAACAAAGAATGGCCAGAAGCAAGAAGGTATGTGTGTGGAGCAGGCAGATGAGGTAGATTCAGGTTTTACTGACTGTAATGGCTTCTTTATTTCCTAGAAGCCCTTGTTCAGTGTGGGGAGTCAAAAAAAACCAAACAGACTTCTAGGCTACTTCCCATAAAGCAAGAAGTGGTTTTGTTACAGGTATGCTGGGGCATTTCCACAGAACATTATCATCTCCTTCCGCAATTAATGTTTCTTCCCATAATCTATGGGCACTTAAAGGTATCGAAAAGGTCATAAGGAGCAAAAAGCACAAACAGTGAAGATGGACTACCATATAAATCTCATTTTGTTTAGAGTACAGGAGGATACCAAATTCTGTACTTTGAGAAGAACTTAAGAGATCATGATCCTCCCAGGCCTTGTGGCCTCTGCAGTTAGACTTCCCCTTGCATCACAGTGGACTTCACAGTGAGTACTGCACAGCATGGAGGACTGCTCTGACTGATAGAGAGATACAGTTTTCAAGTTCTCATGACAGAAGCACTCTGGATAAAAATCTAACATTGCAGAGCAAGTGCTGGGCCTGTGACGTGTCTCGAGACTAAGGACACGGACAGACATGCTCTTGCACAGCTATCTCACTGAAGATGACCTTATACATGAAGGCTTCTGCTTAAACACCACAAAAACCTGACTTTGCATTGGAATGTATGTGGCTTACTGGTGCAATCCATTACCACAGGTTAGGGATAGAGTGGTAATCCACCACAAAGCCACAATAACAAGTAGTGTGTTATTGTGGTATGTGTGTTCCTGTGGCCAAACTGCACAAGAATCTTACAACTATTCACATTCTTTTGCTTCATTCGTATAAATCCAGGCTGATATTAACTACCAGCACACACAAAAATGTAAATGAGAAATACGGGTAATGCGCTCTATATATATCTTGCATTGAAATACTTGGGCCATGTATTTTGACAATAAGGTAATAGCAGCCATGTATTGGTATATAAGTACAACATTACCTTTGTGTCACTGCTCATCCAGCCAAAGATTTATTATACTTTTGAATGCTTTTGTTTACACAAAGACTCAAAGTCAAAGCATAAAAAACCCAAAGCTTTTCCCTATCAAAGTTTCCATTTACCTAACACTCCTGGCTTGGCATCACATTGCTCATGTCGGGCAGCACATAAGAGCAAGACAGCAGAACTTCTTCCCTGTCAGAAAGATTAAGCCATCTAAAGCACAAAGCAAGTGCATTATGGGAAGCAGACATACTCAAATACTGACATTTTTGAGGACCCACATATGTAGTCCCAAAACTAAATGAAGACCGAAGAGATTTCTTGATGCCAGCTCATTTGTTATCTCAGACATCACCCTCAGCTCCAGCCACTTACAATTACACTCTGAACAAGACACATCACGTTCAAAAAAGAAATAATCAGAAAGACTTGAGTGAACAAATGCTGACTGGTCTACAGATATTATGAGAATGGTGAACAAAAATGTTGGTGAGCTAAGATACACATCAAAGAATGTCTATGAGGAGAAGGAAACGTGGGAGGAAAGGCATCGAGAAGCAAATCAATAAGTAATTTAGAAACCATTAAGGCAGTCACCAGCAGTAACGCACTAAAACCAAGTTAGGTGGTACTGCCAATGTGGGATGGCAATACACAACCAGTGCAGAAGAAAAATATCTGCAGTACAGCACTCCCAGCACAAAATTAACTTGTAAACGTAAACAGGCTTCACAGATAACAACAGACTTTTGACTTGTGGGGATAGATTGGATACCAGGGGGAAGTTCTTTACTATTAGGGTGCTGAGGTGCTGGAAGAGCTGCCCCAAGAGGTTGTGGATGCCCCATCCATCCCTGGAGGTGTTCAAGGCCAGGTTGGAAGGGGCCCTGGGCAGCCTGGGCTGGTATGAAATGTGGAGGTTGGTGGCCCTGCCTGTGGTGGGGGGGCTGGAACATTGTGATCCTTGAGATCCCTTCCAACCCAGGCCAGTCTGTGATTTCTGTGATTCTGAAATGTACATTATGGATTCATATGACTGCTTTCTCTGTATCATTCCTGACCCCCAACACTGCCTGCAGTGCACACAGAGGAGAAGCTAGCCTAGCTCAACCCATTCTGCACCTCCTCCACCATGGAGCCATTGCTATTTCTGACAGGCACAAACCAGAGAGGTGCCAGTGCTCCTCTGTGACTTTGCATTGGATCCCACAGAACCATCTGCTAAAGGATCCCCAGTTGCCTGTACGAAAATAAAACCTTACACTTTGTAAAATACGCTGGGATTACAGCACAAAGAAGTTGTGAAGGGATCAGGACCCGGCTCCTGCTCACTTACTCAACTACAGCTTCAGCTTGTCACTGCCCCTCTATTTTAACTAATGGCAGGTAACATTAGAGTGAGAGATTTGACTGATTTGAGCATCATTAATGCAGACTTTCTGAAAAATAATAAAAATAAAAAAGAGAAAATGCGTTTTGGTAGAATCCTTGTTTTTCATCAGCTATCTTGACACAAACAGAAGTAATGCAAGGTGACACTTCAATATTATTTTATATATTTACACAAATATACATGTGCCTACATAAATATACGGATACACATCTGCACCTATCTATCTCAGTCATAATCATCTGTGCAAAAGCCCTTTAATCATGCAGAGGGAATTCTGCTGCTGAACTTCTTTTTGCAGCCTGCAGCCCGCAGTGCACTAGGGGGCAGCCCTGTCAAGTAGGAATGAAGCTTCTCCTCCAGCCCATGCAATAAAAATCAGCGCTTTACCCTCTCCCAGCTTTCACCCCATGGAAACAGGCTTATTCCTTTTTCATCGACTAGTCATTTTATACAGCTGATAAAAACAGCTTGGTGGTTGTGGCTTTTTTTCTTTTAGCTCCTGTTTCTTTCTGCAAGTGGCCTAATTATAATCAAGTATTGGTTATTTATTAAAATCGTTGCAATTCTTTAGTGGCAAAATCCAGTCATTAAGCCGCTGAACAGTTCCAGAGGGATAAACTTCCAAACAAAGGACAGCAAGCTCAGATGTACTGCTGATGTTTCTTGACCACTTAGAGTCCGAAAGAGAATTTATACCATCATCAACTGAACACGAATGCAGGAGTGCCAAATTGTGAGGACTGCACTACAAACCCAGTTCGGTGCTAAGCTGCTCTTTCTTCTCGTCTCTCTCCTCAGCTCCTAAACCAAAACTTCCACAGTTCTACAAAGAGACACTTCATTCTATTTCTGATCTATTGACAAATCACTCTAGGTTGGTGAGGGAAATTAGCTTTGTAAATGTTATGTGTTTGTGGATTGTTAATAACTTCACCAAGGATTTTTAAGTACATCCATGGGGTTTACCTACGACTTTAGGACTGTATTATTTGATTATAGCTGCTGGTACTGAGGTTTCTAGTCACCTGTATCTAAGTGGAAATAAACATGCCCTCACTATAAGAGTCTCAATGACAGAATGGTATCTGAGCTAATAAATGCATATCAGGCATTTACAGATCCTTTTACAGCCTACTGGCTTTTATGATATGCAATAAATAGAAAGAAAAAGCACCAAAAAACAACGTATTTTATTAAAAGTGGTTCATACTTGCTCTGAATTTAAATGTATATAAATATAATTCCAGTAAGGGAGGAAGCAAGGAAGTTTACTTCAAAACATAACTGACATTACACTAAAATTTTCACACTTGTTCCATTTTTCTCCAGTTAGTTTAGACTTGGTTTTCTGCTGCCCTTTTGTTTTGAACACCTGTCAACTAAGTCTATGTGCACAATACCAGAGCTCAGAGCTGGTGGCTTCCCACCCAAGCTGCCTCCAAGCATTCAGGTAGCCAGCAGAGGTTTCCAAACACCAGGGATTTCCACAGAAAAAGCATTTCTCTACTCTCCCTCTTCAAACTCTCTTCTACAGAGTGTTTTTTCTTTTTATATCAATGTACTTGACAACCATTACTCCTCTTGAGTTTTCTTTAGCCACTGAAAGATGTTGCTCAATGCAAAGTTCAAAATACTTTATCGAGGAGAATGAAAATCCCCTAAAGCCACAAGAACTCATGGTCCTAAGGGCACCCACAGCCCCATCTCCCCTTGGTCTCCCTCCAGCACCCTGCCCTTGGGTCCAGGATTCATTTCTGCCCTATAGTGGCCTCTGGATTTGGAATCATGGATTAAAGCATTGAAATAAGTGAGATTTTATGTCACAACTGTAGCAGACTATTCCCACAATAGAGTTTTATCTTCCTGAAAGAAAACTCAAATGTTATCCAAATGAAATCCCATTACCAGAAGATGAGCTTTTCATTTAAACATCTAGATACTGTCTCCCACAGCAATCTCCTGGATGAGCTGGCAGCCCATGGCTTGGACAGGTACACTCTTTGCTGGGTAAGGAACTGGCTGGAGGGCTGGGCACTGCGAGTGGTGGCAAATGGAGTTCAATCCAGCTGGTGACTGGTTATGATTGGTGTTCCCCGGGGGTCAGTGCTGGGGCCTGTCCTGTTTAATACCTTTACTGATGACCTGGATGGGGGCATGGAGTACATCCTCAGTAAGTCAGCAGACAACACCAAGCTGGGAAGAAGCCAATCTGCCTGAAGGTAGCAACTGCCAACTGACTCCCAACAACTGCCAACAAATGCCAGACCTTTGTGCAGTTGGTGACCACCCAGACCTCCAACTGGTCAAGATCTTTGCAAGGCCTCTTCATTCTCAAGGGAGTCGAAAGCTCCCCACAGTTAAGTGTACCTGCAGACTTTAAGCAGCGCACCCAAGTTGCTGATGAATACACTGAAGAGAACTGGCCCTAAAACTGAGCCCTGCAGAATGCCACTAGTAAGAGGCCACCAGGTTGGTGTAGCCCCATTCACTATTGCCCCTATGAACCTCACCTGTCAAGCCTACTGCTCACCCATCCATCTCATTATGGTTGTGTCTAGCTGTATGCTGGGCATTTGGTCCAGAAGAATGATGTAAAGAAACAGAACTGAAAACTTCACTGAAACACAAAAAGATGACACCAACTGGGTTCCCCACTGCCTCCACACAAGCAGGTTTCCCAGGTTACTTGGGAACCAGGTTACTAGTTATTTCCCCAAGCAGCCTCAAGTCTGCTCTCCATATATGCAGGGCTGAAGGTTGGATGGCAGTACTCCTGCCACCAGGGATTTTTTAACCAGCCTAAAAGACTAATGGCCACTTGACACAGGAGACTCTCTCAGCTCACAAGCAACAGTTCTAGGCAGGCACTTCTCCTAGTTGGTGTGAGCTGTGCTCTGGCTAATAAAAGGATCTTTTGACAGTCAGAGTAGTTTGGGAATTCACCGTCCCTTTGGACAAATGGGTATAGTCAGGTTTATCACATCTGGAAATTCATTCTACGATAACAGCCCACTGGGATTAAGGCACTGCAGGAATTACACGAACTGTTTTGCTGGTAGAACTGTAATAGAGCATTACTAGCAATATACAGATCAGTTTTTATTTATTCATGTTGCTCTATCACTTTGAATCACCAGCCAGAGCTAATGGCTGCATTATACCATATACTCTGCTTGAAAAAGTAAAAAGTAATCTTTTCCCAGATTGCAGAAGGAGGAGGAAAAAGCAATTATAATAAGAAAGAGAGAAACTGATACAAAAAATAATGATGGTACTACTGATAAGAGAAGGTCGTAACATGCAAGTTGCTTACAGGCCCCATGATACAAAGATTCTTACCATGTACATTTAGACACACATTATTCATTTAACAGTAACGTATAAAAGAAAAAAAAAAAAATCAGTCTTTTCTCTCCAAAGAAGCTTTACCACTGTAGTAAATCCTAATATAAGCACACCATTTGAGCAGTAATGATTCTGCTTCTCCCAATACTTGGAAACTTCTATATTGAGAGAGGGTGCTTCAAAGTGCAGTATGCACGACAGACACCCTCAGCAGATAATTCAGCTCTCTCATACTTTGCACAAATGCAAATCTCTGCTGTTAACATGATGAGAGAAACGAGGCCTTAATAGTGGCAAATAAATTGTCTCTTGGAGTTGCTTGTGTTTTCGTTTCTTAAACTTCACTTTCAAGACCTAAAGAGCTGCTTCTAAGTTGCATGACTTTATATATATATTCACATATATCTACATACACAAAACAAAGTAAGCTTTGTCTTCTTCATTACAGACCAGCTTACAATTATCAGTTAACAAGAATGAATGCTTGTGTAATCTCTCCATCCATCCCTAGATAAGACAACTCATCAGGACCTTCCAATTATGATGAAAAGCTACTTGAAAACTGAAAAAAATGAAAACCCTCTGTCTGTGTGAGGCTCCAGACAAAGTTGTGTGGCTTTTCTGTTTATTTCCTTGTTGTTGTTACTTTACTTGGCAAAAGGAACTCCATGCCACTCACACTATTCCTCTTCAGTACTACCAGAAACAATACAACAGCAACTGATTTATATAAAACAGGAAACCAGAGAAGGAAATAAATGAAATACTGTTTTAAGGAGACTAATAATGCTACTTTCTGGCTACATAGAACTTTTTAAAGGCATAGTCGGGGCAGAATGCATTTCCTCACTAAACACACAGCTCTTTAATTTACCTTCAATTTCCTCTGAATAAAGAGTTGAAGTCATACATCGTAAAGGGCCACTTGGCTGCAGCAGCAGCAAAGAATGTATTTCAACACTGACGTGCAGGTAACAGATTAAGTTGTTTTGCAGTCTGTGCTTTGATCAAGTTCAGGAAAGGTTAATATAAACTATTTGTAACTTGTCACACCAAAGGCTGAGCGTCTAAAGAAAGTCACAGCATGTATTCACCCTCCTCCCAGCTACAAAGATCTCTGTGATTATGGGTACGCTGCACTTCTGCTCATTCACTTTTACATCACATAAATAATAGATGACACCATCAGATGTTGTACATAGTTGGTTAACAGAACCCTATCACAGAGGAAAAAATATAATGCTCCCTATTTAAAAGCTGGGCTGTTAAAAATAATGAATATTAATAGAGAAGAACAGGTCCAAAAGGACTTTATCCCTCGTGGTTACATGAATTTCTTGCCTGGTCCAAATATTGTCTTACTGCTGGCTTCTAGTTTTCTCTTGTCAGTTTCGAATTAACAAAGTCTGCTAAGTTGAGTTAACAGTTAACAAAGTCTGCATAGCTATAACAATAGGGACTACAGTAGACATGCACTTGGTTTATTTCCTAATTTAAATAAAATGAAAGCACATTTACAAGTAAGAACACACTGCATTCCTATTCCAGAGCAGGCAGGCTCAGCAGGAACGATGCCTGCAGAGCTGTGGCAGGAGGATGTGCATCCCCATGCAGAAGCACCCAATCCCCTCATGCAGGTTCTGTGCTGGAAGACTGTCTGGTAAATATTACCAGTTTTAAAACCCCTATGATTCATTACACTGATGTCTTCACTCAAAAAATATAAACCACACCCACGAAACAACAAATGTACTCAGCAGGAGTTCTCAATTCAGTTGTGCCCTACAGCAACAGCTGCAGTTATGACTGCAGAGGGATAAAAGACTGGACTGTGATCAGACAACAGACAAATGAAGGCTAGGCTGCTTCATACACAGTCATTTATGCCACCATGCATTCAAGATCTGAGTCAGTGTCCTATAAACATCCCCAACAAGCTGCTGAACAGAGATCAGCGTCCTCTGTCAGCTTGCCACGATATACTGACATTGGCCCTGTGCAGCACGAATGCTTCTGTCAAGAGAACTTCAGTACTGTGCCATCTCAGCACTGATATGGACTTTCCATCCCCAGTCAAGGCACATTAGCTCTCTCCCTTCTTAACAAGGGCAGAAGAGAACAAACCCAAACCATATTACAGCGTACTGTTACTTTTCCATTGCTTCTCACACCTAAGGGCCAGCCGCTCTCCTTGTTCTTCAGCTGCTCTTGAATTCTAGTTGTTCTCCTATAGATCCTTCTTATTTCACATAAGGTTCTGGTTTCAATCCCCTTCGTCTTTCCCCCCCAGGAATTCTGAATTTAAGTGCAGTTCCTCCATAGCCTCCAAATAATCCCTTATTTTCTTTCTAGATCTTTCTTCTGATCAAGATTCTAAATCTTCAGCACCTCTCTGATATGTATCCATTAATGGCATCTGTCCAACGAAGTGAGATATTAAAGAATTTTTTCCACAAGCCCTTCCCCACTCTTGAGAGCCACTGACAACACTGTTCTCCTACCTGGCGCTCACAGCTGGGACCTACACGTTAATTTAACTCTGCAGTTATTCAGCTGACATAATTGATGGGTTGAGAAAGCCAGCCCTGTGTGGAATATGACAATAGTCAATCCTTTGCTGCTTTCTTCTACTTATTTTCACACTTCTTCCCCCTCTTTCTCTTCCTTTCTCATGCAAAATATAACCTGTTTGTCTTCATTTTCAGGTCCCTTTCTGGCCACAGCACTGAGACTAAACAGAACTGCAGCTTTTCTCTGAACACATTCCTATTTGAGCATAGGTTCCCAAGCTAATTTTCTTCTTTGACTCTCTTGGAAACCACCATTTCCAGAGGGCAGACTAATGATTCAGAAACACTGCATCAAAAGTCTTGCAGAGATAGAGAGGCATTGTAGAATCCTCCTTATGTCAATGCTAATAATTCGACATATTTGCTGTCCCTAGAATAATACTGAGTGCAGTAGGGACCTACAGAATTAGTCAGCATCAGCAATCCATTGTATCTGCAGACACACAGTTAAGCTGAACCACAAAACTGATGAATACACACTGAATACTTTGTGCAGAATTACATTTACGCTGAAGTTGCCAGGTACCGAAGTTCACATTTTTGAGGCACACTTTTGCTCCTGCGACAGTTTTTGCTTCATAGCTCAAATACCAGATACTGAATTCCTTTCTCTCCTACAACTGTTGTTCACCAACAAAGAATAAATACGTAAGTAAATACATGAAGCAACCAGACAAAAGGATTTGTCTGACTGTCTCTGTAATTGCACTGCTGTAAACACAAGGGAACGTGCTGTAGAGGATCTACACTATCCTTGGATATAAGCACATGAACCAACAGAAGACTGGTGGAGAGCTACTACCTCTGCTACGAATACATGGATCCTTACTAAGCAGAAAACCATTATCCCCCCATTACTGGTGAGACAGCAGAAACAGAGGTGATGTAACTCATGGCATAAAAATGATTTATAGCACGAGACCACTGAATAAGCCTGTTTCTTTGCAGCTCTGTATTTTCAAGATGCTGAAACTAAAATATAAGACTTAGTGTGCTACATCAGCACTCAATACACCTGAATGGTTCATAATACTACAATTTATGAGAGCTTTAAATGAAACGTGATGGTGTCATTTTTGCAAACAATTCCATTAGGTACTTACTTCAATCTTGCAGCAGTTCTAAGGGATTAAATGTTTTCATGTTTGTCAGCTATTCCTGTACTTCACAGAGCTATGAACCAAGAATTAACTATGTAATTGCAAACAGCAAAGCAATTATAGCAGTTATAAAGTGTATGTTTGACAGAACAAGTTGCTGTCAGAAAAAGGCAGTAGCTTCCCACAGTGAAAAAGCAGGAAAGCAGACATACTGTGCCCCTGCGTGTCATTGGGACTCCTGTAAGGGCTGTGAAGATGTTCTGTAATAAAAAGAAGAGGATGCTATCAACCCACCAGCTGCTCTTACCTTCACCGTCACTGTGACAGTAGCAAGACCTGGAGGCATAGTGCCCTTGCTGTCAAAGGCTTCCACAAGGAAGGTGAAAGTTGCATCCGTGTCAGAGAATGACTCATAATCCAAGGACTTCCGAAGCGATAACTCGCCTGTATACTTGTTCAGTGCAAAATACTCTAGAGCTTCCTGCGTCCGGATTCGATAGGTAACGTTAGAACCAAGATCAACATCTTTTGCCTAGAGCATGCCGTACAGAAAAAGAAAAAATACTTCAGAGCAAACAAAACCCATCTTACAGGACTTGTAAATACATTTTGTTACATTATTCTAATACTGAATACTACCGTACAATAATCCACTAGAGGTTATTCATTTAAAACATGCCACGTGAAATGAGCACAATATTCTGGGCAAGACTCAACAAAAGCTTCTGTTCTTGGTCTCTTCCCTGGGCAGCCACTATTGGCCACTGCCAGGGAGAGAATACTGGGCTAAGCAGATCTTTGACCAAACTCCGCAGAGCAACACTGATGGGTTTTGTTTCATACTAGTATTTAGACAAAGAATATTAATTTCATTAGGAGGAATATGATGCAATTTTTTAAGCTGTTCGTCTGAATTACAATTTGCCTACAGACAGCTTCTCATTAAGCTATGCTGACCAAAACATCAGGAGGCTCTTTCCAGCTTACAGGAAATGAATCTCAGCTATAGAGATCCATCTTAAGCATGAGTTAGAACAATTAATAAGTAACTCTCACTTGGTTATGTTTTTTTCTGTTTTTATTTATTTATTTTCTATAGTCAACAAAGAGAAGACAACAACTCAGGTCCCCCCCTGCTATCTCAGATAACAATCCTGATATTCGGTTGATCACCCTGGAAACAACTACACACCTCCATTAATTACGAGGGAGGCTCTGAAAGTAATGTCTCCTATTTTGCTGCATTGGCCCAAAACATCAGAGGAGGGTGTTGGTAGTATGGCAGGCTCTTGTTCATTGCTGATGAAAATGCATAGCTAACGGTGGTGACTATGTTGAAAAATAGTGTGTTGTAGCTAAGATCTTGCTCCATCAATTAGTGTCATTGCACACTTCATATCTGCTGTAGTTTCCATAGAAAGAAAGAGGAGGCATTACTTTCAGAGCGACCTACATACAATGAGAGAGTAGAAGTGTAGGCTTAAATTAACTGTTTGAATCCATTGAGACAAAGCTCTATATTTTGCAAACTACATGAATGAACCCAGGAGCAACATGATGAGTTTTCAAGCAGAAACCAAAAGCATATAAAGAATTCTGTAAAACAATACTCCAAAATGTGACAGTAGCAGCATTCTTCAATTTTATATATAATTGCTCTTCTTTCCAAGCAAACCTCAACAAACTGACATCTAAAGGACATGAATTTTTCAGTCTAAGTATCACACCTTTCCTTATTTCTGCTTGCATTTTTTATTTGTCTCTCTGACAAATGAACTAAAAACATTCACAGTACATCTACAAAACATTCTCCTCCCTTTGTAACGCTTTCTTACCTCTATCTGCAGGAAGACAGTGCCAGGTGGTAGATTTTCAGGCACCACGACAGCGTAGGAAGCATTTGTAAAAACAGGGCTGTTGTCATCGATATCCAGCACCTTGATTGCTAAAGTTAGTGTTGAACGGCGAGGGTCCACAGCTCCATCTGTTGCTTCAACAATCAGTTCGTAATAGTCTCGTACTTCTCTGTTCAGCTTAACTGCTGTATATATGCTGCCATTTGAAGTGATTCGAAAAAGATTCTTGAAGTTTGCCAGACTGTAATGAACTTGGCCATTGACACCCGCATCCGGGTCCGTAGCCTAAGGAAACAGAAAAAGAGTATCAAGTTTTAATGCATATTGCATGTTTTTTATTATACGCTGTGATTTAGGCGTTTCACTGCTGCCAATCATTACAGAATACATGCTTAGACAAATGTAGTCAGCTAGAATGGACAGATACATTGAAAGTTTCCATTTTTATTAAGGTTTGTTAAATCTAGTGATGTTTTAATCATTGATCTCCGAAGAACTACTTCAATTTCAACAGTTTATGTATCACTTTCTTCAAAATCAACATAATCAAATCTCACGCTCACTCTTCTACACACAGAAGATGCTGGTGAATGCAATAGATAAACCTTTAGATTTTGTCCAGTTGGTATTTGTTCTTCTGAACAGAACTGAGCCTTGGTGTTCAGCATCAGCTAAAGCAATTCTGGTTATTATGTAACTGCCCTGATAAGGACAGACGCAATTCATACTCATTTCTCCTAGAGGCACTAGAGCACAATTCCAATGCTGACCAGTTGTTTTCCTTCCTCTTAATTAAATTAAGGCATGATGAATAGGGTCATGTAAATTTAACAAGGCCATTCTGTGAGAAAGGTATTCTCATTCATCTGACTCTGAAATGCGGCTACACACAACTGAGAAGACACGAGAATTTTATGTTTTGCTATAAGAACGCTTGGGAAATACCTATGAATGTGTAACTCAGGTGAAGGTGTTAATTTTAAGACATTATAAATGCAGCCATTTATCTTCCTAAGAATCGATTAGAAGTTAATTAAAAGTGTTAACGAGAAAAATTCCTTTATGCTTTTTCCCTGCACTACATCAATGCATCCTAACGGTCACAGCTTCATAATGACCGGCCTATGGAGAATCCTTACAGTCAACATATTTCAACGTATGGTTGACCTACTCAGTTTACAATCAAAGCTATTTCCTCCGTGGCAATAACAGATTTGGGGCAGAAGAATCTCACTGATGACATATTGGAAAACTATCCAAAACTTGTCAGGAAAAAAAAAGGTCAACAGACAGGCTGACTTAAAGAAAACTGAAGCACAGGAAATGAAGAATAAATCACAGAGCTCCTGCTTTAGAACCTCCCAGACGCTCCTGGATGCAGCTGGGTCATCTCCAATCTCTCCTTGTTGTGCCTCCAGCCCCACTGCCACTGCCTGCACACAAGAACTTAGTGCACACATACATTTCAAAGTCAGGTTCATGTCTTTGCAGAATTTAAACTTGTTTTGCTAAGAAAAAGCTGTAAGAAAATGCTATTGTTTACCCAGATTAGATTGTTTGTTGAATGTAAGATCTTCATTAATTGCCATATTAGCCCTACAGACCTAAGAAGTGACAGTGTACCCACTACAGACATAAAAGCTTAGACTATTTTCTAAAAGAATGACATCTCAAGGATACATGAAATGAACTTCCACATGGGCTATGCCAACATCTGTAAGCATTTCTTTCATTAGATAAGGCCCACCAGAAGTAATAAAGATCAAAGTAAACACTAAGCATAAAACTGGTTGGATTTCTTTCTCCTCACAGCACAATCTCTTTCTTACCCTAGATTCCAGCACCCCTAACATACCCAATGTTGCTGTCTAAAACTTTTTCTTTCTCAAATAAGAAATGAAATATGTGTACAACACAACTCCCCTCTAAAACTTTCCAGGAGAACAGCTCTCTTCCTCCACCACAGCAGAATGTCAAGGCGAAGAGAACTAAAAATATCTACTCCTTCTTTGTTTTTCTGCTAAGAAAAAAACCCACAAATATTTGCTTTCCCCTAGTCCTAAATCCAAGTCCTCCAACCCCTCACCCCTGCAGCTGTCAAAGGAAAGGAAGTATTGGACCCAGTTCTTCCCCTGGAAGGACAACACCTGGGTAGCAAGCAAGAGTGCAAAGGAGCCTGAAGCACTCTCTGCCACACAAGAGCACTCAGGTTCCCACCCCAAAAATCTATCTAGACATTACGCTCTTTGATCACTTTCAAGCACACACAACACAAACCTGGTAAATCTAGAAAGAAAACAGCACATTTCACTAGTTTTCCCCTGCTCTTCTTCCGAGTGGTTCAAGGCAGACATGCCACACTGGTGTCACACACCTGGAGGTTTGGAATTCCCTTAAGTCACTGTGGCCCCACCAGAAGGGATTTGATTGTGATGGAGCAGCTTCTTTAGGAAAGTCTAAGTTAATTTACTTCCGTGAGCGCACCTATGAGTTACTTAGAAAAAGAAAACAGTGATATCTGTCTCCTCTTGTCAATGCTGTTTACAAGAGATGCAAGACAAGACATTCTCTCTCCTATCTCATTAAGTTCATTGAGAGACAGGAAAAGCACGCTCCTATACAGACTCTCTAATGACTTCTGCTTTTCATTTCCATCTTTCACAGGAACAGCTCACAAAGTACCGCATGGTAAAACAAACCTGCATAAGCCACGTGATAGACAGATAGATAAAAAGGCTTATCTATATGGCAAGTGTGAATTTGTATTACCAACAGCACTTCAGTATTACTAAGACAATCTCACAAATATGAACCAACAGTAACAAACCATCTTCCTGCAAAACAGCTTGAAAATAAAACCCAGAATACAAACTATTCTCCAAAAGCTTAGAAATATGATTCTGGGAGACCTGAGTATCGCTTGAAGGATCATTAACTCTGAAATCTAATGACAAATGTTTAAACGTCAACAATATTAATCGTGTCATTATTATTTTCAAAAGGAGCTTCCTACTAATATCCATAATTATTGCTCAGGACAGGTAACAATGGAATTTAAGCAGGTTAATTGAGGATTTACACTCAAATTGCTGGAGCTGGAAAACACCAAAACAAGGCAGAGTTGTCACTCATAGATGCCTGTATAGTTTAACTCAAGACAACAGATATCCCCTTTGGAACCACTCTTCCAGTTTAATATTTCCTACAGCTCCGCAGAGATAGCCCCATCATCCATCCCCACCCCAGCAAGACCTCTGGCTCCCCAAAAGCCTCTCCAGCATTCCAGCTAATACTGCACCTCCAGGAGGGATGGGAATGGTGCAGGAGGATGCAAAGGATGCTGTCAATGGGAGCTGGCTAATTGTCTGCAGGGAAGATAACAAGATTTTTTCATTATTACGGGTTTAAAAGATTCCCAAGCCCCTCAGTTGTGCCAAATAGGAAATCAAATGTGAGTGGGAGTGCTAAAATGGATGTTATGGATGTTGCATTTTCTTTTTAAAGGAGATGATTACTTGTGCACATAGGACTAAGCTAACATCTCCCAGATGCATTAAGAGGCCACAGCCATTGGAAAAAAATTCTGGCTCCGTATTTACTTAAGCATACCTTCAGAAGGGAAAATCAAGTCATTCTAGAAAGCTCAGCATGTTTCTTCAGAAAGGCTTTGTATGTTTTGTTTATTTTTGCTTGCTTTTACAGTCTTCTGTTTTCCTATTTCATTAAGTGCTCAAAGTAAATGAAAAGACTGGAAAGTATGAAGGGTTTTTCAAGATTTCCGTCAGCTAAAATCCAGATAGCGTCAAAAGTAGCAAATACAGAACCAATTCTGTCCTCCCACTATTTTCTCATGCACTATGCTCTTTCTGCAGGCAATTAGATAAATTAATTGTGCTCCTAAACACACACGGCGCCACTCTGTGCCCATTCAGATAGCTGTAATGTGCTACCAAGTCAAGGTATTACTGAGTTATCATAATTCTTAACTACAGGGGCTTGAAACTGGAAGAGAGCAGATTTAGACTGGAAATTCTTTACTGTGAGGGTGGTGAGACACTGGAACAGATTGCCCAGTGAGGTTGTGGATGCTCCCTCCCTGGAAACATTTAAGGCCAGGCTGGATGGGGCTGTGAGCAACCTGGGCTAGAAGGAGGTGTCCCTGCCTACAGCAGGGGGTTGGAATGAGATGATCTTAAAGGTCCCTTCCAACACAAGCCATTCTATGATTTCATTCTATACTTGGAGCAACTTGTAAAGACATCACATGATACATTTTCTAATACTGCCGTATTTTAACCATTATACAAAATGGGAGAGCCTTTGATAATTATTTCCATAGCCAATGCTAATTTCAGTCCATCTGGATGGTGATAGTGGAAACCAATTAAATGTGACTCTAAATAAAACTGCATAATAAGAACAGTAAAACACTACAAGCTGAACTCAAGCTAAAACTACAGTATAAATTAAATGAAATTCAGAAAGCACATGACTGCAGAAGCACGATTTAATGGACTGGTGAGCCTCCTACAAAACTTAATCATGTTGTAACACTCAAAAATAGAGAAGCTTCCTTTAGGCTGGCACAAAACCGATCCCTGAATTCAGAGGCTTGCTCTGCCTGTTTTTACTTGAAAGATGAGTAGAAATTCTGCTTTTATGAGCAGGATGTAATTTGACAATGATACAGTCAAGCAGTTCAGAGATTCATCAATGAACATACACAGAAACAAAACCAAAAACCAGAAGCTTATAATCCACAGATGAAACATTCCGCTTAAAATCTCCATATTGAAATGGGCTCCTGTAGATTTCTTTAATGGGTTATTCTGGTGTAAAGTTATTTTTGCCATTTCTCACGAGTGCTGGCTCTCTTCATAAGGCCACTTAATTAGAGAACATCAGATCTGAGCTGGATCTTAGCAGCCAGTGTTTGGATATGAAACCATTCATCTTACTATTCAAACTTCTGGTTTTGTTCTGCTGTATTCTCTTGTTCTCAAAGGGACACTTTACAGGGAAATCATTTTGTTATTGTAGAGATTTCAAGGCCACAAAGTTTTAAAATGACAAAAAAGAAGTTAAATACTTGACAAGTATGTTGAGAAAACTCTCCAGCTTGTACTTCTACCAGGCTGACTTCAGAAAAGGAAATACTAATCTAAGACAATTGTTCTAGTTGCCAAAAAGCATCAATAAAGAGAAACTGCAGCCAAGTTAGTCAGCCCAGAATAAACTAATATAATTTGCAAGCTCAGGAAAAACAATTTCTTCTCTCGGGCACAGTTCTGAACTGCCAAATCCGAACAGACAGAATTGGCCATCAAAATACTAAATGGTCATGGACTAGAGACTGAAAACTATTGGCTGAGATGATCTAATATAGCATGAGCTGAACTGAAATATGTGGAAGAGCTTAAAACAGACTGGAATTCAAGACGTTAAGCAGACAAAAATAGGAACTCCTATTGATAGCAAAAATCCTCAGTTCTCAACAATGAGCTGCCATGAGCGCAAAAATGGTTGAAATACTTCTCTGATAACAAATACAAAACCTTCCACTGCATTTAAGCACAACTGTTATCGCTTTGACAACAAAGACACAAACATAACAGCAGAAACAGGAAAAAAGAAAGTCTTTGAAATACACTTAGCTAAAAATGTCTCCCTATTTGCCACATGTAATGGGCATCAAAGAGCCTTTTAAACCTATTCGACCTCTGTCTCAAGATCTTCTAAGTTTAAGAACAGCTGAAAGGCAAAGGGAACATGGCCACAGTCATCTGCTGGGAAGTATCCTACAAGTACTACACAACTCTTTGGGGTGCCAGCAGAAAGAAGCTAATCCTAGCCTTGCACTGCTGGTCTGAGATGGCAAAAAATCCCACAAACTGATGACCACATCTGTCTCCTCTCATGCTGTAGGCTTGGATTTAGGACCATGAACTACATCTTGATCGAAGAGGCTGAAGGAATTTGTTAACAAGGAAAAATCCAGATTGAAGCAACAAAGGCACGTACTTCAGTGAACACTGCCTTCCTCATTTCTTTTCTCCATCGAAGCAGATGCAGCCCTAGTAAATACTGATAATATTCAAGTGTAAAATTGGTGAGATCCTAAGGGCAAAGAACGATACAACTAAGTTAAAATTACAAAGTGAGCACTGATCGTCCAAGTTACAATTTTCTGCACTTCTCATTCCCTTTTGCATATCACCCCTCCATGTTACAAAGAAGTCACTTCCCATGGGCTATCATTCTGAGCAGAGCAAGCAGGAAACTATACTTAGTAAATCAGAAGCAAATCCCAGTGCCTGCACACAACTGTAAGCAGCATTTAGCCAAGCTGCAAGAAAATGATACCGATAAAGGGCCTACCAAAATGTAGTGATCCTGATATTTCTAAGAAGCTACATGGAAGTTAAAGAAATAAGCAACAAAAAGAAAAAGACAATAGGAAAATTTTACAAATAATTTTGCAGTGATAGATGACACCTTAAACGTGTGGACACCGCACAGTCATACCTCTAAATGGTTATACAGATATATTAGATGCACACAGTGATTTACCTAAGAGACTTTGATTCTACTTCTCTCCTTCTGAAAGGATTAATTCCGTACCTCCACAGACTGTTCTCTCTGCCAGTAATTCTCCCTTTTTTTTTCTGGCGCTGTACTTCTCCTTCTTTCCTCTACCTCTATTTTTCCTATAGCTGTCTAAAGGTACAGGAACCCTGAGAATTCAATTTTGAAAGCTGCTACTTCAAATACAGGTGAGGTGTTATCCACAGGGCAGGTTATATGTGTTATATCGCAGTAAGTCATACTCCCTTGTATGAGCTTTCATGTAGAAAACAAGGACAACAGTGATTTAGGCAAAATGAGATTCCTTTCTGGGCTTTCTGTAACAAAATCTGGTAGTTCCTGGTAGCCTCAGGAGCATTCAAAGCAGTTTCCTATATACAGAAACACAGAACAATCTGGATGTAATGTCTCTCCAGAGGTCACTTAGTCCAACACAATAAGCTCTACTGACACCTGTGAAATTTCAACTGAGCTCTGAACTGTGAAACTTGCAGGACTTCCCATCTCATGCATTTAAATTAGAAAGCATGTAAGAATTCACTAATATTTACAGAAAGCTCGGTTAGGAAATTGACACCATAATAATGTTCTGCTACCATTCAAATGGGATAGTTACTTCTGTAAACAACACATTTAAAGCACTTCCCATACCACTGCAGGCAGTAAAATGTCATGGAATCTGTACACTGCCATATAGGTGATCTCTGTTCTCCCATACCTGCCTTACACTTGCCGTTCTGTGGTGGACAAATGCCTCTTGACATACACCAAAGTACTAGTTTACATTTATATAACAAATAGGAAAAATAAATAAATCATTTAAATGTAGAATTAGGGAAATTTATCTAAGGCTTGGTTTTCTACTCGAGTAGTATAGTTCCACAACCAAGAATAACCTTTTTCTTCTTTTTTTCTTAATGCATTTCTCATTTTAAACAGAGTCACAGATGACAGAGGTATTAGGCACATTGCAATAAAACAGTGTCTGTTTTCAGCATTGGAGCCTATTCACAGTGTCTTCATTTCAGGGAAAATCTAAGGCCCGGTGATAGTTGAGCACCTGATTACAGCTGGGTTGTTCACGGCCATGAGATTCTCTAAATGATATTTGCAAACTTTGCAGCTGCTGCTACCCAAATGTATCTCATCCCACTTCCCCACGTCCCGTGCACATAACATAATACTGATAAGCAGTAGGCTACAGAACGCTGATCATTCACATGCTGTCTCTTCAGCACCAGGCTACTTTAGACCGCAACAGACAATAAGATGCTTGAATTCCATTTTCAAGTTTCTGATGTGAAGCTTTTAGTTCTCTGTTGGTCCTTTGTAGAGAACTTCACTTGATAATTCTTCTCCTGACTTGTTCAGGGATCCTGATGATCAGACATGACGGAGCAGCAATATACCTCTGCCTAACCCCATTCAGACAGCACTGTAAAATAAAAGGGATTTGAAATACATCCACTACACTGTCAGCCTTATCCCTTCTCGCTTTTGTTCCTTTGATCTTCAGTGTGCTCCTGAAATCCCCACAAGCAGCGCTCCTGTCCCAGTGCCTTCATGAACTTCAGGTAGCAGACAAAGAGCCATTTGAATGGCAAAGAGCAAGGGCACTTCAGAGGGCCAGCACTGCCTCCCTGCCCCAAACAGGCCCACCTCTCTCCCACATCAAGTCCTTCATTACCCTCATTCTACATCTCCTTGGGAAACTAAATCCTGACTGTTACTGAAGCCCTTCTGGGAATCCCTTTTTAAGTCCAACTTAACTTACCTGCTAAAACCAGAGAGACATACGTGGGAGCATTTGATTTAACTGATTTTCATATCAGAATTACAGAATCTCAGGGATTTGAAGGGACCTCAAGAGATCATCAAGTCCAATCCCCCCTCCCCCCGCCTCTAAAGCGGATACCCTATAACAGGTCGCACAAGTAGGCGTCCAGATGGGTCTTGAATGTCTCCATAAGAGACTCCACCACCTCTCTTGGCAGCTTTTCCAGTGCTCTGTCACCATTACTGCAAAGAAGTTCTTCCGCATGTTAGCACAAACTTGCTATGTTCATGTTTTAAGCCATTAATCCTTGTCCTATCGCTACACACCACCAAGAAGATCCTGGCCTCACCCATTTGCCTCCCACCTCCCTTTACATATTTACAAACATTTATCAAATCCCCTCTCAGTCTTCTTTTCCCCAGGCAGAACAGACCCCTTCCCTCAAACAGGAAAGGCTCCAGGCACTTCATCATCTTTGTGGCCATCTGCTGGACTTCTCCTATGAGATCCCTAGATCCTCTGCCCAATGACCTGTGGGGGGGATTTAAAATCTTAAGGCATGAATATTGTCAAAAACAGACTCCCATTGAACCACAGTAGGTATGGGAGAGGTTTATAATGTACTGTGAAGGACAATGTAACAAAAGTGCTTGTTGTTTAAAGAAGAATCTCCCTAAACAACACGGCTACATCGAAAGGATAATCATCCTTACTTCGATAATCTTGTTGAAGCCAGAAAATAATTCTAAATGCCCAGATCACTCTTTTCTACATTGTCTGCATGAGTAGGAAACATTAGAAACTACATCCAGTACTTCTGAACAAAGAGAAAGCTCTTTCCATCCGGAGACTGAGAATTAGGACTGCTGATAAACATGAGAAAAAAAACAAGATTATAGCCAGTTTCTATCATTCCACATGAAGGAACAAGCTACCAAAAGGTTTCATTAAATATTTTTATTTCAACACAACTTAGAAATTAAACTAATTTATCAGAGAGAGGTTCTGTTGCAATGACACATTTTACTTTATAATTCCATCTAGACTAAAAATAAACTCAATACGATGTTTTAGAAGATTACTATACCTTGAGGGCACCCAGGAAAAAACATGAAGTGGATACTTGGTAGTGTTTTAAAATATCACGTCCATACATTTGAGGATGCAAAATGAAAAACGACTATGTAAAATGAGCAATGAAAAAGAAAATAGCTTTGTGGAAACAGCTCCAAGCACAAGGATCCTGATTTCTGCACAAGCAAGGATTCAAAACAGCCTTTGATGGGACTGATATTTCAGCTCTGTGTAACAAAGGAAAGATAAGAAATCTCTAGTCTTCATTTATGCTAAGAAAAGTTATTTCCCTTTAAAACTACAGCTGAGTTTGGGCAGCTTCAGAGCAGCACCTACCTTGAACGATACTGGATCGAAGAGCAAGCAGAGTGCACACATACACAGAACCTCTTCAGTACTAGTGCAAATGAAATCATACTGAAGGAGCCTACGTGTAACCTGAATTACTTCAAACACTTCAATATGAGTTTTTCCAAAGGTGCCATTACTTTACTTTCTTTCCTGGTTGGCTGGAATGTTTGTGTAATAAACAGTCTAACTGCACTTAACAACTTACCCTTACTTGACCAACAAAAGCATTGGCTTCCTCTTCCTGTACAGACAGGTTTTTAGGTAGAAACATATCAAAAACTGGCCCATTGTCATTTACATCCGTCACCACGATATTAACTGTAGCAGTTGAAGTCTGCAGAGAAAGATAAAATTATGAATGAACTACCATCTAATTTACCATTTCACATATGACGACCTATCAGCAATTTTATTGCTTTGTATTCGACCCATCCAGTATAGAAATACAGGTAAACAGATGACCCATTTATTTCTGCATATTTTTTGATACAGGAAATGTTATTCATTATACTTGGCTTAAAAGAAAGGAAAAAGCCTATCTGATATGTTTTGCCTAATGTGACATTTTAAGAGTTTCAAGATCTTTAATGTAAAAAACCGAATACAAACAGTTGGACAGTGAAATAACTTGCACCTCAGTTTGAGCTTCATGAATTTGAACACTGTGGTAACAAACAAACATGCCTTTGCTTTATACCCTGTGTATGTAACTACAGAAAAGCTGCAGCTAATACTACATGTTACTGTGGCCTGTGACACTGGTTGCAAACAGAAGGAATGAGCAGTCACTGTCATCCATCAAGGAAAAGAGAAGCACTTCTTCACACACTTCTTCACACAGTAAGATGGAAATATTACACCAGGAGATCATTACTATTGCAAGAACAGAGAAACACCGACATAGACAGTGCAGAGATGCTCCATCCTCAAGATCAAGACTTACCAGCACCTGTCCCCTGCCTAGCAGAAGCCATTTTTTTATATATGGTATTGTTTCAGGTAGCTGCTGTCCCTGGAGGAGGCACAACCTATTCCTAAACCCAAATTACTAAGTCTGATTTTAACACTCTTTAAAGGAACCCCGGTAGCTCTTTGGAGCTCACTGACATCTCTCAATTCTATCTGAAACATCTGCTGCTGTACCTCCCTCATGCTGAGCTATGGCTTCACAGGTCCATAATAAAAACAGAATTTCACCTCATTTTTATTACAGGGCATGCTCCTTGGTTTGCCACAGAGCAGCATGTACGTTGGCACTTGCAAAGGACAACTAATGCACTCAAAACCTACTCACTGTCTTAATAGTATGTGGTCATGCTTTCATTGCTGTGTCGCCAGTTCAATCTGATAACTTACTCTCTGCAGGAGTGATCCGGGAACGGGTCAATCTCCTTCACCTTCCAAATCCTCAGCGCTGGCCAGCAGCCCAGCTGCAGGAATTGGAGTCAGCTGTCTTGTACACACAGCTACAATTCTGGCTGTTGTGTTTGCATGGTGCCCTGTGCGCTATGCTGCAGCGTTACCTGTGCCAGCAGGCAGTGCTAGCAGTCCTCAATACCAGCACAGCAAAGCACAAACCCACACAAACATAAGCGGCACAAATAACTGTGCACAACGCAGCTCTTCCAGAAAAAGGGTTGTTCTCTAATTCCCTGGGCAACAGCAAGTGCAGAAAACAGGACTGTTCCACAGTAGGCAACTCCAGTAACTACTTAGTGCATTAGAAGCACCTAAGTGAGGATATTGTGAAATGAATGACCAAAACAGATGCTTTCTGGCTAGCTTCTTATATTGGCTTACGTTCAGTTGTTTGCTAATTGTTTCTGAAACTGCCATTCCCACGTTCAAGGTATGTAAGGAAAATGTACTTTGCAATTCATGCATCACTGTCAACACAAAAGACACTCCGGAATGTTTGCTCTGATGATGCACAACGTGCAGTGAAGGTAAATTAATCTTCCTAAGCTTACTCGATTCCACAGAATAGAGAGTAATAGAAACTCTTATATTTAATAAACTGAGACAAACATGGCATGGGAAATATTGGCTTAAGAAAGTACTTCTCTTTTTTTTTTTTTTTTTTTACAAAAAGTTTCTTTTCCATTGCAGAGAATTTTAACAGCCTGTGTCTGATAATCTGTGGTACGTTCACTTCTGACAACACTGAATCAACCCACAGCAGCTCTGAGAACAGCTGCCAGAAGACGTATTTGCATTTAATAGCTTCTGAAGCAAGTGCTGAAAGCAAAATTACTGTTGTGATTTACCTACAGGTCTCACTTTTGTACTTGAGTGTGTGCTGTGGGGGTGCGTACATACTTATTTCAGATCAACCCAGCAACTTGTTATTAGGAACCCTTACAGGCCCTTTTCCTAAAGGACAGTGCTCTTCTAAACCCAAGTGACTCTCCACTCTGGACACAAGCTATTAATAGAATACCCCTGCAGTATTACTTTGTCTTGAGCCAAAAAAGGGGCACTTTTATTCAAGTAATCTTGAAACCCAATCATGGTAATATTGGAAAATGACAGCTTACTGAAATGTGGCCTAAGTCTAGAAGGGGTCATCTGAATAAGCACTAAAGCAGGCTCAGATTTCACACAGGACAAGAGGATGGAGACAGCAGGGAAGGTTAAACTCTGCTTAGCACAATGTGGATTTTAAGCTCAATTTTAAGATCCTCTTTAATATTTTTGTCGGTGAGCACACACAGCCTCAAGTGATGAAAGTACAACAAGTCTCAAGTTTGCAGGTGACATAAAAGATAAAGGTCTTGCTTGTCTTTGCAATGCAGGCACGCTGGGAAGAGCGCTCCCTGGGTAAGAACAGGAAGAATCACACTTCTGATACCTCTCTGTCCTTAGATAGTTTACTTGACAAGCACAGAAAATGAAGCTCCTAGCCTGACTTCAGCATATGGAGGGTGAGTGGTTGGTTCCTTCAGTTATTCAGCAGGTTATTCTGTGGCGCAGAGTACAATGTACTGAAGAAGAGGGATTCCAGGTCAGTCTTAACACCCCAGAACAGAACAAAATGAAAAATGAAAGAGCTTAGTTTAGCTCTAGAAGAAAAAAAAAAAAGATAGTCTGAAGCATTTCACAAGAAAGAAGAGAAGGAGACAGGAAGAGAGAGATTTCAAATGGTTCCCAACTCTTCTGTTATCCATAGGCTTGGTATTTTTCAAACTGATTACTTTTCTTAATCACCCTTCCTTACCTGCTTGCCAGCACGGCCACAGAGGATAGCTCCACTTATTGAGCCTCAAAGTTAAACATAAACTAAAGAAAAAAGCAGTATCATTGCAAAGGAGTATTATTTGATTGAGATGCGAATTGGGAATATTATAATATTAAATTTTATATTCACCCTAAGCTTCCACACGAACCAAAACGAGGTCTTGTAATAACACCATTTCACATATATCCTACTTTTTTTTGCACTGGTCACAATTAAGTGAACTTCTGAAAGGGGATCAGTGCAGAAAACTGATAAAATAGTGCCAACCTTTCAGGTGAAGCAGCTCTCAGTTGATTACCTGTATTTCTCTGAGATGTGCAGAAAAGCCGTTCTGCCATTAACATCGGAAACTACAATAACTAGAGAATATATATATATATATATATATATATATATATATTTAAATCAACATTTTTATATACCCATTAGATGGCTCTAAAGTTTTGCTTAAGTTCTCTGCAAGCTGACATGCTGGTGTGAAATAGCCTTTATTAAACAACTCAAATAAATTACAGTGTCTTACTCAAAACTGCAGCATGGAGCAATACTGGTAACATCACAATCATCGGTCCAATGTAAAAAAGTCACCAGTAACACCGAAATCACACTGACTAAATAATTATTGCTTTTAAAGTTATGTTTAGGGCTAGCCACAAGCTCTTTGTCTGTTGCTGGAAGAGAAAATAACAAAGCACATACGCTGTGGGTCGTACCCTTTGCAACAGCAGTCAAGGTAACTACTTTGCACACCAGCCAGTGTAGAATGGTGGCAGGGCACTGAATGCATGATTTAGGGATGAGAAGTATGCCACAGAGAGGATAAAAGTAAGCACACTGAGAAAAGGTCATTGGATTTTGTATGGAGCTCAGTCTCCTGTACCGATAGGGAAGCCTGTCATTTCTTGACACCATTCTCAACTGCAAGTGGCTGTCTGAGGTCACCCCCAGTGCCATGTGAACTGTGCTTTATTCTCCACATACCTGCTGTAACTTCTCCCTCATGTTATACTGTTGATTACAGTCTTCATAATGAAAGCAAACAGTACCTCAAATTTCTTACAGTATTGGGTAAAGTTGCTACGTTTTCCAGGGGATCCTAAAAGGGACAGTAGAACAGAAGCCTCTAAAGGAAAAGTGTTGCTCATCTAAACATCACAACATACGTTTAATTGCCACTGAAAGTCTTAGCACAAATGTGGGTTGTTCTCCACAGTAACCCATACAGAGATTTAACTCACAACTGATTCTGCCAATGGATACTCCTCATGCAAGTACAAAGATAATGCAATTACAGAGATACATAAAAGCACCTTGACTCTTCTACGAAATATTTGATGGATGTGGTTTGGAAAGCAGCGTTGAAGTTATTATCAGAAATTCACGCAGGGGAAAAAGTGCTACAGCTTCGTACTGGGCTCTTCCCATTTATTACTGTAGTAAACTGTGCTTACTTCTCTTTCATAATAACTTTAATTCAAACAAGAGACCAGTGGCTGCAATTTATAGCTTTCTTAGGGCCAATAAAATAGGCCCTACATACATAATTCTTCCCTAAGAAATAAACGCATCATTTACATAGTCTCCACAAATATCTTTTATCCTAAGTACAGCAGACCCTGAGAAACGTTGCAGATGATACATCTGAAGATTTCGCTTATGACTTATTTGCATGCTGCCACTTAGATCAAGATTGGAAACTGCTGAGAGCATTCTTTGCCTTGGAGAGGAAGCATTCTCAGCTCTGATGACAAACAAATTTATTAACTTAGACAAACTAAGACAAACACTACCATCTCTAGATTTAACTAGTTTGCAAGCAGTAAGATCTGAGTTACAGTCCAGGGCTTTATCTGATTAAAAAGAAGCTGCAAATAATGCTTCTGTTCTACATAACAGGACCCGTCTATATTATTCAGGAGAACTTCACTTATTACGTCTGATTTAATAGCTACTCTTCATAAAGCAGGAGAAATGGCTGCTCAGATCTGAAGTTACTGGGAGTGATAAGGACCAGTGTAAAATACACATGATGGTATACCAGACATGCTGTGGTGTCTTTGTGCAGTGCTCTGGGAAGAGTGGCAGCCTGAAGAACACAACATCTGTTATGTTGGCTGGTGGGGAAAAAGCTGTGGGAATAATGGGCTACACCTACATTAAATGTTGAAGATTCAGCATCTTAACCTCGAAAAGATAAGGCTGTGGCAGGCATTCCTTAAGATGATAAAACCAAACCTGACAAATTCCAAACAGAGGAGGAACGCAATGCGCTGCGGCCTTCAGCTGCAATTCTCCCAGCTTTTTTAGCATGGGATTTTTATTTAATTGAAAGTGGAGATTTCACTGTTACTGGAACCTGATGCAGAGCTCTATGACACCCTATGATCTTTAGAACCACAGTCAGCACAAACTCTCTGGTGGGAAACTGTCATTAATTTACTTTTTCACTAGGATTATTTAAATCACCCCCTTCCCTGTCAGCATTTCAAATGAAAGCCTTTATGGGGAATATCACTCATGTAAAGGAAACAGACAAGCACTAGAAACACTGAAAGTTTGGGAGCCTCCTAAATCTCACTTTAATTTATGACAGCTGGTGTAAAAAAAGCAAGCTCATAGACAGAGAAAACCTCTTTAGGAGAGTAAGGAAGTCTTGCTAGGCACCTCCTTCGCTTAGCTAAGGTTTTCTGATATGAAGCACCTAAATAGTCAAGAAAACAGTGATTTTTCTTCAGCTACCATTTATACAGTTAACATTAACATCATTGCAAGGGGAGCTCTTTGCAGAAGGAAGCATGGTATCGTTCCGTTTTGTGAATTTAAGAAACACTAATACCTACTGCACAAAAAATTAACCTTACTGAGTCACATTAAGCTAATTCTAAAGTTTTACAGTACAGACTTTTTTTTTTTTTTTTTTTTTTCCCAGTTCCACTTTACTGATTACAGAAAGGTCAGCTAAGCAGAAACCTTTTAAAATACAAACCTCTGCATATATAAAATCTCTTCAGTGAGTATTTACGGTAAGACCTGTGCATCCTTTATTCTTAATGGACAAGGGAACTGGTATGAAGCAGAGACAGATAATATAACAGAAAATTTACTGTAATTAATTAACTCCCTGTATGCAATTCAAGTGGTAAATCCTTGCCTAAATTACCTTGATCTAATGCTACCTGTTGGTGTTCCAGGCAACATAATTAATCCAAATGTCACGGGAGATGGATGCTCTAAATAATTAGTGATCCTCTTCAATGACTGAAATATCAAAGTGCAGCTTTCACAGAACACTCACTGCACTGAAATAAGACTACTTACGTATCCCTCAGTGACTGAATGCCCAGCTGAAATGTTGGACTACTCTGACCAAGGTAGAAAGGTAGAATAGTGCTTGGTGTCTTTGCCTACACTGGAGCGTCCCAAGGCCCTGGCAGCAGACTATTATGATAAGTTGCTCTACCACATCTTTGCTAGCATCTAAGACACAACAATTTTTATTCCGTTTTCATTAACAACAGCCTGTGGCAATGATTTTAAGTACACCACTAGGTGTGGTAACAGTTTTCAATGGTTAGGCTTTCAGTTGGCACTGCTGTGGCAAAGAGACTACCTTGAGCACTGTGCTTCCACACACCGTAGCCAGCAGCATGTTCTTTAAGCTTCCCAGTTCTAAGCCTCACCAATCTGATTTAAGCTCCTGTATGGACCACAGTGCAAAACAATGGGTATTTTTGCCACACCTGAAAGTTCAATACTGTGGCACTTGACTCTTATTAATCAGCGCTGGGTACTCGGAACCACATACACAAAACACAAAGACGACTTCAAATGTCTTCTAAAATGCCAATTCAACAACTTGGAAAGAAAAGATGGACAACAGGTTTCTCTAGTCTTCCAATATAGATTAGTGATCTGCTGGCTAAGATACACTGTGGGAAAACAGGACAAGTAAAGCTGAGTCTTCTGTGACATAGAAGAGAATCTGAGCAATGAATGAATGAGATGCTATGTAGACACACCATATTGCCAGCTCCTGACTGGCTTTGTGAACAGGGCACCCAGCTGCTGTGTTCTGCAGGTCTTGAGTAATCAAAATCAAGCACAGGGGTACAGTGCTGGGTGAATATTTCCATGACTGGTCATTTGTATTCAGAGGTTTAAGTTTTGTTTAAATCATATAGTACACATTAACATAATAGCAGAGCTTCCTGTATTATATAAATGAATCAACACACATGCTCATCTGAGCCAAAAGCAAAGAGCATGGAAAACTTCTTCCTTCTTCACCCAAGAGTCATGCATACATTTTAGTTTTAGCTACTCCATGAAACGTGAAGACATAAATTCTTGCCCTGACTTCCCATCCAAACACAACACAGATCAGTACAACTGTTTAACATTCTTTTCATTCACCTGTCATTCTTCTGCTCATTTACAACTTTGCCCTACTGCTAAGGAAAAAAGAAGCAAAAAAGTATTTTCCTGACTACTCAGCTAATGCATCCTTAATTGTTTGTCAGACCGTAGTGTCAACATCGAGAGGTGGCAGGCTGTGGTATTCCAAGGTCAGAGAAAAACCACCAGCCTGTTAATGCTCTAGGTTATCAATCAGAGCAACAATAACTTAGGAAGCACAGTCCAGCATTTTAAGCAATCCAGAGCATTATAAGGCATGTAAAGCGATGAAATGGTGTCAGCCAGGCCACACGACTAAATGGAAAGTCATCTCGCTTTGTGGAGGCGTAAGTAATTTTGATGGAACGAGCAGTCCCTAAAAGTCAAAAGGTGGTGTGTGAGGACAAGACTGTCACCAAACAACATTTAACAGCTAAATAAACCTTGGGGCTTAGAATATAGAAACCTCAGCAACTTAGTGCTGTAACAACATGGTTAACAGTCTCTTAGAACCTTTATTAATGAGATAGAAAAAGAATCCATGAAAAAACAACAAACAACAACAAAATGATTAGAACACCAAAGCTGTAAGGTATGCAAAGCAAAGGCTTTTTATGTGCAAAACTGCATTCAGACAGACTTCACAGATGGCAACAGGAAGAGTCAGTTTGGAGAATATGGGGGTCAAACAGGAAACTGAAACCAGTCCTTCAATCAACAACTGTTCTCTTGTAGGCATTAACTGAACTTTTCAATACAGAGGATCTCGATGACAAGCTGCAGGTGAATTAGTTGGGAGAGAGTGAGCTCTGTAATCATAGGAACCTTTTTCCTAAGGAGACACCATGTTTTTTTTCTGATTTAAACTAATTAAAAAGAAAACGTCTTCCAAGAAATGTCACTGACATGTAAACAGGCATCAACATCATTAGTGAGAACAGTCTGCCATGTTATCAGTTCACAAATTAACATGAACGCCCCGACATGGGATGACCTAATAGGTAGATAGAAAACAGGCTGAGCTCAGAGCTGGAGAGAATCCAGCAGAGAGCTATAAATACGATGTGGGACTGGAGCACCTCCCTTATGAGGGAAGGCTGAGAGCCCTGAGGCTGTTCAGCCTGGAGAGCAGAAGACTGAGAGGGGATCTTAACAATGCTTATCAATATCTAACTGGTGGGAGCCAAGTGGATGAGGCTACACTGTTCAGTGGTGTCCAGAAACAGGATGAGAGGCAAAGGACACAAACTGAACACGGGAAGTTCCAAATGATGAGCTTTATGCTAGCACTGAACACCTTCTGCTCATGGCATAATGCCTCTTTAGGTAATTGTTAGGAAACCCAAAACCCTGCCCTCTCTGACCTTCAGTAGTCTTTCTATGCATGGAATGGTATTTCAGCAGCGTAACATAGTGCAAAACCAAAACCAATTTTTTTATTTACATCGACATATTTCACAGCTGGAAAGCAAATGAACTCACAGCTATCAAGCTATCGAGACCATTCTTGGTAATAGTTCACGAGTAACAAAAACAAAAACATTAAGATGAAGCACTCAAGAGAGCTGCAGCCAGCTTTTTATTGGAAAAAGAGCAGGCTCTGTTACAGTGACTCTGAATCACCATGGAAAAAGAGAATGGCTCTAAAAAACTTCATAAATAACTTGGAGGAAAAAGAACCTGAGCAACTACTGAGCAGGAAGGCAAATCTCTGCAAATGGAAGCAGCAGAAGTAGGCCTGTCAAAGAAATAACACACAAGATTTGCCTTCTGCAGCAGTCGAGACTGAGTGAACAAGGGTCCAAACACAGGAGATTTATTGATGGCTTCTGAACAAATTGGCAAAGATTTTTCTGTTTCACTGTTAAAGCTGAACACGGGCTTCTGGAACAGCCCAGGTAACAGAGAGGTGCTATTTTGCACCTTTCCTATTAAGAGTAATTTTAAGGTCACATACTTAGAAACTTCTCCACCTACGCTATTATTCCATGGCACGAGTCCATAGGAGAATGGCTGCACTGCATTTATCTCGCATGACCTCGCTACGGTACATTCCCCACACTGACACCGCTGCAGACTTTTAGATACTACAGGTGGACTATTTCAAGTATCTGGCTACACACTGTAACAGCCCATTTATTGATCTTTCAGAGGAAACTCACCCCATCTGGTCTGCCATCCGAGGCTGTAACGATCAGAATATAGCGATCAGTGCTTTCTCTGTCCAAGGGCTTTCCTAAGGCTAGCAGTCCAGAACTAGGAACAAAACAGAAACATGAAACATTATCAAAATGACAGTTTTTACATTTCTAAGAGCACTTTTGTTCCACTACTTTGCATTACACGACTTTTCCTCCTTGAGCAAGTTAATAAGCTTTTAAAGCTTTATTACAACTGAAAGCATACTTTGTATAGGTAAAAGCTAATAAAAATGATGAGCAAATTTCCTTGCTTTCTGCTTCAACATGTGTGTAATTCAGGACTAAAATAGCAACACAGTCATATACAGGATTACAGATAGATAGTACCACAAAAGGGCTCAAATTTGTTAGGAATCTGCAGTGCTATAATAAATGAGAGAGAACCAAAAGCAGTCTATCAATCACAGAGGAGTCCCAGCAGTACTGACAGGATTACAGCACTAAACTTTGGGAATATATATTTCCTAATAATGATGTATTAACACAGGCATGGATGCTGTGGAGAGTAAATCATGATATTGTTACCACTGATGCTCATTTACGAAGAGAAAGTGATGAAAGGCAATTTGGAGGCCATAAACACGAGGAATAAAATAAACAACAAATTGAAGCACTGCTTTAAAAGTGGGGAAAATTCCTGTAAATTTGCATTAAGCAACAGGGACTTCACCTCTAGGATGAACTGATTTCCTCCTGCAGAATTCTGAGAGCTACGTGGAGGTTCTTTAGAGCAAGACAGGGACAGCATTCTATCGCGGACTCATCCGTTCTGACTTAGGAAAGATCAGAAATGCTTTGCTGAGCCAGCAGTCCTGTCCAACCTCAGCTCAGCCTTCCACGCACAACTGATCCTCCCATCATTAGTGCTAAAGCTATGTTTTTTGTTAACTGGTTTTTGGACAATGCATTTTGAAACTCTATGATAGCTCTAATGTCGCTCCTCTGTGAGAACTCAGCTAGGCACATGGCAGCACAGATGCAGCAGAAGTTGAGGTACAGAATGACACGAGATGCCCTGGGTTACAAGCAATACACCAGTGGTCACAACGACACACAGACCCAGGGGCTGCACAGAGTCAGTATGGAGTCACATAAACAACAAGCAAGTGTCTGAAAATGTAAAAACACACCATATATATTAAGGTCAGGTATAAGCCAGATTTCCACAGAGATGGGGGAAAAGATGTGTAGTACAGAGCAAATTATCAAACAAAACAATTATTATCCTAGAGTGAGTAGGAAGAAACCATGAACCTCCTTCCCCTTCAGATGCTGAAGACTCAGCATATAACCTTGTTCCAGAAGGGTAAGCAAAAATCCAGAGAAATGGACAGATACTGAAAGTTTGGTTATACATTTACATATCTTTATGTATATGCATAGGTATAAAATATTCAATGAATATATGTGCATGAAACACTAAACCTAACTCTAGCAATTCTCTTATTTCCAGGTGTTTTTGCAAATCTGCTAGCCATAATATTAAAACCATCACACTTCAGTATTTTGTCAAGAAAGACCATACTAAAAAACAAACAGAATAAGTAACAGTGGAAGAAAAAAACCACCACAACACACTTAAAAGTATTAATTCATAAAAGAACCAAAGGTGAATGGGGAGCGAAATACTGACAACAAATACTTCTTTACTAACATTGACCTACAGCTGTATGCATCTGTGTCAGTTTTTGCAATACTTTTGCACTATCCTACACTTTATCAGTCTTCTCCTTTCTACTGCTTGAGCAGGAGCTGATTTATACAGACTCCGGAGCTTAAATCATGGATTCAGATGCACTTGCATTCATTTAACATTCCGGTTTTCAATCACCACTTTCTCTGCTATGGAACATTACAGGACACTGAATCAGTACAGGTTGTGATAAAGCTGTTTTACCAAAGGAAAAAACCCCCAACCATTACACGTTCGTCTGACTGATTTCAAGATAAAGGAGATATAGTAGATAGATGTACCACTGACAACATTTGCTACCCATGTTGCTAGGTGGGCAGCTATACAGAGAATAACTGAAATGTTTCACAATGCAAGAAAATCATCCAGGTGAGAAAAAAGGAGAGGTGATAGAGTCATGTTCATCATCACTGCTTTGGCCCTGAAGTACCTAAAAATGCATCAATCTTTATATAAAAACATCTAACGTAGCCTTCATACGCCAATGACAAACTGCAAGCTTTAATATTAATCCTGTACTTCAAGCTTCCCTCTAGGCGTTTCAGCATATACAAAGAAAATGTGAGAACAGCTGAAGAAAACTTTGTGCAGATATTTTGCAGGACAAGACACGTAACTATGACAGAAAGGAGAAAACACTTTGAAGAGCACTGCTTTCTGCTAAAAGGCAACAGGAGATCAAAAGATGTGGAACCTGCTGAGTTTGTGCTAAAAGCCTCAAAGCACCATGATGTTCAGACATGCACATAAAGGGATGTGAGGCCAGGGGCTCTGGAGGCTGTGTGGCATTGAGCAGGAGTGCCACTGTCCCTGTATGACATAGTGAGGTCTATGGGTGCCCTCAGGGCCTGGCACCTGCAACACTGCCCACTGATGTGTGCTGTGCCCATAGTCTTCAGAGACCACACAAGTGTTTTCTTAACTGTTTTCTGACTCAGTTCATGGCCATGAATTCACGTACCATCTTTAGCAGCTTGACTTCTGCCTATCTCCACACTGTTTAAATCCAAAGCTGGACAATCTAAGACTCAATCTCTAGACTCCTCTCAACACAGTGGGTTTGGCAGGGCCACCGAAAGATGCCTGGAACTCATGCCAATCTCTTTGGTATGGAGAACTATTGGGATTTTGATGACACAAAGCAAAAAGTGCTGTGCTGAACACAGGCTACTCAGAACAGCTGCCTGCTGAGTAACTGGCCCTTGGAGCACCTCCACTGAGATCAGGTGCACTCTCCAATTCTCGAGTTGCAGAGGTCAAAGAGTATGACTAACCAGGCTTCTATGCTCTGACATCCAATCTAAACCTTCCTTCCTTGAGCTTAAAAACTATTTCCCCTTGACCTATTACTGTCTACCGTTGTAAAAAGTCGATTCCTTACCTTTTTACAATTGCCATTTAAATACCAGAAGGCTGCAAGGAGGTCTCAGAATTACTCAGAATATAAGGAGCCTTACAATCTCTCCTTTATACCATACTAGGAGAGTTTTTACTATTATGCCCACGCTGCGAGCAAGTAAGCCTCAGCTTATGTCTGTCCCACCACCTACCACAGGATGTCAGCTCACCATCCTCCATTCCTCCTGCAAATAAGACAGAAATTCTGGAATATAAATAATAGTTGCTTGTGTAAAATCAAGGAGATGAGGCAGACACAGACATACACGGAGCTTTGTTATGTCCTGAAGTACACTCTCTTCCCCACACTAAAATGGTATTCAATTTAAGGAAAAACAAGGTTATGAAACAATGCTTAGAAGATTTTTCCACCACAAACCAAAATTCTTGAAGGAAGGTGGGAATCTAGAGCAAAAACGTACCTGTCATTAGTCAAGAGCTGACAAGTGTAAAGGGTTTTAATTAATCCCCGGTCACTCTTTTAAATAGAAAATTTCCACCTCAGTAGGCTTTATCTACTAAAGTGTTTAAAATAAATAAATAGTCCCCTGTGAAAAATTCCTGAGTACAGGAGCATTCACAGAGCTCTCATTAGTGTCCAAGGACACTAAAGGAAAAGCTGAATACATCTGATTACAAGCCTTTTGTTTTGCTCTCAGCCCACATACTCGTTTGACTGGAAAGTTACAGGTCTATATCATAAGGCTTTTCCACTTACCTTTGAGAAAGATTAAAAACTTGTTGCGGATCTCCATTCTCAATGAGGTATCTTATAGGGTCACCCTCTCTATCAAAAGCCTTTAGGAAAAAAAAGGAGATAAAATGAAGTCCGTTACAAAGCTTTTCTTTCTTCCCTTCGATTTATTAACTGGAAAATTAACCCCTGAATTTCCACTGAAGTTCTCTACAGGAATTATGCTGATTTCTAAGGCAGTACTGATCATTACACATAAGCTGCTTACGATGAAGCTGTAGCATATCAGAATTATTATCCTGCAGAGGAACAACAGTATCCTAAAGACAAACTTCCAAATCATTACTGCATGTGAGCACACAACTATGCAGCATGAATCTCAAGCTTTAACCAGTGTGGGTGTATCAGTATCCACCCTGCATCTCGACTTCTTTCTTGGAGGGTGAAAATCGGGATAAGGACTTAGAAAAGAACTATTAACAGCATCAAAGCAAGCCTGGTCCATTTACTAGATGGCAAAAGAACATCAAAGTTGAATAAACTACTTGTGAAGATAAGCTTCAGCTAATCTGTTTCCAAAAGTCATCATGAATATTCCATGTAATTGTTGGTTTTTTTCTGTCAGGTCTGCACATACCTTTTCCCCCAAAAGACTATTAGGTGCTTTCCAGAGAAAATACCATTTACTGAACTGAACATCCAGCATTCAAAATACAAAAGTGACAGGAAAAAACAATAAAAATATGGCTATGAGTATTGCAAAGAGGCCGACCAACAAGTTCAGAAAGGGCACATAGGATTTATAGGAGAAATAACAAAGGTAAAGAGAGAAAGTTTTCTCATGTTTCTCATTTTTCAACAGCTGTTTTCTTTTTATCTTGTTTTCTGTAGGCATTTGCTATAGACCACAGTCAAGGACTGTGTACCTTTGGGCAACCCACCAAAATACAGTTCTTAAGGTAAAAAAAATACCGTAAAGATGAAAATACAAAACAGAATCATCAAAACCTCCCAACCTAACTCCCCATCCACAAAGAATAGTAAGCCATGTCCAAGTTACAGGAAATCTGACAAGTGTGGAATAACATCAGAGAGTAAAAGCAGGAAGGATGATACTGAGCAGGTCCAAGGGCTAACACTTTGCATCCCAGCCGCAAACAAGCAGGTAACAAAATGAACCGTGGCAGCAATGGGGTAAAATTCCAAATTAGAATACGGGAAGAACAACACGGCGCATAAGTACATAAACAGAGCTTCCTCAAATCATCTGCTGAAATTACAGCGTGATGAAATTCATCCTAGTGTATAAAAACATGGGCTGAAGCAATCTCAAAGCCATTAGTAGTTTTCTTTGAAAACTCACAGAGGACATAAGTGCTGAAGGGCAAACACGAGCTACATCTTTCACGAAGGAAAGAGACAGGAAATCACACAGCAGACAGGTAGAGCTCAATTCCCAGAAAACAACAAATAATCAAATTATCTGTAAGCACCCAAGATGACAATATGGAGATGGATAATAGCAAGGCTAAATTTCTCAAGAGCAAAAGACATCAGAGCAATCTAATTTTCTTTCATAACGGGACAACAAGTCGCGTAAGCAGGGGAAAAACAAGGAATGTAAAAATGCATCCTCGCCAGAGTAAGGCTTTTTTACACTGCCTTATGTGACACTGTCACAAACAACTGATGAAAACATTATGACCACATGGAAGGTGGGATTAAGATGTAATTAAGCTGATTATAGATTAAAGCTCAGGCAGCATTGGATAGCATTTAATATTGCAAAGGTGTGTATACTTCCAGTACTGATCCATGTTTTTATTAATGCCATCAGCGGCACTGGTTTATGAAATCCATAGACAGCACCATGAGACATGAGGTACCAGTGCATTAGATGGTGTCAGCAGAATTCTGATGACCTTGCTGGGAAGACAGGAAGGGATAGGATTCTGCTTGGTAAAAGCAAGGAAAAAAAGGTGTTAATCAAGAGTATGAAAGCTCACAAAGATTAGATATAGAAAATGTGATCAGAGAGCACCTATGAGGACAGCAGTAGATCCTGAATCACCTAAACCACACTGCTGCTTCTCCCTTTAGTGGTCCTTCCCATTCTTTCCTATCAGGGTATTCTCTTGTCCTTACTTCCAGAAGATCCTCTCTCAACTCACATATAAGAATCTCTCAGAGGTTTATTTGTGGTCTACACTCATTTGTAACAAGATGGGGTCGCTCAGAAAGACACTCAGAAATACAAGACTGAAAATAATAGCAAGTTATTATGTATGTAAGAAAAAGATTTAGAATCTGCAGTTCAGAAAACAGCATCCTACATCTACTGTATCTAGGTGAATTGAATACAGTGACTTCATACACAGCACGTGTCACCTCTTTGTTTGGCACCACACCTAGACCACAATAACAGTCCCACCTCTCTACTGCAGACTCTCAGAAAGATGAGATTTGCATATTTTAATTAACGTCTGGTAAAATGCAAAGCAATAAAGCCTCCCAGGCATGCAATAAACTCAGGTTTATTTACAAATTAATACAGAGAAGATCATTTAATACCACATTACTTAATCTCAACTGCTGTTAATTAAAGCACTGATCACAACCAATGGGGTATGTTATAAAGTAAATAACGCATACGTAAGAAATAACGTTAACCTTCCTTCATCAACATTACTACAGCAGTAAGACCACTAATGAAATTAAAAGTCATCATGAGAATTAACACGTGACACAGGTTTGGAAGCTGGTTCTATTAACCATTTAGAGGCAATATCCCAAGGCATTGTTAAAATTCCACAACAAACAGCGTATGACTAACAGAGAGCCTCACCTGGAAAAGACAGCAGAAGATTTCAAAAGCTTAAATACTAAGTTTATGAATGTTTAAAATGTCCCGGCCAATTTTATGCAGGAAATAAAAAGGAGAAAGACAGAAATATACTCCACACAATAAAAGTCCTTTAATACAGATGAGCATATTAATGCAGAATGAGGAAGCTGAGCTAGCTCTCTAAAGACAGAGCATCTGCTTTCCACGTCTAGGACCATCAGTCTTGCAAGAGAAACTGCATTTGACAAATCCTGAAGAGATAAAGCTACACACAGTTGCCATTTAAAAATTAAGTATTTTCCATAAGCAAAAAGCTCACGACTGAACTCAATTCAGGCATACTGCACTGGTAATAAGATAAATCTACACCACAGTAACAATAACCAAAAGACAGCATTTTCTGTGTAATTTCAAAGCTCTTAAAACTGATGTATTTCGCTCTTTCCCAAACAGGGTAATTGGTCCCTTCTGGCCATCCTGGCCATGTAGCAAAAGAACAGCCACTGCTCTATCACCAACATCCTGGCTGGGCCCTGGCCATCTCCCAGGCTTACTCAGCATTCCTTACACCAAGGTTCATTTGAACACGGGGCCTAGGCAGAACGCTTGGTGGTATGTTAAACATTAATGAAGATGGATTATTCCAACAATGCACTTCACTTTCTAACCACATTCGAATTGCAAAAAATCCTGAAATACTAAAAACTGCAGAAGCTTTCTGCTGCCTCTGAAGACTACTCACATGTTTGGCCATACATTCTAACACCTGCCAAGTAAACATAAGTGTTTCTGCTTATCAGCATGCTCCTGATTCTCCTTTTTCTTTCTTGCTTCCAAAAGCAAGCAGCTCCCCACCAGTGCAAAGAAGGCTCCTGAGCAGCATGGACATCCAATTCTGAACTCACATTAAAGGTATGCCAGCAGCTAATTTTCAGTATTGAGCTAAATGAGTCATTGTCCCTCAGCACAGGCAACATCAGTTTAGCCATCCGTAGTCGTCTTGAACTTCCATCAGTTTTCAGCAGGCCAGTGAAACTTAGGCAATCACCCGCACCAGTGACTCAAAGTTCCTTTATTTCACACCCTTTGCGCCAGATCATTTATTTTCTGTGTATTTACTGAATGCATCAAGTATACAGAGCCAAACACCTCAGCTGATACAGACTGATGCTAATGTCACCAAGTGAAGCAGACTTCAGTAGAGCTACACTGACTTAAAGCAGATACAGGCTACTGCTCCATATGGTTCTGTTTAGCTCAGGTATCTCCAAGTCCTTTGACTGGCTTTGTGTAAGATCCAAATACGGAGAAATGAAGAGAGCGAAAGCCAAGCTCAGGAGAGCATGCTGCGCTGAGTTTATTGCTTTAGACTTGAGACCATAATTGTTTCATAATAACATTAATGCCCTGTTTCCTAAAAACACATTGAAAGAATGGTAATTTATCTGTCTACTTTGCACAGCTGGCTTTCAAGACACAGCAGCACAAAGCACAAAAGCTTGGGGAACAGTAAATAAGCCAGCAGAAATCTGATACATTAATTGTGCAGCTCCACACGGAGAAACAATGTGGGTCTGCAAAACAGGTTAGCGCAGCATTATTTATCGACAATACTGGATTTGTGTGTTTTCACTGCTTCCGCCTGCAGAGCTATTTTGGGAGGGGTAGTTGCTCAGAATAGAGATGTTTGTAAAAGGAGGCATTGAAAGCAGCTTTTTGTCAGCCTGTCGCAACAGCTGTTACATGCACTGAGGGGAGGTAAGCACCTCCTTTGGATGCTTTTCAAAGAATGTCAGGCTAAAGAAGGCTAAGTGCCAAGAATCTTACTGAACTTCAATGGGAATGAAGTGCAGAAGTTCCCAAGTTCTTCTGCTTTGCTGGCAAGCCTATATAGAGATTCTAACACACAAGAAACACGTTTTTGTTTTTTTTTTTCAAGTTTTAAGCCATTCGTGACATTCTTTATCTCATCCCATGCGTAGCCTGTGGTGCCTTTTAGTACATTCAGTACTAAAAGCCAGGAAAAAAAAGGTCTTCCAGAAACATCCAAATCAGTTTCCTATATGGTACGTGTAAAGTGCCTATTTATTACTAATAAACATTCTCTCTAGTAACCGTCAACCTTCCCCACTACACCCAAGGACCGAATTCTGCATGGCACAGTCACAATCAGAAGGAACGTGGTAAAAGTTTACAGGGAAGCTTCTGTACCTGCAGGTTTAACAAAATGGCTCCAGTCCTCATGGCCTCGCTGACTTCCAGGCTGTACATCAGCTGTGGGAAGCGGGGAGGGCTCTGGTTGTTGGGCGGAAGGACCTCAATATAAACAGTAGTAATAGAGCTCCTGCAGTGAGACAAAAGAAGTACAAGTCGAAGTCAATACATCAGCAAACAAAAGGAAACCAATGTCTGCCTTATTCTTTGTGTGTTATGCAAGCCTAACTATCTCCCCTTGCTTCTTTAAAAGCTTCAGGACATATTTTGTCATTCCCCATCAACAGGAAACAGGGTTGTAACATTAATAGAGGAAAAGCCAAATAACGACTTCTAAAAACAAAACTATAAAATGCCGCTCCATTAATCATGTAAAAAGAAACCTTGTAGCCCTTTTGTCCTCTAGAAGGGGACAAATCCTGATGATAACTCCTTTGGCTAAGCACAAGGTCTCCCTGTTAAAACCCTGTCATGCTACAGCTTGCTTCCTTCCTTTGTAAGAGAGGGAACTGAAAGCACTGTTGTAGAGGTAATACTGGGAGAAGGCTGATGTACACAAGCAGGCTGCATCAGTGATGTGGTTTACGTGGATAAATCAGGTGAGTTAGCCATGGTGATACAGGAGGCTTCAATGCCAATGAGGAGACATGACAAACCCAGACTGCACTGAGCCACTAACGCCAGTGTAAAACAAAACACATCCCAGTTTGAAAGCTCTCCTGGGTGCCTTGAGACTTGCTACAGACCTCGCACAACTATGCTGTAGACACTCAACTGCTCTGAAATTAGAAATAAAGCTGGAAATCTCCCATAAATTGAAAGAAGATTTGGCTTAAAGGTACCTTTCTTCTCCCCCATCTTCCAGCTGATGGGTGGGGTGTTCGGCTGGCAGCAGGGACTGAGGTGCTCTAAGGAGACCATGGGGCTGCCCCCCTGCTGCCTCCAGGAGGTTCTGGAAGGTCCAGAATTGGACATCCGGCAACTGGACATGTCAACCCACCACCTGCATCTGAGCAACACACTGCACTGCAATGAGCCTCCAAGGTCTAACAGTGCCATGCCACAATGCCTTCCCAAAATTCTGTCAGTGCCCAGCAACCCTGTTAGCCATGGGCAATCCCAAGCGTCTCTGGAGCTCATGCTGGGTTCACTTGCTTCTACTAACACAGGGGATGAGAAATCTTGCTGCTTTGATCCTATCAGCCAGCTCCTTACTCGATGTAATCACACTCGAAACAAGTATATAACCTGCACTGAAATTCATCAGCCAATGACAAAGCCTCACCATCCATCACATCAGGCAGGATTTAAGAAGCTGAATTTGCTGACTAGAGGCTCAATGGATATAAACAAATCCAGCACATTCAGGGGAAGATGGACACTTATGACTACAGTTGATTACTCAGTTTAGGCTACCTTGTTACAAATGACAATCACTTTCTAGAACTCCCTGCCTTCTTGTCTATGACACTCCATCATATCCCACTAATCCTTCTGAGTCAACATTCCTCACTTACCCTGCTGGAATAAAATAATACCGTCACCAAATGATCAAAACCAGATACAAAACATGAACAGACTAAATACCACTGGAGAACCCAGACTGTGTTTTCTCGAGATAGCTGGTGACTTTGTTTGATATACACAACCAAACCGTTGTTTTTCTTCCACTGCTGAACATCTAATAAAAAATGGCTGTTCTTTATCACTTCCTCCCAACCCTGCTACATTTCAATAATGCCCAAACTGATTCATTGGCTATCAAGCTCTTTAAAAAATGGCTTCTGCTCAGCACAGTAGTAAGCAAATTCTCATCAAATCTTTAGATAAGCTGAAGAAAGTAAAATACTTGCAGTCTGCAAACTAGAAGCAGCATAGTTAACTTATAGTTTAGTTTATTTTCTTCCAGGTGGTTGGTACAACCTACACTGTTATGGAAAAAGAGAAGGGGCAGAGCTGACAACACTGCAAGGACAGTTGAATACCCTGATACAAGAACAGAGCAGAGGAATGGAAAAATGTTCACAAAAATCACAGAAAAACGTTGCAGTAGAGGTTTTACCCTGCTCCAGCTAAATGGTAACGCAAAGAAAACACAGCCAACAAACCACTGAGACTGCATCACCAACTCTGCTCCAGCTCTGCATGCTTTCCACATATCACTATATTACACAACACCTAATGAATATATTCTTATATATGTTGGCCAGCTTCTCCCTGGCGACAGTACCTCTGCATGATCAACTCTAATAGAAAGTGTCCTTTTCTTGTTATAGATAGAAAACTCTAACAGTGCTCCACAGAAAACCTTGTTTTATGCACAGATACACATCAAGAATTGAACGTGCCTTGAGAAAGAGCTAGACATAAAATATTTTAATTCACAAAAGCACTCAGGCTACAGAACTACTGCTCTTAAGCCAGCTTTCAAAGCGAGCCCTGGCTTTGTGCAGAAGCAAAGGGATAGTTTCAACTCAAGTCAGTTCACGTGTGACTATAGTCAACCCAGAACGTTTTGTATTACAATGCAGAGCTGGGAAGAAATACTCGATTATTTTAAGTTACATTAAAATCCTTACCATGCTTATTCATTTCCCAGGGAACAAGCCTTCCTACCCGCACTCACACAATACCTGCCCAGACCTGGCCCACTCCTAGGAGTTTTAGCTATTGGGTACTGCCTCACCAAGGCAATGGCGAGGCACCTAACACAATCTGACGGTTCTGTAGATGAAGTAGCAAGAATTTCTTGCAACCCCAACCGCAACACAATAAGCACTTCACAGCAAAAAAGGAGGAACTGAAATTTAAGTGATGGAAAAGGACAGCTTTAAAGAGCTCCAAATTGCAGCTCACATAAGCTCATCCTGACTCGTTACATAAAATCATAGGAGGCTGCTGAAAGCCCTGTCAACTCAATTCTGGTTTTCCAATCTCAGAGAAAAAAGAAAGCAGGAAGGCAGCATTATCTTTTTGTCCAAATCTACTTTGCTAGACATGATGAATTCTCCACATAGTTTCTCCTTCTGCAGTACCTCACTAGAGCTCCGTGACTTTTTAACCTTCACAGACAGGCTATAAACAGCCTTGGGCTCTGAATACACCTCAGCTCAACAAGGCCAGGTTTGCCCTAAGGCTGCATGCCCCAACTACAGGAACGTTGCCTAGATGTTGAGGTTTGTGGTACAGAAATTGAAAGCTATGAAGAAAGCTGTATGCTGTCATAGAGAGACAAGGAGAAGTGATAATTAAATAAGAGCTTTTCCACTCTTGAATATTATGTCAAGGAAGATGTTAGCAGAGAAGGAAGTACTTCCTTCCAACACACATCACCAGAAATAGCTATTTAAGGACAGAAGAAAAAGAAAAAGGATTTCTGAAGATTAACCTGAGAGCAATCGGTGTCGTACCACAGCAGCCACCACTGCTGGCCGGCCATGCTGCTGGCTTCTGAAGCTCTTCAGAAGTTGCATTACTGACTTGTGTACACCACTTAAATACTGTGTTAGCACAGCACTATGTGCATAATAGCCCACAGTCTTCTTCTCAGCACTGCTAGCAGTCCACTATCAGCTCCCCTAAGAGATGGTTTATCAAGAGAGCAAGTAACAGAGGGAAAGGAGGAGAAAGTTCAATCTCAAAAGTTCAATCTGTCAGGTATCAGCACTACAAACAATCTAACAATCAGAACACATCAGTGGCTGGAAATGCTGTTGCAAAATATCTGCAGAACAGAAAGAGCTGCTTGTTTAAAGATACAAAAGAAGCAGCAGGTCCTGAAGGAAAAAACAACTCTCAAAACTCAACTTTTACATTTACTTCCCTTCTTACTACCTCCCTGCATAAGAGTGAAAAGTCAGAGGGAAATGTGAACACTGGAGACTACAGTTCTCTATCACACTTTGGACAATAAGGTTGATGCAATACATGACACTATACAAAGCATGTGAGCCACTTCTCTGCATTTCCCTCGTGACATGCCAACATTTGTGCACAGCCGATGGATGCAGAATGCAGAATCAAAACAAGCCCATCGGCGAGACTAGACAACTTTCCTTTTTTGAACATGAGAGAGCCCTGTTCTACCCATGGCAAATCAGCAGACTGCTTTTATCTATCAGTGGATGGAGAGCCAAAATAATTCTGCTAAGATATAAGGCCTTGGTGGGGATAATGTTCACCACTGCACACCCTACATGTGGGCAGAATGTCTCCAGCTCAGCAACAACTCTGTTTACGATCCTTTCTGCATCACAGCAAGCTGAATTCTTAACATAAAGCACCTCCTTTCTCACTTTTCTTCCTTATGTGCCTACATTTCAATTTCTCTTAACAAATGTGTGTGCACAACTACAGCACAATGCAGACTTCAAACAAACAAACAAAATCAAACAAAAAACACCATTGCAAGCAAATGAAGTAATGAAATTCTATGCACTACATGTAAAATATAAGTAACTAAAAGTGAACACATTAAACTGACTTCTTACACGAGACTCGTCCAAGAAAAAAGCCTCAGACAGCAAAAAGAACACATTGAATCTCATTCCAATTCAGAATTATAGGTGTACAGGTGCACCACACTTCTTACGCACTGCTAAGCACTGATTAAAAATTAGTTTCATGATAAGATGAATTACCTTCTCTGTGCAGGAGGAGCGCTATCAGATGCTTTGACAGTGAGAGCATAGGATCGCCCCACTGACAATACAACTCCTGGAGCAATGGCGATAAGGCCTGTTCGGTCATTGATGATGAAGTCTCCCTGATCCCCAGCCAAAATTTCATACACTATCTGTCCATTGGGTCCCTCGTCCGCATCTACAGCAGTGAGCTGCAATTCAAAACCAGAATGTCAGCATGCGTGATTCAGTGTTGTATTCTAAGAGTTTGTTTTTGTTCGATCTTTTGTTTTTATTATAAGGTAACTTATTAGGGGTAAAGGAAACTGAAAAGAGAGAAAACTCCAACACCTGTAACAGCATCTCTGATTTCTACAGCACAAGAGGGACTTAGTTCAAATAAAGAATAATTAAAGCGGAAGAACATCAAGGAACAGAGAAAAACTGCTTACCTAACATAGCAAGAAAATTACTTTAAGAAAGGTACTTTAAGAAAACTAATAGAGACCAACTTTACTCTCTGTTAAATGGAATTTGTAACACTTACCCTGAAAAATTAAAAAAATAAAAAATAAAAATAAATAGGGGATACTTATTGTGTGGCAAATCTACCAAGAGGGATGTTTTCAATTACTGAAATTTTCCATCCCACTCTACACTCTTCCAAGTCTAATATCCAGGTCTTTTTTTACAAGTCCTCATCATATGGAACTGGGGAACAGCATTCATTTTACTCCTATACTCACAGCACAGAGAAAACCAAATGGATAGTTGTTCCCATACGGATACAGAGGTAACAGACACAACCATGCACCTCACTGACACACAAGGCTCATTTCATAACATGTCACCACCTATCTGAAGAGCTCTGCTTACGGGGGGCCCAGTTATAAACCCAGGTTAGCATCCACTTCTACGTCGTTGCCTCTATGCTGTCTCTCTACTAGAGTTAAGTCTTTCACACATAGTATTTCTGTGACAGACTTGTGTAAATTTGATCCTCAGCATCAGAAAATTTTAAGGTCTAATGGTTTAGACACAAACTTTAATGATGAATATGAGTTTGTTACCAGTGAAATTAGGAAGTTTTTCTTTCGCCCACGGAAAACGCAACAGTTTTACCCCTCTTTTCTAGCATACCATGCAAAATTAAACAACTACATACTTGTAGCTAGAAAAAAAAATTTCAGTATTCATATCTGTTTGCTTTTTGGTGAAGTACTAACACCTCTCCCCTCCATAACACAAGCAACTGGAGATCCAAGTTTCTTATCAGACTTCTGCACCCATTCATCAGTTATGCCAGTTGGCACCCAGGCTCTTAACTTAGCTTTTTCACCTCTCCTCTTCCTATACCCGTGCTAAAGTACATGATAAGCTAATACAATTTGTTCTATGTACAACATAGCTGGTTACAATGCCTATTTCTTGAACTTTATTTTGTAACTTAAAATTAGAACTTAATTACAAACTTCAGAAAACAAAAGGCAGCATGGTTCTCAGTTAAATTTAGGGTTGAAACGCTGAAATTAACATCCAGCCACACCAGTACTTATAGGCTTTCTAAGGTGACTACCTCCTTCCAATAAGCATCACTTTGCTGACAGACATATTGTTTCCAATGTGGCTTTTAATTCAGAAAGTGGTGGGGATTGACATAGAGTTGTATGAGTAGTACTTGAACCTCAAAGGAGGCCACAGCCACAGCAGGCAACGCCAGTGATGCTCAAGTACCCAGCTGGCCTGTACCAACAGCAGTGGAGTTGAAATGACAGGGACTGACGGCTCAACAGGCTCCCGCTGCTCCCAGCTGCAGCTGGGAATTTCAATGTGGAAAATAACAAGAGGCACCAGCAGGTACGGTAACAGAGCCCTCCTGGGGATGTACAAAGCAGTGAGAGATCTCAGCCTCAGTAATAATTCTCCACAATAAGAACGCAGAAAAAAAACCACCCAAACCAGACAATGCACCCAGCTTCTTTAAAGGTCTCCATTGGCCAGTCCACACTGGTTTTCTCATTGGAAACCATCACGCCAGCAGGCAGACCTCGGTACGGATAGCAAATCCAGGATTTAAGGACAATGCAGGATGACAAAGCATTTGTGACGACCATGAAGCCAATGGTAGCATCAACAGACAACACCTGAGCCTGGGGAAGCCAACAGAGCAGGCTAAATGTCTCTCATACACCCTTTTCCCACCCCTGTGATAATCTCAAATCTGACAGCAGAAAATGCAGAAACTGATTGATTCAAGTTTCTGCTATATTGGAATATACTGTCATCTATTAATCAATACTGCATCATTGTCACCTTCAGCAGGGCATAGTCTTGTGGAGTACTTTTTACAACTTTCAAACCACCTTTGTTCATCATAGTCAAGAACTCAATGAGAAAGCAGGGAAAAGAAGAATTAAACCCAAAGCTTTAATAGTCAAGTTAATAATATCTGTATATAAAACTAACCACCAAAGGTAGAACACAGAAATACTCGGGGATCTAGCTGCTTGGTAGAATTATCTTGATTCTCTATTTAGATGAGCTCAGTGAAATATGTAATTTTGTATGTGAATTCAGAAACTTGCTCAAAAACAAGAACTAAGCCCATAATAGCTTAAAGAGATTAATGGATATGCTGAAAGATAAATGACTTAGGTGTATTAACGAAAGTGGGTTTTACCGTTTTTAATAGGAATGCAAACTATTAGCACTGCTGGGAATGGAGTTACATAATGGAGGAGCAGCCATTTCTAACCTTGCATGGGTTGTATGCAGTACCGATCAACTGAAAAGCATGTTAAGTTCCTTTCTTCCTGAAGTACTTCCATCACACAGAGCACAGAGATCCAAAGTGAAATTTCTCATAAACAGAAGTACTCTAAAGTTTACCCAAGCTGATTTCATTTGAATTTGTCATAGACGCTCCAACAACTCCACTGTCACTGCTGAACCTTAACTAGCAAATCTTCATCCTTGCATGCTGAAACATGCCAGAATTCACTAACATAAGATAAATAGTTGACATATCTCAACAATTATGAAGGAGACCGATTATTCATAGGAATTTAATGAATAAGCATCCGTGTGTTGTTTTTCAAGAACACCTCTCATTTTCTATCTTCTTTTTAAGTTCTGAAAAAGACATCCTATGAAGACTGCACTTTCCTTACGTTCTTTACATTTCACCCATGTATTTTGACATATCAGTACTTGGAAAGTCATCGGCCAGACAGAATCAAGACGGCAGAGCTGCACCCTCTTACACTTTAGAGCTTAAACCCCTCTTCAAACCACGTCTTTGATGTGCACATCTGAATGCATTCATTAACCTTGCAAAAGGAAACATCAAACTAAGTGACACAGTTAAGAGAAGTGCTGTAACAACATTCTTTACTTGCAAAGTAGCAGACACAAAAAGACAAATAAAGGCTTTATGCAAAATACAAGCTCCTAAGCATTTAATCACAGGATTTGGAACAAGGCCAGTTTTTACAGTGATGACATGAAAAAGGAAATTATTTGTCTACACAAGTAAATAAATTAATAAGGTTAATTAAACTCACAAATACCGAATGCTTGAAAAGATAAGTGATTTGAATAATATTTTGGGGCAAAAGAATGAATAAAAATGAAGTTTTACAGCTGCCATAATAGATGATTCTATAAATTCATCTCCAGCTGTCCCAGACTGATACGGTTTCATAGTTAAAATGATTTTAGAAACACGTCTTAAATACACGCGAAAGGAAGTTCAAAACAGGATTTATTTTACTTTCCTAAGAAACTTTCTACATCCAGCAGCATCAGTTCCATTACATTAAAATGTAACTAAGATGAAACTAAAAACGTAACTAAAATGTAATGCTGGGCAAAACTGGTTTAACTCACACTGCACACAGAAGCTGCATCATGTCACCACCCCTCCCCAATACAGTCCTCCAAGTCAGCATTTAAGTGAAGCATACCCAAGGCTGCCAAGTCACATTCCATACACAACTACCTTGTGAAAAGTCATCAAGGAAGAGTACACATGTAATCTGGAGTGATGCACCAGGGAAAAGTGCTGGGCTTGGTCTCTTCCAGCTTAGAATACCCACGGTTCCATGTTTACACTTTGAGTGCACTTACTGAGAAATGCAAACATAATTCAGATATATTCTCTGTTAATAACATTTCCTGCGTAGATAAAAATTAATATGCTAATGGAGCTAAGGCAAAATGTTGCAAATAACCACATAAATAACATGTCAAGTGTGACTCAGAGTCAACTGGTATGAAGGTTTTCTCTAAATCGTTCTGAGGGTTAACAGCAAGGTGAATTTTTAAAGGCTGGGAACTCCAAGCACGAGCCAAGCTGCAAAAATTCAAACACATCTCTAACAAATACATCTATATATGAGGATTGCTCAGGTCACATTTGAGTACATGCTGGGAATGAAAGGACACTGTTTAAAAGACAAAGTGATCCAGCACTGAGAATCCACACTTGAGGCACGAGAGCAGAGCAGTCCCAGAGAAGGCATTTGTTTAATGGCTCTAAATAAAATCTGTCCCCATGTACAACTGGATCTACTGCTACTGTTCAAGACTAATTCTACTGTGAGCAAGAGACAGACAAGAGATTTACTGTCTGAAGCTTTCCCATCTTTTATCTTTCCCTTCCGACCTTTACCACAATCGCCCTTTATGCTGAGCTTTGTGAAGTTAAATTACCCCATTTAACCAACATCTGGGGCACCTGCTCTAAATTAATTTGCATGGATGGTATATGATTATTTCAACTCTCACAAGGTGGTCAGGCACTGCACTAATTCACTGCACACTGTATAATCTGTTTTCAGCCACAGTTATTTAACTGTTCCTATGGGAGCATCCCTGCAAGATCTATAAACACAGAATGTACCTCCACAACAAGGAATCAGGTAGAAATCAAGATACGGATATGTAAGAAATTAACTTCTGTTGTTGGCAGTTTTTTGTTTGTTTGGTTATTTTTGCCTCACATAAGTCTGGGAAAACCTGCATATTCTTTTCAATGGCAGTTCACGAGTTTTTCCTGTAAACAGAAGATACAGAAAATAAATAATAGTCCACTGTAGTTCTCAAAGGCTAAGGAAGTCTTTTTACCCTCAAGCAAATTTGCACAAAGATCTTGGTGAATTACGGTCTTCGCTGTCTTCTGTCCCTTCCCAGCACTATCCTTTTTCTCTTGCTTAATATTTGCTGTACCCTGCATACTGTATACAGAAAGGAGATCTGTCTAACAGAGTGAATTGAAATGACTTACACAAAATATTATTGCTTTATGGCTGCATAATCATCAACATGTAGCTGGCTTAAGCATCTGAATCACTAGGAACACAAAGCACTAACAGAATCATGGAAAATAGGATAGAAAAAGTGTAACAACATAAAAATGCTAGAATTAAGTACTTAAATAGGTTTAATATTAATCAGCCTTGCAAGTGATAATAGTTATTTACCACACATTTAACTGTTTTAAAAGACAGATTTCTCAAGCAGCTATGGTATAATAGGAAGCACAATGAAGTACCTGAAACAGACAGAACACACAGATGTTTAAACTTAACTGAGAAACTATTCACCTCAACCAAGGTCTTGAAAAGCTGCTGCAAGAGTAGAGAAATGAAATACAAACTTCCCAGACCAATTCTGATGCAAACACCCTAATGGTACGGCTGTAGTCAATGCCTGAGGTGTCAGAGGGCACGTACTTCACGCTCTGCTCAATAACATCAGAAGTGGAAACAGGCTCCTATGAAGCCCTCCACTGTGATACACTCCAGCTCTCCACAGGCTGCACCCACCCTGCCAACACGCTCACAGGGAAAACCAATGCAACTCTGTAAGATGTAACATCATTTCCTCTCTCTGTCTCTCTCCTACTAAAGGCAACTGGGAAAGAAAGGAAACTCATTGAAAAAAAAAGTATTTAAAAAACCATCAACAATTTCCCTCATAATGCATTTTTTCCCTTGCTATTTCTGGCTGTTTTCAAGCAGGGCCAAAGGAACGGTGTTGTTTTTAAGAGTGTCCTACATAGCAAATACAGAACTTAATATTCTTCCGCAATCCCAGGAGTAAAATCCAAATGGTTTCCCATAAAATGGAATAACAAGCAAGTACCAGACTGGGTTTCTTTGAACTTATTCATGGTACTCCACTCAGCAAATAAATCTTAATTCTTTCGTAAGCTCACAACAGTAGAATTGAAGAGGCAACCAACAGTAGAGCAATTGTGATGCTACAGTATTAAATTAACTTTTTTATTTGAAAGATTATATGCTTCACATAGGAATCATCCTGAAAATACAGTCTGAGTGGGGAGTTAAGTGCAAGGCAGTGCTTATGTGTAAATGATTATGAGATTATAGAGAGTCACCGAGGTCAGTGTTCTTTTTCTAACCTACTTTCTGAGATTAGAGAAAGTGGTTTTTAAAGACTAATCGCACCTGACCTGAGTAATTTTCCTTTGAGAACTATCATAGCAGATCATCACCTAATAGCTGCAAAACTCCAATGCTTCTTAAACTGAAAATGAGTTAGGGTTACGAGATGTTTGCTCCACATACAGAGAACAAGCCAAGTATATCATTAAAATCAGTGTACAGCACTTCACCATAAGAAGCCCAGTTTCCACTTGAGAAGGTATTTGTAAAACAGAAGCAAACTGAGGAGGTGGCCCATGACCATCTTCCTGGCTTAAGGAAACAAACAGGCATCCTTGGCTAATGCAAATGGCCTTGCAGAGCACTCTTCTCTCTCCCTTCTCTAAAGCCCTGCACAACAAAGGCCCGGACAACTCTGATTTCTTTCTGGACTAGTGCGCTTACTCTTTAGGAAGAACCATCAATCTAAAACATGTTGGACCTTTATTTTTGAACCTTAAATATTAGGAGTTTATGAGATGTTGCGAAGGCAGCTCCTGATGTCAATCCCACACATGGCTCCTGAGCTCTGCCTGCCTTTTGCTCATTCAGGAGAACACCATTTTGATCTCTTTGATTCCATACAGCCACCGTCTCTTGCAGAACTTGAAGCAACTTCTTTTCTAAACTTATTTCCCTCCAAATGCTGCTGACAATGTCCTCAAGGTCTCACTTATCCTTTACGAACTTGTAGCCCAGACTGGTGAAAACATGAAAAAAAAAAGCCCACTACCAAAGACTTAAAAGGCAACAAATACAGCAAGCCCGTGCATCTCAAGTACAACATACACCAAAACAGACAGTGAACTCTCTCTTAATCCAGTTCAACCATTGCTGACCTCAACTATATTAATGAAAATGGTATTACTTAAATCCAACGATTAATTCTTTTAGATTACTCCTACTGCCTTTTCCTTCCCTCGAATGCCAACCTCCACTAACATCACAGAACCACACAATCTTGCTTTCTCTGGCTGGAAATCACTCAAGAAGATGGCTGAGATCTTACAATCTTCACCACCCCCCCAAAAATATGATTTCTGTAAACTTCAGTGCAACTGTATTTCACCTCCTTTATAGATTCCAACATAGCATTCATTACAATGGCTACCCTGGATCTTCTCCTTGTAAAAGCCAACATTCAGTATGCTTAGCACTGCTCAGTCGCTCTACAGACAACCTAAGATTGTCAAGAATCTGTGTTTTGTGGCACGGTAACACTCTTCTTCTACTGAATGGTTTAGTTTCCTTACTTTCCTAACACGTTTCATTTCAGTAGCCTTCCAGCAATTGAAAATATCCTTTAAGTTGGGAGTTTTGAGACAACGCCTATTGCTGTGAGAGATCAGGGCTGATGAGAACTAAGGAAGTACAGGAGAATATTTTTTTTCCCTTTAATAGGGTTTTTTGTAACAGATAAAAAACACTTTGTAAAACTTTGGGTGAATCAGCTGAAACGCTGTGATATGTCTGAGATGTAATTCATTTCAGGAGAATTCTTAATAACTAAGTAATTAATGAGGCAGACAGAAAGGCACAAACTGTTTTCATTGTGTGTTCAGTGTGCATCAACAAGACTGGTAGTGAAGAGTTAACAAAGCAAATGAAAAACATAAACATTACCTTTATAACGCCATCCCCAGGCCCCATGTCTGTGTAAATCTTGACACTGTAAGATATATTGGAGAAGGTTGGGGAATTATCATTTGCATCTATCACCACGATATTGACCGTCACTGGGATACTCTCCTGTACGCCATCAGAAGCTATCATCTTCAGGGGGAAAAAAAAGGCAGGCAAGAAACATAATTTAACAGTGTATTCTGAAGACAATTACAACTACGAGAAAGCACAGTATAACAAGTAAAAATCAGTATTTAGCTTTACATTTGTTATTTTAACATGCAGCAAGTGAACTATGGGAAGCTTCAACTAAGCTTGAGTTAGCAGTGTGGCATAAACAGGGAAAAAGCACCTTGAGAGAACACTGTGTCAGATAAGCAGATGAGATGGGGTAGCTGTAATACAGGGCTGGGATCTGAGCAAAGCAGGATGTGCAGCAAGTCCCCAGGTGTGCTGAACAGCCTGAAGGAACAGGACCTGGTCACAGCACACCATCCTGTTAAACAGTCCATGTCTCAGGCACTGTAACACACAGGATCTGCTGTCCATCTATGTTGCATTTCGAAGACCAACAGGGGGATCTCAAATCCTGCTAGCAAGCTGAACACATGCTTTTTGGAATACAACACCATTGGGTAGTGTCATCACTTTGCCGCTTCTTCTTCATCTCTGCCATTTTATTAATCAGCAGTGGTGTTACAACTTATCATTTTCCAGCCCATGCTCTGGCTGATGTCTGGTATGCCTTCAGAAGGACTGAGCTTACCGAGAAGGTGTAGAGCTGCTGGGCTTCTCTGTCAACAGGCTGCAGCAGGGTGAGGTAGCGGGTGATGCCACTCTGGGTCACAGTGAAAAACGTATTGTAATCATTCAGGAAGAGATGGAGCTGAGGGTCCTTGGTCTTTAAAAAGAAACAAAACCACCACATTATATTATTAATCCTCACATGCCATTGATTTTCCAGTTACTTAATGCATTGCTACGTCTCATCAAAACCAAAATAGCCAGAAAGCAGAATATGGTGATCAATGAATCTATGAAACTGTAAAAAAGTAATATTGGAAGTAACATTTCTGGCAAGAACAACAATGTCAAACCAAAGGTATTGTATTTTGTTGGTCAAGGCTTCCCTAGGCAGCCTGCTGGGGGAACATATTATGCACCGTTCTCCCGTTTTGAAAAGCCCTACAAACTAACTATTCTTCTTTGAAGAAAGGTTGTGGGAGCTGAGCTTCAGCTTGGAGAAAAAGCCCTGAGGAGACCTCAGTCCAACCCAAGCCGTTCTGAGAATCTCTGTTACTGAAATGACAGAAGTGCAAATTGTGACCAGGAGTAAGTATTTATGTTATCATCCTTCATCTCTTTAAAGATAATTTTGAGTAATTAACATGATTAGACTGAAGAGGTTATTCCACATTACAATTACATTTGGAAAAAAAACACAAATGTTATCTCTTATTGCCTTCTGTATTCCAATAAACATGACGATGCCTTTGTATGCTAATTTAATCCTAACTCAATACTTTACTTTCAGATACTCTACAGCTTATTTCTGTTATATGAGGTGAGATTACACGGAAAGAAAGGAAATGCAATTTGGAAAACGCAAAAGGCTATGGGATAAATCCATTTAAAAACTGTATCAAGCTGTCCCATAAAATGGGGAGATGAGGGATCAGAGGGCTACTACCAAGAATAAAACTTAACAGAAAATCCAGTGGCTGCACAAAGCATAACTTGATAAGAAGTTTTACCAGCTGCTTTTCACAGCAATCCTACACAATGTGCCCCATAGAGAGTAAGATGCAACTGTTAGCTAAATTCAGCAAATTATCCCAAAAAGCAGCATTATATTCCTCAATAAATGTTTTCTCAGCTTGAATCCCGAGTGCTTCTAGAAGGTCTTGTCATTCAACACAAATGGAAAAACAAAACAGACTACTGGAAAGTTCAGCACTCCCTACAACCCAGCAGGCAAAGACACACGAGGTAACTCCAGCATGCGCTAAATGTCGTAATAAACAACTATGAGGGCAGACTGGGACAATGGAAGGAGAAAGAAATGTATTTTTAGCAATCCAGAATACTCAAAAGCACCTATTTTTGGAAGGCTGAAATTCTAGTACTTAAATGTAAAGCCACCTCAGCTGCTGAATGCTACTTGAAAGAAATATCAAAGCGTTCCAAATCAATGGTTTCCTACTGCCCAAAGCTTTGCTGTAACTAAGCCAACTCTCAGCAAGATTAAAATGCAGTTTACAGCTAGCAATGCAAATAGTCATCTCTTTTTGTTAATTTATTTTTCATGTAAAATTATGGCAGGTAACTGCCAATAACTGTTCATTTTGTAGGCAGGATAAAGTCAGTCAAAAGTTTAATTACCAAATGCTTTAGCTGGTTGTTCCAGCTCTTGCTTGACTTGTCATTTTGAACACTAATAAACAGTATTTTTTCCCCTAATTTGTCATTGGGAAAAAAAAACAACAATAATGGAGATCCTCTACACTCCAAAAGTCATCTATCCTGTTCCTTAGCTATTTTTGTCTTAAAATTTTTATCCCAGTGCCTACGTTTCATCCATTTGAATGCAATCGATACCTGATTTTACTATTTCTATGCACGCTGGACATACAAAGCAATTTATTTTCTTAATACCTGCAGTGGTTTGCTACTACGTTTTTATCACACCGCATGCTGAAAGAAAGTCAGCGTGACTGTGCACACATCACCTGGCAGATACTGAAGGAACACAACCATGGGAAGCAAATCATTCACGCTGCCTACAAAATTTCTCACGCTTTCGTTTCTTAAACTGTTATTTCAGATGGCCTCATATCAACCACTGATTCCTAACCAAACTACTGGCTGCTGTGAACTGGTTTGTCACTAATGAATTGTTTAGCGCATGACGTTAAGCAGAAAACAATCAGAATCCACAGGACAGAGTAAAGATGTGACCTGTGAGGACTATTTCAAGCACACAGTGCAAACCTAAGATGGTTTACATATTTCAGAACTCTTAGTAGACATTTCTTAAAGGAACAAGAAAGCAAAATTACTTTCTGTAACAGTGAAGATTTCTATAATGATATATAATTATATATTGAATATAAGGCAATTAGAACATAAGCATGGCACAACTCTTCTTTCATGACCACATAATTATTAAAGTTGGAAAAGACCTCCAAGATCACCCAGCCCAACCCAATCACCACTATCTCCCACTAAACCATGCCCCTCAGCACAATATCTAAATGTTTCTTGAACCCCTCCAGGGACAGAGCCTCCACCACCTCCCTTGGGCAGCTCATTCCGGCACCTTTTGGAGAAGAAATCTTTCCTAACACTCAGCCTGAATCTCCCCTGGTGCAACTTCAAGCTGATGATTTCACCCATACAAATGTTCAGGCAAACAGAACCCATGGAGTAGAACAACAAGTAAAAAAATTGAGAGTAAGTGGCAGAGATAAAAGACAAACTGAGAAAATTTTATCCAGGGTACATTAGGAAAGTTTTTGTTTTTCCTATTTAACTATCAAAGTGAGGTCATTAAGCAATTAATTGTACAACTTAGAACCAACTAAGCAAAGAAAGGTCCACCATTTATGTCACCTCTACTTGGAAGGAAATTACGCCAGAAGAGCAACAAGAGAAGCAGAGTAGATGCTGAATAATGCTGTATTTCCTACTTCTTTCAGTCACTGCCAAAACCTCAGCAAAAGAAGGGCTGAGGCACAAACGTGACTATCAGGAGTTCTGTGGTGTATTTTAGATATTTTTCAGGTTGAGGCACTAAAGGCCATGTTCCTTCCTGAATGAAAAGAGGACAGAAAAGTTAACAAAAAAAATCTTCTGTTCTTCACGCAGGTCAGCCACTCCTTGGAGGGGATAGGAAACAAATGTCAGCATCTTTAGAGCTGTCACTAATTAGCACAGCATTGTTTTAACACAAGGTAGATACACAAATGACTAATTCCTCGAGGACTCAAGGCATAAAGAAGGCAGGCAACATTAGATATGCATGCTACGCAAATAAAGAAATCAAATACTATGGTAAAAGTGTTTCTTAGTAAACGAGGAAAGAAGGATTTAGAAAGAGAACCTGCCTTTATCATAGAATCACAGGGTTGGAAGGGACCTACAAGACCATCTAATCTAACCATCCTTCCATCACCGCTGCTACCACAAGCCACTAAACCAGATCTCGGAGCTCCTCATCCAGATGCCTCTTGAACATTGCCAGGGATGGCGACTCCACCACTTCCCTGGGCAGCCATTCTGGTGCCTGACCACTCTCTGAGAGAAGTAAGATACAAGCAACCAAGCAAAAATCGGAGCAAAACTCTTTGGTGTTTAAGATGTCTCAGTATTTTGGCTTGTGGTAGGAATCCATTGTTCTGCATATAATCATGAAAACCCATGACCTACCTTTTAAGTTATGTTTCAAATCTGTCCATTCACCCATTCTTTGTTTGTCTCTTTCGTTTTGGTATGGAGACACCTTCATGTAAAATAATCTTTCCTTTACATTTTCCACGTGTTCTCTAGAAGCATGGATGCTGAGAAAACCTCCTGCCTAGTCTGACTTCGACTTCACAGACAACAAAGAATAAGGCAAGGAAATTATCTGATAGAAGAGGATCTGGAGGGGAAGAGAAGAGCTACCCTAAGTGTTGCATTGGTCCCCTGCTGCAGGACCTGCAGAAGCATCAGATGCTTTATGAATGCGTGCCAGCACACGTTAATGCCTCTGAACACATGTTGGTACACTTTATAAAGATGCCACTGCTTTGTGTTCTAATGAGCAACGCACAAATTACCTTACTCCTCAAGTTTATTCATCAAGACACTGTGTATCTGGTAACAGTAAACACCCTGCCAGTCAAGTAGCAGTAATAAATGTGAATGCTGATTAGTTACTTTTGAATTTGAAATTAAATCCTGTCTTCTAGTGTTATTTTTGTGTGTGTGTGCCTCTATGAGATTCTACAAGACTCAGCACACAAGGCAGTAAGGCAGCTTCTGTACGGCATCTCCTCCCCAGACTTTTAAAAGGAAGTACCAGAAATTAGTTTTCTCCTACCAATGCCACAGTGAGGAAGCAAGTGTCTTAAGAAGCCCTCTGTAAACATCAGTCAGCCCATTCCATTTGTAATTCCTCCTCTCACCTTCAGTTTACTTTGGTTTTAAGGTACTCGTGTAGCTTAATTTAATTTATGCCATTTAAACAGACTACTTAATTATATCAGCCCTTGGCAGCGCCGTTCTAGTTAAAGGTCTGTTTGAAACGTCACATCTGTGAATTAATTTTTGGAAGGTTTATAGCAAGACTGCATTATAATTCCCAGCAGGCTTCCATTTAGAATCTGAGTTGTATTTGCCTAATATATATAGTTAAGATGACCACTTTCTTTGTACACTGATCTGAGGGCAGGGAGTTACTCTAATAAGAAATATAATCTCAACTGATTTGCCAATTAGAAGACTGAATACATTATATTTGGTCAGTGCCACTATTGGAAAATAACTTGCACAAGCACATAGATGACTTATGTCAACTTATCAGAAATCCATGTTTATTAAGTGCATCAATTTACAGTATGGGCTGATGAGACAGAGCAACTCTTTTTGTGGTTGGACTTGATGATCTTCGAGGTCTTTTCCAACCTGGGTAATTCTATGATTCTCTTCCCCTGCCACAAATACAGGGAATTTGAGGGAAATCCATCACAAAGCAGTAACTATGATTCAGGCTGCAAATGTTGAAGCCTTTCCAGGCAATTTCACTGCTATGGAGAAACACAGATGCTTGAATGCTCCCTCTTAAATTTCATTTGAAATTCAAGTTTCATGTGAAATATTTTAATACATTAATGTACTTGCAATGAATCAACACACAAGAGCAGAAACGAGCATCTATTAAGCAATACCTTTTGCAGATTGTCCCAATTGTCCATCACGCAGCGGGAGGCTGCATTAGCACTTTGTGTCACATCATTTCGTAGTCCAGAAAGCCCTGGCAGTTATTCATCATGCAAAACTGAAATCTGAACTTTTCTCAGTAATAAACAAATACGTCAAGCTGGGATACTTTTGGCTGTACTGCATTCTGAGTCATATAAATGAACCAGTTTGTCCTCAACTTATGGACACAAGCAAAAGGTTCTTAACCAGAGCGTGGTGAGCGGTTCTCAAGGGAGTGTGTGGTTCTCAAGTCCAGCTCACAAAAATCCCTCTGTGGAAACAACCAGAACTGTCTCCAAACCAAGGCAAAACCAAGGGTTTTACTACTATTTTCAATATGGTATGGATAAGACAAAACAGTAATTTTTTAGGCAAAACAATGCTAAAAATATCCCCATCATTTTTAATGCACACGCGAATCACAGTCCTAAGAGAAGCTCCCTTATTAGCAGCTCCCAAAGGACTTAGCCATGGACACTAATTCTTATGTTTTTTGTTGTTGTTGCATTCAGAGAAACTGAGCTTCACAAATTACACAAGTACAAACCACACTGTGTCCTATGAAAATAAACATGTACCTCTTACTCGCACCTTACTTATTTCTCCCTGAAGCAACCTCCAAGCTCTTGTTACTTTGGTCAAACAACCCCTGACTTTAACAAAGCAATGCTGAAGAAGAGTACTTCACAGCAGTCATCAGCAAGGCCTGTTGCTGGCTGCCAATGTGTTTGCTCCATAACGTTCACACAGGTCGCTTTAAAACCCACCTGAACTCAATGAAAATAAACTCATCTTTTTTTAAACTTTTAAGCTTTTGATAAAAACATGGAAAAAAAATAACCCAGGAAACACTAGTATGAGAATATTTAAGTCTTTATTTCAGACTAGAAGTTTCTGTATAGAGAGACGTACCTCCTCAACATCGTTGTCCAACACCGTGATTTGTAATGGAGAGGTCAGATTCCGGCTATCTGAGATGGTTGTTCCCACTGGGGAAGATTCAAGGATAAAGCCCTCGTATGTAGATTTTGTAAAGTAAGGCTTCTGATTGTTCTCATCGAGGACTTCAATATGCAAATTGGCAAAGGCAGGAAGAGGATGGCCATTGTCTTGTTCAGCCTAAAAAATAACAGAAGGTTCATCTGTCAAACATGCATGTAATCTTTTCAGTATCAAGAGTTTGGGAAAATCCAGAAAGGAAGAAAGAAAACTGGAAATTGCTGACTCTGCATGACGTAACTTGCACCTACATCAGCAAGAGAGTAAAACCAGAAGATGATGACAGTAGATGTGAACATAGAGTACTGTAGATTCCTGGGTATGACACTTTATCCTCCTCATGCACCCATCTTTGTAAAGGTATTAAGTTGTAATGGTAATTAAAATGGTATTTTAAATGTCAAGCAAGATCACACCTTTTTATTAATACTCACCACCTTCCAACAGCCATGCCTCCCCTCCAAAGTGTTAGTCATTGATAGTTTCACTTGATCAATTCTTATTTTCAAACTTCCTACAGACAAAAGCACTATTTTCTCCTTCCAGCATGCTAATCCACTATGTATGTATGGATGGATTTGCTCTTCTTTTATTAGTAATTACCTACGATCAATTACAGCAAACAAAAGCATGGAAGGCAGGAGACAAGGGATATGTTCTTTAATTTATAAAAGGCAAGCCAATTTTAATTACAGCACTGCTCACAACTCTGCAAAAACACAACAGCAGAGTACTGTCAGTCTCACAGTTGTGTTTCTTTCACTTTTGAATGTTCATCTCATAGAGCTCTGCTTTGTTTACAGAGAAATTATAGTTGAAATAGTACGAATAACAGAGAAAAAACACACTGTTGATGAACATTGCAAATTGAAATGAAAAAAAAAAACAACCAAAAAACAAAGTGTAAATATCAAAATTGTTATTTTGCTCAGTAATTCATAAGAAACTCATTCAGAAGACTCGGTTCTTAGGAAGAACGTATTTTCTTCCTGACAGAGATGAGTAACGACGAGACTGTTAGAGATTTAAAGCAACCCCCAACCTCTCTGCTAGTACGTGGCTATTTTCTTACTCTCAAGGTGAGATCTGGCAAGTGGGTCATGCATAACTAGGCACTACGACCTGAAATTAATGAATCTTTTCTGACAGGGTTATATTTAGCTAATGAAACAAAAAACTTATTGAAGAAATTGCAAGTTCTGCTTGTTAATACACTGGTACATCAAAGTTTGAGTAATCAGGATGCATGAGGTGACATACTGCTCTTCATATGTACTTCAGATGGTCCAAGTAGAGGTGACCACTAACACAGCATCAGAAGAGCCATGTTCTTTCCCAAAAGAACACGCTTCACTGACAAAATGACTCACCGTTCAAACCAACCAAAGGTCGATATTATATGAACAAATGGGCTTGCATTTCTGCAGTGAAGATGCCTTAGATTGCTGATATACCATCATAAGGAGGCATTAATAGAGAAGAAAAAGAACAAACATAGCCTTGTCCATATAAATAACTCTCAAATAAAAAATGTGTAGCTACATTTGTTATATATTATATATTTATTACATATTATGTTTTATACAGAAACACCATCAACTTCACTTATTTGAAGCACTGGACAAAGCAATTCTCTGAAAGAAAGGGGAAATGAAAGCAATGCAATAGACTCCCTGAATCTACTGGAACACAAAAATCATTCCTTCCATCAGACATTCAAACTCTACCTACAAGAACAGTGGTAGCACGGAGGCAACGAAGTGCTACCACAGCTGTTCAGTCCCAGGCTGTGCCCACTTGCTCAGCACCCAAGGACGTTCATAAGAGCGTACGCCAATCCAGATCAGAATTCTTTAAATGAGAACTCTGTTGCACTTTGTGAGCTCTGACTGCCATAATGCTGGGGTCAGCAAATACCCAACATCAGTTACCAGCCCTACCACTCTTAGGACCAATCTGTTCTCTAAAAACAATTTTATCATGTTCTGGGTGAAGAAAAGCTTTGCTACAATTAGAGCCACCAGTCTTTTCCTTCTTTTTACAACGCTTTTCTACCTGCACTTGAGTCCCCAAGTCATTTGATTTTTACTATCACAATCTTCTTGAATTGCCTGAACGATTCAATATTTTTATCCAACAGAACACTCAGACAGCGTGTTTTCCTTATGCTTTTCCAGCCTAAGCCTGTTATATCTGCACCAACCAGGTTAGCTTCTGGATACTGCATCTTCAAAACTGTGATCAAATCATTGCGTTTCTTTTTTCTGCAGGACATGGCATGGGAGATGCATGAATAATTTAAAATAATGTATTTGGACTCATTTTTTGCCACCATATCCAAGAGCAGATTTAAAACTTACTCAGACGATAAACACAACTTCAAACTTTTACCCTCTATCAGATCATTTAAAAGAAAGAAAGCATGCAAAATTCATGGCTTACGTGCAAATAACTGCATATAGTAACACTATGTCTGCTTTTTTTCCTCATTCAGCAGTAATGACACCTGGAGAAAAGTGGGCAGCCCATTTCCTGTTTAACACAAGAACAAGGGAAGAGCCCAGGAACTTCAGATGTTCAAACTTAAACTTGACTCCCAGCTGCAAAGAAGACGGAAACATTATAAAGTATTTAAACCAATATAACTGAAAAAGAGCAGTCAGCACAAGTTCACAGAAGGAAGGTCGGGTCTGAAAAGCTTCATTTTAATTTGTATTTTTAAAGTGCATGACCAAATCAGGAAATAAAGGTGAATCTTGGGACGTAATTTATCTAGATTTAGGGTAAGGACCACATATCACACACTGGATTAACATACAAGGTCAGAAAGTACAGCACGAGGAACGGGCTACTGAAATGGATTAAAAATTGGCTTAAGGACAAGCAGCACCAAATATCTTTAGAACACAGAAGAAATTTGACTTTACTGTCAGTGAAGCTTGTCATGCGGCAGTGAAATGATATTGGCACATAATGTGTCTAGACAGCGCACTTTAAAAATCCCAAAATACGCTTTTTATTTCATGTGTCAAGGATAAGAGACTTCACCGCCAGAATACAACACTTTAAGTGAGCAGTAACACTTCCAGCTGACCACCTTTCCACTAAATAAAACTTTATTCTTCCCTTAATTTAAAGAAAATGCCAGAAAACGGCAACTACAAAATTATAAGTGATGGATGGATGGAATTTGAAACAGCAACCATCGACGAAATCCTGTTTACAGCAGAAAGAACAGCTACTTCTGCTAATGAAACACATTACAGAGTTACCATTTATGGATTTTAATCTTTCTGTTGCTTTGTGTATGATGACATTTAGTTTGTGGTCAAGCTTAACTTACAGTCACTGGTCTTGTCTAATATCTATCTGTGAATTAATGCTCTAAATGCAGGCAAACACACCGTGCTGAGATGCTGCTAAAAGGGTAACTTCACCATGTGGGTGTTAACTTTGGGGAAGGGCTGGCTTCTCAATTATTAATGTCTCAGAAAGGCTTTAAGGAACATTTTCCTACCCCTATGCTATTCACAAAAACCACCACTGCAATCAGCTTTTCATTCCCACAACTCTTTTCACTGTATTACATACAAGACATAAAAAGAGCACCTCAAAGAGAACAGAAATTTCCAGATTGCTTGGACTTGGTACACTTGTGTTACAGCGGTAAGTCACCAGAAGTATCTGAATACTGAGTTCACCTAAGGGATGAACTTTTGAAAAGCCAATTTAAAACACGGTTATTGTACTTAATACCTACAGGAGATGCACAGCAGTTCAGCCAAACTAATGACTCTGTAGATTTCATCGCTGTCAGGGAGCGGACTGACCAACTCTTTAATGAAAAACCATTTCTTCCATTCTTTTTCTAATCTGTCGCTGAGAGTACAAAAACACTCTCATTTGTTCAGCTCGTGATCTATTTTGAGGCAGAGCAATCACCCTGTTTCCCATTATAGCTGATACATCTCTAATGTAGTGTGAGAATGGCAGAAGAAAATATCTTCAGCTGCATTTCAAAAGAGAGACAAAAACAAAGCAGTTCCAGATCAAGGGCAATGCATTTTTGGAAGATCCTACTTGTCACGTGGGCTATATTTTATATTCCACTTTGCACTCAAGAGAAGCTTGAGAGAAAACAGCCAACATCACTGATATTTAGGAAGACTCTTTTTTAAACATACATGATACTTTCTAGACACCTCTTCAACAGCAGATACTACAAAGGGTTTTTGTTTCTGGTCTTTGAAGCTGTCATGTGTTGCAGCCCTTACACGTAGTTCAGACTGCTACATCTTCATAATCACGTGTATAATTTAACTACAGTCACACTGATTAAACAAAACAAAGAGGGCTTTATCCTTCCTGCTGAAATTCCTATTAGCCACCATTGTACAATGTAGGAAAAACAAAGAATAATAAGCACACAACCTCTAAAGTGCAGGAAAATAGATTTTTCATGATAGAACCATAGAACTGCTCAGGTTGAAAAAGACTTTCAAGATCATCAAGTCCAACTGTAACCTAACCATATTATCCTAAAAACCCACTGCCAAATCATGTCCCTGAGCACCACATCCAAGTGGTTTTTAAGCACATTCAGAGACACAGTGGAAGAGAGGGACAACAACAGCTACCTTAAACACTGTAATGACTAAAAGTCAGCAAATATTTGGTGCCAAGAGATCAATATAGGATGAAAAGAATTGGAAGCTGATATTATTACAAAAACTATCAAATGCTGCAACATCAGAAATTCCTGAAGTGACAAAAAAAAAAAAAGCCTTTCAAAACTTAATTCACAAAAGCACTCTGCTTGCAAACTACATCAAATGAACAACTTCCTTCTGTTTCCAACTTGCAACCTGCTCATATCATTCGACAATTCTTGCATTGCAGAAATGAGCTACTTATTCCTCTTCACTCTCAGAATTACATCATATTCCATGTGTTTCTCCTTCTAATTTGAAGCTCCTTTAGTTCTGTCCTATCCTTTTAGTGACAGAGACCACAGCTGTGCACTGTGGCCAAGATACAGACACAGCCTGGACCTACTGAGTCTCCCTTGCTCTGTTCTCTATTTTTCCTAATAATTTCTAGTACCCAATTTGCTTTTTCTTGACAGCCACAGATCACTGAGCTGACCTTCTTTCCCAGTTATCAGTTACAGCACCAATATCTCATTCCCAAGCCAAGCCAGATTCCATCACTTTGTGCAAAAGGATCTTTTCTGCCTTGTTTCACCCTATTTTTAGCTATGCAGAATTTTATCAGTCATTTTATCACCCGTTTATTTCTTCTCACACAAAGACCACAGGAGCATCTTGGCAGGCTGAAGAAAAGAGCAGATGGGAATGTTACCATATCCAACAAAACGGAAATGCCAAGTTCTGCACTTGGGGACGAACACCTCCAGTACTTGTTAGGAGACAGCCAGCCAGAAAGCAGCTTCACAGAGCAGTACCTAGGGGTCCTGCTGGATGAACTGAACAACATGCCATCAGAAAAGCTGTGCTGCGTTAAGAGAAGTGCTGCCAGCAGGGCTGCATGCTGCTCAGCACTGGTGAGGCACCTGGAGGTCACTTCTGTGCAAAAATTGACATATGGATTCTTGCACTTAAGCACAAGAGACTCAAATATTGGGCCAGGTTGCCCTGAGGTTGTAGCATCTCCAGCCTGGCAGGTGCAGAGCCCCGTTCACATTGCAATGGTCAGTCTCCAGAGATGCCTGCCAATCTCCACATTTCTACTGCTGTGTAGTAGCTCAAATTCATAATAAACATTGTTATTTCACCCTTAGAGATTATTCCCCAGGTTCTTAAGGAGGGTTCTAAGCCCAGTGCTGTCCTTGGTGACTTATCCTTTCAAACTGACCACTCCCTTGCCCTCTGCATCTCCTAGTGAGAGAAGCATCCTCTAAGCATCTCTCTCTGCTTTCAACTCTACTCTGACAAAACTAGAGCAAAACACGGCATACATGCACGCCCTGCCTTCAGAGTGCCCACATCCTCTGCTTAGTCTTGAGATCACTGCTTAACGCCCAGCCCTTCTCATACAATGCACTGACCTGCAGCAGCCTCCCCACATATCTAAGATGGAATTTGGTCTGGCTGATAGTGGGGCTCAGTCTCTACATGCATACCCCAAGCAAGAATGACTTCCTTACACAAACCTCCTGTCCCCACCTCCAACTGGGTAGGAAAAAAAAGAAAGCCTTCTAAAACTTGGAAATCACACTCCACTCAGAGATTCAAGCCTGGCAAGCACACAGAGGAAATATAGCTGTTGCGAAGTTCAACATCACTCCTTGCAGAATAGGACCCCAAACCAATTTCCCTGTAGCGTTGGAAATTCTAAGTCTGTTCAGCTCTGACATCTTGCATTGACCTTCTGCTACTGCTGAAACAGCAAGGAAACACAATCTCACTACAGAATTGTTTCTATGGCATTATCTGCAATGGGGTTAATGACAGTCTGACTGAAATGCCATCTGGAGAAAACGGATTTTTGAGGCAGGTATGTATGATCTGGAAAACATTCAGTAGAGATATTCTTCAAGATACTCTGCACAGCTGCCACACAGTGTTGAAAAGTACTTCAGCTACAGACTATGTTTAGAAGGCACCAAAAAAAAACCCCATGTGGCTGTCATAAAGCAATTCCCTTTCATAATGGCCTGTTCCCCAAAAGCTACAAAATCTTCAGTTCCAAGGAAAAGCCTTTTAAAAAGTCAGGCTACAAACGCTACTTGAGGCTGGGAACTTATTCCCCACTTCCCTTTAAAAAACATGGACCATACTATCTTGCAACCAGTCCGCTCTGAAAGCCATACAAGTCCCTAGGAAATAAATGACCTCTCATCACGAAGACATGCATCAAATTAAGACCCCTTACAGGTGTGGCAAATTCCTCTGTAGTGCAGCTTTGCAATTTATTAGTATTTCATGGACTGTGTAAGCAGACCTGGTCTCCAGCCACCCGCTCATTTTGCAAGCCAGACGGTGAAAACTAGAAGAGTAATATGTACAAAAGACAGAGGAGCCCAACTTCTCACATCTCATCAGAGCATGGAGGTGTTCCCATGCTCAGTACTCAGAGAATTATCTGTATCTGTAAGATTCTTCAGATGAATACATGAAATATAAAACTAACACATTCTCGAGACTTCTGATTTAATAAAGAGCCAACATACAAGTAATACTTGGCTCATACTGCATCAGTGTAAAGTTAAATGCAACAATTCTAACATGACTCAATCCCTTTCCAAAAGAGCTTCACAGCCTTCTCCCCTATAACAATGTCCATTGATGACAGCTTCAAAAAAGAAAAATTCAAGAAAGAAAAGCAGGACTCTCTTCCATTTTCTCTTTTTGTCACTAGGAATTTCTCAAAAGTATGTGGAACTAAAAAATGCAGTTAAAATTACCTTAATAACCAAGTCAAACTTCTGGTGCAAATCCCTGTTTATTGGCTTCAGGAGAGTGAGTTCAGCTGTCGTGAGGTTCATATGGAAATACTGTGGATAATCCTCAGGAGTACCTGCCAAAAAACAAGAGCGAGATCTCAGCCAAGATGAAATACACAGCTAAACAATATATTTTACTCGTTAGTCACCACAGGAACAAAATCCAACCTCGTTATTGTAAGAGTACAACATTGCCTAATTTGTACACGTGGTTTCACAGCCCTACAAACAGTATGCCTTCAATCATAGCACCATTTCTTTAGTCGCCAAGGTTCTTGCCAACAGTGATGCCCCAGCAGTTAGTAACAGCAGGACCCCAGATACAACACTCTCAGTCAGAGACAATTCTGCTTTTCAGGTCTCAGGAGACACGTAAACATGCAATCAGCTAAAAGGACATACAGAGCAATGAGCCTGTGCTGCAAATCCTTTTCCACCTGCCACACTCCTGAAATGCACCTTCACTAAACACAACAGAAGGATGTTACCAATAGACCCAAGACAGCCGTGCTACTATTTGAGAACAAATGAGACCTCATCCATGTGTAAGAGGTTCCATTCATTGTCAGCAAATGGTGCCCTGGTGGTTCAGTTTCCAGGATACTCTCCATACCAGTTAAAACAGAAGCAATCAGAGCCCAATTAACTTCTGGACCTTTCGAGATCCAGCAAGAGCTGTGCCAAGGCTGGGGCTGTTCGTGACCCAGCCCCAAACTGCATAGATACCTTCTCACCATACCATGCTGAACCTAAATGGCTGCCAAAGATATGGAAGGATGTAAGAATCAACTGTGACAATTTTAGCCACAAGTGTCTCAAAGGAAGCACAGCAAAAGTTAGCAATGTTGGGGTATTAATTGCCAGAGGTGGATGAAGCCATAAAAATGTCAGATACAGCTCAGCAACAGCCTCTTTGCTACCTGATAGTAAAGCATATTTTTCCTAAAAGACTGAGGTCTGTTCTGTCCTTGCTTGTCTATTGGCAAACTTCATCCACCTACTGTAGTCATGTGCAATGTCCCACTTCATTTGGCTTTAACAGCCAAGCTTTCCCCTCAGCTGGCCTGACTCTTAACTGAGAGGATGTGAGAGCCTAGATCTCAAGAGAGCAGGGTTCCAAAAGCAACACTGTAGTACAGATGCCTCAGTAAGACCCCTAAGCTCATGGGTCATTGTATTTTAAAGCAGTCCTGAAAGCAAGACAAATACTGTCGTACCACACCCCCAGCACAGTCTAACAGGCTATAACATTAAACATAAAGATCACTTCACTGATAAATGATGCTATTATTGTTCACTTTTGAAGTAGAATGATTAGAAACTGCTTTTAGGAAGACTGAAGCTTTCCCTGGAGACAGATTACTGACCACATTCATGTGCGGTAATTTAATTCGCACATCAACATATGATATCCATTTGTTATATGAAGTGTGGGCATACATATCATAGAATCACATATAGGGAGACATCACAGAATCCTACACATGTATCTCATAGAATCTTATATATACACAGGCTCACACATCCCACAGATATTCTGTGAATTCTGTGTATATATCAATACCAATCTGGAGAGTAGTAGCAGGAACAACAACAAATCTAGGATCACAGAATGGCTTGGGTTGGAAGGGACCTTCAAGACCATCAAGCTCCAACCCCCCTGCTACAGGCAGGGCCATTAAACCCTAAAAAGAGGGGAAAAAATTATGCATGAAAAACAAAAATGCAAACATGAGGTTTCCAAGAGATCAAGCGTTAAGAGGTGAACTACTACACTGCAGCTCCAGTTCAGTTCTCTATCTGAAGTACTTCTTTTCATCATGTCCATTAGGCAATACTTTAAACAGAAGACAATGATCCCAGCAGCACCTGGTTGTAACTAGCTCTCTATCTTAGGGTGATCCTTCGAGATTATTAAGACCTGCTTTTCTATTATTTTATTAGTATCAGCTCCTAACTACTTGAACAAATACATTCAGACATCACGATACAACCTCTGAGAGGGCTGCACTCAGGTTAGGATGAAAAGGCATGCAGAAAATAATGGGACTGGACTGTTTCTTCATTTCCTAAGTGCTTTACCCTCAAGTTACTGCTGTCTTCATTGGTGTTATGCTCACCTCAATGTAACAAGACTTCCACAGCATTTACCTCATGAAGAAAGTCTCTTAACTCCTTTTCTGGGGAAGCTGCTGTTCTCCAAACAGGAGAGGTTCACTTGCAACCTCTGCGTTTGTTGCAAGCAGCTCTGATGCATTTATCTGAACACTTTAAAGACCAGTTATCTCAAAAGCATGACAGCCAGAGATCTTTATCAGCAAGTAACGACAAACTTGATAGGCCACATCATGTGGAAGCAAGGTCTCGCTGCAGGGATGCAGGGTTTTGTTAATAGAAAGACTTCTTGACAGCATATCCTTAATATGCTGCGAAAGATGCACAGACTTCATAACTAACACGTAGTGCCTAAAGAACACAGTGAGACTTGACTTGTACAGGAGTACAAGAGGAGAAAGAAAGCAGTGGAAAAGAACCACCAACTTAGAACATAGAAGAATCAAACAGAATTCCATACCAATCTCATATTCAGTAAGTAGCTTAGTTTCTCATTCTGTGCGCACAGCTCAGACCTCTAAGTGTTTAAATATACATATATATATATATATACACCAAGAAAAATACTTAGATCTAAAGCAAGGGAAAATCCATATAGTAAGAAATACCTGCAAGGCCCATTTCTTGTGAAGCTACTTAAAATTTTCTGCAGGAAATTCTACAACATAAATAGCACTACATACTTACAAAGATGAAGGTGGACTTAAAATCTAAAAAGAAATACTTTGGAAGACTATGGCTCAAAAGGGGGGGAAAAAAAAGTAAGAGTGCCATATTCAAACATTGAAAACATCAAAGGTTAGTGGAACACTATTTTTAAAGTTAAATCCTGAAGAACTTAGCAAGTTACCTTTAGAACATCAACCAAGTGGATTAAATGCCACCCTAGAGCATAACTGCCAATAGTTCAACTTAGAAATGAACTGAGAGAAAATTCAAATGTGAAAGTATGTTATGTATTTACTCTGCAAATATGTACAAATTTCCTTACAAAACAAGTATGCTGGAAAAGGAGTAGTTGAAGTAGCCCTTGGACTTCTAGACTTGAATACAGTTACAGCCTGAGGGAAATGAGTTGCTTTAATGGGTATCCAAACGGAACCTAAAGTCTGCTGTGTTGAGGCAGACCTGATACTTCTCTTGCCTTTGTGCTGGGAGTAAAGCACTGGAAAAGCTTCAAGATCAGCCTGTTGGCAGCAGGATGGCCACGCTCCTGCACTAGCTCACAGGCCTTGGGACCTGCGTGCTCACTGCAGTGAAGGTGGAAGTTTGGAAGAAAAGGTCCCAAGTGGCTGCATGATCCAGCTCTGAGATGTACAACTGACTTTGCCAGGGATCTCCTGGCACCTGAAAATCTTGTGCAGGGCTACAGGATTTAGGACTTAAAGAGCCAGCAGGAAAAGGAGGTGGAGTGAGTGGGAATATTCCCACCGTGGATCATCCCCAGAGTCTAGGAACCAAAGAACATTGCCAGCTTGAAGCAACAGGAACCCTGGGATTAGTGCTGAGAAGAAAAACACATGGGCAGCTCTCCGGGAGCAGCTCATTTTAGAAGAAAAAAGACCAACATATCAAAACTACCTAGAAACGTGTTGCTATTCATAGTCATGCTGAACTCCAACGTTAACAGTTTCCTATAACCTTAAGCAGTGGCCAGCTCTATCTTGGTATGGCAGCCATGCTTTTGTTCTCTCTTAAGATCTGGAAATGCCAAACACACCGAATCATCAAACTTAGTTTTCACCCTTTCACAACAGAAAGAGTACGTAAAAACCTATTTTTTTTTTCTGACTGACAAGGAAAAACTTTGCAAAGTCCTTATTAAAACACATACTTCGATAGCAAGAAATCCACGTAGCTGCAGTTTAATGCAGCAAATGAAAAAAAATGCTTTTATACAAACCAAACTGTTTCCCAATTCCCATGCTAGTTGCATGGTACCAAAACTATTATGTTCTCTGCTGTGCAAAGAATGGGGCAGGTGGAGGACTGGAACTGCAAACAACTGCCTTAGGCCTTTCTATTATCAAATCATACAAGCTAAACAACTGGAAACAAATTCTGAACAGAAGAAAATAACAGAAGTAAACAGTAGAATGCCAAACATCCTCCAGTGAAGTATCTATCTCTGAACTCTTTCTAGTCTGCTGCTGCCACACAGGCAGCAAAACTCATGTTGGATGCAGTAAGATCCTTTAAGCTGCTCTGTGTCAAAAGACTTATGGGAGCATCCTGCTCTAGCCGCTTTTCTCTAGCATCTCTTACTGCACCTCTGCATGAAAAAATGCACTGAAGAATAGCTGTGAGCATAAGCAAGTCTTTCTCCTTTTGCTTGCTGCATTGCTCCGTCGGCTAAAACAATTACAAACCTAATTTGAATAAATAATAATAACTAATGTAGCCATTGCAAATAAGCTGCTAAATAATAGCAATTAAACATAAATAGGTAAAGCAATGATTTCAAACATCCCACTAACCACAAAATGAACTTTTATTAGGCTTCCACACTCCCAGTCAATCTTTCTCTGGTCACAATAAAGCGATTGAGTGATAGCAAGAGTAGCAGACACCAACCAACTAGGATGGAATAGAGGATGCCCGGTCGATCAGAAGGAGGCTGGATGTTTCGGTCTTGATCTATGGCTTGTATGGGTGGAGTGACACTGATGGGGTTCACTTGTGCCTGAAATGAAAAATCAGACAGATTTCAAACAAATTAGGAAGCCAGTAGGCAGGTCTTTAGCTTTAGTACAAAAACATCCCACTGAAATTGGTATCCGCTGAAACCGTAGGAGGAAAAAGTAGTCGTATTTAAGAGAATACTTACAGCACAGGTCCTAGTAAAATAAAAATTAAGTAGAGAGCGATCTTCTGTCTTGATACATTTTGTATCACAAAGACTTTCAGAGAAAGGCTTTAAGTCATAAAAGTCCAAGCAAATGCTTAACTATCCTTCTACAGACAGTCTCTCGAATCAGATATTTCAGACATTATCACAGCAGTGAAATACAGCAAACTCACATTGCAATAACTGCCAACATTACAAATAAGTGGAATAGTTTCACATGCTGGAATGGAAACAGAAAGCAAGAAAACCAGACTTTGCTACCTTATTCATAGGTTCCATCTTTTGATCTACCAAATTCAGCATCACTGCACAGCTCTGGGCACAAGGCATCTGCCTACCAGCACTGAGCTCAGACCTCCTCTCTTCTACCTCTCCACATATGTCAGGGACATCCAACCTGCATCCTGAATGTGGCCCAGCCCACCTGCAGCCCACACCCTTCCCCGAGCTGTCATGGCAGTGACTTTAACACTCTGAGTGGCCCAGGGTGGCCCTGAGTGCCCACCCATTGCTCAGCAACAAGCCAAACACTGGTGTGCTGTCTAGGTTGAAACCACGGCACGAAGATGGAACACTGCAATGCCAACTCAAGTTAGGGCAAATCAAATCCATATCACATCAGCTGATTCCCTCTGAACTCTGGGATGCACCTCATCTGGACCCATAGACTCATAGATGTTCATTTTCCTCAGATAGTCATGAACATGATCTTCACTTACAGCAGGAGGAACGTTGCTTCCCCAACCCCCTCCTATGAACCAAATATTCGAGGGCTGTGTGGCTAACAATTGTCAGAGAAGACTGAGGTAAAAAAAAAAAAGTTGAGTTGGCTTGGACAGGTACACTCTTTTCTGGATAAAGAACTGGCTAGATAGCCTGGAGTGTGGTGGTGAATGGAGTTGAATCCAGCTGGCAACTTGTCACAAGAGGTGTTTCCCAGGGACCAACACTGGAGCCTGTTCTGCTTAATATCATCATCAATGACTTGGATGAGGGGATTGAGTGCAACCACAGCAAGGACCAATGGTATCCTGGTTTTATCAGACACAGTGAAGACAGCAGAATCATGAAGATGGTTGTCTCCCTGCACTAAGCTCTAGTGAGGCTGTGCCTTGAGTGCTGTGTTCATTTGTGGGTCCCTCACTACAAGACAAACATTGAGGCCCAGGAACATGTCCAGAGAAGGGCATCTTTGAGGTCCACTGATTCAGACTGACACATTAGTTTCACAACAACAAGGTCAAATATCCCACTAGCTCTATGTTTTTGCTGCTCATTTTTTAACATTTTAATAAAAATATTAGAAGTTTGAATAAGTTGTGTTACTTACATACATTAACTATCTGATATATTTTATGAGGGTTGATACAAAAGTAGTGCCTCCTGTTTTACAGTGTTGGCCCACAATGTAAGAGGCGGATGCTGGAGGTATGGCAGTAGAGGCTGTACCTTCCCACCAACATCCCATTGCATTTGTTGCCACGTGACAGTCTGACATGGGAGTGGGTATGAAACAAAGGTGCACCACTGATTTCCTCCATGCAGAGATAGTAGCACCCATTGACATTCATCAATGCTTGCTGCAAGCTGGGCTGTGGGTAGGGCACTTCAGCAGTGGTGACAGTGACCATGGGTCACCACAGCATGCAGGCTGTTCTACATCGTTGATGAAAATGCACAGCTAATGGTGGTGAATTTGTTTCAAAAAAGCCAATGTTCTATAACTGAGAATTTGCTCTATCATACAGAATTACTGCGCTGTCAGTATCCATCACAGATTCCATGAAAATAAATGGGAGGCATTACTTTTGGAATGACCTAAATATCTGCGACCCAAAACTAATCCTTGTCACTCACTGAGGCCTAGGTAAGCTAGAAGATTGGACACCCATTACTTATGGCTTTTCCCACAGTTCTCAGCTTCAAAAGAGGTCTTTTGTTTCCACTTTTGACTCTTTAAAAAATTAACTCTTAAAAGTGTAATGAGAAAGACTGGCTCAAAATAGGCATAAAGACAGAGAGAAGATGATCTATTTGTCATGTGTTTGAATTTTTAACATGGTTTAGAACTGCACAGAAGTTACATGCTGAGAGACAAGATTATGCAGAATTGTTGAAGGCATAAAAGTTATTTTGAACATACAAATCAGCTGAAGCAGCCACAGAAAAATGGAGATTATAGACACACCTGCAACAAATCCTATTTCATTCTCTAAGACAAGCTGTGTGTTAAAGCCACAATTACAGTATTGCAGGTCACGCAGAAGTGTTTGGCTGGAGAGGCAGTGAGCTGTCTAACCCTGCCAAAAATGAGCCGTCAGCTGCACCTGACCACTGAAACTAGGCTGCAGCAATATAGCAATGCTGAGTGGAACTGTAACTCAGACAGCAAGGACATGGGCTTTGCTTTACTTTCCAATTCAAGGAGAAGCCCAAGATTAGCAATTATAAAAAAACACGTTTCAAATATAGCAGATTTTACTTGAACACTGGGCAATTTATCCCATGCTGCCGCCATGACACTAACTATTCCAAACCAAAGCAAATGATAGAATAGAAACGAGACATATAAGAAAACAAAGGATGAAAGATGAAATCCACCACCTGTTTCTACCATGCAACATGTAATTTGGTTTTCCAAGTACTGCACACTCTCTGAATGGGACGCTCAAGAAGCAGAAGATATGATGCAACAAGACCAATCACAATCACTTCAAATGTTTGGGGATAATTTGAAGGGGTTTTGAATTAAGTAGATTGATGCCTCTCTTGAAGCGGAGCTAAGGGTATTTTCATATTATTTTAATAATCAGTGGATAACGCAAGCGCCTTTTTCACTTAAACTTGAATTAGAACCAAGAAAACAAAACTGCACTGATGACGCCATAATTAAGAATGTTAATGAATTTGTAAAAGCACTTAAAAGATCCTTCCAGAAGTTATACATAAACTTGTTGATAATTACTTGAAAAATTTGTAGCCAAAACATGCTCTGCTCAGCAGACTAAAGTTATTACCTATGGTATTTCCTACTTGTGCGAGCACTTCAAAACTGAAAGGGCTGCGACAGCCATCAGTGCAAGCCAGATCCCATCACCCTTCAAAAAGACATGCAATGAAAACATCACTGTCATACTCTGCCTCAAAAGAGAGCTCCACGGTGGAAACTAATTAAAAAGAAAACAGCCTGCTTGAGGAAGTAAAACCTGAAGGTCTTTTCCAATCTGAGCAATTCAATATGTAAGAGGCAAAATCACTTAAACTGTGTTCCTATACCCTCACTCAGTCACCTCCTAGAACACAGTGACTTCATGCACTACTATACAGCAGCTTTGAAGTGACCTAAACCCCCTCAGATCAATGGCTCACTTCTAGTTGTACCTAACACTGTTCTCCCACTACCTTCTGTTCCTAAATAATTACATGCTGGAGTCATGAAATACCAGACCCTAATTGTAAGACCGCACCACAGTTGAGGATACCAGCTAGCAACCCACGCTATGTTGCATGTAATGCCATGCTGACTTAAGACTGCCGGCTCTGTTCAAAGCAATGTTTCTATCACGTGCTAAGAAACCTATGAAACCAAAAAACAGCTAACTGTAACAAATTTGGACGTTGCAGGCTTTAAACAAGCAGATTATTAATTAACTCTTTATATGATTGACTTTACCAACACTCTGCAAGGGTGAGGACCACAACCCAGTCTCAATCTGGGCATCACAGACACACCAGCTCCCATCAGAAACTACTCCCTGTGCATTTTGCCTGACAACAGAACACACGTTCAATTGAGAAAAGAACATACCTACTATATTCAAATCTTGCACGTCATAATATTCATGAATATCAGGGGGGAAGCTAAAAAGACTTTAGAATAACATATAACAGTGAATAAGTATTTGGATGAGTATCAGTTCAAATGACAGCACTGCTACAGGGATTGCTTCTGGCTCTGGAAGACTGATGGCATAGATTATGACACTCAGTTGTGACAGACGAATAAAAGTCACCTTTTTCCATGCATTTCCAAACAAGCACTGTGCTAGCTTTGTGTCAAGTGGTTTGCACTGACACCCGCAACAAGCACCAGTGTTTTCAATGACGTCTAGCACCAAGCGTAGGTCAACAGCAAACCTTGAGGCTGGGGATGTGTGTACTTGAGAATGCTCTCTCCTTCCCCAGGCTGTGGGATGAATTGAGACAATCCTCTGTATTTTTAGCCAAGGAAACCAGGAACTGAATTCTGCACCAACCATGTGGCTCACAGATCTTCAGGAGAAGTGATAACAGGGCACCCTGCCTTTCTGCTGTTGGACAAAATGTTCAGAAGGAACTGGGTGAGCTGGTACATACAGGCTATTACCTTTGTTTGACAGTTTATAGGCTCTACTGCTTGGACAAAGCTAGGGAAGACAGACAAAATGCTCTGCAATGCCTGAACTGTATGCATGAAGATATGTAGCACTTTTTTTCCTCACATGTATATCATGTAATTCTAGGAAGCACAAGATTTCATAGTGGTGAGTTTCACTGACAGCTTGAAATACTCCAAAATAAAACAATATATCACATTTAGCCACAACTTACTTTCTTTTTTCTTATTTTTTCTTTTTTTCCCCCTGGAGTTTCTCTCCCCGTATAAAGTGATAGAGATGCCTGTGTTTTATCAGAACAGGTCATCAGTATCAGCACAACCAGCAAGCACAGGACAAGTCATGCTGACACTCTAAGCCCTGGCTGGTCCTGTGCCATAGGACAGATAAGAGTGAGAAGCTTTTTGCCAGACAGAAAATATTAGTAAAGCAACATGCATCACCCTGTGCTGAAACCCATGACTCCTTCAAAGCGACCCCTACAGCAGTAAACCAGCAAAGCTGCAGATGAGTTGATGAATTATCAGTTACCCCGGTTCTCCATATGCTTTGCTGAAGAACACGTGAGAGTGGAGAAGAAGGTGTGAACAAGAAATTAGCAAAGCGATACCCATGCTGTGCAGAAGTGCATACAGTACTGCCGACATGCAGTACTAAAACAGCAGGAAGAATCACAAAACCATTCCAGCATCATTCTTTGCCAATGCTTTGGATGCTCTGCCAGTACAAGGAGGGCTGTGACAGCTAACCCACGTAAATCTGATGGCAAGTACTCTTGTGTCATTAAAAGAAAGTACTTTGTGGGGCTATCCAACCACAAGTGATGTAAATTAATGTATAGATAATTAATATATATAAGACCGGAAAAGCATATTCAGCTGAAACACTACCAAAAATGCTTCATTAGTCAGATTGATTACATCGCATCAAAGCCTGTACTTGCAGGGTCTCAACTTGCCCCATTTTCTTGCCTCCCTAAGGTCAGACACAAGACAAACATAACAACACAGGGTGAATGGGCTTTCCAGATCCCCCTCTGACACAGATCAGAACACCAAACTTTCAGACTATCTGTGGGAAATGTCACTTAACTAGTAAAGACTTCCCATTTTAAGAGTTACACTGCAATAACGGCATTTATCTTAAGTACTAAGAATCAACCCATAAAAATACAGTAGTAATTCAGTTACTGTACCAGATGCAAAACGTTTTGCTATGGAAAACTGTTCCCCAAGAAAGGAGGCAGCCAGGTGAGGAAAATCACTCCTCTAAAACCCAAGCTTCTCCCCTAGAGACGTGCAGCCCGCTCCCCAAGCTGCTTCTTGCCTTAAACTCCTTAAACTGCAAGGCTCCTGCTCTTCTCAAATAGCACTTGTTACCACACAGAGTTGCAGAGTCCCAGTGAAAGGGCACTGTGCAACACAAGCAGAATGGGTACTGTGTTAATCCAGTCTCCCCTGGGGAATCTTTGTAGTATATGAGTATTATGAAATCTTCTTTACAACTGTCCACTTCAAATACCTGTATAAGCAGCCAGCAACAACACTGAAGGTCAGCCTGCAGATTTAGTAGTTTGAAATAAAGTGTTCTGTTTACTTTTAATAAGTTTATCTTCATTCCTAGAAGCCATGGGCTAAAATCAGTAGCAGGTAAGTTACGCAGCTCACACGGCTCAACTCATCTCTCATGTCTTCTCTTGGAGGTACAAAAGGTGCCTCACCAACTGATAGGAAGAAGCAAGATATGAGATAAGCCATTAACAGCACACTGCTTTCTCTATTAAGCACTAAACAACTGACAAGTAGCTTCTAGCAGCTTTCTTGACTGTTCACATGACAAATAGTAGTTCTTGGTTTGCTGTTGTGTCCAGCGTTTATGCAGATGACTAAAATGAAAAGTGTAAAATGCCAATATCCAAACAGATCAAGTTCTTGAAGTGCACTATCAAAAAACCACAGTTCTTTTCATTGATTGTTAAAAAAAGCAGCAAAAACAAGCCATCTTAAAGAGGGAAAAATATATTGAAGTAACAGTAAGATAACATAATAAATCAGAACAAAGAGGAAAATAGAGCCTATTTTTATCAATGAGGTCTTCCAGAACAGCAGGCCCAAAAACGAATTGCATCAGGATCTGATCACAGCTCTTACTAAATTGCTTTTTCTGTGTCTGACACTCTTTATAAGAAATGTCTCCAACAGAGAACCTGTGCTGGAGACTAAACGAAATGCATTATGCAATGGGCCTCATGCCTCAGTGTGCACAGATAATCTCCCGTGCAATTGAGGCAGAAGAGGGAATTGAATTTGGAGGCTGTGCTCGTTACAATGTGATGACTGCGGTTACAGAACAATAAACGTTTCCTTCTGACATCCCATTTTTTTCCCCCCCCCATACAAACCACAAAGACTGTTTTGTTGGCCATTATTTCTGCTCAGGATTCAGAACAAGAGCCGCAGGAAAGCAAGTTATAAAACGCAAACCAAACCTACAAAGACTCACCAAAAACAGAAGATACAGATCAGCACTACACTAACATAATGACTTAGAGTTTCTTAGATTTATTACAATCAGGAAGTCCACGAAACATAAACCCTATTTTGTTTTCTCTTAAGCACATCCATCTCAGACAGAGAAAAAAATAAACTCTGTGCCAACAGTTGCTACTTTCAGCTGAGTTTGCACACTCTTAAACTTACTTCCTGCTGCTAAGGATGAAGAAGCTGATGGCTTCTATGCCATTAGAAAAACCATCTATAATATAATATAGCAGAGGACGCATAAAGAGATATGGTCAGTGGTATGACTTTAAGCTTGGAATTGCCCAAGCACTTGCAGACCCTGGCTTGGCACGTTATCTTTCTGCAAAGTATGACAAAGTATGCAAAGGGTCTGTAAAACTGATAGAGTGAATAGGATCAACTGCTTACAGCCTCTTCCGAGCCAGAAACTCGAAGCATCTCACCAAATTAGCTGGTGGCAGGCTGAAAATGGGCAGAACAACCAACTACTTCATCCAAGCAGAGTCGAGCTGCGGTGCTCCTTGCTACAGACACGTTATGGGCTAGAAGTTCTGCATGGGTCAAGTATCAGGCATGTGCATAGAACAAAAGAAAATAACAATGAATCTCCAGCATGAGTTTTAAAGACAGCACTCCTAATTGTGGCGTAGGAGAACCCACTGGGGAACCAGAACCGGTGCCATTGACTGGACTCATTCATCTGTAGGACTGCATGCAAAAGCACAGCAATACAACAATTCACTCAAGATGCAAAAACAGTGCCAACACTACAGAACGTTGCTCCAAGCTTTGAGAAGAAATAAATTTACTCATTATTTACCCTATATTTCCAAATAAATGGGTACTTCTCTCATTCGAGCACAGGAATGCCAGCTGTAATTGCTCATCGTCTTACTTATTCAAGCTCTGCCCACCACTGTTCTTTTCTCATTCACATCTGTTGCTCCGTCAAAAGACAATTTTAGGCAGAGATTTAATGCAGAGATTCAGATACAAATTTGACTGCCATCATAATCATGCCCACTTCAACACATTTCTTTAACAGTAACATTAACAGGGGCATCACTGCCTCTTTTAAAAGGAAGGTTATAGAAAAACTAGTTTCCTGAACACATTTCAAATATTTTTTCAGTAAATTTCAATTAAATTTAATATATAACACTGAATGAATTTTATAGTTCCAGAGATTTGCTGTGGGTGCACATGCATACAACTTACTATGCCCACTCACTTGATTTTTGGAAGAAAACATCTAAGAGAAGCAATTCTGCCTCTCTATGAACAGATGTGTCTGTATTATGCTTTTATTCTTCTGAATGAAATAAAGTTCATTATCACATCCTTTTTCAAATACAAGGAAATTCTACTCTAACACTTAAATGTTCTTCTCAAATCCCAGCAGTATTTCTGAAGGAAAAGCAGGAACTGCTTGCAAAGCAAACTTCTGTGGTTGACACATTAGAAGGAAGGGATGCCATCCAAAGGCATCTCAACAGACTCCAAAGATGGGGCTGGGTGAATCCAATGAGGTTCAACAAAACAAAGTGCAAGGTTTGAGCCTTAACTGCTGCACTAATATCTGATCAGCTGAACACCTACTATAACCGGCACCCTGTATGTTGTGACGACGCAATGACAGGAGCAATATCTTCCCCAGCCCAACCCTTAGTGAATAGCCAGTTTACGGTTTAATAGGGTAAGCTAACTACGGAAATTATAATTATCACTATGAGAAACGATGTTATGACTCGGATGAGATTTCTTCTGAAGCTCACTGATAAGGCACCACTGTAAAAGCACTTTGTCTAAATGTCAACATTTAAAACGTTTCAATGTTTCTAAATGACATTTGAGGATCAAGTAAATTAATACACACAGTTCCTCTTTGACAATAGTCTCTCTTTTTGCCATAACAAACACTGTTTTATGAAACAGAAAACAGAAGAGCATACTGTCCAAGTGGCCTTTTTTTTTTTTCCCCCATGGCAAACATCCAAGACAGTAGTTAATTCACACTAGTAGCTGATTGTACATTCAGGACAGAGGTCAGGGCTCAGAATGAGGCAGAGACGATGCTTTCTGAGGCACTCTTTCCTCTGTGAAGATTTAGAGGAGAGAAAGGTGCAACTACTTCATCTCTGAAATCCATTCATGGCTTCACAAAGAGCAAGACAATCCCAACTGCCATGTTGTGGGATATCTTGAAGAAGCAAGGAACCACACTTTCCTACTGTAATTATTTTTGTAAGCTGCATAGCCTACTACATAACACTGAACCCTTATTTATTTCATAGCAATTTACTGTTCTTTGTTTTATTTCGCCCCTAACTTTACAATGAAAATTCAAGAGTGAATAAAGAATATGATAAGATAAAATAGCAAGACATTTTAAAGACCAGAGTGTTTGGCTATGTTTGTAATTCATTAATTCTGCAGATATATGGTATGAATTCTGTCATGTAAAGAGAAGCGGGTTTGCACCAGCAGACCTGTGCTATTGCACACATCAAACCCATTGGGGAACTCTAGAGATACGTCTTCAGCACTTACATATTTGGCTTACTTGGCTGATCTGCCAGTCCAAAGCTTGAATCAAAGAAGATTATTTTCATTTCTAAAAGGAAATGACTTCTAATTACAGCTCCACAGTTACTTTTCCAAGCAAAAAATCAAAGCCCTTTTTCTTCATAGCTTCTGACAAAGCTATAAGAATTCAATATGCTCAATTAGCATTCCCATTAAGTTTCTAAAGAAAATGACAAACAACAGAATTTTTCTGAATATGGAGATGGTTCCATTAAAGTTACGCATATTATCGTTGGTCATTTTTACCATTCTATTCTCCTTTGCTTTCAATTATTAAAATATTATCCAAATACCGAAGCAAACTCTTTAAAACTTCACTTTAGCCCTTGATCAATACCGAGAACATTTGCCTGTCCTCACCAACAGCCATATCTAGTCTGGACTAAATTTCTAGAGATGCGCTAGAGTTCTTGCTCTTCTTGAGCCCGCTAGGGAGATCTATAAACACTGTGTATCACAGGCTGCTTGATAACCCAGTCCTGAAAACAAACACGTTTACCTCCTCCAAAGCACATGTTCAAAGACCAGCTGCAATTATATACTTATTTTCCTTTGTATGTTATAGAAAGGTTAGCATTACTGAAAAGCCAAAGCTTGTAAAGCATAGAATCATAGAATCAGAAGGTTGGAAAGGACCTATGAGATCATCCAGTCCAAACATCCTCCCACCACCATTGCTACCACAAGCCACTAAGCCATCTCTCGTAGCTCCTCATTCAGAAGCCTCTTGAACACCGCCAGGGACGGTGACTCCACCACCTCCCTGGGCAGCCATTCCAGTGCCTGACCACGCCCTGAGAGAAAAAGTTTTTTCTTATGTCTGATCTAAACCTCTTCTGATACAACTTGTGGCCCCTTTCTCGGGTCCTGTTTGTTGCCTGGGAGAAGAGGCAAAGTGAGAGAACTATTGGTGACCCGTGGATGGTTGGACTGGATGATCTTGTAGGTCTTTTTCAACCTTGGTGATTCTGTAATTTAACCAATTCTTTGTGTACGCTATGAAAAACCATGTCCATGTGCGTTCCTGTTCTGTTTTCCAATGAAAATCACTGCTCCCATCCTCTTCCCAGCTGCCTCGCTTGTCTACCACGTACAAAACAAATGAGGGAATCTCCACCCTAATAATTCCACATTTAAATAAATTACCCATGTTATTAAAAAGAGGCAAGTTTACCTGTCCTCTAACTAAAGTGCATCCATACTTAAGTCCTTATGGGACAATGGCTCAAGCAGGTAAAAATGCTTGCCTACCTGAGAGAGATTACAGTTCACAGCTTATGTGATCCTATACTGAAGTTACTGTCAATTTTACTGATAATTCTAATTAGTCATACTGTTTTGGTATAGTCCCAAGTACATAAAAATTAATTACCTGTGACTTCACATCCTTATTATTTTAACCTTTTCATGCTTCACTAGTTTTCAGTTAAAAAAAAAAAAAAAAGTCTACTTATCAAGAGATTGCATATGGAAGACAGGCAACCAATCGTAACAGAAGACTTAAAACTCCTTTTATGACTACTTATCACGCACAAGCAGATAATCAATAGCTTACCAAAGCCATCCATTTTGATTTGCTGAAAGAGCCATATCCATAGTTAATTCAAATTATTGGCATCAAGTTATTTGAAAAAAAAATATTAAGCTAGTAAATCTACTGTGAACTCTACCGTGCATTTAGCATCGTCCATTACCTTGAACTTATTATCAGATAACCTCTGATATTGCTGTAATTATAGTGAAAAGAGTGAAAAAAATGCAAATGGGAAGTTTATCCATAAATGTCGGAAGGGAAACTGCACCCAAGAGAGGATTTCATCATCAGTTTTGAATTGCTTTCAAAGTAACACAAGATTGCCAACCAGTTCATCACGCATCTCTGCTTAAAAATAATTAGAAAAATTGTTACCTGCTGCTCAGATATACCAAAAACAACTTGGCCATAACGATTTGCCTTTCTCAATAAAAATACATGGACAAATACATACCTGTCACAGAAATCAATCTTCATTTTCTCTTTCCTAATCTGAGCCTTGGGTTTTACATAGACTAATGAAAGATTAATACCTGGAAAATGGGTCAATTTGCTCATTCTTCAGCCTGTGGCAAAGGGCTGCAGGCACTAGGGAGATTCTTTTCTCAGTTACTGAATAAGAAACAACCCAAGAACGTATAGATATAGCTCACTATTTTAATGGTTAGCTCTTGTAGCATGGCTGAAGTGCCAGATGACACTGCCAATGATCAACTAGTTTTTGGCTTTTAAATATACAGGACCTCATTTATCTAATCTCTAAACAGTTGAAAGCACATGCTACCTGTCTTCAGAAATTTCAGCCTAACACAAGCCAAGAGTTGCCCTGCTTTTCTATAGATAAATATTCTAATACATAACACACAGACAGGAAAGTACATCAATCCCCCATGCAGGAAATAAAGATTTCACAGTATTACAAGGTCAAACGCTCCCGTTTCTGAGTATTAATGAACAAAATGTGAAACGATTATGGTATTACACATGACAAACCTAAATGGAAATGTGGGCAACATGCATATGGTGAAACCAAACGTTTAACAAACTATATCACAACATGCATATGGTGAAAGCAAACATTTAACAGACTATATCACAGCATGAGACCTGGTTTTCTATGATCTGGAGCTCCTACATTAATTAGGGAACAGCTGCATAAACTTTTAACTTCCACCTTTGGTCATTTGTCACACGGATTATACAGGAGCTCGGAAATAATGGCTGATTGCAGTTGTTCTTCCAAACTAAACATTTATTTAAAAACTAAGCATGCTTACTTCTCATTCCAATCAAGCCCCGAAGCCATGAGATACGAAGAATTCAGGCATTTGTTATTCTAAAGGCAAGAGAGATCCTCAGGCAATGGGAAGCTAGTTAAGTCACAGATGAACACAACACATTTAATAAGAAATTCGCTGTTTCCCGTGTACTGATTAATGAGAAATACACATCAGTATGCAAAGCTGAGTTTCTAATGTTGGAAAAGATAAAAAAATTGGATGGAAAAGAAAAAAAAACAACAAACTTCTCAGAAAGAAAAACGTGTTAACTACCAGGCTAGGCAGCAAGAAATGTCTCTACTAGCAGCCGAACTCTCCGAGCATCCCCTGACATACTGCCAATTTCAGCTAAGTCTAAATGCCAGATGTTATTGCACAGATACTTATTCAAAATGTTAGGTCACTTCTGGGTCTGTTCAGCCTGGGGAAAAAAAGAGTGATGGGGAAGGATCTGATGAATGTTTATAAATACCTAAAGGGAGGTGGGAAGCAAATGGGTGAGGCCAGGCTCTTCTCAGTAGTGTGTAGTGATAGAACACGGAATACTGGCCTAAAACAGTAAAACACTGGATGTCCTGTATTAGCGTGAGGAAGAACTTTACGGTAATAGTGATGGAGTGCTGGAACAGCTGCCCAGAGAGGTGGTGGAGTCTCCTACGGCAGTATTCAAGACCCTACTGTACTCCTACTCTTTTGACTTGCCATAGGGTACTGCGTTAGCAGGGGGTTGGACTTGTCAATCTCTTGAGTTCCCTTCCAACCTCTGCAATTCTGTGTTTCCCTCCTAACATTTTTGGCAAGGAAAGAGAGAAACACACAATTCTTCCAGCAATAAAAGACAAGAAAACCCAGGTTGGTGACCCTGTACATTGCAGGGGGGTTGAAGCCAGATGATCATTGTGATCCTTTTCAAACCAGGCCATCCTCTGATTTGAAAGTGGCATACCTAACCAACAACTGAACTGGCAAGAAAAACCCAGTGATTGTACAATCAGATAGCAAGGAAATGTCCTGAAATACCTTTAGAAACAACTGTTACGTGGTTGCCATAAACTCTAAGGTACTGAAAATCAGCACAGCCTCCTTTGCAACATTCAATACTGATAAACAACATGTATAACTGCTATTTGGGCAGAACCCATTGGATCTGGTTACTTACAGAGGTGTCCCATGTTCCCCACAGCATCATGTGATCGACTTCACAATTCAAACAAGTAATGAAAATATAAAGGGTGACTTTTAGAAAGCAGCTGTCAGTGGATGGCATAACCACTGGTCTGATACAAGACTCATCTTTATCACCAGCCTTGAATTCTGCAAAAGAGTCACGATCTCAAATAAGACGTATTTGTTCATTTAATCAAGATACGCTGAAGTTTCGCTGCATTTACTGTATAGTTGAAATTTGGAACATTATGAATCAACAAGGCATGCAAATGTTAGTGGTTTATTATGCCTCGCATATATGAAAGTCAATGAATCTTTTTTCCCTTGCAAGGAGTATTCAAAAGCCAAGACCCTATTTTCTAGTGAAAAACTCTATTTTGATGCCAGTAAATTTCACCTTACCATCAAAAGTCAGTTTTCGTCATTTCCAAGCTGTTTGTTTGGAGGACCTTTTGGTCACTGGCTTTCAGTCTATGCTCACCTCCTTGAGCCCCAGCGCTCCACAGGGCTGCTAGGCTCATAGACTGCCAAGGTCCTTGCTGACAACCTCAGGACAATTAGCACAAAAATAAATACTTTATGTATTGAAAGATTCATCAGAAGTGCATTAATAAGTGATGTTCCATAACGCAGCTGGTTGTTTAAAGTGCTGAATCTTGAATCAGCACAAAGAAAGCCACGTAGGTGTCACAGAGTACATGAGTTTTCATCTGGACTGATAATTATCCAATGGAACCTGATAATGAATCAGTTTGTTGCAAAACCAGCCCAGCAGCTGATTAAATCAGCCTAATCTATGTTTAACTGCTAATTGCCGTTCAGTCTTTTGCAGGATGATGAAAAATAACTGAGCACAGAAAAAGACAAAGCCTTCACAGAATAATCACATCAAGAATTGACTGAAGAGGGAAGAGGGAGGAGAAAGGATCCTTCCAATGCTGAGACATGCAAGGGTAGCTTTTTTCTTTTTCTTTTAATGTACTGATTTGAACATACTGTTAATAAAATACTTATATACTTAAGACTTCCTGAGACAAAGACAAAACTGTTACTAGATTTGATCAGTTACAGAAAACATAGAGGCAAATATAAAACAATGCAAAAAAGCAAGGCTTTCTCAGAAACTGAAATACAGCTAATGGTGAATTAATTCCTAGAGATGAATTCAGACAGTAACAAAGAAGAACAGACTAGTAACTAGACTAATTGAGTAAGAGTACACACATAACCTTTCACATGTCAGAGGCAGACATCATTTCTCTTTTTGTTACAAGGCAATACACTTGGCTTGTGGAAACTGAATTTCTTGACAGGCTTGTGCTAGCTCATTTTAAAACATCACTGAAGCTGCAGCTTACACTTTCCTGAAGGAAATCATTATTTGCATCTGTATTATGAGATAGAACCGTAAATAATGACTTTGAATGTTGTTTTGTCATGGGGTTTGGTGTCTTTTCTGCAAGGTAATTTTTGCAATGAATTTCAGAAGAATTTAAACTTCATTTTCCCCTCCCTGAGAACTTCTGAATCAGACACAACAGGTGGGACTTCACAAACAAATTAAAGCCCAGGGAAGCCATAAATAATCTAAGCGTGAATTACAGGCTGTTAATTTAACTCTGTGTTTGAGCTTCAGCAGCAATAAAGAAGTTCAGCTCCCAGAGCTCACCTTACACAGGATAAAGCATTCAGAATAGCTAATGTGCTCTTCATAGCTGAAAAGTTTACTTACTCTGGAGGATGAGATTCTGCCTACTGTTTTAACAGCACAACCACTTTACAACAGTAATTGGTGCTTGTGTTAGCTTAGCCGTAATCATAGAGAGAATTGAACACAGAGAAACCTTAGGAGATTTAAGAAGGGCGACTCCTGCACCAGAGGAGGAATAACCACGTGCATCTGTACAGATTAGAGGATAACCTGTCGGAAAAGAGCTCTGCAAAGAAGCACCTGGGTGTTCTGGTCAACAGCAGGTTGGCCATGAACCAGCAAGTGTGCCTTTGTGGCCAAGAAGGCCGATGGCATTATGGGGTGCATTAAGAAGAACATGGCTAGAAAAACAGCTGCCCAGAGAGGTCACGGAGCTTCCCTCTCTGAAGATATTAACGACCCACCTGGACAGTTTCCTGTACCACCTGCTGCAGGGAGCCTGCTTCAGCATAGGTTGGACTACGTGATCTCCAGAGATCCCTTCCAATTGCTACAATTCTGTACTAGCCCTAATGAGTCTCTGTTGGCAGTTAATTATAGTGGACCAATGGTGATGAGCTGCAGAAGGAGTAGTCACAAAGTGAGGCAACCATCAATGAAGTCTCACCTTCTGGCCATGCTCAGTTAACGTGTTGACTTAGAAATACTATTATCACATGTTATTCTGTATGCTCACCACATGGGACCATCAGATAACCTCTGGCTCTGCCTGGAAGATGTGAAGCTTTGGGACAATTTGCACTATCTGTATAAATAGCAGAAATGCAAATCAGTTTGTTTTTTGTTTCTTTCTTTCTTCAACATTCCACACAGCTTGGAGCAGACTTTAAGGAATTATTAATACTGCCACAAAGCAGACATCAGACCTACTCTCAGAAGGCATAATCTAAGTACTGGTACTGTTTTTGAGGAAAAATTGTTTCCCTGGTAATGAAGAGATCCATTAGCTCTGCCGGTCTCTTTCATTTCACCAGCAAAAACCATAAACAAAGCCCAAGCTGTATGGATGCTTCACTGCTAATGCATCAAACTGCTTTAGAACTTGTAAAGGAAAGGAGCTTGGAAAGAAAATGCTCTAATTTACCTCAGTAAACACACGGGTAGAAGCCAATTAAAGACAACCAATCTTCTAATAAAAAAAAAGAAAAAAAAGAACAAAACAAGACCTTTTCTTTCCAGTTACATTTAATGTTTTACTTATAAATGCTTCATTTTAGGGGTCAGCTGAGTAGACATACTTTAAAGCAGGACTTTTGAAGTTACTGTTATTTAATACCCCACACCTCACTATTGTTCATTAAAGATTCATCAATGCTTCTTCTCATGTTTGTCATAAAAAATACAAAAAGTTCTTAAATGATGATGTTGGACTAAAAGCCAACATACATCCTTTAGCCTACATACTGGTTACCATTAGGGAAAGAAAAGAGAGTTTCTCTGCTCAGGCTGCTTCTTCAGATTGGAGGTTCCCGTTACTTCACTGCCAGAGGCCTCTCTGCACCTTTATCGTACTGCTGTTTGCAGGACAAACATGCGTCTTATTAATGAGGGATTTTTCTTAATTATTATATTATATATCTCCTATTGTCTAACTGCTTTATAATTTACAAGTCGGGTAAATATTTCAAGTAGCAAGGTAAAAGCTGTAATAGATACATCCTTCTTCCACATATGTTTATCAAAATAGCTGCAGCACTGCAAAAAGATAAGCAGCAAATAGCAGCTATTTTTATCAAGAGAACCAGTTTTTCATTTCACAGATCAGACTTCTCAAGGTGCAATTTGCCACAAAACAGCCAGAAAGAAAACAAAAATAGCTGACACCTGAGCAGGTTGCAGCTTTTGAAGTTAAATGAATATATTTTGCAACTCAGAAGCAATCAATAGTCAGATTTTTGCTGGACTTCCTTGGCAGGCAACACCTTGCCTTGCAGTGCCCAGCAAATTCTTGTCCACAGCAAGGATTGGAGACAGAGCTGAGCCACATTAATCTGCATGTATTCACAAAGTCACATTCAACCGCTGCAATTAGAAATACCAAGGTACAGAAGTAAAAAAAAAAAAAAAGACAAGCATAAATAAGAATAGTAAGGTTAAATACGGAATATCCCATCCCTTCCTTGCTGATTTTCTGCTGTTACAAGCTGAGTATCAAGGCTCCCATCTTTCTATAACTTAAAAATAAGGATGCAGCTGTGAGGAAGCACTTCTCAGCACAGAGAAATGATCTCTTTTTGAGGTTCATAAAGCCTACAAGATCCAGTCTCCTTCCAGTTTGCCATCAGGCCCAGTCTGACTTACACAACCTCCTTGAAACTCCTCACAGACCTTTCTTATACAAAAAGCACACTAACTGAACATCGTGACTACATACAATAAGCTTCCTCTCGTCTCCTAGAGATTGTACTGGTTATTTAACCAGAGCCTGTACTGTTGGCCTGTACAGAAGGACCTGATGAACTCCTGTGTACATTAGAGACAGTTTCAGCTGGTTCTAAAATGGACGAAAAAATCATGACAGCTTTTGGAACTTGCTAAGGATGTCATCCCCAGTCAAAGAAGAATAGCAGCTGCCCTGCAACAGGGTCCAAGCCCAGACCAAGCTGGTAGCCTTACTCGTGGGATGGCAAAAGCATACAAGGAACAGGACAGCGAGGCAAGTAAGACAGAGACCAGCAAGAACCTCCACACTCACAGCCTCATCCTCCCCGTCTCTTGGTCAGAGGATGCAGCACAGAGAGACTGTCCTAAGATGAAAAAGGGAAGTCATGATCTCAACGTCATTAGTCAAAGTTAACTTGAAGTCAGTTGATTGGGTGGGGGATAAGCCCAGAGTTTTAACTGGTTCTGCTTTTCTGTTATTTTAAGTATGTGAATCAAAGGACATTTATCAGCACTGATTAGGAAACCCACATAAATCAAATTAGCCAACTGAAGAGCATTTCTCCTACTCTGAAGATGCACACTTCCAGCCTACCAAGCAGGCTTCTTACCCTGTAGGGAAGAAGAATTAGCATCATCTCACATCAGGATTTTATAGTGCTCTCACCTCTTCTTTTAGTCATCCGCTGTGCATATCCAAGGGTGAAATGACTGAACTTTATACTAATCCTAACTGATGCATTAACCAGTGTACCCAGTATAAGCAGCTACACGGGACAATCGCAAGCTGATCTTTAGTGCTTCTGGACTGAAAGCAGACTGCATAACAAAGACACTTCAGGGATAAACGACTAATGAATCCTTCCCTAAAAATCTTTCCCTTGATGTCTCTAATAATACTGAAAAGAGGGACACGTCAAGTCCCCTCCTTCAAGTGGCTTTTCATTTCATGGGTACAATGAAGACAGGGCTAAGAAAGCAATTACACAATTCCAACAAACTTCAGCAAGACTCAGCCCCTGTAGAGAGCAATATACCACTGTATCAAAGCCAGAATTTCATCTAGCTTTAGTTTTAACCTGTTTAGCAGATAAAACCTGACACAAAGCGTGCACACTCCTTCTAGTTACAGTTCTCTATTGTGTCCACAGAGACAGATGACAGCTAGCTACAAAACAAACATAGAAAACTTAGAAAAATCAAGAGGACTTACAGGATCAGTCAGTTCTGGCAAGCTTGCTTGGTAGGTGAGAGGTCTACAGTCACGAGTATTGTTCACTAAGACACAAGGAAGAAACATTGGTCCCAGATCATCCCCATCCAGAACATCTACAGTGAGGGTGGTTGTACTTGTCCTTCGCTCATGAAGATTCTGGGCTCGGTCCTGGGGGAGCAAACGGGGTAACATAAGACTTTCAGAAGTTGGAATCTACAGAAGGATTTAAAGTTAAAGGTAAGGACAAGGTGTAAAACCCTTTCTGATAGTGCAGATTCTACACGATAAATACTTCATGTAAGTTCAACCCCAGAGCTACAGCCTTCAATTTTCTGTAGATTCAAGAGCATGGTGAAGAGCACAGAGACACACCCTTAGAGACCATCTTCTCCTAGGGAAATGCTGAACACACCACAAAATACATAGGAAAGCAAGCTTACGTTCCTTTAAAACTATTTTAAAGTTGCTTCGGGGGATCCTCCTTTTCCCCATAAATGAAACAGTACCACAACAGTGGTAAACAACAGAGAAAAAGTTTTCATTTCAGCCATTATCAGAACAAAAAGCGAAAAAAAGCCTTCACAGCCCTCAAGGGCATTAAAAAATTCTCCAATGACAGATGCATTAGATACAGTTTAAACATCACTCTTCTCCCGGGTACGCATTATCTACTGCTAGCCACTGTGTAAAAACCTCCATATAACCATGTAATATGACTTGAAAGAAAAATCACCTCTTTAAAGAAAACTGCTTTTCAAACATGAAGGATACAACTAAATTGTATCCATTAAGCTCATCTGACATCAAATTAGCATCGCTAGATGTGTGAGAAGATGAACACTTAGTGACACTAGAACACACTTTTCTGCATGGGCTGTACTTCAAGTATGCAACTTGTTCCCTGCGCCAGAAGGTTGCTTTTTTCTATGCATCTTGAGCAAGCTTTTTTAACCAGCAATAATATGTCTAATCTTTCAACGACGGAAAGCACCTAGTTACATCTTAAATAGGGTCTTCAGAATAAGAGCGCATCAGAAATGGCTTTTTAGAGGTGCTTTTCCTCTTCTATGAAAAAACCATACCCAGAAACTTACAGGCCACCTAAATTAGAACTATAAATGGCCATTTCGAGATGTATACTTACATTCGCTTGAACAATCACAAAGTAACGAGTCTTTTCCTCATAATTCAGTCTCTCCCGTAGAACTACTGCTCCAGACAAAGTGAGAGGGATATCAAAGGTCCTGTTGGAAGTCTGCAAAAATTAAAACAGTGAGATGAAATGGAACGTGCTTCAGAATTAGAGGACATTAAATATCGGCCACAATGAGATGGCCTGTTGGATGACATACCAAAATCTTCCAGACAGAGCTTTTGAATAGTATCCTGTTTTCTCCCTGCCCAACGTACTTGATGAGAATATCACAGTAAATATTACGTACGTAACAGAATTATCTCTGGCTGATTGCAAGTAATCTGCTACTTCTAATTACAAACCGAAGCCTAACTCTCCTGTTTCTTATTGATTCGCTGTGCTGAAAGTGTGCAAAAAGTGTTCAAAAAGCCTTTCACACCTTCGCTCACACCAAACTCTTTCCATGTTTAAGTCTACCAGTGTAGAATATACTTAACACTGAAGTATGGTGCATGGGAAACAGCTGTGGAGCAGTACAAAAACCTCCCAAAAGGAAACACAACAGAGGCACGAAGTACTATTCTTACGTTAGATAACACAAAAAGGCCCTTCCCCTCCACTACAAATGTTCAAACATTTGCATAACAAGTACGATTTTCAGTAATTAATGATAATGACTGTTAAAACTGCCATGTTGACACAGAAAAAAAAATCACTGGAAGGTCTGTAACAGGCTCTGCCAGTAATGTGAGACACAATTCGCTCACACAAATAACAAGTAACGTGTTTGACTATTGTATGGAAATAATGCTGTTTGTGTGTGTATGCTCACCCAGGCAGTCACATGGGAATTCCAGCTCACAAGCAAGACCCTTAACTTCATCCCAAAATGCCTTTATTTGGATTCCCCTGTCGCTCCAGTAGAGAAGCAAATTGCAGTAGCAGTTCCTTGGCAATGTGAAGTTTAACCTCTAGGTGTGAGTTTGTGCCACATCTCTGAAAGGCATCACATCAGATTCACCCCACACATATCCCTGTGACTGCTCTGCAATATCTACTTCTTGTTGCAACGCAAACCATGACCAAGTTCCAAGGCAACTCAGAGATACACAAAACAAGAGCACAGCTCAGCTGCGCCTCCATCCAACACTGAAATGAGCCAGCATATGCAGGATGTCAGGGATGCTGAAAGCTCTTTTATGCTTTCTGGCAGAGCGACGCTGCTTTGTCACCTGCACACTCCAAGAGAACAGAACTGATTCTCCCTTGAAAAGCTTCAAAAATGAAATACTAAAATGCTTTCATACAGCAGTCCTTACAACACAGCACGTTCACCAAATTGAAAACAGCGAAGCAGGCTGGAGGCCGCAGGATGGCAAGGATCACTTCCTGATGCCAGACCTAAAATTGGCTGTTTTGGGAAAATTAGAAAGTCACTAACAGGTTGTTCATCTCCATTCCTCTCAGTAGTAGAAAGATGGTGTTTCACATTATTGTCCCTACCTGCTGGACTGTAAGCAGCACAAAGCCATTTGAAGAACGACACTGCTGAAATTCAGAGAATCTGAAGTGATTTACAGGGCTTTCTAAAAGACGATCTAAACAGAGATGATAACACATCTGACAAAAATAGCCAAATCCCTTCTATATCAAAGGCAGGTTTTAGAGTTCAATTGAATCAGAGAATAAGGGAGGCTGTCAAAGAGCGCGGGATCTCACACGGGCTCCTCTGCACCTCAGCCAGTCAGAGGCTGAATATTTTCAAGGGCAGAGATTGTACAACTCCTGTGGGCTGCTCCTGCTTCACTCTTTGATCTCAGCCACTGGGGAAAAGAGTATGACCTAGAGCTTTTAATTGGTATTTGCATGTGGCATCTCGCACCTTTTAGCATTTACTCATTCTCAGCACAACTCTGAAATAAGTCTGCTTTGGTCGTCCCCATAACATGCAGTAGACAAGAGACAGATGTAAGATCTCACACACGTTGCTGCATCAGCCTGATTATCAGAGACACGTACAACTTGATTCTCTATTGAACACAGTTGATGTAACAACCTCTTATGCTCAGACATTGTTCCTTCAGACTTGGTGAATTTACACAAGGCATAATTACACATTACGTTTTTACTGACCCATGTTCCCAATTAGTTTTGATGTTATGTGTGCAAGTTTTATGACCACTCCTTTGTTTGAGCTAGCTTCTTGTAATAAAAGCCTCCCTAAGCCATAGGCCAGCACAGTGCTCTAAAATGCAGCAAGATAATCCCCATTACCAGCCCAAGCCACAGTCTTCCCCACCTATAATAAAACTGTTTTAAAAACAAGTGCTGGTGGTGCTGCTGGGCTGTGCTCCCAGGTTGTAGCCTGGAAGGCAGACGAGAGAATAAAAATAACTCCTGCAATTCTGCTATACACTCCTGCAGGTGCACAGGAGGGGTGGCAATCTACCTTTTGTAGCAAGGCTGTGTGCTCTGGAGAGCCTGGTAGACTACTGAACTAAAACTGACAAGATACAAAGCGCTGTACAATTACTACACAGAGGAGAAATGTCCTATCTCCTCCCACAAATAGGATCTACTGAAAAAAATAAGAACATTGATTCATCTGTGGTAATGATGTACACTCCCAAGAAGAGCAAAGCTTTGTGTTTTTTTCCCCTCTGGAGTTTCAGCTTGCAAGTACCTGGTATGGCCACGCTTTCAGGTACCCAGACGCATATTTAATGCACACATCTGTAAGCAGCACCAATGAAGCATAACGAAACAGGAATATTGCTCATCTCTATTATAATAGAGTCTGAATTTCCAACAGAATCCTGCTGGCACAGGAATTAGTTTCAACTTGCAACTTCATGATGAAAGAAAATGTCTCTAAGAGCATTACGTCCAGTAATGTTTCCTTCACACTCATGAGAGAGATCCAAACAGAGCTGTGAGGTCCCTAGAACAAGTGACTGTACAGTAACTACCAGCCATGTCATTCATCTGCAGTTTTGGGATGTCATCTGGAATCCCATGGAAGCTGTGAGACATAAACCACGAGTCTGAAATGTGGCACAGGTAACACTCTAAGATTCAGTTTCAGTGTGGCAAAATACCACGAGGCAAGCTATCTGATAAGGGGAAGTCATCAGGAGCCAACTTACTCAGCAGATGTGGACATGATATGCTATAACTCAGCATAGCAAAAGCATGATGCATATCGCTGATTTCATAGAATTACCATAGAAAAAGGGTAATTGTTACCCTCACCTGTCAATGGTGCCCAACAATACCATCAACACACAACATGGAAGGCGTAAAGAAGCACAAATATTTCTCGCTAAGCTGCACACCTCATTTTTAGCGTGGCAACACTTTCCCACGTTAAGGAAGATAACTCACTTGTAGCAGATGTTTTGTGGTATCTTCCTAGCAAGATCAGAGTAGCAGTGAAGCAGCTTTACAAGTTATTTCTGTCAAGCCTACACTTGAAGTGTATTAATAGGTAAAGCACTATTACACACAAGGGCTCTCTACAGATGAAAGAAGTAGGTTTCACTAACCAGGCATGCAACAGAAATTAGATAAACATTTAACAAGGCAACTAACTACACCAAAATGGCTCCAAACAGGGGAGGTACTCACTATTCCACAGAGTCTCTATGTTGATGCTTAAACTGAGAATCAGATTGCTGTTTCCCCACAAAAACATTTCTACTCAAATTAGCCTTAAGTAACAGCAGAGATTGTGAATGAGAGACTGCTAAATCCACTTGCTGTGCACTTTCTCACTAGAACATCTACATTATCCTTAAGATGAACAGATTATCAGGTTAGCATACTTAAATTATCACACCACCTGATCCCAGTAACAACGTCCTCAACCCACGGCTAAACACACCTTAGTTTACAAAAAAGCATTGCCAAAATAACTTTAATTTTTCAAGAATATGCAACATGGACACTTCAAATAGATCACTCATGCAAAAAAGCATTGCGATAGAGAGATTCACACATCTGAGCCTAAAGAACATTTATTTCAATACCTCAAACTTTTATTCTCTAAAATGATACACTTGTACCGATCATAGACATAGGCCATTACTGTTTTATTTTAGTAATACTTAAATCTATTTCCAGGTGTCTTTAAATACATATAAATATATATACATATGCATGTATGTATGTGTATACACATAAGTAGCTCCATATAGGAAGACAGAATGTCTCTCATGAGAATCTTAGCAGCGACTATGAGCATATCTTAGCTATGAATCCATTACTGCAAGTGTGGAGGAATTAATACAACTTTCTGTCACAGACAGAAAATACATGCCAAAAAAGAGGTGTGTGAACAACACTAGAAAAGGTGAGATGATTGATGCGTCGGTGTTATAGCTGACTGTAGCACTGTACTGAAAAGAAGGATAAATTTGGGTGAGTTTATGGGTCAAGCAAGGCTCACAGGCAGAACTGAATCTAGACCAGGAATTAGGTTCTCAAGTTTAGAATTTATGATGTCCAACAGCAGCCACTTACTCGTTTCTTACTTCAAAATCATTACATATATATCATAAGTGAATATATACACATTCGTATATACACTCAGATGTATAAATCTACATTTCTCATATTAAAATAGATATGTAGAAAGGAAAAAAACATAAAGGCACATACTTTGTCATTAGGATTGTACTGGATGACATATTCTATCTGGCCATTCGGACCATCATCGATGTCAGTAGCACCATTGTTTCCAGAAAATCCTGTAAAGATGGTTGTTCCAACTGGAGTCAACTGCAAAAGCAGGGAAAGAAAAACATGTATGAAAGGCTCTCATTTCTTCCCACTGTTCGATTATGTATATCACGGCCACCATTCTCCCCTTTATTCAGCCTGGAAAGCCATGAATGAGCAAACATTTAGACACAATATACTCAGACCCTGCTTTCACTGATGCCAAGGGTCACACAGAGTGAAAGAAATTTCCATTTTTATTACACACAGGCACTATGCATCAGGGCAGCTCCGTGTGTTTTAGAAAAGGTGAAGATGAAAATAAAAAGGTACTCATTAAATAAACATAAATAGATAAAAGTAACTAAGCGTAACTCTTCAGACCCAGGAAAATTAAAATGACCTGCAAGGCAAACAGAACTTACTCAACACTCATGAGAGCGCTGACAACACTGAATAACACCTGTGCACACAAGAACACATAGTTTTGTGGCTTTAAACACAGGCAAGAACGATGTTTCACAAATACTTTGTTGGAAGAAACTGAATGCTCACAGAAAATACATTAAGAACTTCACCAATTTCTAATTATCCTACAGTAGACAAGCTGCATGAAATTGGGACCCATTGAGATCAAGGATGTGAGGAAAAAGTTCATTGTTTTTAAAGGTGTTAAAGAAATGTGTAGATGTACTACAGGACAAGGGTTAGAGGGAAATATTGGTGGTAGGTCGATGGTTGGACTGGTTGATCTCAGACACCTTTTACAACCTCGATGATTCTATGGTTCTGTATTATAAAGACAAAAGCCCAACCCTTTCAGAACCTGCCATTTCAGACTTATTCAGAAAGCTTTGTGAGTGGTCCACCTGAGAACTAAATGAATAGAAAGCCCCGGATCTGACACAGGCATCACTCGTAGCTGTACCTCCTGCTGTACTCTCACCACGCCAGAAGGCCTGGCCAATGCCTGCATACGCAGGTCCAGTCCAGTTTACTTCCTCGCCATGAGTTGCTGCACATCTTAAAAACTATGGGGTATGAAATATTTCAAGTGCTGTATGAAGAGAAGGTGGCAAAGGATAACGGCTCATTCAGGCATTTGTTGCAAACGTGGATTGCTATTTGATTTACACACTTAATGGCTCATAACTTGAAGTGAGTATAGGAGGAAATAGGTAGTTGACAGATATTCATAGCTCCCAGACTGCTGTCAATTTATAAACCTGCTAATTACTTAAAGCCACTTAATAGCTGACCGTGTCCTCTGGGAAGTATTTTCACAGCTCCCAATACTAAAGTTTTGAAGTTAAAAAAACATCCATTCCAAAGCTTTAAGCTTAAACTGGCACAGGGCTTAACTTCTACACCATCCACACTTAGGGCACCATCTGCAGCTCTCTGGCTGCAAACCGGCCGACTGCTGGCACAGGCACTGGCAGCATCACACACGCAGACTATAAGCTGACTCCATTGGGCTACTAATTCCTCCTAAGGCAGAGAGCTGACCCTCAGCGCTGTGCAAGTCTTTGCCTTGCACTTTGCCTGGGCGCAGAAGCCTGTAGTTAATGTGGGGAGGCGCTATCACAGACACAAGAACTGACTGAAATGAGAATTATCAACGTGGTTCTTTCCAACCCAGGCTATTCTACAATTAAATGACAACAAAGGAGACCAGTATAAAAATCAAGGAGCGGTATCCATCAGAATTACTGCTGTTCTTTATCAACATAAATAAAAATCCCACTGTTCTTGTTTAAAGAAGTGTAACCTGCATTTACAAGCTGCATCCTTAGGAATAAAGGCATATCATGGAAGTGAAATACATATTTTACTTCTGAATGTCACAGAGGTGTCTATAAGACACACACAAAAGCTGAAAACACTGAAACCCAAGCACAGCAGTTTTAACCCCAGTGTCTCTCCTTTATATCAGTGAGCACTTCCCTCCTAGAGACCTTCCCATGGACACCTCTACTAGCATAAACAAAGCCTGCCCAAACTTCAATGATCCAACATTCAGTGGTCCAATCTTCAGTAAAGCCTGCATCTTCCAGAAACAACTAAAGTTACTTATAACAAGTAAATCACAGGAAATTAAGTGATAGACTGTGAATTTCTCAACTTCTACAGAGCCACCACATCCGTAATTCTGCGCATCTGAATCAGACCCACATCAAAACTGCATTATTCAATTGCTGATGTAATCAAGCAGTGAATCCTACACCACTGACCCTGCCACAGCAGGCACGCAAGAGGAACCAACCAAGCCTACATCTTATGCATGAGGTTTGTTCCTATTCTGAACTTGCTAATTTGAGACTATATTTATACAAAAAAAACAGACAGAAGCAAGTTTCAGTTATCAGTCAAGGCTTGCACTTGAACACCAGGCTTCCTTTGGCAAAAGAATTTCTTTACAGGTTGAAAATGACAGATTGGGTGGAAAAATATTCTGACATCAAATATTCTGGGACAGTGGGGAGGAGGATCCCTGGCTCCTTGGGTTTATTTCTCCTTTCCAGCAGGTTCCAAAAACGGCTCCAAAAAGTGCAACTTGAGCCTCCACAACCCCACTTGTCCCACTTCCCATTAGACCTAACTACCTCATGAAATACTTTGGTCGTGATTTTATTCTCTGTATTAAACTTAAGAATCTCCTTTGGAAAGGAATGCAGTAAACTGATGTTTGAGCACTGCAGAGTTCTGATCTTATTCAAGAAGGAAACAAAGAAAAACAGATAACATTAGCGTCAATGTAAGGATCAACTCTGTGAGAATTCAATGTGTTGAAAAGGAAACATGATGACAAGAAGCAAGTAAGATTTCTAAAGAATGTAATTAAAACACATAGAGAAGAAACGGATATGATAAATTTTGCTCTTCCACAGCCAGCAACGTTAGTGCTTAGAAATTTCCTTCTATATGATTTATGTCTCTTAGAAATCTAGATGCAGACAGGAACATTAAATACTTCCATAAAACATCCTGAAAATAAGTTTTCTTATTATTGCCTATTTACAAAGCTAAAAATGAGTAATTTTTCACCATGGCCCTAAAGAGCCAAGCACAGAATTACAGTTAATCATTCTGAGCTAATACTCTTTTGATGATGTCTACCTGCCGAGATTAATTATTTCAACACCATATGGAAAAAGGGATGAAAAATCACACCAGAAGCAAAGAAAATTCAGGACCAGTCCAAATTTTCAACAGCACAAAGCCAGACTTTTAAGACAGCATAAGTTATGCTTACTTTGCAAGGACTTATCTCTGCCAACTTACAGGGAAAGAAATAAGCCTAAAATATGAGTTTACAAGTGAAAAAGTACCATAAGCTATAAGGTTATGCATGTGTATTAAAGCAAAACTGACTTCCTGCTAAACTTCACTAACGCTTCCAAATAAAACATGATACCACTACTGAGATTAACATCAGAAACACGCCAAGGCCCGTGTGAAAAATGTATACTGATAAAAAGAACGCAGGCAATTTGGTTGTATTTAGATGAGATAAATTTGTTCAGACCCATTCAGTTGAACAAAAGAACAGCCAACATCAACTGCGTCTTCGCATTACAAGATTTGAGTTTCTAGTCTCTGTATCAGGCTACATGTTTTTAAAACCCTTAGGGCAATACCTTTGTCTGTGCAGTGTTAGCCGAGCTACACGTTTCTTCCCCAGTTTAAAAAAAACTGCATGCTTTCCAGCCTGTCAGCATGTTATTTGGGTATACTGCAGTAAGAAATATCTTTAGGTCATTAATACACACGGCCGAACGTAGCCCTGGGCTCATGTCATCTTGTCATGGATTTTTTCTAGATAATGATGTGACATTTTCATATGAATAAAAAAAATATATGAAAAGATACAAAGGAAATAACCTTTCAGAGTATTTCTAATGGTTGCAAAACATTTGGCATAAGCCTTAAATAACTAGTTTCTGCTCTTAACAGAAGACTCATAAGGCTGTGGATAGCAGTTGGATTTGGTATTGGCTGGGAAGCTCACATTTTTTGTGTCTTAACATGCTTTACGAAAAGGCTCAGCTTAGCTCCTAGATGACAGCAGCTCTGTTTGTGCTCTGCTAAGCTGTGTGAATTACTTCCAATTCTGTTTCACAACCCAGAAGACTACAAATAGTCAATAGCTTAATTACCACTTAATTTTCTTGTTAGCAAAATATCAGTTAATTTCAAACAGTTTGATCTTCTGTGTCTGCATTAGATCCCTACTACAACTATCAGACCAGAGAGAGCAGAGATTTTAAATCTGAATATATCAAACAAAACAAACACACGTGGATATATGCACACATGTACGTGCACACATTAGAATATCCACATCTAAGTGTCTACATACACACGAATACAAGTAAACTGCTTCCTTTGATTGATTTTGAGATGCCAATAACATCTAGAATTACTAAGCTATCAGAAAAGCAAATAATCACAAAATTCTCTATTCCTGAACTGAAAGACAACTTCAAAAATCAATGAAGTGAAACCTAGTTACAGGCATTTAACTGGCACTACAGCTACCAGTAATCACTAGAAATAGCTTTCACTGTTTTTGGAACTCTAAAGCCAAAGGAAACAGAAAACCACCACTTGATCCCTCCCCAGTCTAGTGAAATTCACTAGTGGCGGTGCCAATTTCCAGCAAGATAACCTATCATTGAACAGATAATCATTCAGTAAAGCCTTCAAGGAAGACCAAGATGCTTTGTGAACTTGTTTTGTTTTTTTAATTTATTTTGTTAATTAATGATAACATTAGCCCAGTGGGTAATCCTGAATGGCACAGTGGTGCCACGATGGAAGACAGAAGCCTAACAGTGATAAAATGAAACAAAGGAGCTAATTATATTGAGACTGCAGCTGGTGGAAAGAGTAAGATTGCTTTCCACTCAATAGTAATGCAAATAAATGATCGCAGATATTTGAAACATATAAAACCACTAAATATAATTTATTTCTAAATGGTACATTTTTCTCTTCTAAACCTTCATCATGGAATTGCAGAATAGCAGGGGCTGGAAGGGACCTCCAGAGATCATCTTGTCCAACCCCCCTGCTAATGCAGGCTCCCTACAGCAGGTCATACAGGCAGGCCTCCAGACCACTCTTGAGTATCTCCAGGTCACTTAAAGCAATGGAGTGATCGTAACAGAACATATGGTCATACTGAAAAACCAAAACACCCTAACACTCTGAATAACCACTACGATACATAACTGGTTCAATTTCTTAACTACTTCAAGTGAAGGTGAGAAGACAAACCTGTCTTTCCCTTCTCTTAGGTTCGGTCTGGACATTTCCACTTCACAGAATGGACTACATGACAGCAACCCTCTGCTGTAGGAAGAGACACCTCCCTCTAGCCCAGGTTGCTCACAGCCCCATCCAGCCTGGCCTTGAATGTTACCAGGGACGGGGCATCCACAGCTTCTCTGGGCAACCTGTTCCAGTGTCTCACCACCCTCACAGTAAAGGAAGTCTTACTAATATTTAGTCTAAATCTACCCTCTTTCAGCTTAAAACCACTTCCCATCATCCTGTTGTTACCTGCCCTTACAAAAAGTCCCTCCCCAGCTTTACTGTAAGCCCCTTCAGGAATTGCAAGGCCACACACGTTCCTGCTTCTCATTACTGAAGCCCACAAATTCTACTTTACAGCAAACACATCCTTTGTGCTGTCTACTACCAGATCATTTAATACCTAAGAGAATAAGGAATGCCATTTTAAAGTGAAATGAAATAGTATTTGCTCAAGAAAAAAAGAAAAGAAAAAAAAAAAGAAAAAGCCTTCAAATAATATGGACGAGTCCAATCCATAAATTTCTACTCTATTGACATAAAAGAGCAAAATACCTCAATTCACAGGTACCATTTAATAAACAGCAGTAAACTGAACTTTACCAGTCTACCATGTTCTTAATAAAAATGTCTGACCTACTTGCTCTTCACTTATTTTTCATAAATAAATTTGCTTTACTTTCAGTCATTTTGATAAAGCTGCAAAATGCCACAGAATATTCTGTACATTTAACATAAACCAATGCTTGACTCACTGAGACACAGCTTCAGATTCTAGTTCCATATATTGTAAGCATTCTGGTGTAATTCTGGTGAAAGGCATGCTGATCTCTGTAACTCTTAGGAAACACGTATAGTAGTTTTCACGCTAAAACCTTAAGGATATTGGCTGTGCTGTGCTTCTCCAAAGTGACATAAATGAAGGGATTTAAATGCTACTGCATTTATTGCGTTTTCAAATGAGACGTGAAACAACTAAGTTGGCTTCTTGCAACAAACAAGCAATACACAGAAAAAAGGAAAGAAAGAAAGAGGAAAAGGAATCAATTCTGACCTCGTTTACTGCCACATAGTATCGCTGCTGCTGGAACTGAGGTGAGTTATCATTCCTGTCCCTCACCACAATCCGTACTTCATGGTTGATTATGGTGCCAACCTTTTTGTTAACGCACTGGACTTGCACCACAATGGACTGGATGGACATTGGAGGCTGTAATCGAAAATACATGTTGATAATAGAGTCAAAATACGAACCAAATTTAAAGTTAAATATTACATCAATGTTTATACTGCTCAGGTCCTCCTTCACTCATCAGTCTGTGTTACGCTTGATGCTGCACCATGTATTTCTAGACTCAGAAAACTTCTCCAAAAGCCTCCTGACTACAGCTCATGCTCATGCTAGCAATGTTCCATGTAGACCTCACAGCTGTTCCACGTAGATCTCACAGCTATATTGTACAGACTGAGCTCAGCCAGCTGAACTTGCCAATAGAAGGTTACAGGTTATATATAATGAAAGGAATAGGTTATTCGATAATCAACTAAATTTCAATAACCACTTGATAATTGAAAGACACCGAGCAAATATCACACATTTTAACTTCTGATTGGTTAATATTTGAACTGAATGGTCAAGTCAGAAATAGACTGAACATTCAACCACTTGCATTTATCAAGTAATTTAAAAGCAACTTAGTCACATCTAAGCGAAGGCCATCCGAAGCCCTCTGTATTTATTACAGTGAATGCCAGAATATTCAAATAAAAAAACTTCCTTTTTGATTTAGTATCTGATGCTCAGCAGAAAGCAAGAACGCACTGGAAAGGACTAAATGAAAAACCCCAGTATTTATTAACCTCAAAGCCTTCAAAAGAATAAACAACTCAAAAGCGTAATTTAAAAATGCCTATGTACTCTACAGCACAATGAACACAAACAGGTTTTTGTATTGAGATCCTGAGACTCACAATTATACCCATAATTATATATCTGCATAACTACGCTTTCACTCATTCTAAATGCTACAATTTCTCTGAGTGACTGATTTTTTCCAGTTTTACTACAATGGATTTAGAGCCATATGGTTTCTTCACCCTTTAGACTGCAGTACTAATCAGTTTTTAAAGAGTCAGTAGAAGTGGGAAAAGAAGGGGGGGTTTATGTTGCTGCTGAGATCTTTCGTGAAAATCTATTTTTCCCTCATCTCTCTCAATTTTTCACAGCAATTAGGTACAGCATGAACATTTATCTGGGAGCTCGTTCTCTTTAAAAACCTTCAGCCAATTACAAGGTAGTTCTAACTAAAGTAGTAACATGTTGAGTATAGTCAATAACATGAGAATTAAGATTCGAGTGTTATCATTTCTATTTTTCAAGCTGGCATTCTTTGCAAGCTTCCAGAACAGAATTTTTAGCCCATTTTAATAAAATTAAAATGCAACTGAGGTTATGTGCTACTTTTACTAACACCTACAGAAACCACAGCTGTTCGTAGCAGTAAATAAGAAAATCTACAACGTTCTGTATTTGCAACCATCACTCAGTCTTTCTGGTAAAGATGTTGAAAAAAAAAACACACTTTTTTTTTTTTTTTTTTTTTGCTTCTGCTGAGGTATATGATCAGTGTAGGGCTATTTTCATGTGTCATATCTGCTTGGTCAGTGCGTAGCTATAAGGTCAGATGTTTAGATGAACACAGGTTGATTTCATGATTTAGAAGCAATGAATATAAATACCTAATAGCAAAATACATATTTAATCACACTGGGAACAAATTATTCTAACACACTGCAGCAGCTTCACTTCCTCTCCAGCTCTGATTCATCTCTATTCATTCTTCCTAAGTACTTCAAGCTTTGGGAACAAAAGTCTGAAACTGTCTGTCTATCTGATTTTGTTTGGAAAATACACATTCATTCTTGATGAAAAATCAATCAGTGGGATCTAATAAACTTCTTTCAAGGAAGGTAATAAAAAAAAACCCAAAAACCAACCAAACAAACAAACAAAAAAAGCAACAAAAAAACGAGACCAGGTTATCTGGATCAGCAGAGAGATGACAAGCTGGGAAATTAGGGAAAATAGGAAGAGAATCCAGACATTCTGGATATAATCACATATGCTCCATTTGCAACCGAGACTCCAAGTTCTGCTCCACAATCAAAGCTTGAATTTTAAGAATTAATATAAAACCCAAATTCTATTGGAACTACTAGGATTCGTGTAACTTTCACTTGAGTGATGAGAAATCCAGCTTTTTTTTTTTTTTTTTTTTTTTTGTTAAACAAGCAAAGGAAAGACAAAAACTGCACACGCTATTGATGGTTTCATATATCTCTACTTCCAACATTTGGACACAAACTTTAGATAATTGGGCTGAGTTTTCATGGGTTGCTTTCATCTTCTTTAACACAGAACTTAAGCTGAGATTGAGACCCCAGAAGTTAGATACGCTGGGGATCACACCCGAAATATCAGTTATCCCAAATTACATTTTTTCCTTTTCCTATTCTAACACATTTAAACAAGCGCGAGTAATTCTAACCAGCACTGCAGTACTAGGGATCAAAATGTATTTAATCCTCTTTCTGCAGATACTGGCCTTTTCTCAGTTTTGGTTCACTGTAAAACTGAGGAAACAATCCCTTA